>NC_088242.1:55181791-55860659 GCF_036934945.1 Oncorhynchus masou masou
TGGAGGTGGTTTGTCCGCCGACAGCGGAGGACGAACATCTGGGCCGAGGGTATGCTGATCTCTTGCTCAGGGAAGAGCGGGGGCTGGTAACCCAAGGAACACTCGAAGGGCGAGAGTCCAGTGGCCGAGCAGGCAAAGGAGTTGCGAGCGTACTCCACCCCACACAAGTTGCTGGCTCCAGGTGGTGGGATTGGCAGAGACGAGACAGCAAAGAGTAGTTTCAAGGTCCTGATTGGCTCGCTCCGATTGGCCGTTAGACTGGGGATGAAACTCAGAGAACAGGCTGGCCGATGACCCAAGGATGGTGCAGAATGCCTTCCAGAACCTGGACGAGAACTGAGAACCCCGATCGGAGACCATGTTGACCGGAAGTCCATAGATCCGGAAGATGTGCTTGCACCATAAGCTGGGCTGTCACCTTGTTTGAGGGTAACTTGGGAAGGGGAATGAAATGTGCAGCTTTGGAAAACCTATCCACCACAGTAAGGATGGTGGTGTTGCCACCTGACAGAAGGAGACCAGTGACAAAGTCCAGGAATATATGGGAAGGGGGCTGAGGAAGAGGGAGTGGTTGAAGGAGGCCAGCCAGAATTTTCTGCGGAGTCTTGTTCTATGCGCACACAGTGCAGGTGTTGACGAATGCAGAGACTTACGGAACCATGGTGGGCCACCAAAAACGTTGGCAGATGAAAGCCAGGGTTCTGGGATGACAGGTGAGTTTAGAGGAATGGGCCCATTCCAGGACCGGGGACGAATCTGGGACAAACATTCAATGGTCCGGCTGGGAATGCTGCGTCTTGCGGACCCGGCTCTACCCCAGACCAGTGTAGCTGCTAGACAGGAGGTAGAGAGGATGGTCTCAGGGTCAAATGGTGTAGCAACGGAACTATACAGGCAGGAGCAGGCGTCAAGCTTCACATTCTTGGACCCACAGCGGTAGGCGATGGTAAAATTGAGTGAATAACGGAACCCAACGAGCAGTATATATAGTGATTTCCTCCAATAATCCGTGAAGGAAGGTGTCGAACAGGGACTCCGGGTTCCAGGCACTATTGGCGGCCAGCGTGCGATAGTCTACAGCATAGTCTGCCACACTGTGGGAATCTGCCACACTACGGGAGTAGCTTCCAAGCCGCCTCTCTCCCAGACACCGGGGAATCGAACACCTTCCTTACCTCCTCCACAAAATCCTCCAGACTAAGGCAAACGGTGGATTGTTGATCCCACACCGCCATAACCCGGACGAACGCCCTTCCAGACATCAGCGTTATAAGATACGCTATCTTCGACCGATCCAAAGGCAACTAAGAGGACTGTCGCTCAAAGATGATGGAGCACTGAGAGAGAAACACCCGGCAGGTTCCAGGATCTCCAGCATAGCGCTCCGGAGGAGGTAAGCGGGGTAGGCTGGGAAGAAGCATCGCTAGTAGCGAGGTTACTGAGCGCCCGGGAGGTTTCCGTTGTGGCTTGCTCCAGTGATGACTATGGTCACAGCGTTCCTCCAAGGTATGGGGCCCCTCCATAAGGTTCTGAAGTAGCTCCTCGTGTCTTCCAATGGTGGCTCCTTGCAGGGAGACAGCGTTGTGGAGCTGGTCTGAGTCTGCTGGGTCAGTCATGGCCAGTTCGTACTATCACGACTCAGGATATGACCCAGATACAGACACAGGAGGCGGATAGTTCGGCTCTCAGAATATTTATTAAAACATCAGGGCAAGCAGAAAGTTTGAAACCGGGAAGACTAGAAAACAAGAACTTGAGAACTGGTAACACAGGAAAAACGTGTTGTGATGACTTGTCGAGACAAGACGAACTGGCAACAGACAGACAGAAAACACAGGTATAAATACACAGGGGATAATGGGGACAATAGGAGACACCTGGTGGGGGGTGGAGACTAGCACAATACAGTTGAAATAGATCAGGGTGTGACATATATATATATAATTAGCGCCGCTATTTAGTGGATTTGGTTGATTTTGTGGTCGCAAACCAGTGAGCTTATCATTCTTCATCAAGAATATGTGCAAAATTGAATGATTTATGATGTTGTTCCCTTGTCATATAATTGCTACATTCACTATCAATATAGCATTAAAAAATATTTTTTCAGATTGCATTTTGGGAACAACAAAAAACACGATGTGAATATTGGATTGCAACAGAGACAACCTGGTTCAATTTGGGTCTCGAGGCAAAACCAATTGAGAACCACTCCTGCAATTAGATTGTCACTGACCTCAGTTTTTTGCAAACGGTCATTTACTACTATAATCAGGTCTCAGCAGAAAACTTCCTTCACACTCCTTAAACTTCAGCTGCCCTCTAAATTGCTGTTGACACTGTGGAGAAATGTCTAATATCAATGCGTAATGGATTCTGATGACAAACTACATGGTTGAAAGACCATGTAATCTCCCCTTAATTAATTAAAGCACACAGGGCTTTCCAACCCCATCTACTCCTGGCCATGCCGAACCAGCTGCCACTAAATGGCTTCACTTGCACTGCTGTCAAGTGGAAAAGATTGAGCTCCTCATGCTCAGGAAGGTGCTTAGGCAGATGCTGGTGTGTGTGTGTGTGTGTGTGTGTGTGTGTGTGTGTGTGTGTGTGTGTGTGTGTGTGTGTGTGTGTGTGTGTGTGTGTGTGTGTGTGTGTGTGTGTGTGTGTGTGTGTGTGTGTGTGTGTGTATGGGTGTGCGAGCGCGCTAACAACATGAGTCCTCAGAAACATCTGCACATTCAGTGAGTTAATTATCCGCACCAGTACCCCAGTCCATCAGCAATTTACTATGCACACAAACACACACCTTATATGCACACAGAGACACATTTGCAAGCGTGTGTATAGAAACAGTCTCTCTCTACAACACACATATATTACAGTACATAACATACAGAAAAAAAAACATTCTACAAAATGAATAACAAAATCAAAAACACAACTGGTGTTACCTGTCATAACAATATCATTAGTTTTTAGTATTTCATATTCAACGACCATGCACCTTTGCTCAAGAACATTAGGCCTAATCTTAAACCGAATAGACAGAAATCATCTTGTTTTTTATGACACAAATCCCAGCTCTGACTTTAACTCGTAATTAAATGAAAAATGACTGAGGCTTTACTCTGGTTTTGATAAGAGCCATCAGTTTGGAGTTGCTTTGGCTATTGATTTGATTAAGGAGCTTATACATTGTTTTGCACTTGACTGCACACACGGTAATCAGGCTGATTGGGATCTCACTCTGGCAGCAGAGCGGCTGCTTACCACATTTAACAACCAAACCACTCTGAGCTATGCGAGGAGGAGGCTGTCCAAATCAATTGGGCTATTTATTTTAAACTGAGAGCAGAAATCTTTATTTCCACTCCCAATAAATATGAGATTCCAGTATGTATGCCCGAAGAGAGTGACACAAAGACACCCAGCTGTGTTTAAATGTAGGTGCAAATTAAAGGGGACAAACAAAAATCCATTGTATGGTTTCACATATACAGTCAATTAAAGAGTAAGTACTGTGAATGTCAAGAATCATCTACAAAGCATCTATAAACACAATACCACTATGTAGACCTATTTACTGTTTACAAACCCATTTTAAATGTCATGGAAAATGACAAATGACACTTGGGGGGAGTTTTGTGCCTGTTGAAGCAGACAAATGCAAACAATCCAAACACTTAGCCCCCTACATATATGAATGATGAAAATCTGGATGAAATTTGCACATATTTGCTCAGTTCTGTAGTAGCCTAAAGGTTGGGGCTGTAGATTGCCCTGGGTCAGGGCCAACACTAAGGAGATCACCTCCGTGAGTGACTGAGTGAAGAATAATGTGGGTATAATTCTCATTCGAGGAAAAGAGGATATCTAAAGCGTATATATCCTATATAATGTGGATATCATTCTCCTTTAAGAGTCCCCCCCTGCCCTCCGAGACAGCTTTATGCACCTCTGTTATGAAAACAGCTATAGAGCTCACTGCTCAATCCTGCTCATGATTGACAATTATAGCTGTATAATTCTCCCCCCGGCCCGTCATCCCCTCATCTGCTCCTTCACTCTCTCGGCCGGTGACAGCCACCTCAGATAGCGGCAGATAAATATGTCATAAATCACAGCGGTCGGGGCTTTAAGGTTCTCCGGGGAGTAATCTCCCACGGCTTCCAGGGCTACTATTCATCATCAGATTGAGAGTCACTCACGGTCTCTTTACTGGCTCTGACAGAGGGACCGTGAAGAGGCACGGACTCGAAGCCAGAGCAAACAGCGGGAACAAAGCATACTCTGTCCGGTGCCAATAACCCAGCGTTAAAGATGAGATTGCCTTGGTTTGCTTTTCTCTCTATCTCTCCCTCTCTCTCCATCCTCGATTTCTTCTCTTTCCTCTCGGAGATAACTCGATTTGATGTCAACATTTCCCTTTTTTCCTCCCAGCATCCAAGCGAGTGTAGTGTCAGCTGTTGTTAGCCTCTTGAGTTATTAACACCCTTCAACGGACGCTTTTTCCGCCTTCAGTTTTGTTAGCGTTGGCTAGCTTGACAGTTGCAAAGTTAATTAGCTTGTCTAATGAGAATCCGGTGTTTAGCTGGACATGACGTTTAAGGTGTGTCGGAAGAGAAAACAAACAAATCAACTATTTAATTAGCAGAATGTGACAGCTTTTTTTTACCTTCCCTAAATATCTCTCTCTCTCTCTCAAAATGAGCTGAGCCCACATGGTATTTGTTTTGAGGCTATAATGAAGTACAGTATACATCCAGGACCATTTCTTCTCTATCTGGAGGGAGTAACAGACCACATGGGATTCTGTCTTTACTTACCACTTATTAGTGCCAATAGAAATGAAATCACAGTTAGTTGCCTGTGGATGTAGGGCTTAAAATGACACACACATGAATCATTTATCTGTGTAATAGCCCTGTGACACGCTCCCCTCCTCCTGTTACCAGAACTAAAATGCTTCAGTCGATTTGAAGCCAGATAATGATCAATGGAGTGTGAGTGTGCCCGTCCTGATTTATATTTACACTGTCTTCCCCAACGTAGTCAGTTCCTGTCCCTGTAGCGTTAATAATAACTGTGGTGGAGCCGGAGCACAGGCCTCCATATTACCTCATCAGCAGACAGGAGACAGCTGAGAAAAGGCTGCTTTCAGTAATTAGACGTGTGCTGTGACAGAAGCTGAGCACTGCGACCATATCATATTAACATCTAGGGTATGCTGAATTGGTTGTACAATATCTGTGTATAGTGTACATGCTCTCATATAGGCCTATAAGCCTAATCATTGTCTGATCGACCACTATCCACAAGCTTATGAACTGCATCATGGCAATGGATACCCATGATATTCCAACAGTTAATACTTTCTTTATACTCTTTTGATTCATTGAGTCACTATTGCACTTGATCAAAGGCAAATTTGTCTATACTGTACCTATACCTGTGTTGCGCCTTCGATATAGCCACCATGGGTATTATCTGATCCTGCTGGTCATGAACGTCTTTAAAACCCAGTAAGGTGGATGTCCATGCCGTGCGGAAATCGAATTAACATAATAAAGTCCTCATAAAAATCAGTCAGTTTAAGCTAGAGATATCTGTTTGCATTGGATGTGTCTCAATCCACTGCATCCGCCGATTGTCACACTTTCGCATCTGTGGTGAAAGGTGACAGAGCAGGAGATGTGTGACCGAAAATCGGTGTTCTCACAAAATCGTCTGAACGGTTTTGCCTAGAAACTATTATGATCATTCTATGGGAAAGGGAACACAGTGGTGGTCTCATGAACACGATGGTGTTCTCTGTTTTGCTCTACTGTACAACCCCACAAGTGTCAAGGGACTCGTCTGAATGTCCCCCGGTACCAGTTGAAAATAATTTTGGAAGTACTGTTGAAGTCGGAAGTTTACATACACCTTAGCCAAATACATTTAAACTCAGTTTTTCACAATTCCTGACATTTAATCATAGTAAAAATCCCCTGTCTTCGGTCAGTTAGGATCAACACTTTATTTTAAGAATGTGAAATGTCAGAAAAATAGGAGAGAGAATGATTTATTTCAGCATTTATTTCTTTCATCACATTCCCAGTGGGTCAGAAGTTTACATACACTCAATACTCAAGTAGTTGTTTAACTTGGGTCAAACGTTTCGGGTAGCCTTCCACAAGCTTCCCACAAAAAGTTGGGTGAATTTAGGCCCATTCCTCCTGACAGAGCTGGTGTAACTGAGTCAGGTTTGTAGGCCTCCTTGTTCTCTTACGCCGCTTTTTTCTTTTCCGTGTCCCGGGGATATGGCCTGGTCTAGGGTGAGTATTATGTCCTGTACCTCCGACTCGTTGAAGTAGAAATCTCCATCCAAATCGAAGGTAGTGATCACTGTTCTGATGTCCAGAAGCTCTTCTCTGTCATAGGAAATGATAGCGGAAAAAAATGATGTCCAAAAAAAGTTACAATCTGTGCGAAAAACACACAAAATAGCAGAATATCAGCATGTTAAATGTGCAACCAGAGGGGAAAAAAAACTCTAGACCACCTTTACTCCACACACAGAGATGCGTACAAGCTCTCCCTCCATTTGGCAAATCTGACCAATCTGACCAAATCTGAATGCCAAGTCTAGGTCCAAGACGCTTCTTAACAGCTTCTACCTCCAAGTCATAAGACTCCTGAACATCTAATCAAATGGCTACCCCAAACTATTTGTATTGCCCCCCTTTTACGCTGCTGCTACTCTCTGTTAGTATCTATACATTGTCACTTTAAAATCTCTACCTACATGTACATATTACCTCAATTACCTCAACTAACTGGTGCCCCCGCACATTGACTCTGTACCGGTACCCCCTGTATTTAGCCTCGCTATTGTTATTTTTCTGCTGCTCTTTAAATATTTGTTACTTTTATTTGTTACTTTTTTTAGATATTTTTTCTTAAAACTGGGTTGTTGGTTAAGGGCTTGTAAGTAAGCCTTTCACTGTAAGGTCTACTACACCTGTTGTATTTTGAACGCATGTGACAAATAAAATTTAATTTGATTTGAATTGGTCAGGAGCCCATAAAACAGCTGCTATGCAATGTGAATTTGACTGAAATGTGATATTATGCCAGTGTTGAAGTTAGCAATGGGGGATTCGTTAGGTTGCATGACAAAGCATTAAACCTGCAATCCATTTATTAACTTTCCGTGTCATCTTCGCTTCTTGTCTTGTTGACGATGAATGATCTTTGGATGACTTTAGGTAGTTGAACTATTCACCATTTACTAGTGTACACCCTTCTTACTTTGAGCAATTTGCACTCTTACCTTTATCAGCTTGCCCCATTCCAACACTCTTGAATCCCTCCCCCTTCCATCAATAAATCATTGGAGGAGATGCCTTACTTCGTCAGGCACCATTCATATCGCCTCTGCCAGGAAGTGATAACTGCTCCCATCTCTCGCCCAGCCATGGAGATTTATAGGGCTCCGATAAGCAACAAGCTAGCCATCATTCTCGTCAGCCAAATGGAGCCGTGCTTCCCGGCTTTTATGCATTTATGCTTATTGTGTTTGTGTGTTTTAGCCCAGGAGGCATGGGGTCCTGCCAAAGAGGCCCAGAGACACAGTCTGTGTCATTACTTTCTATTAGATAAAGAAATAAATATGCCACAAAGGGATTGGGATGCGTTGAAGAGAAAGTGAAGGGAAATGCTGTCTTTCGAGAGCTCCTTCAGGACTGTACACTCTGCTATGCTAGTCTGTTTCATGTTGGCTTGTTTTATGTGGGAGCTTCCATTGTTTTGTTTTTGTTTGTTTTCAATTTCCTCATTTATTTTGTCTACTTTTTTTAATCATATCTGCTATGGTGGCTGTCCCCCCCCCCCCCGCAGCTGTGGTCACCTGTGGTACATTTCTCCGTCTTCACACAGCAATGAAAATGAAAGCACTTTAACTGTGCACTTTAACTGTTTTGTTCTGTTTCGGGCTGTGTCAGACATTACACAGAAGTAATCGTTGTAGTCGCATAATATCGTAAATATAACAACATTATCGCTGTTGGCTTTGATCACATACTGTTTGTGGCAATGCCTACTATTTGTGGTCTGGTCACACATACTACAGTATAACAATCGGAGCTGTAAACCCCAGCTTATAGCAGCCATATTTAAAGCCTGCTGTGTTAATAGTCATTTGTTATCCCTCCACCCAGATGCCTATTGATATGAGTCCCCTGTGAGCCCTACTGGCCCTGTTAATGGAACGGTGGCTAATGTCCCATGAAGGAACGTTATGGCACCACAGTGATCATCACAGCGCTATATACATTTAAACATATATGTTATGATGGGAGTCAAAACCCTTCCTCGTTCTCAATCATTATGATTTCATACAGCCGGAGTAATAAGTAATGCCCCCCCCCTCTTCCTCTCTCTCTCTCTCTCGTTTTGATGAATTCGGCTGTGCATGATGTTGCTCATGCTGGCAGCTCAATGAGAAATGAGGTAGAGTCGCTCTGCGCTGGTTTAGCAGTAAATCTGAGTTTATGTTCGCTCAACTGTACGCAGTGAGGAAATGTGATATGAAGACCTTACTAATTATCATAATTTTATGCTGTGGTTGCACACCAGTTTATGAATATTTGTTACCCTTAAAGCCTCACTCCTTAATTCAAGAATCAATGGGTATGTATAATTAACTTAAATGACCAAAACGGGCTGTAAAAATCACTGAGTCGGGCTTTAACAATATGTCTTGTTGGAGCCATAGTATAATATAGTATTGGCTTAATGAGACATGGTCATATAGAGTCAAGGTCAGGGAGCTATGCCAAAGGCTGCATACCTTGCGAAGATTCTGATTTTAGATATGACAATGAGACTGATTGCAATGCATTTCCATACTATGGTTTTTCTCTCTATTATGTTACTCTTTCACCTCTGGCAAATTTCTGATTCATTTTTGCCAAACAATGAATAAATTGCCAGGCTGATTCGGTATCAGTACAACACGGCCCCACAAACAAAAGATGCTCTTTGAATGTGTTGATTTTCTGGTCCGGGGGAAACTAATTAAAAACAAACAAATTCCCCCGATGTTATCTTATCAAAATGTGTTTCTGTGACTGTGAAAATGAGTTAAGACACTAACTAGAGTGTTGTTCTGATGAGGAGAAAAATTATTAGTATCTTAATTGGAGCACCAATTATTAGAGCATGACTTACACCTACACTACTATACCACTGTTGAATATGTTTAGAGTTTCAAAAAATATATACAAATAGGTTTAATTCCTCATCACAGCAGAGACATAGATTTAAATATCTTAATCATTATGATATTGGTGACCAGCTGGTTACAAATATCATTGAAAACACAATAGTTACTTTCTACCGTTCTCAGACTCCTCGCATTGTCTCAATATGGCTTGATCTTCTCCACAAAACTGCCCAAAAGTTAGCTAAATTTTTATCAAAAGAGTATTCCTCTGATAAACATATGTTTTCCTCCAACAACAACTATTCATCAGATGCTAATTTTATTAGACAGGCTCTTCAAAAAGGAATCCAAATGAAAGTAACACATCATGCTTTTGATTCCTTTGTAAAGAAGCACATTTATCTGTCAGCATAATTTGAAGACAACAGAGCAGCGATTGATGATTAGGACATTGTTTTCTACTTCCAAATGAGCCCCTATTCCCTTTTATCTTGCACTATTTTTGACCAGGGCCCCACAGGACTCTCTTCAAATGTAGTGCACTACAATGTGAATAGGGTGCCATTTTGGGACATACATTTTCTTTCCCTGCAGTGTGAGCATAATGGATGTTCAGAAACACCTTGTTGGTTCATTCTGTTCTTAAAACCACTAATGATGACAAGGTGCCGAGGTCACTGAACTTAAAAGCTCAGGATATCTCAAAGCCGGGCTTCATATGTTTGACATAATACAGCACAGTATAGACTCGTTTAATAAATTCCCTACAAATACATGTAGTTGATGCTGCCTGGTAATGGATGGTACAATCATCATGACAGTGTTACCTCTCGAATTTGTCTGAGTGTAAAACCGGGTCTATTGCATGACACAGGACTGTGTTAGCCCACTGAGCTAAACGCCTGGGTATTATCTTGGGGAGCTAATACAACTCTTCAGGTCTTAGGTAAGGTTGCTCATTACATAATTACCGATGTAAAAAAAAAAAAAAAACAACAGATTTAGCTATAGATAAAATGACAAAGCCGGAACAATGAGCGCTTTAAACAAAGCTTGATAAAGACAATAGAGGCCATATTGCATCTACAGTATAGCTAAGCCAACATAGCCAACGGGTCTCTGTGTTTTGCGTGACAAGTTTGATTGCATACCTCACATGTACTTCAGGCAACCTATAGAGACTGTACATTCTAAACAAGGGTTTGAGAGAGTCAGGATCTTTCATCACTACACTCCAGACATCAGACTAATAATCCCAGCTATCAGAATTAAACATATTTTCATCAAGCAATATAATGATAGTAAATGTAAAAACTTTTTTTTAATGAATTGAATCTGTTTGATCTCATCCTGCCTTTTAAAGTATGCATTCTTCTATTAATACAATCGACGTGTTTCATGTGGCATATCAAGAAAGATGCCACCAATTCATCTTTTCTGAAAACAGGATAATAAACCTCTTGGGAATATTTGGGCCAATTACAATCACATTTTTTTGAGAGAACCAACCATAAACGACATTAGATATGCATTTTCTCGTGATCACATGGTGCGATCCTATCTATTATGTTTTGGCTCCCTTGAGAGAAGGTCTCAGTTTCAGTTAAGTAATCAGCTGATTAAAGCTGTCAATTGAGATTTCAGACACAATACTGTGTCACACGCAGGCACGCACATACAGTACACGCGCGCGCGCACGTTTTACATGGTCTAAATTCTTTCAACCTCTTAAAAATGCAACCTCGGGCCGTCATTGTAAAAGAGAACGTGTCTACATTAATTTACGCTTACATGTGCTTTCTTATTTATAGACTTTTACCCCTTACAAGAAAACAACAACGTTGTCATTTCGTGTCCTATACAACCTCGTATCAGTAACTAACAGACATTGATTTATCAGTAAAGTCACTTTGCACACAGGTTGCAGTGTCGGTGTACTACACAGGAATGGGCATTGTAACAAGATGGACATTTATGAACCATAACGGACATCTGCCTGATCAATATTGGTATTCGAGGGAGAACTCTGAACTCCAATCTGAGGCAAATTAGAATGCCAGCCAGCTCAACATCTCTTCTTGTCAAGATGTGAAAATGCTGTTTCAGTTGAGATCAGTGTGGGTGGAATATTTGTATTCCTGTTATAGCTTTCCTCATTCAATCGCCCTGATTTCATTAGGGTGTGTGTTCCCATCTCGATGTTTGTGTTTATATGCGACATCAATTGCCAATCCCCCACCTCCTCCCACAGTAAATCCAGATAAACATTTTCTGATGCATCTGCAGCTACAACATGACTCAAATGAGGAGCAATGGTTAAGGCACCAAGTTTGGGGGAAGGGAAGGGCAGGTATGGGCTTGTGCGATTTCAATCCCATAATGCTGTACTGTACAACAAGCCTTTAGGATTTCAGATGTTTGTCTTGTCTTCAAGCAGTGTTGATCCTCTTAGTGAGATTAATCCTGACCACGAGGGCCAATCACCACCTCCATTGCCTGCTCCCTTCTAAGTGGAAGAGTTGTAATGCCAAGACGATTAAAGGAAGTCTGTATGCCCTGTCAGAACATACTCATTTACACGACAAATTCATTTTTTTGTGAATAATTGCTCTTGGAGTCACATAATCTGTGCAATCAATAAGAATCACAACAACTGCACATGTTGAAAAGAGGTTCATAGTGTTTGCTTGATAATAAAACAATTGGGTCTCTAGACTTTTGAATTACTGAAGTCGTTTCCATCAAGGTACTGCAACTGCACCAAGGCTTTGTGTCCTGACTTATCCTGGACTAGATCTACAACTCCCTCTCAGACATGAAGACTCATGGTCCCATCAGAGCTTCACAGCCAGTTAACTCTCAGTAATGTCTCTCCACTGTGCTCACCAGACCACAGCACACCAGAGCAGGGCTGCTTCCCAAATGGCACCCTATTCCCTACTTAGTTTGTTACTTTTGACCAGGACAAATATGGCTCAAAAGTAGTGCACTATATAGGAAATAGGATGCTTATTTGGGATGAACCCCAGAAAAGATGGCTCTGCTCCAGGCTGCTCTCTATTCTCCACCACAGATTACCCAAGTGAAACGTTTAAGACATACACTATATATTCAAAAGTATGTGGACACCCCTTCAAATGAGTGGATTCAGGGTATTTCAGCCACACCCTTTGCTGACAGGTGTATAAAATCGAGCACACAACCATGCTATCTCCATAGACAGATATTATCAGTAGAATGGCCTTACTGAAGGGCTCAATGACTTTCAACGTGGCAGCTTCATAGGATGTCAGTTTGTCAAATTTCTGCCTTGCTAGAGATGCCCCGGTCAACTGTAAGTGTTGTTATTGTGAAGTGGAAACATCTCGGAGCAACAACAGCTCATAGGCGAAGTGGTAGGCCACACAAGTTCACAGAACGGGACCGCCGAGCGAAAACATTGTCTGTCCTAGGTTGCACTACTGAGTTCTAAACTGCCACTGGAAGCAACGTCAGCACAAGAACTGTTCGTCGGAAGCTTCATGAAATGGGTTTCCATGGCCGAGCAGCCGCATACAAGCCTAAGATCACTATGTGCGATGCCAAGCATTGGCTGGAGTAGTGTAAAGCAGGCTGCCATTGGACTCTGGAGAAGTGGAAACGCGTTCTCTGGAGTGATGAATGACGTTTCACCATCTGGCAGTCCGGCAGGTGAATCTGGGTTTGGCAGATGCCAGGAGAACGCTACCTGCCCCAATGCAGAGTGACAACTATAAAGTTTGGTGGATGAGGAATAATGGTCTGAGGCTGTTTTTCATGGTTCGGACTAGGCCTCTTAGTTCCAATGAAGGGAAATCTTAACGTTACAGCATACAGTGACGTTCTAGACAATTCTGTGCTTTCAACTTTGTGGCAACAGTTTGGGGAAGGCCCTTTCCTGTTTCAGCATGACAATGCTCCCGTGTACAAAGTGAGGTTGAGATTGGTGTGGAAGAACTTGACTGGCCTGCACAGAGCCCTGACTTCAACCCCATCGAACACCTTTGGGATGAATTGGAACGCTGACTGCGAGCCAGGCCTAGTCACCCAACATCAGTGCCCGACCTCACTAATGCTCTTGTGGCTGAATGGAAGCAAGTCCCCGCAGCAATGTTCCAACATCTAGTGGAAAGCCTTCCCAGAAGAATGGAGGCTGTTATAGCAGCAAATGGGGAACTATTAATGCCCATGATTTTGGAATGAACTGTTTGATGGTCATGTAGTGTACCATTAAAACAGCATTTAACAACCAGCCAATATATTGAGCCCTTACTGCAAAAAACAAAATGTATAACTGTTGACATTCTGAGTTATAGGTTACTTTAACTAAATTCTTAGTTTGCTCATCTTACTGTCTTTTGTTGTCTGGCCAAGTTGGGATAAGTAGCCTGTTCAACCATGCATAATAACAAAGTACACGAAGCAGCCCTGGCCTGATGATCTACTGTGTTGATAAATCTCACCATCCAATTACAAGATGTAATAATTTTGCACTCAAGTTGGTAATGAGGTCTAATATCGGTCCATGTGGTAATTCCCCTCCGGATGCTAGGCTTGATCAGATGTTGAGAGCTTTGTGATTAGATTGGCACAAAATCATTATTTGCTGTTCAAATAGAAAATGAAGTTGGTGGGAAGTCAATTTGGTTACGGTCTGTGAAGCGTAGACAAGAAATGAATGATTTAATTACAGTTGTAAGCTCTTTGGATGAGACTTCAATTGAGCCGAGTGTTTCCCCAGCCTCAGATTTCTGTGAAATGCAGGCGGGCACGCCAAGCTCTTGACATCCGTTTAGGATGATAGGGATGCCTGATGCTTCTGATGAAGGGGAAATTGTTGTCTTGTGATAAAGTCACAAATGATACTGAAAATAAGGTTAGATATTTATTCAAAATGAGGGAATCCCGATTTTTTAAAATGATTTCTATAAACAAGTGAAAAATCTTGAAATAAACATCTTCAGATCTTAGTGCTTAAAACAGTGAGTCTTGTATTTGCCATTAAAAGTGACTGATTATTGCTTTTACATGTACACTCCCTGCATATTTATTTGGACAGTGAAGCTGACTCCAGCATTTTGGATTTGAGATGAAATGGTTGATATGAGGCGACAGTTCAGATTGTCACCTTTTATTGACGGTATTATCATACATCCGTTTTACCATTTAGAAATAAAAGCACTTTATGTATCTAGTCCCCCCATTTGAAGGTGTCGTAAGTATTTGGACAAATTCACTTATAGTGTATTAAATGTAGTAAAAATGTTGTATTTAGCCCCATATTCCTAGCACGCATTTACTACATCAAGCTCGTGACTCTACGCACTTGTTGGATGTCCAGTGTAGAGCTGACTGGCTGTATTAGATCAAAACCATCCGTGTCAGAGCTAGCTTGGATCATTACAACAGACTGAAGACTGAAAACAGTCTTTTTACCTTAAAACCTTTGACAATACAGATACTGTAGCTACTGACAACAAGCACTTCACTGAAATGGTACACTATAGTATAGACTACAGATTTTTGAAATGCTAAGCTCAAGGCATCTAATGGGCATCTTGTGTTTAAAAAAACTGTGACTATGTTTTGAGGGGACTTAAATGGATGGACATTTTATATATATCCAAACTGACAAACATGAAGATGTATTTTGTTGGTTATTTATCAGTTGTCGGGAGACCCCGATGTTGGTCTTATCACATGTGAACAGTAATACGGTGATATACACTTTTGCATGATAAGTGTGAAAGGTTTTCACATTTTATCACAAAAAAGTGCAAACCTCCGCACCTTACAGTACCTTTCTCTCAGATAGAAGTACAGTAGATCTTACGTTTTTTCTATTCACTACAAACAGTGTGATGGATATAAATCCAGCATATCAAGGTCTGCATTTCACCAATTACCTATAAATATCTGCCAGGTAAAATTTTTTAACCATGCCCAAATGGTCTCTCATAGCAACAATGGGATTCAAATGTAGGCTAAATGATAGTAGGGATACCCTAAGCAGGCATAACAACAGAACAGACTACCGTGGTTGCTTACACCACTATTAGCATAAAAAGCCTGCCACAGCTCCTAATAGTGAGGCCTTAACAGAAGCAGCTCTATTACAGCCTGGGGGCCCCTGCTTGTCTTTCTGGCCAAGATGCAGAGATTAGTGTGACATGGTGTGTTAGTTACACTAAATGCTATCTACTTAATATATCTGTGATGCTAAGGCCTTGATTCATCTTTGGGACACAAGAGAAATTCATCTTTAAAAAAATAAAATGTGTTCAATTTCTCTCTCGCTCTCTGGCACATGTAAACGCACACACACACACACACACACACACACACACACACACACGCACACGCACACGCACACGCACACGCACACGCACACGCACACACACACGCTGTATTTTTTCGTTAGACAGAGTGATGCGGGTGTCCTCAATCTGAAGTGGCTTTGTGTTTCAGTTGTCGCCAGAGGGTTCTGTTCGTGGCCTGGAGTTCCCAGTCTCTTTTCTTGAGGTTTGTTTTCAGGGTACCTTTGTATTGTTTCTTATGCGTCTTTCTCCCCTCTGCCAGTTGCCTGTACAGTAGCTGTTTTTGTAGCCTTGAGTCTGGCGTGCGCCTTGTATA
This sequence comes from Oncorhynchus masou masou, assembly GCF_036934945.1. NCBI lineage: Eukaryota > Metazoa > Chordata > Actinopteri > Salmoniformes > Salmonidae > Oncorhynchus > Oncorhynchus masou. Next base: position 55,197,651 of record NC_088242.1, read on the forward strand.
CACAGTATCCCTTGTTCAACTTACACATTTCCTTTTCTCAGTGCCAGGAAACTCAACAGTCTAGTCACTCTGTGGCTAACATAAAAGCTAATTTCTTTAACCAGAATGATAATATTATTTCCATAATATCTCAGGGAACATAATACAATTTTACGGGGTCTTTTATGGTTGGCGTACACTAGACAAGTTTCTCCCCGATTTAGGTGTCCCAGACAAGTTTTTGAGATCGGAGACCAGAAATGAATCTCATGTAACGTGAATGGGTCAGAGACGCAATCTGAGGGCTACCGATCCCGTCTTTGATCCGTCATGACATTTTCAAACAAAATCTGCACTTCTCTTGTAGTGTGAAATGTGCATCAGCAAATTTTGACAACTGTGATCAGCAATAGTCAATGAGAGCTCGCCAAAAAAGAAGTCAATGAGATGATGACGTATCGCATCACCCAGAATGTGTAGACTCTCGAAAAGCGCTATGACTCCCAATAGTATACATTTGTACTTGCCTTTCAACAAAGTGTCAAATTGTTACAGCTCTGAAGTTCACAAGCAATGTTATTCAATTCAAAATGTATTTGCTAGATATTACAACTCAGTATGGTAAGCGTGAATGTTGGACTGAAAACGTTCGAGGCAGCTTTGAGCCACAGATCATTCTACACTCTTGGAAAATAGGGTTCCAGAAGGGTTCTTTGGCTGTCCCCATAGAAACAAACCCTTTTTGGTTCTACCTAGAACCCATTTGGGTTCCGTGTAGAACCCTCTGAAAGTTGTGTAGTGTAGGCCCGGCATTAGAGTAATGTTCATCTTGGTTGAACAGACTATTTTGGTTCAGATCAGTAGCCGATTACAGTAAGAGAAACATAGTCAAGAAAGACTAAAAGGTAAACTCTGCATTATGACGTTGGCACAAGCAGCACCACCGATATTGTGATGCAAGACTTTACTCTCACACAGTCATATGGAGTATGTGTGCATATGCACACGTTCACTTCATACTGCTGCAACAGTAGCTATGGGACCAAAATAGCTGAGAAGTTTAGCCTTGTACTTCAACGCTCTTAGTTGTTGTGGAAATGAACCCTCTTTGTGTTTACATTGTGCATGCAATGTCATCTTGCTGGGTCTACCTTTAATTTTGGCAACCCAGAACCACTTCCTGTTCATTTTTACACTTTTGGCCCACAAGAGCTTAAGGGTGAGTTCTAGAACAAGGGTGCCTTTGAGGCACCTGTGTAGTTATCCCTCCCTGGCATGCTGCCTGCCTCACCTGGAACAACATAACAGATACCTGTTTTTCTACAGTCAAAATATTTTTATTTATTTATTATTATTTATTTTTTTTACCTTTATTTAACTAGGCAAGTCAGTTAAGAACAAATTCTTATTTACAGTTACGGCCTACCAAAAGGCAAAAGGCCTCCTGCGGGGACGGGGGCTGGGATTAACAATTAAAAAATAGGACAAAACACACATCAAAACAAGACACCACAACACTACATAAAGAAAGGCCTAAGACAATAACACAGCATGGCAGTAACACATGACAACACAGCATGGTAGCAACACCACATGACAACAACATGGTAGCAACATGGCAGCAGCACAACATGGTAGCAGCACAAAACATGGTACAAACATTATTGAGCACAGACAACAGCACAAAGGCAAGAAGGTAGAGACAACAATACATCACGTGAAGCAGTCACAGCTGACAGTAAGAGTGTCCATGATTGAGTCTTTGAATGAAGAGACGGAGATGAAACTGTCCAGTTTTTGTTTTTTTGCAGCTCATTCCAGTCGCTAGCTGCAGCAAACTGAAAAGAGGAGCGACCCAGGGATGTGTGTGCTTCGGATAACTTTAACAGAATGTGACTGGCAGAACGGGTGTTGTATGTGGAGGATGAGTGCTGCAGTAGGTATCTCAGATATGGGGGAGTGATGCCTAAGAGTGTTTTATAAATAAGCATCAACCAGTGGGTATACAGAGATGACCAGTTTACTTTTTAATTTTTTTATTTATCCGTTATTTTACCAGGTAAGTTGACTGAGAACACGTTCTCATTTACAGCAACAACCTGGGGAATAGTTACAGGGGAGAGGAAGGGGATGAATAAGCCAATTGTAAACTGGGGATAATTAGGTGACCGTGATGGTTTGAGGGCCAGATTGGGAATTTAGCCAGGACACCGGGGTTAACACCCCTACTCTTACGATAAGTGCCATGGGATCTTTAATGACCTCAGAGAGTCAGGACACCCGTTTAACGTCCCATCCGAAAGACGGCACCCTACACAGGGCAGTGTCCCCAATCACTGCTCTGGGGCATTGGGATATTTTTAAGACCAGAGGAAATAGTGCCTCCTACTGGCCCTCCAACACCACTTCCAGCAGCATCTGGTCTCCCATCCAGGGACTGACCAGGACCAACCCTGCCTAGCTCCAGAAGCAAGCCAGCAGTGGTATGCAAAGTGGAATGCTGCAGGCTTTACAGAGGAGTATAGAGTGCAGTGATGTGTCCTATAAGGGGCATTGGTGGCAAATCTGATGGCTGAATGATAAAGAACATCTAGCACCTCGAGAGCACCCTTATACCTGCCGATCTATAAATTACGTCACTGTAATCTAGCATGGGCAGGATGGTCATCTGTATCAAGGTTAGTTTGGCAGCTGGGGTGAAAGAGGAGTGACTACGATAGAGGAAATCAAGTCTAGATTTAACCTTAGCCTGCAGCTTTGATATGTGCGGAGAGAAGGACAGTGTACCGTCTAGCCATACTCCCAAGTACTTGTATGAGGTGATTATTACCTCAAGCTCTAAAACCTCAGAGGTAGTGATCACACCCATAGATAGAGGGGCATTCTTCTTACCAAACCACATGACCTTTGTTTTTGAGGTGTTCAGAACAAGGTTAAGGTTAGCGAAAGCTTGTTGGACACAAAATCCAGGGAGGGGCCATCTCAGTATAAGACTGTATCATCTGCATATAAATGGATGAGAGAGCTTCCTGAGCTTTGTTGTTGATGTAAATTGAGAAGAGCGTGGGGCCTAGGATCAAGCCTTGGGAAACTCCCTTGGTGAAAGGCAGTAGTTGAGACAGCAGATATTCTGACTTTGTACACTGCACTCTTTGAGAGAGGTAGTTAGCAAACCAGGTCAAAGACCCCTCAGAGACACCAATACTCTTTAGCTGGCCCACAAGAATAGAATGGTCTACCATATCAAAAGCTTTGGCCAAGTCAATAAAAATAGCAGGACAACATTGCTAAGAACCAAGGGCAATGGTGACATCATTTAGGACCTTTTAAGGTTGCAGTGACACATCCATAACCTGAGCGGAAACCAGATTGCATACCAGAGAGAATACAATAGACATCAAGAAAGCCTGTCAGTTGATTATTGACAAGTTTTCCCAACAGTTTTGATAAACATGGCAAAATAGAAATTGGCCTATAACAGTTAGGATCAGCTTGATCTCCCCCTTTAAAGGATGCACCGTGGCTGGGAACCTCCCCAGAGGAGAGACAGGTTAAAAAGGTCAGAGTTAGGCTTGGCGATGATTGGTGCTACAACCTTAAAGAAGAAAGGATCTAAACCATCTGACCCAGATGTTTTTGGGGGATCAGGGATCAGGATCTGTTGACAACCAAAGAAACCATTTACTGCAGTTGCTTAATATAGCAGTCAACTATTTCCTGTATGCCTCTATGCCTCCTTGCAGCATGACTAAGGCACATTCACGCAGATGAGCAGGGACCCTGGGCGTCTTTCTTTTGGTGTTTTTCAGAGTCAGTACAAAGGCCTCTTTAGTGTCTTAAGTTTTCATAACTGTAACCTTAATTGCCTACCGTCTGTAAGCTGTTAGTGTCTTAACAGCCGTTCCACAGGTGCATGTTCATTAATTGTTTATGGTTAATTGAACAAGCATGGGAAACAGTGTTTAAACCCTTTACGATGAAGATCTGTGAAGTTATTTGGATTTTTAAGAATTAGTTGAGTTTATATATGAGTTTACATATGAGATGAGTAATGGAAGATATGTAAACATTATTAAGTGAATGAGATACCGCAAAATAGTGTAGAATACAGTATATCCGTATGAGATGAGTAATGCAAGATATGTAAACATTTACAAAGGCCTATATCTAAAAATTCATACAGACTAATGAGGTTTATATATCCTAATTAAAAATATAAACTCAACATGCAACAATTTCAAAGATTTTACTGAGTTACAGTTAATTTAAGGAAATCTGTCAATTGAAATAAATTCCTTAGGCCCTAATCTATGGATTTCACGTGACTGGGAATACAGATATGCATATAGTCACAGGAAAAAAAGGTATGGGCGTGGATCAGAAAACCAGTCAGTATTTGGTGTAACCACCATTTGCCTCATGCAGCGCAAAACATTTATTTTGCATAGAGTTGATCAAGCTGTTAATTGTGGCCTGTGGAATGTTGTCCCACTGCTCTTCAATGGCTGTGTGAAGTTTCTGGATTTTGGTTGGAACTGGAACACGCTTACGTACATGTCGATCCAGAGCATCCCAAACATGCTCATTGGGTGACATGTCTGGTGAATATGCTATGGAAGAACTGGGACATTCTGGGATTCCGCCATGAAGAGCACACATCTCCAGCATGCCAAAGGCCATTGAAGGTAACAACATCGAACTTCAGACAGGTCTAGACTCTTGTCAGGATGACGAGCATGCAGATGAGCTTCCCTGACAGTTTGTGGGAAAATTATTTTGTTGTGCGAACCACATTTTCATCAGCTGTCTGGGTGGCTGGTCTCAGATGATTCCGCAGGTGAAAAAGCCGGATGTCGAGGTCCTGGGCTGATGTGGGTACACGAGGTCTGTGGTTGTGAGGTGTCAAAAACATTCTACAGAGATGCTGGCGCATGCTGACTCCAATGCTTCCCACATTTGGCTGGATGTCCTTGGGTGGTGGACCATTCATGATACACACGGGAAACTGTGGAGCGTTGAAAATCCCAGCAGCGTTGCAGTTCTTGACACAAACCGGTGCGCCTGGCACCTACTACCACACCGCGTTCAAAGGTACTTAAATATTTTGTCTTGCCCAGTCACACTCTGAATGACACACATATACAATCCATGTCTCAATTGTCTCAAGGCTTAATTGTTAACAAGTGACATCAATAGGGTACATAGATTCACGTGGTCAGGCTATGTCATGGAAAGAGCAGGTGCCCTTAATGTTTTGTACACTCAGTGTACACACACACACACACACACACAGTATATAAAATAGAGTCCAATTATATGATTAAGGTGTTATAACTATATAATGTATCTTACTTTTTATTTTATTTTATTACTAAACAAGTTCCCCATATGGCCACCAGTTAGTGCCATACCACCGCTCATTTGGGGAAGAAATGTAATGATGTACTGTATGAGTGCTGTGCATTATTAACATCTGCCTAAGTTGCTGCCTAGATCCACCAGCCTGGACAACCGGACGACGGGTCCGGAACAACGATCCACAACCAGGACATCCCATGGCCATTCTTGTGGTGGTCTGCAGCTTGCAGAAATCCAACCAGGTTGAACCACCGGAGGGGTACTGTCATGATGATCCACAACCAGGACATCCCGTGGTCATTCTTGTGGTGGGTTGCAACTTGCAGAATCCTTCCAAGATTGAACCCACCAGAGCTTGACTGTCCATCAGAATCCAAATAGGTCAGACCCAGTTTGCAATGAATAACTTCAATCAGAAATAACTAGTGGGGATTAACAACTCACGTCCTGTTGTAAATCAAGGGAGAATATCCAGATTCTCCCTCTCAAGATTCATAAAAAGAATGGTCTTTGTCTCAACAGACTTTACCGCTAACACGTTCAAAGCGAATACTGGAACAATATCTTGAACGTAGAATGCAGAAAATAGTATAGAGCTGAAGGAACACTAAATCAAATCAAATTTTATTATTTGTCACATACACATGGTTAGCAGATGTTAATGCGAGTGTAGCGAAATGCTTGTGCTTCCAGTTCCGACAATGCAGTAATAACCAACAAGTAATCTAACTAACATTTCCAAAACTAATATCTTATACACAGTGTAAGGGGATAAAGAATATGTACATAAAGATATGAATGAGTGATGGTGCAGAGCAGCATAGGCAAGATACAGTAGATGATATTGAGTACAGTATATACATATGAGATGAGTATGTAAACAAAGTGGCATAGTTAAAGTGGCTAGTGATACATGTATTACATAAGGATGCAGTAGATGATAGAGTACAGTATATACGTATACATATGTGATGAATAATGTAGGGTATGTAAACATTATATTAGGTAGCATTGTTTAAAGTGGCTAGTGATATATTTTACATCCTTTCCTATCAATTCCCATTATTAAAGTGGCTGGAGTTGAGTCAGTGTGTTGGCAGCAGCCACTCAATGTTAGTGGTTGCTGTTTAACAGTCTGATGGCCTTGAGATAGAAGCTGTTTTTCAGTCTCTCGGTCCCAGCTGTGATGCACCTGTACTGACCTCGCCTTCTGGATGATAGCGGGGTGAACAGGCAGTGGCTTGGGTGGGTGTTGTCCTTAATGATCTTTATGGCCTTCCTGTAACATCGGGTGGTGTAGGTGTCCTGGAGGGCAGGTAGTTTGCCCCCGGTGATACGTTGTGCAGACCTCACTACCCTCTGGAGAGCCTTACGGTTGTGGGCGGAGCAGTTGCCGTACAGCCCGCCAGGATGTGATACAGCCCGCCAGGATGCTCTCGATTGTGCATCTGTAGAAGTTTGTGAGTGTTTTTGGTGACAAGCCAAATTTCTTCAGTCTCCTGAGGTTGAAGAGGCGCTGCTGCGCCTTCTTCACGATGCTGTCTGTGTGAGTGGACCAATTTAGTTTGTCTGTGATGTGTATGCCGAGGAACTTAAAACTTACTACCCTCTCCACTACTGTTCCATCGATGTGGATAGGGGGTTGTTCCCTCTGCTGTTTCCTGAAGTCCACAATCATCTCCTTAGTTTTGTTGACGTTGAGTGTGAGGTTATTGTCCTGACACCACACTCCGAGGGCCTTCACCTCCTCCCTGTAGGCCGTCTCGTCGTTGTTGGTAATCAAGCCTACCACTGTTGTGTCGTCCGCAAACTTGATGATTGAGTTGGAGGCGTGCGTTGCCGCGCAGTCGTGGGTGAACAGGGAGTACAGGAGAGGGCTCAGAACGCACCCTTGTGGGGCCCCAGTGTTGAGGATCAGCGGGGTGGAGATGTTGTTGCCTACCCTCACCACCTGGGGGCGGCCCGTCAGGAAGTCCAGTACCCAGTTGCACAGGGCGGGGTCGAGACCCAGGGTCTCGAGCTTGATGACGAGCTTGGAGGGTACTATGGTGTTAAATGCCGAGCTGTAGTCGATGAACAGCATTCTCACATAGGTATTCCTCTTGTCCAGATGGGTTAGGGCAGTGTGCAGTGTGGTTGAGATTGCGTCGTCTGTGGACCTATTTGGGCGGTAAGCAAATTGGAGTGGGTCTAGGGTGTCAGGTAGGGTGGAGGTGATATGGTCCTTGACTAGACTCTCAAAGCACTTCATGATGACGGAAGTGAGTGCTACGCGGCGGTAGTCGTTTAGCTCAGTTACCTTAGCTTTCTTGGGAACAGGAACAATGGTGGCCCTCTTGAAGCATGTGGGAACAGCAGACTGGTATAGGGATTGATTGAATATGTCCGTAAACACACCAGCCAGCTGGTCTGCGCATGCTCTGAGGGCACGGCTGGGGATGCCGTCTGGGCCTGCAGCCTTGCGAGGGTTAACACGTTTAAATGTTTTACTCACCTCGGCTGCAGTGAAGGAGAGACCACATGTTTCCGTTGCAGGCCGTGTCAGTGGCACTGTATTGTCCTCAAAGCGGGCAAAAAAGTTATTTAGTCTGCCTGGGAGCAAGCCATCCTGGTCCATGACTGGGGATTTTAACAAGGCTAATCTGAAAACAAGACTCCCTAAAATGTATCATCATATCGATTGCGCCACCAGGGCTGGCAAAACCTTGGATCACTGTTATTCTAACTTCCGCGACTCATATAAGGCCCTGCCCCGCCCCCCTTTCGGAAAAGCTGACCACGACTCCATTTTGCTGATCCCTGCCTACAGACAAAAACTAAAACAAGAAGCTCCCACGCTGAGGTCTGTCCAACGCTGGTCCGACCAAGCTGATTCCACACTCCAAGACTGCTTCCATCACGTGGACTGGGACATGTTTCGTATTGCGTCAGGCAACAACATTGACGAATACGCTGATTCGGTGTGCGAGTTCATTAGAACGTGCGTTGAAGATGTTGTTCCCATAGCAACGATTAAAACATTCCCTAACCAGAAACCGTGGATTGATGGCAGCATTCGCGTGAAACTGAAAGCGCGAACCACTGCTTTTAATCAGAACAAGGTGACTGGTAACATGACCGAATATAAACAGTGCAGCTATTCCTTCCGTAAGGCTATCAAACAAGCTAAGCGTCAGTATAGAGACAAAGTAGAATCTCAATTCAGCATTTCAGCATTTTGTTTGTTATTTTGTGATGTCATTAAAAATGTTATAAAGGAAATACTGTAACTTGGAAAGTATACACACTACATGTATGAAGTATCCATACTATGCATTGTACATGTAATATGAAAAATGATTCATTAAAACCTGTTAAGCCTACCCCCTACTTTTTAGAACATTCTGTTAAAAATCCCGCAACATTTCAGCATCCTGCTACTCATGCCAGGAATATAGTATATGCATATGATTAGTATGTGTGCATAGAAAACACTCTGACGTTTCTAAAACTGGTTAAATCACGGCTGTGACTATAACAGAGCATGTGTTTCATCGAAAAGCACAAGAAAAACTGATCACTGAAAACTGATCACTGAAAACTGGAAAAAGTATCAATGCGCCACTTGCATGTATTGTTAATGGGAAACCAAATTACATAGGGCTGAGATTGCAAGTCCTACAGCTTCCACACGATGTCGCCAGTCTTATCAATTGCCTGGGCTTTGTTTCTTGGTCAAACGAGTAAGAGAGAGCCCATTCCTTCCGGTCTCCGACAGGATGTTTTGGAGGAGAAGTTTTCAACCATGAGATCAAGACGTGGAACTATTGAATACACATCGCCCCGTGATCAATTTGATAGATTATTAACGTTTACTAATACCTAAAGTTGGATTACAAAAGTATTTCGAAGTGTTTTGTGAAAGTTTATCGTCAACTTTTTTAATTTAAAAAAATGACGTTGCGTTTTAAAACGCTGTTTTTTCCTGGATCACACTTTTGATAGATCGATATTTAGGGTATATATGTACCGATGTAATCGAAAAAAAGACCCAATAGTGATGTTTATGGGACATATAGGAGTGCCAACAAAGAATCTCGTCAAAGGTAATGAATGTTTTATATTTTATTTCTGCGTTTTGTGTAGCGCCGGCTACGCTAATTCCTTTGTTTATGTCCCCTTCTGGTATTTTGGCGTGTTGCCTGCTATCAGATAATAGCTACTCATGCTTTCGCCGAAAAGCATTTTACAAATCTGACTCGTTGGCGAGTGTAGCTTTAATTGAGTACCCTGTATGTGAATTTTAATGAACGTTTGAGTTTTAACGAGTGCTATTAGCATTTGGTGTAGCGCATTTGCATTTATTGTTGGCAAGGTGGGACGCAAGCGCGTCGGGTTGCCTAGAGAGGTTAAAGTATTTTTGTTAAGAGAGGGATGTGATTTGGTAAGCTATAAGAGATAATTGTTTTTTATAACTTTGCACAGTGAGTAGTCACCACCCCTGAGTGAGGTCAGAGAGCGTGTTAGCCTGATGGAACTGCCCCTTTCGAACAAACTGTATAAATGATGGATTAAGAAATTAACATACCAGACCAGAAAAGGTGTGAAGTGGCAGCTGCACATTTAAAGTGGTTTGAACTTTGAAACTCAACAAGAGGTGGAGACGATAAACTCGCCTCGCGGACAATCACTGGTACAGCTGATTAGCTCCCCTAAGTAAAGTATCTTCGAATGCGAATTTAAGTAGGACCATCCGGTTACTTTGCTCAAAAAATCGTATTATACTATCATCATCCCCCCACTGAGGAACCATTGATACAGCTGGCTAGCCTATCTTCAAAGAAGCATCTTCAAGATTGAATAGATGGAAAATAAACTCTGCAGTTCTGTTCAAGACTACACAAATAGTCACCGTATACCGGTCAACTACAAAGAAGGACAACAGCAGAAGACTTGCTGGAACCATCATCTTGGACAATCAGAGCCTTACAAGTGTGCAACGAAAAGCTTGATGGCTTTTGGGACTGCACTTGAAGAACCTTTCAAAGTTCTTATAATTTTATGGATTGACTGACCTTCATGTCTTAAAGTAATAATGGACTGTCGTTTCTCTTTGCCTTTTTGAGCTGTTCTTGCCATAATATGGACTTAGCCCTATTTGGTACAAGACCATCTTCTGTATACCACTACTTCCTTGTCACAACACAACTGATTGGCTCAAACGCATTAAGAAGGAAATACATTTTTGACCGTTAGTGTACTTGAAAATACTTTTCATCGACTATAGCTCAGTGTTCAACACCTTAGTGCCCCCAATCTCATCACTAAGCTCAGGACCCTGGGACTGAACACTTTCCTCTGTATCTGGACCCTCTACTCCTTTTCACCCACGACTGCCTGGTTGTGCATGACTCCAACACCAGCATCAAGTTTGCTGACAACAAGGCAGTGGTTGGCCTAATCACCGACAACGATGACAGCCTATAGGGAGGAGGTCAGTTACCTGTTAGTGTGGTAACAGGAAAACAAACGGTTCCTCCACGTCAGCAAGACAAAGGAGCTGACCGAAGACTTCAGGAAATTGAGGCCGAGCACTCCCCTATCCATATCGACGACTCTGTCGATAGGAGGCATATTTTGTTTTGCATGGGCCCTCCAATCCTCAAAATTTCTACAGCTACACCATTAAGAGCATCTTGACTGGCTGCGTCACCACTTGGTATGGCAACTGCTTGGCATCCGACTGCAAGCCGCTACAGAGAGTAGTGCATATGGCCCACTACATCACTGGGGCCTACTGTAGCTCCCTGCCATCCAGGACCTCTATACCAGGCGGTGTCAGAGGAAGGCCTTAAAATGTGTCAAAGACTCCAGCCGCCCAAGCCAAAGACTGTTCTCTGCTACCGCAGGGCAAGCGGTACCAATGCACCAAGTCAGGAACCAATTTGACCCTGAACAGCTTCTACCCCCAAGCCATAAGACTGTTAAATGGTTAACCAATAGCTACCTGGACTATCTGCAATGACCATTTTGGCACTAACGCCTTTGACTCATCACATACCCTGCTGCTAATGTTCATTATTTATTCTGTTGCCTAGTCACTTTATACCTACCAATATGTACACACATTCCTCAATTACTTTGTACCCCTGCACATCGACCTGGTACTGGTACCACGTGTATTGGCCAAGTTATTGTTACTCATTGTGTATTTATTCCTTGTGTTATTATTTTTATTTTTTATTTTTTTGAAATCTCTCTGCATTGTTGGGAAGGCCCGTAAGCTTTTCACTGTTAGTGTACACCTGTTGTTTGTGAAGCATGTGACAAGTGCGATTTGATTTGATGGTTAGCCATGTAGCTAGCTAGCTAACTTAGCTGCAAGGATAGCTAGCTAATGTTAGCATGCTAGAAAACTTGGCTACTGGCTGATAAAGCCATCCATAGTGAAATGTTTGATCATTCATATCTAGTTATCTCTAACTCTACATGTTTCCTCAAGTTTGAGGCAGAGTTTTTGTAGGAATCCACCTCCGCCATACTGGGTAAGCAGCTTGCATTGTATGATTACGCTGTCGCCTCTACTGTGCTTGAAGGAGAACTGGTCACAGAACTGCGACCAGGAATTCTCCCCCTCCTCATCATTTTTAGCAGATGCCATCTGATTCTGCTGACTCTCCTCAGTCTCCATTGTTTTACACACCCGGCACTTTGATTAAGAAAACGTTCCTCTCTTTCACGACACGTCTCTATAACCAAGTTCTTTTCGAAAATCTTCTGGCAATCATCGTTCAGTTTGTGTACACAGCTTGATGTGGTTGTCCTGTTTTGCCTGCGATGCATGACATTTGATTTGATTGGTCGCTGACTAAACAACGATGAGCTGTTTTTTCTGGCTCGTGATCTACTATTATGGATAGCCTAAAAAATTGTACTCTGTAAAGGATGGTTTTACAGGCCCACCTCAGATTTTGAGTAATTCCTGTCCTAGAGTGGAAATTCTCATTTAGGTTCCACCTCGAAGACTGACTTAGGCTGCTAATACATATTCAGGAATTGGGAGTGGGAATGTTGTGGTGATTTCCACGTGTAGCAGAGAAATAACAACAAATATGGCACTGACTGACAGCTGTCAGTGTAACTAGCTTGCATGCTAACCTTAGCCAGCGAACTGAAGTTATGTGAGCACCATTTCAGTTAAGTCAGGTGAAAAAAACATTTTTCAGAAAAGACTACCAGCCTACCTGTCAAGAGATGAGTTTCAGCTAAACCCTGCCTCTATGAGCTGTTGACATGTTGAGGGTTTATGTTTATCTGACTCTTGCCATTATTCATTCCAGTGAAACCGTGTCGGATTCCAGACATCACTAATATTTGGACATGCACACAGACATGATCAAATAGCTATATTCTTTGTTTTTCTAGCTATCTATATATCAATGCATTGTCTAAAATCTGCCAAAAATAAAAAAAAATATGGATGCTCAGGTAATAGATGGGTTAGCTGACAACATCACAAAAATTATGTGTGGGCTTCCAAGGGGCAGCAGTCAGCATGTTGTTGTGATTCTGGAAGGCCAGATTTCTAGCAAGAATGACAGGAAACTGCCATGTGGGGAATTGTAAGTGGCTCGTTTCAACTCCTTACATCTTGTTGTTGATGCCATGCCTTGTTTTGAGGTGTTTTCACTTATTTCATGTCAATGATAATATGGCAAAAACAATTGTTAGCTAGCAATAAACAAACAACAACTCCAACAATTTATTTGAGAGAAAAAAGTGCTCATTGTACAAATTTTTCAATAAACATTGGAGATGAAATATAGCTTACATGTTGTCAACAATCTAAACCAACTCTGTCTGTTTTGCCCCATAGTTGTGCAGGTGTCGGTTTTGTTACCAAACAACCATCCCATCCATATGGATAGCCTAACTATTGAAATGGTTTGGAGAGTGTATTGAAGCAATGGGCAAATTTGTTTTGCATGGCCCGGGTAGGTGGAGATTTCTCTTTAGGATCAATGGAATGGTAAAAAATGAGTAAACCCTGCACATGCGGTGCACCGGGCCATTCCTAGCGAATTTGCCTAAAACATTATTGGTCAAAACCATTTATTTTTGGGAGACGGAGCTGCCAGGCTCTAAAATGCAGTCATATCATACAATTTTAACATTTATAAAATGGTTATATATATTTTTTAATTGCAGACTAGCTCAAAAATAAGTGAAACGTTACAAATTATCCAATGGATTATGGTAGTTTGCTGGTAAAAAAGGGGAGATACAACTGCACTGTTGGAGCTAGGAACACAAGCATTTCACTACACCTGCAATAACATCTGCTAAATATGTGTATGTGACCAATAAAATGTGATTTGATTTGAGGTGGAAAAACTGGTTTGCACCCCCTCGTTTGATTTGCTCCATGGCAAGGTGGCCAAATGTAGGGTCGTCACTAGTTAACACAGCCACAAAGTCATAAACCCCATCTATTTCTACATTTTCTCTTCTTTTAAATCTAACTCTCACTTTAACCCTAACCTTAAGCACACTGCTAACCTTAGCCTAACCCCAGTGCAGTGGTGGACAAAGTACCCAATTGTCATATTTGAGTAAAAGTTAATAGAAAATGACTCAAGTAAAAGTCAGTCAGTGAAATACTACTTGAGTAAAATTATTTGTTTTTAAGTATGAAAAGTAAATTGCTAAAATATACTTAAGTATCAATAGTAAAAGTATAAATCATTTAAAATTCCTTTTATTAAGCAAACCAGTCGGCACCATTCATTTTTTAAATTTACAGATAGCCAGAGGCACACTCCAACACTCAGACATAATTGACCAATGAAGCGTGTGTTTTAATGAGTCCGCCAGATCAGAGGCCGTATGGATGACCGTGGGTGTTCTCTTGATATGTGCATGAATTTAACAATTTCTTGTCCTGCTAATAATTAAAAATGTAATGAGTACTTTTGGTGTCAGGGAAAATGTATGGAGTAAAAAGTACATTATGTTTTTTAGGAATGTAGTGAAGCAAAACATATATATAAATAGTAAAGTACAGATACCAACAACAAAAAAATACTTAAACTCTTAAGGATCTGACCCTTTTTTTCAACTTTTGCCTAAAATGACATACCCAAATCTAACTGGCTCGGGACCTGAAGCAAGAATATACATATTATTGATACCATTTGAAAGAAAACACTTTGTAGTTTGTGGAAATGTGAAATTAATGTCGGAGAATTTAACACATTAGATCTGGTAAAAGATAATACAAATAAAAAACATATATATGAAGTTTTGTAATCTTCGAAATGCCAGAGAAAGTACACAGTGTATTATTCCAGATTAGGCACAATTTAGATTTTGGCCACTAGATGGCAGCAGTGAATGTGCAAAGTTTTAGACTGATCAAATGAACCATTGCAATTCTGTTCAAAATGTTGTATCAAGTCTCCCCAAATGTGCTGAATTGGTTTATTGATATATTTTTTAAGTTCATAACTGTGCACTGTCCTCAATAACATGGCATTCTTTCACTGTAATAGCTACTGTAATTTGGACAACGCAGTTAGATTAACAAGAATTTAAGCTTTCTGCCCATATGAGATATGTCTATGTCCTCAGAATTTTTCTTGTTACTTACAACCTCATGCTAATCACATTAGCGCACGTTAGCTCAACCGTCCTGCGGGGGGGACACTGAGTGTTTTTACTTTACATGACTGTCGAAGTGTAGGCTACAGAGAAAAGCTGCTATGCTGTTGACTGGTAACATTTAATTAAACCCAGCCCTGAAATGAAACATAGACTGAAAATGATTTGCAAGTCATTTCTTAGGAACAGACACATTAGACTCACGGAAACATCCAAAGTCAAACATTCGGATTTTGCACTTCAAGCCCAAATATATTATACTTTGACTGAAACAATTACTTAATGACTTACTGTGCATTCGGAAAGTATTCAGACCCTTCACTTTTTCCAGATTTTGTTACATAACACTCTTATTCTAAAATGAATTAAATTGTTTATTTTCCTCACCAATCTACACACAATAAACCATAATGACAAAGCAAAAACAGGGTTGTAGAATTGTTTTGCCGTTTACACTACCATTCAAAAGTTTGGGGTCACTTTCCTTGTTTGTGAAATAACATCAAATTGATCAGAAATACAGTGTAGACATTGTTAATGTTGGAAATGACTATTGTAGCTGGAAATGGCTGATTTTTATGGAATATCTACATAGGCGTACAGAGGCCCATTATCAGCAACCATCACTCCTGTGTTCCAATGGCACATTGTGTTTAGCTAATCCAAGTTTATAATTTTAAAAGGCTAATTGATCATTAGAAATTAATTAAAAATTGCAATTATGTTAGCACAGCTGAACATTGTTGTTCTGATTAAAGAAGCAATAAAACTGGCCTTCTTTATGCTAGTTGAGTATCTGGAGCATCAGAATTTGTGGGTTTGATTACAGACTCAAAATGGCCCGAAACAAATAACTTTCTTCGGAATCTCATCAGTCCATTCCTGTTCTGACAAAAGTTGTAGAAACATCTCAAGGGTGATCAATTGAAACAGGATGGACCTTAGCTCAATTTCTAGTCTCATAGCAAAGGGTCTGAATACTTATGTAAATCATGTATCTCTGTTTCTTATTTTTTGTCAATTTGCCAAAATTTCCAAAACATGTTTTCACTTTGTCATTATGGAGTATTGTGTGTATATTGATGAGGAAACGATTCAATGTAATCCATGTCATAATAGGGC
The DNA here is from genome assembly GCF_036934945.1 of Oncorhynchus masou masou. Taxonomy (NCBI): domain Eukaryota; kingdom Metazoa; phylum Chordata; class Actinopteri; order Salmoniformes; family Salmonidae; genus Oncorhynchus; species Oncorhynchus masou. The sequence continues at coordinate 55,213,749 of NC_088242.1, forward strand.
TGTAAGGTAACAAAATGTGGAAAAGGGGAAGAGGTGGATTTCTACAGGTGTGGGTGTTTAAAAAGGTAGTGAAGTACAATACTTCATTCAAAACTTTAAGTAAAAAGACTGACAGAAACACACTCAAAGTCCACTCTGAGGAAGACATCAGCTTGACATCGAAAAGTCAGTCACCTGTTCACATCCTGTACAATGGATTAAAGTGAGCTAAAATAAATGTATCTCTGCTCCTTTTTTCTGGAGTGCTCCATCTCCTTTCTACATCGAATTAGTCCCTTTGGAAGTTTTTCTTGGTAAGCCTCTCATCATTACTCTCACTGTTGTATCACACCCCTCCTTTCCTTAATTTGCGGAACCGCGAAGAACCACCTGAACTCGGAAACGCTACTCGATTACAGTAACGAGAATATTTGTAACTCGTTACTTCCAGCCCTACATCTGACTACAAGTCGAGGACAAAGACATGGGGAGCAATGGGTCCAAATGTATGAGAGAAAAGCAGAAGATTTCTTTGCGTCCTCAAAAAAAGAGGTGAGAAGAGAGGAGGATTACTAAGGAGAGGAGCGTAATGAGCAGCAACCAAACGTGAGACTTCCCTGCTATGCATCAAGATTCTGTCTTGTAACACCAGAGTGGGGGACACTGCATACTGATTTACCATAACCTGGCACAGACATAGGAGTGTAAAAATCTAGAGTAAAGAAATGTGTTAACAAATGTTGATATAATGAGAGTTGTCTAAAGTTATACAGCAGAACAGGTCTCTCCAGGATCACAGCTCCAGCTGTATATCATATATAAACAGGTCACTCCAGGATCACAGCAACAGCTGCATATAATATATAAACATCATACATTAACAGGTCCCTCCAGGATCACAGCTCCAGCTGTATATAATATCTAAACAGCAAAAAGGCAGTAACTGCTCGTTTGGTCAAAAATGAGTTAATGTCATTTTTAGCTACATTAAATACATGCTTATTCACGAGGAGAAATATCCTGCCTCTATTGTATTGTGTTCAGGAGAAAATGGGGGTCATGTTAGCAGTAACTGCATAAAGTTACTGTGAAACCAAGGTAAATAAAAGCCATTTTTCTCAGTTCCATGCTATGAGCAGTTACTGCTTTTTTGCTTGGTAGGGCAGAATGTACTACTAACAAAAACAAACGCCTATGGCGTTGCATTTATTTTTACTTTGTACAAAACAGTTGACCATCCTGTCGAGGAACACAATGCAACTCTTGTCCTGTCCTTAAGCTTCATCACAGCTGAGAAAAGGGAATTTACATTGTCCAACAACTCAACCAAAACACTATTGGAGGCGATGTGAACATCAACGTCTCTGTACCAGCTCAGAAGAAAGGTGAGTACATTATTGTGGCTGTACTGATCCCAGGAATCAATCAATTCACCTTCAGCACTTAGGCTGACAATATTGTACAGCAAACATCACTGTCTATCTTTTGCTTTCAAAAGGACACATCCTAGGCCCCAGAAAGCAGTACCATACAAGGCTAAGGTGCCCAATGTTATTCCTATGACAGGAAAAATCTCAACAGAATTCCAAGATCTTAGATCTTATGAAGAGTAATACATGTTCATGTGTCCTTTAAAGCTAGAGCCCTTAGTTGCTACATCCATTTTTGGACTTATAAATGAATTGTACATATATTCTTGAAAAACATATAACTCATAAATGCCTCATGAGCTTAGTTCAACTGTCGTGTCCATTCATAACCCCAACTATAAGCTTGTTTGTCTCCAATGTTTGTAAGCAATTGAAATATAAATAAACACTGTAGGCCTATAGCCTCAAAACATGGTTACAGCTATAGTTTAGAAATCATTGATGGACAGTCCTTGCATCTGAAGTGCTGTCTATGAATTTGAAAGTGGTTGCATTTTTCCATGCCCATCCCTCAGCTTTTTACCAGAACAGTCGGCGTGACCGCTTTGTTATTATTTCAACTAAGGATTCTCACTTTAAGCAGTCAGGTTTACATCTCCAGAGACTATAAGTGAAATATCATTCTAAATGAGTTGTTTGCTATCTGCTGTTGTTGTCAAACGTCTAAAGTCTGTTTCTCACTCAGTTCATTTTCAATTTAAGGGGCTTTATTGGCCTGGGAAACATATGTTTACTTTGCCAAAGCAAGTGAAATAGCTCATCAACAAAAGTGAAATAAACAATAAAAAATGAACAGTTAACATTACACTCACAAAAGTTCCAAAATAATAAAGATATTTCAAATGTCATATTATGTCTATACACAGTGTTGTAATGATGTGCAAATACTTAAAGTACAAAAGGGAAAGTAACTACGCATAAATATAGATTGTATTTACAATTGTGTTTGTCCACTGGTTGCCCTTTTCTTGTGGCAACAGGTCACAAATCTTGCTTCTGTGATTGCACACTGTGGTATTTCACCCAATAGATATTGGAGTTGATCAAAATTGGAGTATTTTTCAAATTCTTTGTGGGTCTGTGTAATGTGGGGGAAATATATCTCTCTAATATGGTCATACATTTGGCAGGAGGTTAGGAAGTCTCTCTCTCTCTCTATGCAGTGGGTGGAAGGGTAGGGTGTGTGGCATGTTCGCATGAACCAAGGGACCCTGTCTTTGTCACCTTTGACCACACAGAGTCTGTAGACAATGCCTGCCTATAGTGTTGAGCCAAGAAGCCAGACTCCCTGGGTTATTTGTTAAAATATTTTACCTGGGCTTGATTGAGTTTGCCTGGTGCAATTAAAAGAAAGGAATAATTCCAAATGTTCAAAGTATTTGAAATAAATAGTATTATGTTGAGGAAAATATATTTCATTTGAACCTACAGGACTATGATCAATTTGCATGATTTACATTTCATCCTGTAACGTAACTAAGTTGTGTTTTGGTTGCACTCTATCCTTAGCAGTGTATGATGTCATACAGAGAGTTAAAGAGGAACATACATCTTGTCTGAAGGAGTAGTTTGGACATGAAGGCACATCAACAAGAGTTCTACATTACAAAGGGGAGAGAGAGTAATGGGCTTAATAAAGAACACGAGGTGTGACAGATCGAGGATAAATCCAGAAGAAAAACATCACCAGACACCCCAATCAACTGCAATGGCATCTTCAAATACGGAGAAGGAAACACATTAGAACTGTAATAATGAAGGGCATCACTGGCATTGGGAAAACATTTTCAGTGCAAAAAAAAGTTAATTCTCGACTGAGCCGAAGAAAAAGCCAACAAGGATTTTGTCGATTTCATATTTGTGCTGAATTTGATCGAAGATGATAAGTCTTTCTGAACTTCTTTCACCCTGCACCTGATAGGAGATTTACAGCAATCTAATGATCTGTTCATCTTATCAAGGAAATCAGATTTCCTCTGTCTGCTTCCAACTCACACCCTCAAACACCTAGATCCCCTGAACACAGCTCACTCCAGATCCCAATCACCTAAATTCTAATCACCTGTTCACACACATGTATGTCGTTATCACACAATATTTAGTTCAGTTCTTTGCACCCCATCACTGTGAGTTATTGTTTGTTTTCTGACACATGTCTTTCAGAGAGCTTTTGCTCCTGTGATTTACTCCCATGTATGATAGTTTTTGCCTGCCTCACTAACGACGCCTTTTTTCCTATTCCCTGCCTGTACTTCAGCCTATCGGATTTCCTGTTATTACCTATTGCCTGATCTCCCGGACTACGTTACTAACCTTTTCCCAGCCTGTACTGTTTCCCTTTTGGACCCCCTGTGCATGACCTTCTGCCTGCCCCTGGACCCAGCTACCTGCCTCCTCCTGTGCATGACCTTCTGCCTGCCCCTGGACCCAGCTACCTGCCTCCTCCTGTGGTCCTTTGCAATAAACACCTGCTACGCCCTACGTTTGAAACCAGCTCTCCCTCGTGTTCATTACACTCTGTCTGGAGGAAACCTGGCACCATCCATACAGGGAAGCATGGTGGTGGCAGCATCATGCTGTGGGGATGTTTTTCAGTGGCAGGGACTGGGAGACTAGTCAGGATCGAGGGAAAGATGAACGGAGCATAGTACAAAGAGGTCCTTGATGAAAATCTGTTCCAGAGCACTCAGAACCTCAGACTGGGGCGATGTTTCACCTTCCAACAGGACAACGACCCTAAGCACATAGGCAAGACAACGCAGGAGTGGCTTCGGGACAAGTCTTTGAATGTCCTTGAGTGGCCCAACCAGAGCCAGGACTTGAACCAGATCCAAACATCTCTGGTGAGACCTGAAAATAGCTGTGCAGTGTCGCTCCCTATCCAACCTGACAGAGCTTGAGAGGATCTGCAGAGTAGAATGGGAGTAACTCCCCAAATACAGGGATGCAAATCTTTTAGCGTCATATCCAAGAAGACTCGAGGCTGTAATTGCTGCGAAAGGTGCTTCAACAAAGTACTGAGTAAAGGGTCTGAATACTTATGTGAATATGATATCAGTTGTAGTTTAAAAAATAAATGTAAAAAATAGCAAACATTTCTAAAAACCTGTTTTTGCTTTGTCATTATGGGGTACTGGGTGAAGAATAATGAGTGAGAAAAAAATATTTATCAGTTTTATATTAAGGCTGTAACGTAAGAAATGGAAAAATGGAAAAAGTCAAGGGTCTGAATGCACTGTAAATGCATCAACCAAATCACAGCTCTACTTCAGTAGTAGAATCAATGTTGTTATAGTTATATACAAATATTTCTATTTCATTTTTATATTTTTTGTTTTAGTAATCGGGGGAGAAAGCCTGAGTGGGAGGATAGGATCAATTTGTGTTGTATAGTTTTGTGCAGTGTTAATTGGAAACTTTCTTGCCCATGTTCACACCAGTCTTTTTAAGGGTTCTTTTCAGAGGGCTAGAGTTGTACCAAGGGTTCCAAAGGGGTTCTTTTCAGAGTTGTACCAAGAACTGCTTTGATCAAAAGACCGCTTTTTTGAAGACAAGGGTTCTACATAGAACCATATCTAATATTTCCCAGCATGCTCTATTGCAGTGATATTTTCAGCATGGTTTATTTTACTGTAATTTCTGTGTTTTTGCATGTACATTGCTTGTTTAATTAATTGTATGTATGACTTAAATGTAAATGTAAATGTATGCTACACAAAGATAAAACCATTTTTCAAAACTGTTGAAGTTATTGCACCAATTACTGCGATGGTTATTCCAGTTTAGATGATTGAGATAGTCTCAATATTCCCTACACTGACAGTAATTCTGAATACGGGTGCAGGTGAATAACAATTCCACTTGTTGGATATCATTACTCTGTCTAGATTCCAATAGGAAATACACATCACCTTGCAAGACAGCATTATGTGACTTACAGGCCTTATGTGGCCTATAAACCAAATGAGCAATTACATTTTATGTTAACCAAATTCGACACTTGACCTCCTTACAAAATATCCCCACTCCCTTTGCTTCTCGCTGTATTTTCGCTCAGACAGATTTTGATGCGGAGTCAAGCCTCTCGCTTCTCCTCTTCCTCTCGGTAGTAATTCACCAGCTAAAAGAATGCTTAAACTCCCCAAAAGCTTGAAAACCTCATTCGGTTGCCCAAAGTTGAGAAGAAAAAACTAAAACATAATTCATGATGGTTTTATTTTATTTTAGTTAGTTTTGGAGTCAAATATATTAGTTTCAGTATAGTTTTCATTTTTCCAATTGGGTTTGTTCATATGTTTTTCATGATTAGTTTTAGTTTTAGTGTCTGTTTTAGTTTACTGTAATAACCTTGGGTGCACAGAAATCTTCAAAGCAGAATCTGTGTTGTATAAAAAGGTGGTTTGTGCACCTGACCATTCAAGATTTTTTAGCTTTCCTTCATGTGCTTCACTATCCTTGAAGAAGAGCCTATCGATCTTCCCTTGCATGAGTTGATGGAGATTAATATGTATGACTCTGTGGAGAGAAAGAATGGACAGTTCGACCTGCTCCTCTGAATCCTTGTTGGTATCTCACTGGAGCCTGTTCAGATACTTCTAATAGGCCTACTGCCACAGACAGAGGATAGCTCAGAGACTGTAGAGGAAATCAAGACATACCTTAACGAGATGGATTTAAAAGATGTCTCCCCTGAAAGGAGCCTCATTCTTTTCCTCCGCTTGACTGAAGTGAAAGACGATTCCCTACATGAAGACATTCTGAGGTGCCTGAGGTCAGAAGATCAGACAGAAACGGGACTCTCACATGCTCACTGTTCAGTGCTGGCCAATGTGCTACTAACGTCAGACAAGGTGCTTGATGAGTTCTACCTGATAAGATACAAAACATCAAGAAAGGGGATTTTTTTTTACATATCTCAGCTGTGAGGAACTGCAGAAATGCAATGTATTAATGTAAAATTCACACTGTGCAAAATAACAACTGTTTGAATCGTGTCCAATTTCGCTTCTACCGAATGTTAATGTAGGTTATTTTCTTAGATATGTTTAATGCACCTCTATGACCTTGAGGGTAGCTGTGGGTCCACACTTTACCCCGCTATCCCCACACTTTACCCCGCTATCCCCACACTTTACCCCGCTATCCCCACACTTTACTCCGCTATCCCCACACTTTACCCCGCTATCCCCACACTTTACCCGCTATCCCCACACTTTACTCCACTATCACCACACTTTACTCCACTATCACCACACTTTACTCCACTATCCCCACACTTTACCCCGCTATCCCCACACTTTACTCCGCTATCCCCACACTTTACCCCGCTATCTCCACACTTTACCCCGCTATCCCCACACTTTACTCCACTATCACCACACTTTACTCCACTATCACCACACTTTACTCCACTATCACCACACTTTACCCCACTATCCCCACACTTTACCCCATTCTGACCCTGTCTGACGAAATCAAATCAAAAGCGTGTGGGTGTTTGCATGTAACCCTAATCCTCACGTGAATTGTATTTCCAATGCTTCTACAGAGTCACTAGTGTTTGGGATGGCAATTGGATTGGTGAAACTGTGGCCTCAGCTCTCCACTTACAGAACTCTCCCCTGAGAGAGCTTGAGCTTAGAAATAAAGACCTGGTGGATTCAGGATGGAAGCTACACTGATGGACTGTTGAGGCCACACTGTAAACTGGAGGCTCTGAGGTCAGTACATTCACATAACAGATAAAAACAAGATGTAATGTCAACAGAGGGCCTTCAATGGGTCATCAAATGATGAAGAGCACATTACTGAGATAAAACTCACCCTTCTGCTGATATACTTTCATTTTTTTTACTACCATGGTCGTTACATAACAATGTACAGTGCCTTGCGAAAGTATTCGGCCCTCTTGAACTTTGTGACCTTTTGCCACATTTCAGGCTTCAAACATAAAGATATAAAACTGTATTTTTTGTGAAGAATCAACAACAAGTGGGACACAATCATGAAGTGGAACGACATTTATTGGATATTTCAAACTTTTTTAACAATTCCTCCTTGCAAAACAGCTCGAGCTCAGTGAGGTTGGATGGAGAGCATTTGTGAACAGCAGTTTTCAGTTCTTTCCACAGATTCTCGATTGGATTCAGGTCTGGACTTTGACTTGGCCATTCTAACACCTGGATATGTTTATTTTTGAACCATTCCATTGTAGATTTTGCTTTATGTTTTGGATCATTGTCTTGTTGGAAGACAAATCTCCGTCCCAGTCTCAGGTCTTTTGCAGACTCCATCAGGTTTTTTCCAGAATGGTCCTGTATTTGGCTCCATCCATCTTCCCATCAATTTTAACCATCTTCCCTGTCCCTGCTGAAGAAAAGCAGGCCCAAACCATGATGCTGCCACCACCATGTTTGACAGTGGGGATGTTGTGTTCAGGGTGATGAGCTGTGTTGCTTTTACGCCAAACATAACGTTTTGCATTGTTGCCAAAAAGTTCAATTTTGGTTTCATCTGACCAGAGCACCTTCTTCCACATGTTTGGTGTGTCTCCCAGGTGGCTTGTGGCAAACTTTAAACGACACTTTTTTATGGATATCTTTAAGAAATGGCTTTCTTCTTGCCACTCTTCCAGAAATGCCAGATTTGTGCAATATACGACTGATTGTTGTCCTATGGACAGAGTCTCCCACCTCAGCTGTAGATCTCTGCAGTTCATCCAGAGTGATCATGGGCCTCTTGGCTGCAGTCTTCTCCTTGTATGAGCTGAAAGTTTAGAGGGATGGCCAGGTCTTGGTAGATTTGCAGTGGTCTGATACTCCTTCCATTTCAATATTATCGCTTGCACAGTGCTCCTTGGGATGTTTAAAGCTTGGGAAATATTTTTGTATCCAAATCCGGCTTTAAACTTCTTCACAACAGTATCTCGCACCTGCCTGGTGTGTTCCTTGTTCTTCATGATGCTCTCTGCGCTTTTAACGGACCTCTGAGACTATCACAGTGCAGGTGCATTTATACGGAGACTTGATTACACACAGGTGGATCGTATTTATCATCATTAGTCATTTAGGTCAACATTGGATCATTCAAAGATCCTCACTGAACTTCTGGAGAGAGTTTGCTGCACTGAAAGTAAAGGGGCTGAACAATTTTGCACGCCCAATTTTTCAGTTTTTGATTTGTTAAAAAGTTTGAAATATCCAATAAATGTCGTTCCACTTCATGATTGTGTCCCACTTGTTGTTGATTCTTCACAAAAAATACAGTTTTATATCTTTATGTTTGAAGCCTGAAATGTGGCAAAAGGTCACAAAGTTCAAGAGGGCCGAATACTTTTGCAAGGCACTGTATATGCTAATTCTGCCCACATAGAATTGGCATACACATGACTTTGCACTTGGATTGAGGGTAACCATGTATTTTGTAACCATAGATATTCAAATGATTTTCTCTACCTTTATAGTCATTCTGGTGATGGACTCTCAGCAGATGGACATGAATCCCTGGCCTCTGCTCTCAAATCAGTGAGTCCCCACCTGAGTGAGCTGGACCTGAGTGGCAACACACTGCAGGAGTCCACACTGTAAACTAGAGAAACTGAGGTCTGTGTTTTTGCTCTCACTTTTGTGTGTACAGTAATGGCATAAACCATGTATTCGCTCATTTTTGTTCAAAATGTTGAATTTAATAACTAGGGCTGTCAAAATTTTACACGTTAAAAACACTTGAACTCATTACATGTTTAATGCTGTTTCTTCACCCTAAGGAACCTTTTAAGCACACGGGTTTTCTCACAGAACCTTTTAGAACACAATAATTAATAGAACTACAGTCAATGCTTGCGCCTTTACATCGCTGAAGACCGTGTGCCTTCAGCCAAAATCTTGTAAAGTTATGCTCAAACAGTTGTGGTGGGTGACGTTTAAGATGAGGGAGGACAATATTTTTTCTATTACAGCATATTGGATGACTGTCATTCATATTCCATTTACCCAGCTCAATGTAACATCAATAGGTTTAGGCTACTACATGATACTTCCATTTTTGCTACACCCATCATGAGGTTGCTACAATCAAGCCTACGAATGAAGTTTACAACGTAAGTGCACAGGTCAAGAGAAAATATTTGACTAATCAAGGTGACAGACAGTGACACAGTCAATAACACTTTGCACACTCTTGTCTGAATCTAGCTAATCTAGGGTGTAATCATTGGTCTAACAGTTGCAAACGAGAGTGTCTATTGGATGAATTCAGGTATGTTTTTCCCCGTTCTGTTTGCTTCCGTTTAAGAAAGGTTTTTCAACAGAATCGGCGGAATGAATACACGCCTGATCACATGCAAACACAGTTCACTTTCATAGCAGCAACATACTGTAACGCTCTGGGCGTAGTGGGTGCAAAGTCAGGTGCAGGTTACCAGAGAGTACAGGGTAGTGCTATTTATTGCACACACCGTGAACATGAGCCACCCCACGAAACACAGGGCGCACACAAAACAAATGCCCCAAACACAGGGACTCAAACAGTCGGGAGAAAAACCCACGAACGAAACACGTCAACATCGAACGTGCTCAGAGCAACACAAAACAATCCGGCACAAAGAGCAGGCGGGCCTACTGGCTAACATTGCCCGACTAATCAACCTACACACAAAACAGGTGAAACCAATAAACAGAAAGGGGAAAAGGGATCCGTGGCAGCTAGTAGGCCGGTGACGACGAGCGCCGAGCGCCACCCGAACAGGAAGGGGAGCCACCTTCGGTAGGAGTCGTGACACATACAAACAGCATGATCATTTTGCTCATTGTATAATTCCTTCTCGCATCTAACCGCTCCTCCTCCTCTCACCATTTCCCCCCGCTTGTGGACTTCAGTACACAACACATCAGCTGTCTGTGACCAGGCGGAAAAAAACTTTCCAAGCCAAACCTTCATATCATAACCGCTAACCACTACACAGAGACTATATCATTGTCACCATTATTAGCTAACGCCATAGTCAACATAGCTACGAGAACCAACGCGTTAGTAAACCTGTTACAATCATGCTGTACAGTGTACAGTCACCAAGCAGTTTAGCAGTTACACACATAGGGCCCACCTGTGTGTGTGTGTGTGTGTGTGTGTGTGTGTGTGTGTGTGTGTGTGTGTGTGTGTGTGTGTGTGTGTGTGTGTGTGTGTGTGTGTGTGTGCGTGCGTGCGTGCGTGCGTGCGTGCGTGCGTGTGTGTGTGTGATAAGACGGAGTAGGCCTACTTAAACATTGGGAGCAATAATAGCTGTATGTAACAGTGACTGTTGTGCTGTTTATGGTGAAAATGCTATTCAAACATTCTGATGTAGATTATTGTGTTTCCATCCCTTACAGTTAAAGCATAGTATGATTTTAACTCAATACACTGCTTTTTAAATGGACAAATCTTTATTTGGGGCCAATTTTTTGCAAATTCCAAAATGTTAAAACATTTCGATTAATCGTGATTAACTAATGCCATTAACTCCTAATTATTTTCATTATTTGACAGCCCTAGTAACTACCTGAATTATCTATATTAGATATCTATATCTATTTTGATATGTTTATTTCTTATTTTGCCTATATCAGAGGTAATGGCTTCAGCTCTCTGGTCAAACTCATCCTACCTAAAACAACTGGACCTGAGTAACAATGACCTACAAGATTCTGGAGTGAAGCTGCTCTCTGCTGGACTGAAGAATACACGCCGTACACTTGAGAACCTAAGGTCTGTATTGATACAGATGCTCATGCTGTAAGTGACTGAAGCAAGAGTTTTGCCAAATAATCCCATCCCATGACCTTTCTGCACAGTCTGTCATTCTGTAGAGTCACAGAGGAAGGCTGTACTTATCTGGCTTCAGCTGTTATGTTACACTCATTCCATCTGAAAGTGCTAGACCTGGGCTACAATCACCCAGGAGACAAAGGAGTGAAGCTGCTGTCTTCTAAACCTTGAGAAACTGAAGTAGGTGTAGTTGATGGGAAAATATATGAAGTACATGATGACGTGGGGGTTCACGTCTGTCTCTCTGTCTGGACCATAATGAAGAGTGCTGGGTGAAGTTGGAGCTACTGAGGAAGTGTAAGGATATCTGTCTATAAATGTTGAGCTGTCACGTCAAAAGCCACACACACGACCTAGTGTTGCGCTGTACACTGAAACTTCAGTACTTTGTCCGACACTACAACATGAAAAATGGTTTGTTACTAGAATTTAGTTTCTTCTGTCAAATGTGTCTCGTTTGGAAATCAACTAAATCTGTTGAACTTATTGGAAATATTAATAAATTAGCCTAATTGTACCATAAGACATTAAAAGAATGCATCAGTAATTCGTATACCCAGTAAACTTTCTGAAGAAGCAACGGCACGGGAATCCCCCTTCTGTGTGTGTGTGTGTGTGTGTGTGTGTGTGTGTGTGTGTGTGTGTGTGTGTGTGTGTGTGTGTGTGTGTGTGTGTGTGTGTGTGTGTGTGTGTGTGTGTGTGTGTGTGTGTGTGAGTGGTTCGCATATGTCTACCACTTTGTGTAGCCGTTAGCGTGCTATTGATAACCGTCTTCGGGTAGGCTTTCCAAAAACAAACTTTTCTATTAAAAGGTAAAGGTGAGTAACAATTCATTTCTGAGTAACATTTAACTATCTTTCTGTGATTGTTTTCAATTTTTTCAATTTTTTTCAAACAGCTCTTACACTAAAAGAGCATCATCATTTTCACAGTATTATTACAACCTCATAGTGTGGAAGTATATATAAAACATAGGTACGTACAAAGCAGCCTATCCCTAACTGGCAGAATCATGATTATTTGCATCAATCCAGTGGCAATTTGTTTTGCAAACTCCATCACATGTGCGGTACAGAATCACCACTAACCAAACAACAGTGCTAATAGATTTTTACCAGACCTCAAAAGTGGTCCCCTGATGTGGTTTAAGCATTGATGTGAACTTCACATTTAGTTGTTTTTCCACAAAAAAATGTGATTTTGAGAGCAAAAACAGGGAAAACAAAATTGCGTTGTGTTCTAGCTGATTGCCAATTATGTTCTTCTTGTGTTCATCTTGTCTGTAGATACTTATAAGCTCACATTGGACAGAAACAAAGCACACAGGGAAGAAAGAGAACAGATCTGTGAGGAGCAGCCATTTCCAGATCATCCAGAGAGATCTTTGGACTGCCTAATTGTGCTGTGTAAAGAGCGTCTGACAGGGTGCTGTTATTTGGATGCAGAGTGGAGTGGCTTTGGGGGTTAAAATGGGATGACATACAAAGGAATCCGGAGGAGTGGAGATGATGGAGGCATAAGAAGTTGGAGCAATTCCTCAACAATATCTTAAGATTGAATGATTTTCTTACAAGCTTCTCAAATATCTTCTTACAAATCTTCTTAGGATGTTTGTTGCTAGGCAACCGTTTGAGCTAGCTATCTAGCTAGCAATGGCAATATTTCGTACTGAGATCACTGTTCTTAAACATGTTCTTGGGTTTAAAATAATCAATGCTGAAACACTCAGATGACCTTTGTGAGTTCACTTGCTTTCATGATCTTAAGAGTTCAAGACAAGGGCTATCTTGGAATTAACAACATTTCCAATAACTTTATTTTCAAGAATCTACATTTCTTCTTAACTTTTTGCTTAAGGAGAAACATAATAAATAGTGCAAGAAAATGTCCAATAATCTTTTTAAGGAATAGCAACATTGCTTAACTTTATTTAAGGGAGAAAAAAATGCATTTAAGAATACATTTATTCTTAAAGAAGGTTTTGTGAATCTGGACCCTGGTGTATAAGTCCCAATATGAATATGTACACGTTCCATTATGATGAACTTAAATATACTTTCAACAAATTGTGCGTGGTTCATGGAAAATGCAGAGTAGAAGTGTATCTGGACTCACTGGCCGGCCCTCTGTCCTGCTACATGGGACACTGATAGAGGCATACTGACCCACATGTATATATCACACTCCATATATATCTCACGCCATAAGGCCCTTTACACAGAATTTTATTTCTATCTCTACCTTGCACATTATTCCACTGTAAATCTACCATTCCGGTGTTTTACTTGCTATATTGTATTTACTTCGCCACCATGGCCTTTTGTTTTTGTTGCCTTTACCTGCCTTATCTCACCTCATTCGCTCACATTATATATAGACTTATTTTTCTACTGTATTATTGACTGTATGTTTGTGTAACTCTGTGTTGTTGTATGTGTCGAACAGCTTTGCTTTATCTTGGCCAGGTCGCAATTGTAAATGAGAACTTGTTCTCAACTTGCCTACCTGGTTAAATAAAGGTGAAATAAAAACATTTCAGATGAGTGTAAGGTCAGAATGAATTCTCAGTGATCTTAATTCCAGATGTTGACATTGACGTCTCAATGTCAACATCTGGGCACTGTGGTACCCAAACATGTATTTGTTGCCTATCCCTACCCTGTCACAATAATAGCCTATGAGTAGCTGTGGAGCTGTGGATTTAATGTTGCTGGTTGTGGCTGTGGATTTGACTTGATTGATGACTGAAATTTAGAATGGTCCTCTGTCAAATTGGATATTTTGTGTTTTTCCTACCCCGTCCCCTACAGTGGTGTAGTGGAGGGTAAACGCAAGTAAACACAATTTACCGACCTTTTGTGGGGAAAAATGCATTAAAAGTATAGCGTTACTTTTTTTCACCGCGACCAGTGATTAGAGTTTAACTGCTCCCTGACGTTTGTTAATGATCCCAAATAAATACTTGAAGGGAATTTCTTATGTGATGGATATCACACTTCCAGATTAACTTTACTCACATCATCATCTTGCCAATAAGTGTACATGGCCCAAATCTTAACTGGAGATCCCCTGACTTTTGTGTAAAACATGCATTGAGAGAATTGTGCAAAAACTGTAGTAGTCCAAAGGTTTTACTCACATTTAGGCCTACAAACCGACAAAGTAGCAATGCATGTAAATTGAATTCACAACTCTACAGCACGAATGCTGAACACTAGCCTCAAGCTAAGTACACGGAGTGCACAGTAGGACACTGATGACAACTTTATTGAATCTCAGCCTTCCTCAATACAGCTAATTGTCAGTCTAATTCTTCACACAGACCATAAATCCATGTGGTTATTGGGGTTCCTGAGTGGGTTAGTATTGAAACCTGCCCCTGTTTTTGTAACTACTTCTTCACTAATGGACACACACACACTTATATGAGCCCCTGTGTTGAACAAGCCAGTGATCCACGCTGACTCTACACCAGGATGCCTACGGTATAACCCTGCCAAGTTGCCGACGGCTACAAATAGATTGAGACCCCTGGTGAAGGCATTGTTTTGGGACCTCTGCTGTTCCTGGAGGAGGGGTGAGTGAGGACAGAGAGCAGCTAGGAGGGAGGTATCGGTGTCATACATACTCACTCTATACCCACTATTGAAACTGCAATCTTTCCACAACCTTCATTTGAACCAAACTGTGACAATATGGATGAAAGTGTGCATACGTATTTGATTGTTATAATAGTATAGATGAGGAGGATAGTGGGAGGCTGCTGCATTGCAGGAGAGAGACCAGACGAGCACAGTGGCTGCTATGTCATTGTGGATTTGCTGTGGTGATCTGCGGGGGCCTATCATTTGCGTGCGATTTGTCACTCAACAGTGAAGTTTTATCCATATGAAAATATCAAAGATTTATATAGCAGCACTGAGGAGCTCACTCACACGGAGATACATTACGTCACCAGTCTCCATCAGCCTGCATCTAATGCAATAGAACTGTGACAACAAACCATGGGAGGATTTGAATAATAATAATAAAGAGGAGAAGACTGTCACACGGCCGGGAGTGTCAAGCCAATAACAAGGTCACTCCACCCAAGAGAAGGCTCTCAAGTCTTTCCAATATCAGTTCCAATTCAAATTAACATATAAGTCAAGCCACATCCAATACATATGATAATGGAAGCATACATTTGAGGTCACCAGCAAAATGATTGAGGGCCTTGTACTGAGAGATGCAGTATGTTACAGCCAACACATTTTGTGGCTTCCTTTGACATTCAGTGGCCTTGTGTGTTGTCTCCATAACATTGTGATTTAGAAAAATAAATACCAGGATCAAAAGTTAGCTATTTAGTAGAAGAAAATATCAAACTACTCAGTTCATTTGTGCTGAATATTAAATGTGTCAAAACATGCTCTCTATAAAATCGTTATCTGTTATTTTGGCCCATTGAAAACTGACAGGACCCACACATACATACACACACATCTTGACAATAGAGGCATTCATTGCAATGCCCATGCAAAGACTAACACATCAGTGGACTCTTTGATGTGGCTTTTCAGCTCATTAGGCTCCATTTCCCATTGACTGGAAGCCACTGTGACAGCCATTTTGTGCCAAACAAAGGCCAGTGATGAGTTAACGCCTCTGTTTTCATTATCAGGCTTTAAACACTCTGTCCTCAATGGCCCGTAGACAGACCCTTACTGGCTGCCCTATTAATGGTCATTGTATCTAGTGACAGCTGTGGGAAAACACTAGGGTCAGAGTGCAGCCATGCAGAGAGGGGGTTCAGAGGTCACAGTGGCATTGTTGTAGTGCCACGGAGGAGTGCATTGAAGAGCCCATAAACATTACTCATCTCATTGGCTTCTACAGCTGCCTCCGCCGCCCCTTTGTGCTGCGACATAGACGCTACCAATTCCTATTCGGCTTCTGAATGGGGTCGATTTCTATCTGTTTTTGCACTAAATGGTCCTTGATTGGCTAAGGTCACAGAATTTATGATCAATGAGGACTGTCAATTGTTTTTTTAGGACTGGGGAATGGGTTTGTAAATGCAGACAAATGTAAAAATGTGTATGACACAGCCATTGAAAGGATATTTGGCTGGTAACCTTGGTACGGAGGTCATGACCAACGGAATAAAGTGTTGTGATGGACATTTACACAAACATGAACTTTTTATATGAGCAGGCATGTGAAAGACACATCTGCAGCTGCAATGGTAATGTCTGAAGTCTAACTGACATTTCATTTAGAGGGTTGAAGACTCCTTTTGAGGCATCGTGTGCTCGGTAACTCTCCATCGCTGGTTTGAGATGGCTTGAGAGAGACCGAGCACGAGCTAACTTTTTTAATGAGCTAAGTGACAGCTCCTTCAACTGTATAACCTGAGAGCAACCAGGTCTGATAAAGTTCTGACCATAAGAGAAGGGCAACAATTGAGATAAGTCTGCCGAAGTTTTGACCAAATAGCAACAACTGACATGGGTAGGGTTGACAAAGTTCTGACAAAACTCAAAGACAGCCACTAATCACTCCCCGTGATCTAGTGGACCTATGGCCCTCTCCTCTGTGGCACTCTCTCCTCTCTTCAATCTTAATTGAATCAGTCTGATAGAAGACTTGACACTGAGAGATGGCCTTAATCTAGGAGGCCCAGTCTAGGTAGAGAGAGAAAATGAGAGAAACCGTCTTCACGCCTCCATTCACCTGTCTGCTGTCTCCCACCCACAGATTCCCTCGTTATTCACTGTCTGTCACAGATAACATCACAGTGACAATCAGATAGCAGAGAACGTGGAAGACCACTCAGATCTCCTATATATGCACTGGAGCATTATGTTGTGCCAATAGGATTTAGTGGCTGTGGAGGACCGATTTAATTGCTTGTTGGCTGTGGGAGGGCCAATTGGATCTCCTCTATATACGATGTCTCATGTTGTCAAGGGTCAATCAGAATTTACTCGGTCATAAAAGATTTTAAGGCCCCGGCAGAGTTTTCCAGCACTCTTACTTGACATAACCGAATACCTTCTGGTGTCTTGAATTCATGAAACAAATTCTTAATAAGATGAAACACTTATTGAACTTACAGAATCATGTCAAAAATCCTGTAGGGTCCATACTAGTTGTAGTCTATCGCATGAATGTGATTATGAACCAGGGTCAGGATGTGACCCTAAGCCATTTAGTTACAATTAATCAATAACTGCAAGAAGATGTTTTGCATGAACTGGCTGATGGTTTCGGTCTAGATGTCTAGCATCTAATCAATCAGGCCATAGATATCTGCTCATCATTAATCTTGGGCTTTCTTATCAGCTGTGTGTACCTGAATGGGTATCTGATCTATTCCACTGATAAAACTCTGCCCTATCAGATAATAGAATGCAGTGGAAATAGACATTATGCTATAGGCCTATGTTTTTATTCACCTGAATAGCAGATGAAGTACATATTTAATGTGTTGGATTATTTTCTTATTGTCCATCAAGATTGTACATTTAGCCTGCGTAGGGATATGTTAAGAAGGTCATTGGTTGTCTCTGAACCTTGATTGTCATATTAGTCTAAATCCATCTTCTTACCAGGCGGTATGACCTGCCTTCTGTTCCACCCCCAGTGACATTACACTATAGAACTGTGATCAATGGCGCTGGAGGGAATGGCTGCCGTTTTACAGGCTCCTAACTAACTGCTATTTTGTGTGTTTGTTTTGCATTCTTTGTAACAAATTTTGTACATAATGTTGCTGCTACCGTCTCTTATGACCGAAAAGAGCTTCTGGATATCAGAACAGTGATTTCTCACCTCGAACTGGACAAAGATTTTTTTCATTAATGAGTCCGATGCGAGGCCAGGCCCAAATCCCTGTCATTCGCGTGAAGAAAATATGGAAATACAGGGAGCGGAGATCAGGGTGCCTTGTTAGAAATCGTTGGCAAGTGGGTAACCCGCCTCTACCATCCGTTCTATTGGCCAATGTACAATCACTAGAAAATAAACTGGATGATCTCCGTTCGAGACAATCCTACCAACGGGACATTTAAAACTGTAATATCTAATGTTTCACGAGTTGTGGCTGAAAGACAACACGGATAATATACATTTGGCTGGGTTTTCCGTGCATCAGCAGGACAGAACAGCTACGTCTGGTAAGACAAGGGGTGGGGGTGTGTGTCCATTTGTCAATAACAGCTGGTGCGCGATGTCTAATATTAAGGAAGTCTCAAGGTATTGCTCGCCTGAGGTAGAGTGCCTCATGATAAACTGTAGACCACACTATCTACCAAGAAAGTTTTAATCTAAGACCGTACTCAACGGGCTGTATAAGGCCATAAGCAAACAAAAAAATACTAATCTAGAAGTGGTGTTCCTAGTGGCCGGGGACTTTAATGCAAGCAAACTTGAATCTGTTTGACCTTATTTCTACCAGCATGTCAAATGTGCAACTAAAGGGAAAAAAATTCTAGACCACCTTTACTCCACACACAAAGACACATACAAAGCTCTCCCTCACCCTCCATTTGGCAAATCTAACCATAATTCTAACCTCCTGATTCCTGCTTACAAGCAAAAACTAAAGCAGGAAGTACTAGTGACTCGGAAGTGGTCTGATGACGTGGATGCTACCCTACAGGAATGTTTTGCTAGCACAGACTGGAATATGTTCTGGGATTCATCCAATGGCATTCAGGAGTATACCACCTCAGTCACCAGCTTCATTAATAAGTGCATCGAAGATGTCGTCTCCATAGTAACCGCACGCACATATCCCAACCAGAAGCAATGGATTACAGGCAACATCCGCACCGAGCTAAAGGATAGAGCTGCCCCTTTCAAGGAGCGGGACACTAATCCAGACGCTTCCAAGAAATCCCGCTATACCCTCAGACGAACCATCAAACAGGCAAATCGTCAATACAGGACTAAGATTGAATCCTACCACACCGGCTATGACACTCGTCGGATGTGTCAGGGCTTGCAAACTATTAGGGACTATAAAGGGAAACCCAGCCGTGAGCTACCCAGTGACACGAGCCTACCAGACGAGCGAAATGCCCTTTATGCTCGCTTTGAGGCAAGCAACACTGAAGCATGCATGAGAGCACCAGCTGTTCCAGACGACTGTGTGATCACGCTCACCATAGCCGATGTCAGCAAGACCTTTAAACAGGTCAACATTCACATTCTGTAATACCTACATGTTTCAAGGAGACCACCATAGTCTCTGTGCAAAAGAAAGCGAAGGTAACCTGCCTAAATTACTACCGCCCCGTAGCACTTATGTCGGTAGCCATGAAGTGCTTTGAAAGGCTGGTCATGGCTCACATCAACACCATCATCTAATCATCCCAGAAACCCTAGACCCACTCCAATTCCCATACCGCCCCAACAAATCCAGAGATGACGCAATCTCAATCACATTCCACACTGGCCTTTCCCACCTGGACAAAACAAACACCTATGTGAGAATGTTGTTCATTGACTACAGCTCAGTGTTCAACACCATAGTGCTAAACACCTCCCTCTGCAACTGGATCCTGGACTTCCTGACGGGCAACAACACATTTGCCAATCTGATCCTCAACACGGGGGCCCCTCAGGGGTGCGTACTTAGTCCCCTCCTGTACTCCCTGTTCACCCACGACTGTCTGGTCAAGCATGACTCCAACACCATCATTACGTTTGCTGATGACACAACATTGGTAGGCCTGATCACCGGCAATGATGAGACAGCCTATAGGGAGACCTGGCAGTATGGTGCCAGGACAACAACCTCTCCTCTCAAGGTGAGCAAGACAACGGAGATGATCGTGGACTACAGGAAAAGGAGGGCTGAACACATTCCCCATTCACATCATCAGGGCTGGCTGTAGTCCACGAGTTCCTTGTTGTCCTCATCACCAACAACCTATCATGGTCCAAACACACCAAGACAGTCTTGGCTCGACAACACCTTTTCCTCCTCAGGAGACTGAAAAGTTTTGGCATGCGTACAAAGACCCTCAAAGAGTTCTATAGCTGCACCATCGAGAGTATTCTGACTGGTTGGATCACCACCTGGTATAGCAACAGTTATGCATCCTACCGTATGGCACTACAGAAGGTAATGCATACAGTCCAGTACCTCACTGTGGTCAAGCTTCCTGCCATCCAGGACCTATATTTCAGGTGTTGTCAGAGGAAGGCCCAAAAATTGTCAAAGACTCCAGTCACCCAAGTCATAGACTGTTCTCTCTGCTACTGCACGGCAAGCATTACCGGAGCTCCAAGTCTAGGACCAAAAGGCTTCTTAACAGCTTCTACCCCAAGCCATAAGACTCCTGAACAATGAAACAAATTGTTATTTTATTGTGTTACTTTTTATTACATTGTTTTAGTTTCTCAACTCTATTTCTTGATCTGCATTGTTGGTTGAGGGCTTGTAAATAAGCATTTCACGGTAAGGTCTACACCTGTTGTTATTGGTACATGTGACAAATAACATTTGATTTGATTTATAAATGTACCTTCTTATATGTACCATGACAGGGTTGTCCGTTTGTTGTCAGAGGTTTGTTATAAAATGCCATGACATATGTCAGACATTATAACGGTGTTATGTCATGCAATTTTAAGTGAAGACTTCACAGCATATGCAATTCGTAAGTGATGATAGCGTTACACTCTGATGGATGTACATTAATGCTCTATGGGAATCTTAACACTATTTCGAGTCAGTCAGTGTTCATTAGCAGTGCACAGTGTCTCTAGCCACTGGTCGCTTCATTTCCCACTTATCGTTTATGCAAATGGTTTTGGCATACCTTATTAAACCACATAATGACCTTAATGCTATAAGGCAACCAATGAATTGAAACCAAATTGAGACTTTTAAGATATTCTGTGGAGGGGGAAACATGAAACATGCTTCTCTATTTCAAACAGAGCATTTTAGTTCTCAGTGGAAAGCTAGAACACATAATGTTAATGCTAAATGTGTTTACATGTAAATTGATTATCAGGAACACTGAAATAAGATGTCCAAGTCCAGCTTTGAAATGTAATTTTTAAATACCAAATCAGGAGAAGTTAGACTCTAGACCGAAGGAGTCTTTCAGCAGCAGGTGTGTTCAGGCAAAGATTTGACTGAAGACCTTCAACAAAATACACAGCTGGTTCGACTGGATCACTCTCTCTCACTCACACACACACACACACACACACACACACACACACACACACACACACACACACACACACACACACACACACACACACACACACACACACACACACACACACACACACACACACACACACACACACACACACACACACACACACACAATCAAACAGTCCATAATTAGCAGTGACATTTATGTACATGAGAACAGATGAAAACAAAGTGTGTTTTATTCTGTAAATGAAAGCAAAACACATAGCTACATAGGCATCCCAGAAGCATGGTTTCCATTTCAATTTCTACATCACAGAGCAGATACAGTCATAGAGGAGCCCAACCCAGCAGTGGGGAACCGTGAGGGCCTTCAACGCCATCAGAGAAAGACTACTATAATAGTGGTAGTTTTCAAATATATATTTAGGTTTAATTTCTATTTAATCTCTTCACTAAAATTTCAATGGTATTCTAATTATATAATTATTTTCAATTATATTTTCATTTCATCTCTTCAGTATGGAAAGGGGTAACACTGAAAAGAAAAAAAGATCCAATTAGGATTTTTCTTTGATGGTCTCTGGGTTAATCTAGCTACCTAAGTCCGCCATTGGCTAGGCCCTCAAAAGCTAGATAGAAGGCATTAGGGCAGAATTTTGGAGTGACAATGGAATCAACCAATCATACATTGACTTGGAATGTGTGGGACCATTTTACAAAAACTTATGGAACTTCTGCCTTTTCGAAGGTTGACCAGTCACTGTGCCTTAGCCAACAGTAGTTTTGTCATGGTCTAGCTAGCTGTGTGTAATGGACGGAAAGACGCAAGAAAACTGTTGTAACTGAAATAACTGTTGGCTGCAACTGTGTTAATCACGGTTACAACAGTGCACAGTAAGTGTGTATATAGCATTTGTGAAATTATTCTGATGTGATATAAAATTAAAGGGCTTTATATTTCTATAATTGTATCGCAATTGAGTCTCCCTCTAAACATAACATATAAGGTCAATGGACGTTAAGGAGCAACCGTAGGCTCGCCTACACTCCTTAACAGGGCATGTTTGAGGTAGGTGTTATTGTGATAGTCATGGTGTTAGGCTACCATACAGGACAGTGCACAGACCTTTCAGGGGGCAGCTGCTCAAATAATAAATTCATAATACAGCTTAAAATTCATAATATTCTAACTCATGATATACAGTATGGCTGGCTGGCTGGTTAGTTACTTGTGTGGATGGTTTAGCTAGAGTCTGGGCCAGTGTTCCAAAATTGGCAGCCCATGGGTGGTTTTAATTGGCCCCCCAAGTTTTCTGAGCAAAAACAGGTAAACAAATAATAATATACAGTTGAAGTCGGACGTTTACATTCACCTTAACCAAATACATTTATACTCCGTTTTTTCACAATTCCTGACATTTATTCCTTATAAAAATTCCCTGTCTTAGGTCAGTTAGGATCACCACTTTATTTTAAGAATGTGAAATGTCAGCATAATAGCAGAGAAAATTATTTATTTCAGCTTTTACTTCTTTCATCACATTCCCAGTGGGTCAGACGTTTACATAAACTCAATTAGTATTTGGTAGCATTGCCTTTAAATTGTTTAACTTGGGTAAATATGTTGGGTGAATTTTGGCCCATTCCTCCTGACAGAGTTGGTGTATCCAAGTCAGGTTTGTAGGTCTCCTTGCTCGCACACGCTTTTTCCATTCTGCCCACACATTTTCCATAGGATTGAGGTCAGGGCTTTGTGATGGCCACTCCAAAACCTTGACTTTGCTATCTTTAAGCCATTTTGCCAGAACTTTAGAAGCATGCTTGGGGTCTTTGTCCATTTGGAAGACTCATTTGCGGCCAAGCTTTAACTACCTGACTGATATCTTGAGATTTTGCTTCAATATATCGCCATAATTTTCCTTCCTCATGATTCTATCAATTGTGTGAAATGTACCAGTCCCTCCTGCAGCAAAGCACCCCCACAACATGATGCTGCCACCCCCGTGCTTTTTGGGATGATGATCTTCGGCTTGCAAGCCTCTCCCTTTTTCCTCCAAACATAACGATGGTCATTATGGCCAAACAGTTCTATTTTTGTTTCATCAAACCAGAGGACATTTCTCCAAAAAGTACGATCCTTGTTCCCATGTGCCGTTGCAAAACGTAGTCTGGCTTTTTTATGGTGGTTTTGGAACAGTGGCTTCTTCCTTTCTGAATGGCCTTTCAGGTTATGTCGATATACAGTAGGTCTCGTTTTACTGTGGATGTAGATACTTTTGTACCTGTTTCCTCCGGCATCTTCACAAGGTCCTTTGCTGTTGTTCTGGGATTGATTTGCACTTTGCACACCAAAGTACGTTCATCTATAGGAGACAGAACACATCTCCTTCCTGAGTGGTATGACGGCTGAGTGGTCCCATACTTGTGTACTATTGTTTGTACAGATGAACTCAGTACCTTCAGGCGTTTGGAAATTGCTCCCAAGGATGAACCAGACAGACTTGTGGAGTTCTACATTTTTTTCTGAGGTCTTGGCTGATTTCTTTTGATTTTCACATGATGTTGAGCAAAGAGTCACTGGATTTAAAGTTAGGCTTTGAAATATATCCACAGGTACACTAATACATCCACAGGTACACTAATTTTCCAAACTGTTTAAAGGCACAATCAACTTAGTGTATGTAAACTTCTGACCCACTGGAATTCTGATACAGTGAATTATAAGTGAAATAATATGTCTGTAAATAATTGTTAGAAAAATTACTTGTGTTATGCACAAAGTAGATATCCTATCCGACTTGCCAAACTATAGTTTGTTAACAAGAAATTTGTGGAGTGGTTGAAAAACTAGTTTTAATGATTCCAGTATATGTTAACTTCGACTTCAACAACATATACAGCACCAGTGAAACTTTTGGAAACACCTATTTATTGAAGGGTTTTCTTTATTAGTACTATTTTCTACATTGTAGAATAATAGTGAAGACATCAAAACTATGAAATAACACATGGTATCATTTAGTAACCAAAAAAGTGTTAAACAAATTAAAAAATATATATACAGTGCCTTGCGAAAGTATTCGGCCCCCTTAAACTTTACGACCTGTTGCCACATTTCAGGCTTAAAACATAAAGATATAAAACTGTATTTTTTGTGAAGAATCAACAACAAGTGGGACACAATCATGAAGTGGAATGACATTTATTGGATATTTCAAACTTTTTTAACAAATCAAAAACTGAAAAATTGGGCGTGCAAAATTGTTCAGCCCCTTTACTTTCAGTGCAGCAAACTCTCTCCAGAAGTTCAATGAGGATCTCTGAATGATCCAATGTTGACCTAAATGACTAATGATGATAAATAAAATCCACCTGTGTGTAATCAAGTCTCCGTATAAATGCACCTGCACTGTGATAGTCTCAGAGGTCCGTTAAAAATGCAGAGAGCATCATGAAGAACAAGGAACACACCAGGCAGGTCCGAGATACTGTTGTGAAGAAGTTTAAAGCCGGATTTGGATACAAAAAGATTTCCCAAGCTTTAAACATCCCAAGGAGCACTGTGCAAGCGATAATATTGAAATGGAAGGAGTATCAGACCACTGCAAATCTACCAAGACCTGGCCCTCCCTCTAAACATTCAGCTCATACAAGGAGAAGACTGATCAGAGATGCATCAGAGAAAGCATTTTAATCTGATCAGAGAAAGCATTTTAGCGAGCGAAACAGCGCCCCTCGGTTTCTGTTTGTGAAGCACATCTATCTGATGCTGTCTGGTCAAAACTTTGATTATATTGTTGATGCCCGTAGCATTGAATACAAGGGAAGCCAGCAAGCATTTGGCCTCCCTTGATAAAAAAATAAAATAATAAAATAATAAAAAATCGCCAATCCGCTTTTAGCTAATCTGAGTGAGCTCAATTGTGAATGGTTCTGGCACACCAAATAAAAGTGTCAATGGAAGCCAGTTTGGATTTGACACCAATCACAAGCCAAACGTAATTTACAAAAACATGAATTGCTGCATCTTGACGTGTTGTTGTCTTCCCGATGGCTAGCTAGCTAGCTAAAGTTGTCCCTTTTCTACATTAGCCATGGATGGAGATAAGGATTTGGACTTGTGTTTTTACTTAATTCTCCGTACTGGCCAATGATTATAACGGCGATTCTGATCCAACCATAAATTCATACATTGTACCCCTGGCCTGAGTGGAAGTTCAACATATGTTAACGATCTGGCCTGGCATTGTACTTTATCATAGACCGTTTAGACAAAATTAAACAGGAAGATGGCAATGGCATTTATCTACAAGAAGGGCAAGTCAACATATTTTTCTACTTGCAAGTTTGGTGGGTCCAAACTTCTTCAATTTAAGAATGATGGAGGCCACTGTGTTCTTGGGAACCTTCAATGCTGCAGAAATGTGTTGATACCCTTCCCCAGATCTGTGCCTCGATGAAATCCTGTCTCGGAGCTCTACAGACAATTCCTTCGACCTCGTGGCTTTATTTTTGCTCTGACATGCACTGTCAACTGTGGGATGTTATTTAGACAGATGTATGCCTTTCCAAATAATTTCCAATCAATTGAATTTACCACAGGTTTACTCCAATCAAGTTGTAGAAACATCTCAAGAATGATCAATGGAAACAGGATGCACTGAGCTCAATTTCGAGTCTCATAGCATAGGGTCTGAATACTTATGTAAATGAGGTATTCCTGCAAACATTTCTAAAAACCTGTTTTAGCTTTGTCATTATGGGGTGCTGTGTGTAGATTGCTGGGGAATTTTATGTATTTAAACAATTTTAAAATAAGGCTGTAACGTGATGAGGAAAAAGTCAACGGGCCTGAATACTTTCTGAAAGCACTGTATATATCATAGTGTCAAGGGATATGAACTAACAGGTCGCAGCAAAAGGTGGCGCTACAAAGTATTAACTTAAGGGGGCTGAATAATTTTGCACGTCCAATTTTTCAGTTTTTGATTTGTTAAAAAAGTTTGAAATATCCAATAAATGTCGTTCCACTTCATGATTGTGCCCCACTTGTTGTTGATTCTTCACAAAAAATACAGTTTTATATATTTATGTTTGAAGCCTGAAATGTGGCAAAAGGTCGCAAACTTCAAGGGGGCCGAATACTTTCGCAAGGCACTGTATGTTATGATAAGGTTTGAAACACAACTAAAGTGGCCAAATAACTTCTTAAAGTGAACCGCATTAATCTGCTTTACACGGGTGTAGAGCCTAATTGGCATACATACACAGCACGTTTTATGTTTCGGGCAGATAATTTTCACCAAAAAAATGCACCTTTATAATCAAAGCATTACATGCATAATTGCATTTGTGGTCACTTTTGAGAATGGTGTTTTCCTGCTAATGGAACGTTCACACAGGAGTAATATCATTTTGTGAATGTATTTACATTTTTAAATTTATTTATCAGAGGTGCTGCAGCACCCTACCTCCCCTATGCCATGATTGCTTTCCAACCAATGCAGCTCAGTGTAAACAAGCATAACGGTAGGGTCAAAATCTTCTGGCAATGCTGACACATTGGCTGTGAATCATAATCTCGGATTGGCTATGTTCAACCGTGTATTTACTGTTGGCTTCCATGACTGTATGGTGACAAGTGTTGGGAAGGTAGTGAACTACATGTAGTTCAACTAGCAATTTAACTACATTTTGCAGTAGCTTGGTGGTAGTTCAACTAAATTCAAATCTAGGTAGTATTTTGAGTGCCTGATTGCAAATAATGTAGAGGGATACGAAAAAAGAACAAACCGAACAAGCCTGTTGTATAAAACACCTGTCTACGGATTACATCTTCAAACTAAGGGCAACCACATGGCATCCATGACAGAGAGAGAGAGGAGCGTTCATCCATGTATATGGGTAAAAGAGTCTGGCTAGCTACCTTTTCAGGTATTATACATTTCAAATTTTGTCAGAAGTCCTTTTCATTGCAAGTTAACGTGTACAGTTAGCTAGTTAGCTAACATTTGCTGGCTGGCTCTCTAGCTAATGTTACGTGTATGATCTGTGTAGTAATATTATTTGTATCTCAGAACCATTTGCATTGCTAGTTATAGCCTAATGTTAGCTAGCTAACATTGAACCCAGCTAGTTGGTTAGCCTTAGCTACCAGCAGGTTCATGCAGGCTACTAACATTATGAGTTGGGATTATGGTTCATTGTTTAGCTAGCTAGCTTCATGTCTAAACAAAAGACTCCACTATGCAAGTAACCATTTCACTGTACCGTTTACACCTTCTGTATCCTGTGCATGTGACAAATAAACATAACTTTTATTTGATATAGTGTGTGTGTGTACCAGAGACGGTAATGTGAAGAACAACATGACCTGCACCAAAGTCAAATTAGGATATAACGTTAGGAAAACAAGACAGTGTCCAAGTTCTAAAATTCTCAGGTAGAAGGCCCTGCTTTTATTTAATCACACTTACGACCATAAGTTATTTTCTGTAGTTAGCTCACCCTTAACTTGTAAAAAATTATCTTGTTGTGAGTTTATTTTCCTGTAATAATGAGTACAAATTAGCTACAGTTAAGACATTGTCAGCTGTATGGTATGGTCATTATTTGAACTGGCTCGCCAGCTAACTTAACGTTCGCTAGCTAGCAAACAAGCTAGAAACTAATCAAAGCATTGGTTAGAAAGTTGCTTCTAGTTGCCTGGTTTGCTAGATTGACATATACTAAATTAATTTTTAAACGGTTCGGTTTATTGGTGTTAAAATACACCAGTTATGCTATTTTGGACAACCAGGCTGCTGATGTCATGCATCCTGTCATTTTGTGTTTATACTTTTTCATAACATCAACGGCAAGTTTGATGTCGAGCGACAACAGAATGTTCATGATGTCATCACGACAAGTGTCTATAGACATATAGATAGAAGTAGTATAAACCAGTCTTTAGTCTTGAAATCTTTGGTTGTTTAGTACACTACCATACCCACTCTGAATAGCACATTGCCACACATGTAAATCCTTAAGGAGATGGGTGGGGCTAAGGCTTAAGATGGTGTGAACGATGCTGAATGGGTGTAGACGAAGAAGAGCTCTCCAGGAGGTGTACCAAAACAAGGTTCATTTTCTCAAAAGTGGGGTTACAAGTTTCAAAGCAGAATTACTTTCCCCTTGTTCCTCAACTGCCGAGCATGATATACCATTTTCTAGCTCTGTCTATACTTTTATCCAATGTAAAAAACACAATTTTATATATAAGACCGAATCGAGCCAGTTGGTCACATATTTGTCACTAAATGGTTTAGATGTAGTGAACTACTTTTTCGAAGTAACTTTTAACTAAATCTATCTTTTTCATTGGGGTAGTTTATAGTTTCGTTGTGAAGTAATTGGTAGCCTGGTAAAATATATTTTCGGAGTAGCTTCCCCAACACTGAAGGCGAGTCTCTCTCTCTCATATATATATATATATATATATATATGAGGTGGATTGGATCTGTAAGTCAGGATCTTTCATGAGCAGTATCTGTGATGAGGGGCCTGGAGCTGATCTACTGGCACTGGAAAACATCTCAGACGGGACAAAAAGTGATTGCTAAGAAGACAGGACATCACAAGTGTTTAGTAATATCAGAATCACCTTTATTCGCCCAATAAATGTCCAATAAAATAACATCAAATTGATAAGAAATACAGTGTAGACATTGTTAATGTTGTAAATGACTATTGTAGCTGTAAATGGCAGATTTTTTAATGGAATATCTATATAGGTGTACAGAGGCCCATTATCAGAAACCATCACTCCTGTGTTCCAATGACATGTTGTGTTAGCTAATCCATGTTTATCATTTTAAAAGGTTAATTGATCATTAGAAAATCTTGCTCAGTTGTGCCGCGGGACCTCAACTCCTCTTTCTATTCTGGTTAGAGCCCGTTTGCGCTGTTCTGATTTTGATTTGTAAAGTACAATGTAGGCATACTGACATTTACAGCAGAAAACTTAACACAAACACATCCATCAATTTTTGTTGTTGTTGATGTATCTACACTCAAGCTGGGCGATGTTTGTGCAATGTCCATATGTAGCCTACACCTGTAAGGTGATCTAACAGCGGACACAAGGAGAGATGAGACAAAACTAGCCAGTTATAGAGTATTTTGCTGTAGGACAGCTGAGCTGACTGAATACCACGACATTCAACTTGCAGTAGTTGATATCATTTCCACAGTAACATGTATTTACATGTCATACTGAAACGTTGAAACTAAGTTGCAAGCTACTTTCGTAGCAAGGTGTTGTAGAACAAGTTTCATTTGAAACACATTCCAGACACTGGCTCTTGCTATCTTGCCATAACTGATTTGACAGAGAAATATCAGCTAGATAGGATAGTCAGCTGCAGCTATCACCAAGCTTTGCTAGCTAGCTGCCGTCAGCTTGGCTAAACACAAGGTCGCATGCTTTAGCCTCCACAAAGAACTGAGAACTGAATTAGCTGACCATGGTCAGTCGGGAAGGGAGAAGTCCTCAACTTAAAACTTTGTTCTCTCCATAGCAAAGATAACTTAGTTTGCCTCGCCATACTCACTACGGCACTTGTTTGTTGTGATTGAATGGCAAAGACACCCAAGAAACACCCACATCAAACCACACCCCCAGACAACTCTTGTTTGCCTCCAGTCATGGGCCAAATCTGGAAGTGTAGTTCTCCTTGAAAGGAGGCTATCCCCCATTTTGACGTGTAACTATTTTAGCAGTTACCTACACTGTTTTTTGATATCCCAAGACATATCCCACATATTTAGATACTTTACAGGAAAATCATGTTATGCCATTTGTCCTTAGGATCCCATTCAATTTAAAAAATACATCTGAAATACCTTATAACCCCACATATCCAAGTCCTAATATACCAATATTACCTAAAGACCTTTATTTATAAGTCACATGTATTATTATTTTTTAAATACAAGCACATAATTACAGTACTTATACCTATGCTAAAATAAGGGGTATTTTTGTCAATTGCATTAAGATCAGTGACTTTATTATTATGCAAGTCATTTGGGTTCAGTGTTGGGATTAGTTACTTGAAAAAGTAAAATATTACGTATTACCTGTTACATTTAACAGAAGTAACATGTTACTTTACAATATTACTTTGTCTGAAAAGTCATGCGTTTTATTTAAGCAATAAGGCCCGAGGAGTTGTGGTGTACCGTCAATATACCACAGCTAAGGGCTGTTCTTGCCTGGATACTGGTTACCACCGTATTTGTTTTTCATATCCGTGGTACACCGCAGATTTCAGACGATCAGCATTCAGGTCTCAACCACCCAGTTTATTATACCCGTTATATTACTTTGCATTACTTTCATGAAAAAAAAATCTAAAAATCGCAACGTTTGTTTGACAGTCGGAGCGAGCAACGCGAGCCGCATGCGCTCTACCAACGACAGTCGACTTACTAACGCAGGTTTGATCACGAGTTTCTCCTTCCATCTGTGACGCTGCTTTCCTGTGCTAGTCCACAAGGGCTGCACTGTCATATGGGCTGCTTAAGTAGCCATAGAACTACATGAGAAAACAGTTGGATGGGAGACCATAGGGTAGCTGTAGATAGATACATTCTCCAGTAACAGGTGCTGCCCAGCCGATTGTTTTTTTTTTGTCTGAGAGTGGATATAACATTGAAGAACGGACGTTGTTTGAATGGTAGACATTCAACATATTTTATTCAAGGTTTGTCTATGTTGAAATTTAGTTACCACGATGACATAACCCTGTGGTCCCAATTTCATTCTTAAAACCGCAGTTGATTACTTTTTCAAATCCAACGTAGTTTCCACGTAGATTGGTATGTCACAATACGTTGACAAATTGCGTTGAAACAATGTTGATTCAACGAGTTGGTGCCCAGTGGAATCCAATCATGAATGCAAGGAGAACGTTCATAAATGTAATACACTTCTGAAAATATATATCAACAAAGGTAAAAGCTAGAGTAGCTAGCTATACTGAACATGCAACAATTGCATTGATATTACTGAGTTACAGTTCATATGAGGAAATCAGTCAATTGAAATAAATTAATTGGGCCCTAATCTATAGATTTCACATGACTGGGAATACAGATATGCATCTGTTGGTCACAGATACAGGCCTCCAATGGGCATCAGGATCTCGTCACGGTATTTTTGTGCATTCAAGTTGACATCAATAAAATGCAATTGTGTTCGTTCTCTGTAGTTTATGCCTGCCCCTACGTACCATAACTCGACCGCCACCATAGGGCACTTATTGACATTAGCAAACCGCTCACCCACACGACGCCATTCACGTGGTCCGGTTGTGAGGCCGGTTGGATGTACTGTTAAATTCTTTAAAACAACATTATGGTAGAGAAATGAACATTATATTCTCTGGCAACAGCTCTGGTGCACATTCCTGCAGTCAGCACGCCAATTGCACGCTCCCTCAAAACTTGAGACATCTGTGGCATTGTGTTGTGTGATAAAAATCAGCATTTTAGAGTGGCCTTTTATTGTCTCCAGCACAAGGCGTACCTGTGTAATTTATTATAATGTTAACTATTATTTAACTAGGCAAGTCAGTTAAGAACAAATTCTTATTTACAATGACAGCCTACCCCGACCAAACCTGGACAACGCTGGGCCAATTGTGAATTATCTTGGCAAAGGAGAAATGCTCACTAACAGGGATGTTAACACATTTGTGCACACAATTTGAGAGAAATATTATTTGTGTGCATATGGAATATTTCTGGGATCTTTAATTTCACCTCATTAAAAAAATGGGACCAACACTTTACATGTTGCGTTCATATTTATGTTCAGTGTACATGCTAAATTCCATAGTAAGGAGAGAGACCTGTGCCAGACAGTTGAACAACTTTCTTTAACTTTCAATCAATCAAATCCTTTTGTGCTTCTCTGAAGTGACCAATCATACTTTATAGCCATGATCGTAATAGAAAAATAAGATTACGTCCCAAATGGCACCCTATTCCCTACATGGTTCACTCCTTTTGTGTGTGTGTGTGTATGTGTGTGTGTATATATATAGCTTATGGAGATCATTTCTGATTAAAGATAGATAATAATTGTTTTATTTTGCCTCCCAAATGGCACCCTATTCCCTATATAGTGCATATATATATATATACTATATAGAGAATAGGGTGCCATTTGGGAGGCAAAATAAAACTATTATTATCTATCTTTAATCAGAAATGATCTCCATAGAGCTGTGGGGATTGGAAGCTGTGGAAGTCTATACTGGATGGGGAGCGGGGGGGCCGTGGGGTCTGAGGCGCAGTCCCAAACTCCAGGTTGTTGAGGTTCCCCTGGCTCCGCGAGCGAGAGAGGAGCAGAGAGGGTAGGTTGGTGTAGCGCTGGGCCTTTCTTCCTCCTTTTGATGACCATTTCCCACCTGAGAGGGGGAGGACCAAAAAGGCATGTTTCATCAGTATCGGCATGCCATGGTCTAAAGAAAGCGAGAGGACACATGAAAGGAAACATGCAACCCATTAATTACAACAGCTCTACTCAAACTATACCAAACTACACCATTAGTGGATGAGACGGCTGAAACAACACCACCTACTATGCCTACTACATGGATTGACTAACTGTTGTGGTGGATGTGGTGTTCCCTTTAGCTACAAGAGGAAACCACAGGAAGGCCACACAGTAAAAGCACTTACATGACTGCGAGCCTGGTTTGTTGAACACATCAGCATTGCCACTCCAGTAATGAGCTGCAAGCTTCCCATGGTAGTCCCTGATGTTAGTTCTGGCATCTGATCAAATGGGGAAGAAGATAATTTCTGTATATCGATACTTAGACATACAGTGAGCCCCAAAAGTATTGGGACAGTGACAATTGTTTGCAGTTGTTTTGGCTCTGTACTCCAACACTTTGAAATTATACAATGACTATGAGGTTAAAGTGCAGACTGTCAGCTTTAATTTGAGGGTATTTTCACCTGATATGGATGAACATCTCAAATTAAAGCTGACAGTGTGCACTTTAACCTCATATATATTGTAGAATTTCAAATCCAAAGTGTTGGAATACAGAGCCAAAACAACACAAACATGTGTCACTGCCCCAATACTTTTTGAGCTCACTGTGCAAGACACTAGATTTTGAACATATCTGACTTGCAAAGTCAGGAGATCATTTGATATGGTCCCAATAATTCATTTATTTACATATAAATCCATTCATAACATGCAAAATAGCAAATAATATGACAGTGTATTCCCTAAATCCCACACACACACACACACACACACACACACACACACACACACACACACACACACACACACACACACACACACACACACACACACACACACAGTAGCCTAGAAACTAGGCGAGAGGCAGTTCAGCTGGCTCATACTGTAGGCCAGCAGCACTAATGGTTTTGAGTCGTATCTCAAACTGTCAGTGAGTGAACAGGAGTGAAGGACACAGGAGCGACTTGCTCCTCAGCTCCTCTAACTGACGTTTTTTCTAAAGAAGTACCTGTGGGGTGTCATTAAAACTCATCTCCACAGTGTGATGGGCGGGAGGTGGTGCGGTCTCTGGCTA
Organism: Oncorhynchus masou masou; assembly: GCF_036934945.1. Lineage (NCBI taxonomy): Eukaryota > Metazoa > Chordata > Actinopteri > Salmoniformes > Salmonidae > Oncorhynchus > Oncorhynchus masou. The sequence goes on from NC_088242.1 coordinate 55,247,756, forward strand.
TTGGCCCCGTGTTTTCCCACAATGCTCATCACTGTTACACTCTTGTGTACGGAGGCTCTCAACTGGGAGGGGAGCCTCCACCACCAATACCTGAGAGCCTCATTAAGAAATAGCTTGTTGGCTAGCAGGAAGATGGGCTGAAAACTCCCCCTCCACTCTTCTTTTTACTTTCCTCTTTTCCTCCTCCATTCCCTTCCACAATGGAGCGGCTGAGTGAGAGGGAGGGAGAGAGAGGCCCCCAGGGACTCTGGAGAAAGGCGGCAGGTAATTATCTGAGATAACATGCAGTGGAGGAGAGGGAATTGTGCTTTTGAGAGGAGGGCGGGCAGAGAGGGAGTGACTGAGAGAAAGGTCAGCAGCTCCTCTATTCTTTCTGAAGGCAAATCAACAGCCTGTAATACCTCTTCAGAATGAATGACACAGGATCCACCGATTTTAAAATGTCTCATTCTGTATTCAGGTTCTCTCCCTCTCGCTGCAGATGCACAGTTACCATCTGCCAGCCCTGCCAATCCAATCTGAATGAATAAGGGTGTGCTGTGTCTGCTTTGATTGCCATTTTGGGGCTGCTTGATGCAAAACAGCATTTAAACCTCTCATGACCATATGCAGATGAGGGGCAAGTCCCCCCTGTCCATGTAATCTTATTAATTGTGATCTAAAAGGCAAAACCGATCCTAAATCAGCTCTCTTACTCCGAGATGCTTAATACATACAGTCCTAGGGCACTGTAGATAAAAACAGGCCACGGGTAAACAATATGTCCATTGGTATAGTTTCAGAAAGGAATGCCAAAAAGTCAATCTATTGGATAATATAATATAAACATGAGTATTATGAAGATCATCCTGTCTGTGTAATTGATGCAAAATGCTGTTATTTGTTGATTGGACTGTGAATATGATACATTTACAATAGTTGGGTAAAAAAACTGTAAATTCAGTCAGAGTACTTATGTCCCCCCACAAATGTACATGATACTGTAGATGTACAAATCTGTGTAGACCAAGCAATTATAAAGCAGTGTAAATGAGGTAGAGGGCCCACAGAGGTTGTTTTCTCGCTCACACAGAGACAGTAATGGATGTGTAACTGACTCTGTTCATTACCGACAGTTTCCTCCTACTGACACTCCCTTGCAGCTCTGGTAAACAAGAGTTAGACAACTACTGCTGCGTGTCTGTCTGCAGAGACTCACCTATCTCTCTACAGTGCCTTCAGAAAGTATTCACACCCCTTGTCTTTTTCCACATTTTTGTTGTGTTGCAAAGTGCATTTAAAATGGATTTAATTGTGTACTACTCAAAATAATAACATTTGTAAAAACAATTATGAAAAATAAAACACTAATATATCTTGATTAGATAAGTATTCAACCCCGAGACAATATACACTATACATACAAAAAGTATGTCGATACCCCTTCAAATTAGTGGATTCAGCTATTTCAGCCACACCGTTGCAGACAGGTGTATAAAACAAAGCACACAGTCATGCAGTCTACATTGACAAACACTGGCAGTGGAATGACCTTACTGAAGAGCTCAGTGATTTTCAACGTGGCACCGTCATAGGATGCCACCTTTCCAACAACTTAGTTCGTCAAATGTCTGCCCTGCTAACCTGCCCTGGTCAGCTGAAAGTGCTGTTATTGTGAAGTGGAAATGTCTAGGAGCAACAACGTCTCAGCCGCAAAGTGGTAGGCCACACAAGCTCAACAAATGCGATCGGTTTCAACACTCACTACTGAGTTCCAAACTGGCTCTGGAAGCAATGTCAGCACAAGAACTGTTCATCGGGAGCTTCAGACGCATACAAGCCTAAGATCACCATGCGCAATGCCAAGAGTTGGCTGGAGTAGTGTAAAGCTCGCCGCCATTGGGCTCTGGAGTAATGGAAACGCGTTCTCTGGAGTGATCAGGCAGTCAGACGGACCAATCTGGATTTGACGGATGACAGGAAAACACTATCTGCCCCAATGCATAGTGACAACTGTAAAGTTTGATGGAGGAGGTATAGTGGTCTGGGGCTGTTTTTCATGGTTCTGGCTAGACCCCTAAGTTCCAGTGAAGGGAAATCTTAACGCTACAGCATACAATTACATTCTAGACAATTCTGTGCTTCCAACTTTGTGGCAACAGTTTGGGGAAGGCCCTTTCCTGTTTCAGCTTGGCAATGCCCCCGTACACAAAGCGAGGTCGGTACAGAAATGCTGTGTCGGGAAGAGTGTGGAAGAACTTGACTGGCCTGCACAGAGCTCTAACCTCAATCCCATCGAACACCTTTGGGATGAATTGGAATGCCGACTGTGAGCCAGGCCGAACCGCCCTACATCAGTGCCCGACCTCACGAATGCTCTTCTTGCTGAATGGAAGCAAGTCCCCGCAGAAATGTTGCAACATCAGGTGGATAGCTTTCGCAGAAGAGTGGAGGCTGTTATAGCAGCAAAGGTGGGACCAACTCCATATTAATGCCCATGATTTTGGAATGAGATGTTCAACTAGCAGGTGTCAACATACTTTTGGTAATGTAGTGTATGTTAGAATCCCCTTTGGCAGCGATTACAGCTGTAAATCTTTATGGGTACATCTCTAAGAGCTTTCCACGCCTGGATTGTGCAACATTTGCCCATTATTATTTTCAGAGTTCTTCAACTCTTTCAAATTAGTTGTTGATCATTGTAGGATGACCATTTTCAGGTCTTAGATTTTCAAGCAGAAAAAACTAACTCGGCCACTCAGGAACGTTCACTTTCTTCTTGGTAAGCAACTCCAGTGTAGATTTGGCCTTGTGTTTTAGGTTGTCCTGCTGAAAGGTGAATTCATCTTCCAGTGTCTGGTGGAGAGCAGACTGAACCTCCTCTAGTATTTTGCCTGTACTTAACTCCATTCCGTTTATTTTTTTATCCTGAAAAACTCCCCAGTCCTTAATGATTACAAGCATAGCCACCACTATGTTTGAAAATATGGAGAGTGGTACTCAGTAATGTGTTTTATTGGATTTGCCCCAAACATAAGTTAAAAACGCTGCTGCTTCTGTATGGAACCAAACTCTTTCAAAACTTTTTAAAGAGACTGGCCCGTAAATGGAGGCAAGTCTGAATCGCGTGAGGGTGACAGACAGTCAATTGACAGTCATGTCGGGGAATGTTTGGAGAGTAATCTGACGAGCCAAGCTATACATTTAGCTGCCTATCTACCTTGAAAGGCAATAACAGAAAAGCTTAAAAGATATGGACTCTGGTAGAAATCTACGCAGTGGTGAGAAAAGCATGGAGCCGAATTTATCAAAGAAAGAAATTGCCAATAGCATGGAGCCGAATTTATCAAAGAAAGTGCCAATAGCATGGCTAATCTCATGACGGAGATAAGGAGTCTAGGTACAAAAAATAAAAAAGAAGATGGACGAAAACAGAGGTGATTGCAGTTGAGAGCTTGAGGGACAGAGGTAAAGGTCCCGGGGTTGTGAAGGTGGCGTGACGGTCCGTGAAGGAAAAAGTGGCTCTGTTATGAAACAAAAAGAAGCTGCGAGGCCATCCTGATTATGACAAAGTCTTCCTTCGATCAGCCAAGTCCCACACCGATCGCCTGAACTTCAAGAAGCTGCTGAGGGAAATACCAGGAGGAAAGGACTATTGCATCATGGGAAGCGGATGATGAAACGAGATCATCCAGAAAGACAATGTGGACAAGGACATGGGGTGGACGGACCTACTACATACTGAGGGGCTTCCCATCCCCTACGAGATTCGATTTCAAATCCCCATTGAAATGTTAACGGATGGACTACCTTAAACAATAAATTACGAATAACGATACTAAAATACTTAAACCCAGACAATATCTCAATAAATGAAAAGCATTTGCATCTGCAAGAAACTATTGATATTGAAGGGTATGTAATGGCATGGACTCAACATAAAAACTAATGTGAAAGCCCCCAGAGGCTCTGCGGGAATGGGAATATGTGTAAAGTTTGGTATGATGAATGCAAATAAAATTGAAATTATCAATAAAGCCATAGTAGAAATTATTGGTTTGTGCTTTGAACATAGGGAGCCAGAATATTGTTTTGTTTTTATGCAATTTGCCACCTGAACAGTCCACATGGGGTAGAGATGCATCCTCCCCCTATAGTAATTTGTTAAGTCAAGTACACCTATATACAGAAGCAGATGCTATTTACATACACTACTGGTCAAAAGTTTTAGAACACCTATTCTCATTTGTTGTTCTTTATTTTTACTATTTTCTACAATGTAAAATAATAATGAAGACATCAAACCTATGAAATAACACACGTGGAATAATGTAGTAACCAAAAAAGTGTTAAACAAATCCAAATATATTTTATATTTGAGATTCTTCAAATAGCAACCCCTTGCCTTGATGACAGCTTTGCACACGCTTTGCACAACCAGGTACTATGTCCATAACAGAGCAGTACGTTACTTTTTAGGTGTCTACACGTTTGCACCTATACCTGCAATAACTGGGGACATGGGCTGGGAACCCTGTGAGGTGAAATGGAAGGCATGTATGGTGAGACTTTGGAATAGACTGTTGGACATACCAAATGCCAGAATAGCTAGTCAAGTTATTCAATGAGACCCATAGGTGGAGCCTGGGCAATTGAAATGTCTGACATTTTTCAACAGTCTGACTGTGAACATCTGTACGAAAACCAAATTAAGGGAGACATAGATATGATTAAAAAACTGTTGATGCAATATGAAAAGAAATGGGTGGAGGAGATTAATCATAAACCCAAATTGAGAGCCTTTTGTTTGATTAAGGGTGAATTTGTGTGTGAGAGATATGTTATGTATAACCTACCTAAAAGCAAGAGATCGCTATGTGCACAGGTAAGATCAGCGATATTGCCTCTGCGTATTGAAACAGGTCAGTATTGTGGTGAAATGGAAGAGAAAAGCCTATGTAACTATTGTGACCTCGAAGAAATAGAGAATGAAACTCATTTTATCCTCTATTGCCCTTTCTACCACAATATATGCTTGCCCTTATTCCAGAAAGAACACCAGATATACCCTGGCATTCTGTGGCTGAGAGATGAGTAACTGAAATGTCTTTTCGTCCATTGTGTATTTCCGTTTGCAGAATATTTAGATAAAGCCTGGAATAAAAGAAAAAGGGCTACCTAAAATACAAATTTTAACTTCTATGTGGTAAATGGCATGTGTGTATATAGATTGTGTATAGGCTTGTCTCCCATATGAATCTTCTATGTGGTAAATGGCATGTGTGTATATAGATTGTGTATAGACTTGTCTCCCATATGAATCTTCTCTTTGTGGTAAATGGCATGTGTATATATAGATTGTGTATAGGCTTGTCTCCCATATGAATCTTCTATGTGGTAAATGGCATGTGTGTATATAGATTGTGTATAGGCTTGTCTCCCATATTAATCTTCTATGTGGTAAATGGCATGTGTGTATATAGATTGTGTATAGGCTTGTCTCCCATATGAATCTTCTATGTGGTAAATGGCATGTGTGTATATAGATTGTGTATAGACTTGTCTCCCATATGAATCTTCTATGTGGTAAATGGCATGTGTATATATAGATTGTGTATAGGCTTGTCTCCCATATGAATCTTCTATGTGGTAAATGGCATGTGTGTCTATAGATGGTGTATAGGCTTGTCTCCATTATGAATCTTCTTTGTGGTAAATGGCATGTGTGTCTATAGATGGTGTATAGGCTTGTCTCCCATATGAATCTTCTATGTGGTAAATGGCATGTGTGTATATAGATTGTGTATAGGCTTGTCTCCCATATGAATCTTCTATGTGGTAAATGGCATGTGTGTATATAGATTGTGTATAGGCTTGTCTCCCATATGAATCTTCTATGTGGTAAATGGCATGTGTGTATATAGATTGTGTATAGGCTTGTCTCCCATGAATCTTCTATGTGGTAAATGTGTAATAGATTGTGTATAGGCTTGTCTCCCATATGAATCTTCTATGTGGTAAATGGCATGTGTGTATATAGATTGTGTATAGGCTTGTCTCCCATATGAATCTTCTATGTGGTAAATGGCATGTGTGTATATAGATTGTGTATAGGCTTGTCTCCCATATTAATCTTCTATGTGGTAAATGGCATGTGTGTATATAGATTGTGTATAGGCTTGTCTCCCATATGAATCTTCTATGTGGTAAATGGCATGTGTGTATATAGATTGTGTATAGGCTTGTCTCCCATATGAATCTTCTATGTGGTAAATGGCATGTGTATATATAGATTGTGTATAGGCTTGTCTCCCATATGAATCTTCTATGTGGTAAATGGCATGTGTGTATATAGATTGTGTATAGGCTTGTCTCCCATATGAATCTTCTCTTTGTGGTAAATGGCATGTGTATATATAGATTGTGTATAGGCTTGTCTCCCATATGAATCTTCTCTTTGTGCCAGACTGGGTTTAAATTAATTCGGTTTCTTTTTTTCTGTATTTATTATGTATGTTATGTATGTATGTATATTATTTTACTGCTCTAGGGATATAAAATTTTTTTGTATAACCTTATTTACTATTGTGTATTGATTTTTACATGACATTTTTTCACTATTTATGCAATGTGCATTGCAGAGAACACTGGAAGAAGAATTATAATTTAATATCCACAGTGAATTATTGTAATGTTTGTTTATTTGTCAATTAATCCCATAAGCGATGGTGTGCCAATTGGCGATTTGACACAAAAATAAAATGTAGCTCATTCATTCAAAATGTAATTCATGCTTTGCCACATTTTAGGGCAGTATAATTTTAGTGCCTTGTTTGCAAACAGGATACACGTTTTGGAATATTTTGATTCTGTACAGGTTTCCTTCATTTCACTCTGTCAATTAGGTTAGTATTGTGGAGAAACTACTGTTGTCGATCCATCCTCAGTTTTCTCCCGTCTCAGCCATTAAACTCTGGAAATGTTTTAAAGTCACCATTGGCCTCATGGAGAAATCCATGAGCAGTTGCTTTCCTCTCCAGGCAACTGAGTTAGGAAGGACGCTTGTATCTTTGTAGTGACCGGGTGTATTGATACACCATCCAGAGTGTAAGTAATAACTTCACCATGCTCAAAGGGATATTCAATGTCTGCTTTTTACATTTCTTACCAATCTACCAATAGGTGCCCTTCTTTAGAAGGCATTGGAAAACCTCCCTGGTCTTTGTGGTTGAATCTGTGTTTGGAATTCACTGCTCAACTGAGGGACCTTACAGATACTTGTATGTGTGGGGTACAGAGATGAACACTATTATTGCACACAGAGTGTTATAAACGTATTATGTGACTTGTTAAGCACATTTTTACTCCTGAACTTATTTAGTCTTGTCATAACAAAGGGGTTTAATACTTATTGACCCAAGACATGTCATCTTTTTTTTTAATATATAATTTAAAAAATAAATATGTATATATTCCACTGACATTATGGGGTATTGTGTGTAGACCAGTGACAAAAACACTAAATGTCCATTTTAAATTCAGTCTGTAACAAAACAAAATGTGGAAAAAGTCAAGGGGCGTGACTACTTTCTGAAGGCACCGTGTGTATGGTGAGGTCGAGAGCTCAGGTTGAAACAAACAAAGTTGGACTTTTAATCAAAATCGTCCTTCGCTATGGTTACGCAGTATCTTTGCTTACAGTTTTCAAAATAAAAGTCTATTGTTAAATGTTGGGAGTGTTGAGTCTTGTCCAACAGGGGTGGAATAGGATTTAGAGAATTACATTAATTCAAACAGTTCTCCCAGGAGACTGTGTGTGTCACTTCTTTGGTCTTTTCGAAGACAGAATCAAGGTAAAAATCACCAATTTGCATAGAGACATAGGGTTCAGACAAATTGGGTGCATAAACCAGGAGTAAGCAATCCTGTTCCTGGAGTGCTGCAAGCCGTGCAGGATTTTGTCCCAACTCGGCACCACACTGAGCTACTTAGCTAATTGATCAGTTCAGTGATCGTCTAAATTCAACATATAATATTGATATGTGTCAACATTCTGAATTGTAATTGGTTGCATTCTACCGCCGTATCATACTGCGATATTATTGGTTAAGACCACCCAGGCCGTGAGGCCATTTCTTCCAGTTGATCCTGGCCGGAGACACATGAACATGCCAGTTATAGCTAACTAATAAAGAGCTACGTTTACAAAGATCCTGTCGTCCTGCATTTCATTATTTTGTACAAAGAGTGCAAAACGAGACACAAGACACAGCACATCTGGTCTTCCTGGTTGGTTAAATCAAAAACATGAAGTGCCTGTGTGCAAAACAAGGCAAGGTGTCAGAGTAAAAAGGACTAAAATATGGATTTTTGCTGGAGTTACTTCACCTCGAATGGACTTGGGGTCTACAAACTTACCCGGTGCATGGCGTAAGTACAAACAGCATGTGGAGCTAATGTCCACAGGTCCTCTGAAGGACAGAAGAGAAGAGAAAAAATGCAGCTACTTGCTCCTGTGGATCAGTGAAAAAGGGAGAGACATTTACGCCACATGGTCCTTTACTGAAAACATACTACGATCGGTTTGAAGCATATGCTTGTGCCAAAGACCAATACGATGTCCGTTAGGTACAAATTCCATGAGGAAGTACAGGGAGCTAGCGAATCGTTTGAACAGTCTGTGACAGAGCTGCGTCTGCTTGTGAAAGACTGATTATGCAAACAAGGACGCGATGGTTAGGGACCGTATTGTATTTGGAATACACTCACCGCGAGTGAGAGAGAGACTTTTGAATGTTGGCTCTGCGCTAATGCTGGACAGCGCTGATGTTTTTACAGGAATAGGACTATTCCCAGGAGAATGTACCATTCACCTTGACCCAGACGCAACCCCAGTGGTCTACCCACCAAGAAAGATCCCCCTTGCTCTCCGCGCCCGTCTGAAGAAAGAGTCATAGAGCATGGAGCAATCTGACATTGTCACCAAGGTTACAGAACCGACAGATTGGGTAAATTGCGTTAGTGGTGGTGGAGAAACCATGCACAGACAAGCTCAGAGTATGTCTCGACCCAAGGGACTTGAACAAGGCTATCAAACGCCCCAAATACCCCTTACCGACGCTAGATAGCACCACACACAAGCTAGCGGGAGCACGCTACTTCAGTGTCATGGACGCCAGATCAGGCTACTGTGCTATCAAGCTCACAGAAGAGTCATCTAAGGTCACAACGTTCAACACACTGTTTGGACGCTACAGGAAACAGTGCTTGGCATGGTCAACTACTTAGCCAAGTTTGCACCCAGCCTCGCCAATGCCTCTGGGACAAGCAACATGACATTTCTTTCCAGAATGTGAAAGTCTTGATCACGAGAGACCAGGACCAATCCTTGCCTACTAAGACCCCAACAAAGAGCTCAGACTCCAAGTGGACGCGTCGAAGTATGGACTCGGTGTAGTGCTACAGCACGAAGGATAGCCCATCGGCTACGCTTACAAATCAAAACTGTGAAATCAACTACGCTCAAATCAAAAAGGAGCAGTTCGCCATTCTGTTCGGATGTAAGCATTTCCATCATTACGTCCATAGATGACAAGTCATTGTGGAATCCGACCACAAGCCCCTCGAGTCAATTATGAGGAAACCGCTAGCCGCAGCCCCGCCAAGGCTACAGAGAATGATCCTTCAACGACAAAAATACGACTTCACAATCATTCACCGTCCAGGCAAAGACATCTCTGTCGCAGACACACTCTCCAGGAAGTTTCTTACCGACAAGGACAGCAGCCTCAGTGAAGGCATGGACATGCAGGTGCACACTGTGTACAACAACTTACCAGTTAGTGACACAAAACTGAAGGAGATCAGAGCAGAAACATAAAATGACACATAACTCACACAGCTGAGGAAAGTCATACAAGATGGATGGCTTGAGGAGAGGAGAAAATGCCCTCAGAGCGTCTCAGAGTTCTGGAACCATCGTGATAAACCATCACAGATCAACGGAATCATTGTCAAAGGAGAGAAAATCATCATTCCTGCCAGTCTCAGAGAAGAGGTTTTGACAAAGATCCATGCTGGACACATGGGCATGGAAAAGTGCAGACAGAGAGCACGGGGCATTTTGTTTTGGCCCATGTGTGTGCAAACAAATAGAGGACATTGTTAGTAAATGCCCCACCTGTCTTGAACGACGCCCTCAAACACCAAAGAGCCAATGTTACCTCATTGTATCCCAGACTGACCGTGGCAGGTCATGGAAACCGATCGGTTCACCTGGAACAACAAGGACTACATCGTAACAGTGGACTACTACAGCAGATACTTCGACCTTGGCAAGCTTCACAGCAGAACACCTAGACCTGTGATCCACAAGCTGAAAGCAGCCTTTGCCAGGCATGGCATTGTAGAGACTTTAATATCTGACAATGGCCCCTGTTACAAATTAAAGGGGTTTGAATCCTTCACAAAACATGCGCGTTCACACACATCGCGACAAGCACACATTACCCTCAAAGTAATGGCTTTGCTGAAAATTCGATGCCGATTGCATGGACAAAGCAAATGCAGACAAGATGGACCCCCTACCTCTGTCTCCTTGAATGCCGAATAACTCCAGCTGACAACTTCAAATCACCAGCCCAGCTATTGATGAGGAGCAGAGTTCGCTCAATCCTTCCCAGCACCAACCAGCAGCTGCAGTCTGAAGTCATCAGCTACAAGGAAGTCCATGCAAAACCTGCACAGAAACAACACCACCAAAAGCGATCCTACGACAGGTCAGCTAGACCACTGCCACCACTAAACGACGGAGAGTCAGTTAGAATCCAGGAGCATGGCCTCTGGAGGCCAGCAGTCGTCATCCAGCCAGCTGACACAACATTCATATCACGTCTGCACCGCAGAAGGAGCGGTGTACCGCCACAATTTGCGCCACCTACTGAACACAAAAGAACAACACACTGACGAGATTAGCTGTTTCCCTGAAAAAGAACGCGATGGACTAAACACACACACAGCACAACATACACCATACTTACCTGCAACACCACAAGAACTGTTGACTGACATAGAAGCATGCTCAGCTTCATATCACACAAGGTTCAGGAAGAGAGGTCAAGCCTAGAGCTGTCCTAAACCTGTGAAATGTCAAAGGGTGTAGTTTGATCGCTGCCCTAAAAGAGTTCCAGACTATAAGCTTGTTTTTAAAAAATTAACTTGAAATGCTTTGGTATTGAATTCATTTGAAATGTTTTGATGTCATTGCTACAGTGAAAAGCTGAGTTGCTGAGAAATCTTTATTTTAAAAGTAACAGTATGTTGAGTCATTGTTTCAGAGTCTGTTATGTTGATGCAGTTGGTGCAGTATGCAGAATAAATGGTTACTTACCTTGAGTTCAAACTACAGAGCATGTATTGGTTGCATTCTACCGTCGTATTATACTGTGATATGATTGGTTAAGACCACACAGGTCACGAGGTCATTTTTTCCACTTGATCATGGCCGGAGACACATGAACATGCCAGTTATAGCTAACTAATAAACAGCTATGTTTAGAAAGATCCTGTCGTCTTGCATTTTATTATTTTGTACAAAGCGTGCAAAACAAGACACAGCACACCTGGTCTTCCAGGTTAGTTCAATCAAAAACATGAAGTGCCCGCGGCACTCCAGGACCAGGGTTGCCTATCCCTGAGCTAAACTGTCACACAGCAACAGGAGCACTTGGCTGACAGGCCAAACGCCCATCCTCCCTCCCTGCCTCGCCTCAATCTCATTGACTCTGAAAGACAAAAAAAAGGGATTTGTAGAGGGGGGTCCTTGGCAGAGAGAGACCAGACTCATTATGCTCATTGGCCATATGGAAACATGCTTTTGTGTACAGAGAGAGTGTCTGAAGACAGCGACGCTGAGGGCCTGTGTGTCTGGGTGAATGGTGCAAGCTGACTCTAAGCATATGGCTGTCTATACTGGCAGGAGGGTTCCACAACCAAGGCCTTTGACCTGGCACACCACCACAGGGATCCTGCAGATTTGAGGCTGAGTCCCAAATGCCACCCTATTCCCTATATAGTGCACTACTTTTGACCAGGGCCTAGAGGAAGGTCCCATATGGCTCTGGTCAAAAGTAGTGCACTATATAGGGAATAGCAGACCATTTGAGATGCACAACTTGATCATGAATTGCTCCACTGGGCTTCATAGCTTGGTTAGACACATTAGAGCCCATATGTACTTATCCGCCTCTCCTTTTGCTATCTTTTGAGAGTTGGCTCGGCAGCGTCTAGCCTTGTCATCTGATGGAGGAGTTTGGTGCTCTGTTTCAGCTCTAACCAAGGTCATTTGGGATGCGCTATTCTTTAGATTGGCTTTCAGACAAGCCTCGAATGCATGATCTGCATATCCAGCCTTCTCTCGCAGTGTCCAAGCCTGAACCCATATGTCATATCCTGTGTGCAATATGCATTTTAAACACTTTACAGCTGCTACAATGTAACACATGTGCAAGAACAGTGGTCGTAGGCAAACAGTTGTAGGGACGCGTTTCTGGTGTGTGTTGAGGGTCTGATTACGGCAAAGATATCAGATAGACGTGCTGCATTATGACTAGAACAAAAGTAGAGTAAGCGAGTCTGGTCGGTGTAATCACTTACTGTAGATGTTGATCAGGAGCTGGATGATGTGCTGGTGTCCGTGTATAGAGGCCAGGTGAAGCGCCGTGTAGCCCTAACAGTCCCAAACAAAACAAATCAGTGTTATGAACTCAACTCTCATTTTGCTCATGCTGTGTCATAAAATCCAACGGGGATCTGAGAGCACCGGGTCTGTGGGAAGTGCTTTGGAATATGGATTGCGAAACGGCAGAGTGAAGTATTTGTTAGCAGTTTCTTTCTTTTTTTTTCATAACCGGTGTGTCTCTCATTCTGTCCATCTGCATCAGTCTGAACGGTTCTATCGGCACATTCTGATATCATCCCTAACCAAATGACATGTCGTGCTTTGACGCGTGAGGAATCTTTGTGTTTACTCCCGTCTAATGTGGGCTACTACCCTTGACTCGCACCGAGTCATTCTCTGGCGTCATTATCATACGAAACACAGTGCTCCGAAACTTGAAAGCCGTTTTCTTCGTCAGAGAGAAGTTAAGTGACAACCCGGGTGAGACTTTGATGTCAGTATTGATAGAGTAATGGGTCTGTGTGAGGCACTGGAACACAGTCATGCTGAACTCTTATCACAACAGAGACTTTATACGGGGCCCGGGAGACTCTTTGATCTAGAGTGCATCTAGGGAGCTATCAGACAAGCTGAAACATCGTACTGTTACTGTTTCCTCTGTGTTTCTTTCTGGTCACTTTCCTTCCAAATGGGTCTTTAAATACATTTATCCAATTGTCCACTGAAAATAGGTGTGGATGGATGTGAGCGTGTGGATGTAGAGCAGATTAATATATGCTGTGCATAAACGTAATGCACTTAACATACTGTACTGTGTGAGTATGTATGTACATCATCAGGTCGCTAATGGCCTGGTACGCGGGGCTCTATTGTCCCTCTAAATGACTCGGTCATCGATGCAAATGCAATTGAAAATCACATCAAACACTTATCATCAAAACAGTATGTACTTTTAAAAACTCACCTCACGGTGAATGATCAATTTGATGAAAGATGTTCAATAACAGGTTAAAACTGAGTGGAAAACATGGTTGCAGTGGATGTTGTTTCAAAGCCTAACACCACGAAATGGACAGCGCTTTCTAAGGTGATGATTCATTCAAAACATCCATATGCATATTAGAGCTTATGTATAAGCATAGGCCTATATACAGGGCATTTGTAAAGTATTCAGACCCCTTTAATTTTTCCATATTATGTTACGGTACAGCTTTATTCTATTATGGATTCAATTATTATTTTGTATTATAATGACAAAGCAAAAACAGTCTTTTAGGAACTGTTGCTAATTAATTAAAAATAAAAACAGAAATGCCTTATTTACCTAAGTATTCATAAACTTTGCTATGAGCCTTGAAATTGAGCTCAGGTGCATCCTGTTTCCCTTGATCATCCTTGAGATGTTTCTACAACTTGATTGGAGTCCACCCGTGGTAAATTAGATTGATTGGACATGATTTGGAAAGGCACACACCTGTCTATATACAGTCTCACAGTTGACAGTTCCTCTGTGGAGATGGTAGAACATTCCAGAAGGACAACCATCTCTGAAGCACTCCACCAATCAGGCCTTCATGGTAGAGTGGCCAGACGGAAGCCACTTCTCAGTAAAAGGCACATGACAGCCCGCTTGGAGTTTACCAAAAGGTACCTAAAGACTCTCAGAACATGAGAAATGCAATTCTCTGGTCTGATGAAACCAAGATTGAACTCTTTGGCCTGAATGCCAAGCATTACGTCTGGAGTGAACCTGGCACCATCCCTACGGTGAAGCATGATGGTGGCAGCATCATGTTGCGGGGATGTTTTTCAGCGGCAGGGACTGGGAGACTAGTCAGGATCGAGGCAAAGATGAACGGAGCAAAGTACAGAGAGATCCTTGATGAAAACCTGCTCCAGAGCGCTCAGAACCTCAGACTGGAGTGAAGGTTCACCTTCCAACAGGACAAGTACCCTAAGCACACAGCCAAGACAACACAGGAGTGGCTTCGGGTCAAGTCTCAATGTCCTTGAGTGGCCCAGCCAGAGCCCGGACCTGAACCCGATCTAACATCTCTGGAGAGACCTGAATAGCTGTGCTACTTTCAAAATGTGAAAAACGTCAAGGGGTCTGAATACTATCCGAATGCACTGTATATTCAATTGATTTATTACACTTTTTTAAATGTAGATGTTCCAAAGGCGCCCATCAGCGGCTTGTATGCGGCTTGTATTCGTTGAGGCCTGGCGATGCTAAACTGCGTTTATGTTAATTAACGGTCAATTTCACACGAGACCGGCATTCGTTTGCGTGACAATAATCGTCTGACAAAATGTCATGACCACCACAGCCCTAGACATAGTACGCCGTTTTCAGGGACCACTTTTGGCTCGTGAGCACTACTTTCAGAACTACTGGCTAAAAAGTATACAAAAGTACTTGAGAATATCTTTAAGGTGGGTAAAAGAAAAACAGTAAATATATGTGTGGTAGGAGCTAAAGCATACAGAAGGCATGTACTGTAGATACTGTATGCTGCTTTTTCAAGGTAAAGGAGACCACCTTTCACTTCTACAATTTCCCGAAAGTTCAAAGCCCCTTTAATGTGTACTTTGAGCTTTACATTGGAGGTAAAGGGCGTTTAACTAGGGGTTCGAGGGAGCAGGGTGAGATCAAGGCACAGTATATGAATTCAGCGGGAATCCAACTCTGTTGTTGGTAGAATAGCTTGTTTTGTTACTTGTCCAAGACAAGCCATAAGCTACTGACGTAAGCCCACTGACAAACATGGAGACGATCTAAACAGACACAGAACACCCTCTCCTCTCACTGATACACGCTGACTTTTCCATGTCGGAGAGTACAAGTTTCAGTTCATTCTGATTGTGGACACGAACCCTCCATGTATGATAACAGTTAATTCAACGACCCAATGTAACTTCACCCCTCTCCTACTCCTGTCTGTTGAATGCCTATGGTGGGCAGACTGGTATTGACTTCCTTCTGTATGCCTGTTTGTATGAGTCCTCCAGCCCACACATCCTGTCTCCAAACACACGTGAGGGGATATCGCTATAAGGTGTGACAGCTCTCCTTTACCATATTCATGACCACTATAGTATGGACTCATTTCAAATGTGTATTAGAGTATTACAATATGACTTACCCCCTTCAGAGCAGAACACGTCAACAGTCAAATCACCAGGCATGGAGAAGGCCAGAGGAATAAAGGGAGAATTAGAAAACATCAAGAGACAGAGGCACAACCTAATTTTACACTATCAACACAGGTCATTTGACTTAGTTAATTGTTTGTCAGTGCTCAATTCATATTGTGGTATTTTTGGTATTTTATTAGGATCCACATTAGCTGTTGCAAAAGCAGCAGCTACTCTCCCTGGGATCCACACACAACATTAAACATGACATAATACAGAACATTAATAGACAAGAACAGCTCAAGGACAGAACTACATATTATTTTTTTTTTAAAGAAGGCAAATGCAGCCAACATATCAATGCATACACACAAACTCTCTAGGTCGAATAGGAGAGAGGCGTTGTGCTGTTAGCTGTTGCTTTATCTGCTTTTTTAAACCAGGTTTGCTGATTATTTGAGCAAATCTGATGGAACGGAGGTCGATGCAATAAATGCTCTATATAAAACTGTACACTTTTTTGAAACTGTGAAAAGACCCCTGGTGGCATGTCTGGTGGGATAAGTGTGTGTCAGAGCTGTGTGTAAGTTGACTATGCAAACAATTTGGGATTTTCAACACATTAATGGTTCATATAAAAATAAGAAGTGATGCATATAAAGTGCATATACAGTTGAAGTTGGAAGATTACATACACCTTAGCCAAATACATTTAAACTTGGTTTAGACCATTCCTGTCATTTAATCCTCGTAGAAATTCCCTGTCTTATGTCAGTTAGGATCACCACTTTATTTTAAGAATGTGACATGTCAGAATAATAGTAGTGAATGATTTATTTCAGCTTTTATTTCACTCAATTAGTATTTGCTAGCATTGCCTTGAAATTGTTTAACTTGGGTCAAACGCTTCGGGTAGCCTTCCACAAGCTTCCCACAATAGGTTGGGTGATTTTTGGCCCATTCCTTATGATAGAGCTGGTGTAACCGAGTCAGGTTTCTAGGCCTCCTTGCACACACAGTTTTTCAGTTCTGCCCACACATTTTCTATAGGATTGAGATCAGGGCTTTGTGATGGCCACTCCAATACCTTGACTTTGTAGTCCTTAAGCCATTTTGCCACAACTTTGGAAGTATGCTTGGGGACACTGTCCATTTGGAAGACCCATTTGCGACCGAGCTTTAACTTCCTGACTGATGTCTTGAGATGTTGCTTCACTATATCCACATAATTTCCCTCCCTCATGACCCATCTATTTTGTGAAGTGCACCAGTCCCTCCTCCTGCAAAGCAACCCCACATCATGATGCTGCCACCCCCGTGTTTCACAGTTGGGATGGTGATCTTCGGATTGCAAGCCTGCTCATTATGGCAAAACAGTTGTATTTTTGTTTCATCAGACCAGAGGACTTTTCTCCAAAAAGTACAATCTTTGTCCTCATGTGCAGTTGCAAACCGTATTCTGTCTTTTTTCTGGCGGTTTTGGAGCAGTGGCTTCTTCCTTGTTGAGCGGCCTTTCAGGTTATGTCAATATAGGACTTGTTTTACTGTAAATATAGATACTTTTGTACCTGTTTCCTCCAGCATCTTCACAAGGTCCTTTGTTGTTGTTCTGGGATTGATTTGCAGATGTCCTAACCGACTTGCCAAAACCATAGCTGGTTAACAAGAAATTTGTGGAGTGGTTGAAAAACGTGTTTTAATGACTCCAGCCTAAGTGTATGTAAACTTCCGACTTCAACTGTAGCAGCCCTAGGGCTATTCATATTTCTAGCATTTGCTTATACATTTTGCGGTACTGGCCACAGTGAGGTAAGGGACTACTTACATGCTTTGTAGAGATGGTGAGGATTGTGTGTCATAGGAAGGGGCAGGAGGTAAGAGGAGAGCAAATTCGTTTTTAATCTTGTTCACAATATCATTTTTCAAATAAATATATATACATTACCAGTCAAAAGTTTGGACACCTACTCATTCAAGAGTTGTTTGTTTTTTTACCAAGACATCAAAACTATGAAATAACACATATGGAATCATTTAGTAACCAAAAGAGTCACCTGGAATGCTTTTCTAACAGTCTTGAAGAAGGTCCCACATATGCTGAGCACTTATTGGCTGCTTTTCCTCCACTCTGCAGTCCAACTCATCCCAAACCATCTCAATTGGGTTGAAGTCAGGTGATTGTGGAGGCCAGCCTGGAGGTGTGTTTTGGGTCATTGTCCTGTTGAAAAACAAATGATAGTCCAACTAAGCGCAAACCAGATGGGATCGTGTATCACTGCAGAATGCTGTGGTAGACATTCTGGTTCAGTGTGCCTTGAATTGTAAAGAAATCACAGACAGGGTCACCATAAAAGCACCCCCATACCATCACACTACCTCCTCCATGCTTCACAGTGGGAACCATACTTGCGGAGATCATCAGTTCACCTACTCTGTGTCTCACAAAGACACAGTGGTTGAAACCAAAAATCTCAAATTTGGACTCATCAGACCAAAGGACAGATTTCCACCAGTCTATTGTCCATTGTTCGTGTTTCTTGGCCCAAGCAAGTCCCTTCTAATTATTAGTGTCCTTCAGTAGTGGTTTATTTGCAGCTATTCAACCTCGAAGGCCTGATTCACGCAGTCTCCTGTGAACAGTTGATGTTGAGATGTGTCTGTTACTTGAACTCTGTGAAGAATTGATTTGGGCTGCAATCTGAGGTGCAGTTAACTATAATGAATTCATCCTCTGCAGCAGAGGTACAGTAACTCTGGGTCTTCCTTTCATGTAGTGGCCTCATGAGAGCCAGTTTCATCATAGCGCTTGATGGTTTTTGCGACTGCACTTGAAGAAACTTTCAAAATTCTTGAAATGTTCCGGATTGACTGACCTTCATGCCTTAAAGTAATGATGGACTGTCATTTCTCTTCGCATATTTGAGCTGGTCTTGCCATAATATGGACTTGGTATTTTACCAAATAGGGCTATCTTCTGTACACCACCCCTACTTTGTCACAACACAACTGATTGGCTCAAACACATTAAGAAGGAAAGAACTTCCACAAATTAACACACCTACTAATTGAAATGCATTCCAGGTGACTACCTCATGAAGCTGGTTAAGAGAATGCCAAGAGTGTGCAAAGCTGTCATCAAGGCAAAGGGTGGCTACTTTGAAGATTTTCAAATTTGATTTGTGAAAAACCTTTTGGGTTACTACATGATTCCGTATGTGTTATTTCATAGTTTTGATGTCTTCACTATTATTCTACAATGTATAGATAGTAAAAATAGTACAAATAAAGAAAAACCCTTGAATAAGTAGGTGTGTGCAAACGTTTGACACGTACTGTATGTGTATATATACAGTCGTGGCCAAAAGTTTTGAGAATGACACAAATATTAATTTTCAAAGTCTGCTGCCTCAGTTTGTATGATGGCAATTTGCATATACTCCTGAATATTATGAAGAGTGATCAGATGAATTGCAATTAAATGCAAAGTCCCTCTTTGCCATGCAAATGAACTGAATCCCCCAAAAACATTTCCACTGCATTTCAGCCCTGCCACAAAAGGACCAGTGATTCTGTCATTAACACAGGTGTGAGTGTTGACAAGGACAAGGCTGGAGATCACTCTGTTATGCTGATTGAGTTCGAGTAACAGACTGGAAGCTTCAAAAGGAGGGTGGTGCTTGGAATCATGGTTCTTCCTTTGTCAACCATGGTTACCTGCAAGGAAACAAGTGCTTTCATCATTGCTTTGCACAAAAAGGGCTTCACAGGCAAGGATATTGCTGCCAGTAAGATTGCACCTAAATCAACCATTTATCGGATCATCAAGAATTTCAAGGAGAGCGGTTCAATTGTTGTGAGGAAGGCTTCAAGGCGCCCAGGAAAGTCCAGCAAGCGCCAGGACCATCTCCTAAAGTTGATTCAGCTGCAGGATCGGGACATTACCAGTATAGAGCTTGCTCAGGAATGGCAGCAGGCAGGTGTGAGTGCATCTGCATGCACAGTGAGGCGAAGACTTTTGGAGGATGGCCTGGTGTCAAGAAGGGCAGCAAAGAAGCCACTTCTCTCCAGGAAATATATCAGGGACAGACTTATATTCTGCAAAAGGTACAGGGATTGGACTGCTGAGGACTGTGGTAAAGTAATTTTCTCTGATGAATCCCCTTTCCGATTGTTTGGGGTATCCAGAAAAAAGCTTGTCCAGAGAAGACGAGCGCTACCTGTGTCATGCCAACAGTAAAGCATCCTGAGACCATTCATGTGTTGGGTTGCTTCTCAGCCAAGGGAGTGGACTCACTCACAATTTTGCCTAAGACCACAGCCATGAATAAAGAATGGTACCAACACATCCTCATAGAGCAACTTCTCCCAACCATCCAGGAACAGCTTGGTGAAGAAAAATGCCTTTTTCAGCATGATGTAGCACCTTGTCATAAGGCAAGTGATAACTAAGTGGCTCGGGGAACAAAACATTGATATTTTGGGACCATCGCCAGGAAACTCCCCAGACCTTAATCCCACTGAGAACTTGGTCAATCTTCAAGAGGCGGGTGGACAAAGAAAAGCCCACAAATTCTGACAAACTCCAAGCATTGATTATGCAAAAATGGGCTGCCATCAGTCAGGATGTGGCCCAGAAGTTAATTGACAGCATGCCAGGGCGGATTGCAGAGGTCTTGAAAAAGAAGGGTCAACACTGCAAATATTGACTCTTTGCATCAACTTCATGTAATTGTCAATAAAAGCCTTTGACACTTGTAATTATATGTCAGTATTCCATAGTAGCATCTGACAAAAATATCTAAAAACACTAAAGCAGTAAACTTTGTGGAAATTTATGTGTCACTCTCAAAACTTTTTGCCACGACTGTATCTGTGTATATATATATATACATATATTTTTATAAAATGGACTAAGTAGAACTGGGCAATACCATATCTATGTGATGCATTGCATGTCAACATTGTGCGTCCTCCCTTTCAAGTTCAGCTGACAGCGATGGCTCTTTAATGTCAGATGAAAGCTGACTTGGGGGATAACACACACACATAGATACACCCACATGAAATTCATCGGCAGTCAAAGAAAAAGTTACAAAACCCTCTAAACCGCCTCCAGAGAATGGAGTGTGTTCAGTGAATCTAACAGTTTCACAGCACTTAAAGCCATTCTATGGATTATAGATTTTGGATTTGGTTTCTGCTTTGGCTGAACAGCCGTTTCATCAGTGCCATTACCACTGTAACGATTAGAGACAAAAAAGTTAATTATGTAATTATAGAGCCAATAACTGACTTGTCCGGTTTACTTTGCTCTGGTAAGGATTAAACATTATCTCTCCTGTGTGTGTACACATCGCATCATAACCAGGCAGCGGTCTGCGAGGACAGGAGATTAACACTTAGAGAGGCAGACGCTAAATTGAATTCTACAGGCCCATGGCTGTCTGAGAAGCCATTAAGTAATCACAACATTGCCCCTTCAAATAAATCCACCACCCACCTGCCTCTGCTGCCTCTCTACATACAAGGCAGCAGGGTTTGTGTGTGGTATGGTTTTCCATTTTATTGACTGTGAAGGCAAACTTAGCCCCGGGCTGAGAAAATAACAAAACTCTCAAATGTCTATATCAGCCCCAAAATGAATGACAAAAAGAGTATGATGTGATAGATAAAAGAGAAATTAGCATTTTTTTAAATAACAAAATGACAGAAAACAAACAATGAATATTTTCACACTACTTAAACCAGATAGGGAGGGATTGAGTGAAAATCCTCATGAGGTAATGCTTAACTGATATTTATTCAGTGCTGCACATTGGACAATGTCAGTTGTCTTGGGGACATTGACTTGGGGTGGAATGGGTTTAAGTGTAGCTAGAGACTGTACACCAGATAATGTAATATAACATAAGAGTTTTGGTGTAAAGCCCCATACCAACCGCTGCCATAGATTTTTAAAATAACCTGTATTTGGCGATACCTTTTTAGTTGTCAATTCGGGTATAAGTATATTATAAATGATTGTGTCCAGTTGCAGGTGGTTCATTTGAATTTAGAAAATGCTCTGTTAGTAACCCTTTCCATTCACAGCCCGTGTCATTCCGTATACAGATTTTGTCATTGATAAGCGCATAAATTGGAATGCAGATAATGTACAGTAACATGCTGTACATGACATCAGAGCTCCTGTTCTCCGTTTCGCAGCTCTGTATTGGTTTTGACTGCCTGCATCTCTACCGCTAATTGGGCTACTTTTGCACATTTGTTGTTGTTGTCTGATTGAACCAAAACTCTTTAGTTATATCAAATCCCTGGTGTGCAATCTGTAGCTAGCTTATGTGGTGCACTGCTTTATCAAACCAGCAGCCCAGAGTTGAGGAGAAGTTCCTTCAGAAGCCTTTGGACTAAAACACCACAGGGAAACGGAAGTATAACCTCAGCAGGAATCTTAAAGAGTAGTCACACCTGTACATCTCTCTGTGTGTGTGTGTGTGTGTGTGTGTGTGTGTGTGTGTGTGTGTGTGTGTGTGTGTGTGTGTGTGTGTGTGTGTGTGTGTGTACATCTGTGTGTGTGTGTGTGTGTCCGTGCGTGCGCGCGTGCGTGCGTGCGTCTGCATCTGTGGTGGACAATTGACGGACATAGAAAATGCTAACTGCGTGAGGAGATGCGGTGGCTGTGGCCTGTATGAGGTGCGAGTAAGGCGTCCGTCAGTGTGAACTGAAGTCATTGACCCTTCACAGCCCGACACCACCTGTCACTGCGGCGTTCTCTCACCGATCTGATGTTGACGTCCACGCCGGTGCGGGCCATCATGTCCACAGCCTCCATGCAGCCTTGCTTGGTTGCCCAGTGAAGCGCCGTCTGAGAAGACGCACAGACAGAGGGGAGTGGCCGGTCATTCAACACTGAGACTGCTCCTACCATACGCACCCACTGACTGAGTGACTGACTGGGTGGAACCCTGACTAGGAACTAGGCTACGTAACATGTAAATAAAGCACTGATGTCAATGGGAGATTTGCGCAGAGGTTTGAGTTGAGTTTTTTGTTTGTTTGTACATAACTAATAAGGTATTGTATGGTCACAGATACTTTTCCAAATCTTTAATGAAGGCATATTTCTTGAGTAAAATTTCAGTTAGGACTTACTACGTTTCAAGGTTACAATAGAAGAGATAACCGTTCCTCACTCAGGCCAACTGTCAATTAATATAAGAAGAATTGTACGTTCACAGCTTCCACAACAGCAGTGACACAAAAATGAAAAAACATGAACGGCTCATTTAAATAAAATGTCCCTTTGAATTTAATTCATGCCTAATTTGCCTAAACAGATTTGGCTGTGAAGAATGGCCAGGCACTGTGTCTGCTCTGTAATAAACTGGCTTAATTCGGCCCAATGTTGAGTTTATTGATGCCTCACTAAAGAGCCAGATTCAAGGACAGTTATCCAATTTCTATTGTGTAGAACTGAATGAGTCCAAATCAGATCATTTCATGTATTATATTGAATCGACTGGTAACTAGCTACACAATTAGGGAACACAACAGTCTAATGGGAGAGAAAGAGGAACACGTTGTACACACTCCCACACAAACAGAGTCATTGAAGCCCATCTATAATATTGATGTTTAATTCTATATACTTACAAACTTGATGTCCAATTCACGGGGACAGAAGAAAAACAAGACGAAAGGAAGGAAGGAGTGAAAGTTTAATGTATGATCACTGTTCTAACCATTCTAAATCAATCACAATGTGATACACAGTGAGCATCATAACCTGTGCATCCCTTTGTATTATGTCCGGATTCCATCCCTGTTCTGCCTTTCTCCAGAGCAGCTATTCTTATTGTCCGCGTGGACGTATTGATGTAGAGCCGGGACGCTAGCTATTCCCCTCCGTCCACATTCCCAGTAGAAGCACATCAAAGTAGAGAGAGGTGAGAGGAGAGGCATGCTTTGATGGGTTCACTCTCTGACATGTCCATTCATTGACACCTTTGGTCCTATTCTGTTCAGATTTGGCATGGGTTCAAACTAAACCCTTCAATCAACAAGAGTTCCCCGTAATCTTCCTTTTAAGATTAAGATAGTCCCCATAGAGAATGCAGGGAACTATAGTAACAGTAATCTTCTTGTCCTTCTGAACTGATTCTTTGTATCTTTTAACACAGAGACGGTTCAAACTCTGCACGTTTGTGCTTTCCACCCCATCCCTTTCATAAGGACACACAGCATCAACCCTGGCCTTTCCTACCCCGTCCCTTTCATAAGGACACACAACATCAACCCTGGCCTTTCCTACCCCGTCCCTTTCATAAGGACACACAGCATCAACCCTGGCCTTTCCTACCCCGTCCCTTTCATAAGGACACACAGCATCAACCCTGGCCTTTCCTACCCCGTCCCTTTCATAAGGACACACAGCATCAACCCTGGCCTTTCCACCCCGTCCCTTTCATAAGGACACACAGCATCAACCCTGGCCTTTCCACCCCATCCCTTTCATAAGGACACACAGCATCAACCCTGGCCTTTCCACCCCACCCCTTTCATAAGGACACACAGCATCAACCCTGGCCTTTCCACCCCATCCCTTTCATAAGGACACACAGCATCAACCCTGGCCTTTCCACCCCATCCCTTTCATAAGGACACACAGCATCAACCCTGGCCTTTCCACCCCATCCCTTTCATAAGGACACACAGCATCAACCCTGGCCTTTCCACCCCATCCCTTTCATAAGGACACACAGCATCAACCCTGGCCTTTCCACCCCATCCCTTTCATAAGGACACACAGCATCAACCCTGGCCTTTCCTACCCCGTCCCTTTCATAAGGACACACAGCATTAACCCAGGCCTTTCCACCCCATCCCTTTCATAAGGACATACAGCATCAACCCTGGCCTTTCCACCCCACCCCTTTCATAAGGACACACAGCATCAACCCTGGCCTTTCCACCCCATCCCTTTCATAAGGACACACAGCATCAACCCTGGCCTTTCCACCCCATCCCTTTCATAAGGACACACAGCATCAACCCTGGCCTTTCCACCCAATCCCTTTTATAAGGACACACAGCATCAACCCTGGCCTTTCCACCCCATCCCTTTCATAAGGACACACAGCATCAACCCTGGCCTTTCCACCCAATCCCTTTTATAAGGACACACAGCATCAACCCTGGCCTTTCCTACCCCGTCCAGCTCCCTACCAACCTCACACTGTCACAACCATGTTGCGGTACAGTAGATTAGATGAAACAAATAGAACAGTGTTTCCCACTGGTTTCCAAGCGTTTAATTATCTCTCGCCAATATATATCATTCAGCCAACAACCGAGAGCACGGAAATCTAGCAGAAACCAATGGCTGGGAGGAGGGGGGGAAAAATGTCTGTCTGCGGGATAGCTAACGGGAGTTATTTTTGGGTGCCTGCAGCAGCCCCCTTTAAGTGTGTGTGTGTGCATGCGCATGCATGCGTGCGTGTGTGTTAATGTAGACTGACCACTGTGCCCGTCGAGGCGGGATGCTGCCAAGCTGCTTTACCCAGGCCTGGTTTCATTACAAGGTGCTAACCGAGCTCTGTGATGCCTGTTGGGGTTCTTCCGTCACTCCGTCAGACTGTTTGGCCTCCCCAACGCTCCAGACACAAACTGATTTAAAAAAAAAACGCTTCTCCATCCAGGTCTGGAGCTACTGTCACTCTCCATGTTATGATGAGCAACTGTGACCAGTATCTGACTGTCCACTTTACATCAACTATTAAAAAAAAAAAGGATAGTATAGGATTAGTAATGATGCACATAGTTGCTGAATACAATACCATCGAACAGTATCATATTGTGTTTCAACCAGTACCTACTGTTTACAAAATGTCCCATGTTAGTTAGCATTATGGCACACTATAATTGAATTAGATTTACTGTGGCCATAAGGCACAACCTTTCTTTTCAACAGGGTGTTTTAAATCCGGCCCATGAATAGAGAGAGAAGCCTTCTGGGAGGTATCTGCCATGCATCATGGGACAGTTTGACAACAGTGACCCTGTTCAAACTGGTAACTGCCATCCGACCGTCTGCTGCCATCAGATTGGCATCTGTGGCCCTTTAGTGGGTGGTATTCTGGTACAGGGACGAACAACAAAACCAGTTCCCAATGCCTCGCTGAAAGCAGCAGGAAAAAGAACATCAAAAAGGCGTAAATTCCACTTCTTCCATTTTGATCAAGTGAAGCATAAAAAGAAATGTAATAATCTCAAGTGGCAAGGGTTTACACCATTGATGTTGTTACTTCTGCATGGTGGGGCCCATGGAGCTGATATTGGGGGGCTATACAAACTGACTGAAGGAGGGAGAGTTTTAGGAGAGGCCATATGGACGAGGTCTTTTGCTTTGGAGCCTTTCAATAGACAGCTTAGCGCTTGTTTATGCAGTCTCACTCAACGCTGTGTGAAATTCCTGCTCTGGCTTCAGCAGTTGCCTTTCAAAGCCGGACTGTGGCAATAGGCTACCATATGCTCTGCTGGTTGAAACATTCTCAACAGACATACCTCAACAAAGTTTTCATAGCAAGTGAAATAATGCCTTTGTGTTGTAGCATACTGGTGTGGAGCCAGTTAGAGAGAACGCATTGGTTGGGGTTCAACGAAACCAAAGTAATGCTGAATTTCTGTACAAATGACAGTGGCAGTGAAATTCTGTGTTTAAACACACAAAATGTTCAAACAAAAAACCTACATAAAAAAAATAAAAAACACCGCAAAATTCATGGAATTGTTTCATTCTACGAAAAAACGATCAGTAGCTCTCATCTGGTGAGGACAGTATAGTGGTATAAATCTGCCTTCAGGCAGTGAAAGCTGTGTGTTTTTTCAACTATTAATTACCATTCAATTACAATATCATTACACACCATGATCATCTGGGCTCCGGCGTCATGTCTGCATCCCAAATGGCACCCTAGTCTCTTAAGTAGCTCTATGGGCCCTGATGAAAAGTAGTGCATTATATAGGGAATAAGGTGTCATTTAGGACCTAGCCCATGACTACAGACTGAGCTAAACTCAGTGGATACAGTCATTTGGATTCTCTGGCCCATTACACTGACTGACCGTAATACTAAACAAAACCTCAGACGCCTGAAGAAAGGCTTGATAAAAAATAACCAGCCCTGTCTTGGCTGAAAAAAGACATTGTGTATGTAGGACAATGTGTGTGTGTGCGTGTGCGTGTGTGTGTGTGTGTGTGTGTGTGTGTGTGTGTGTGTGTGTGTGTGTGTGTGTGTGTGTGTGTGTGTGTTTGACTGTAGGGTGATAGGGAGAACCAAGGCATGTCAGAATGTATGGAGGGTGTGTTTGTGTGCCTTGCAAAACAATTTCAGCTTTTTGTTTGTTTTGTAGATAAACATATGCTGTCACACCCTGATTTGTTTCACCTTTCTTTGTGCTTGCCTCCACTCCCCTCCAGGTGTCACCTATCTTCCCCATTATCCCCTGTGTATTTATACCTGTGTTCTCTGTTTGTCTGTTGCCAGTTTGTTTGTTTGTAGAACCTACCAGCGTTTTGTTTCCCTGCTCCCGCCTGTTCCTTACTCCTGTTTTCTAGATTCCCGGTTCTGACTGTTCTGCCTGCCTTGACCTGTCATTTGCCTGCCCCTGTTTAAAGAATAAACTTCAGTTTCTTCAACACTGTCTGCACCTGGGTCATACCTTAAAAGTTGATACATGTCAGAAATTGGATGTTGGTGTGAATCCCATTTAGTAGACTTCTGAATAAATGTTCTTCCTGTTTTAAAGAACAGAGAGACACCCAACCTTTGTCCAATCTTTGACACTGCCGGAGCACTATGAAAGAGCACTATGAATTATCAATGCTTAGCTAATTGAAATAAAAGTATTGGGGATGTTTTGTTTAAGCTGTAAGCCAACAGCAACATGTTTGATCAGTACAGAAAGGAGGCACATGGACAACGTAAAAATACCACTACTCACCCCCTTGGTTTCCAGCAGCAGGTTAACACAAACCAGTTGTAGAACGGCCATCGGGCAGTACAGTTCATAGGAGAAAGAGAATATTGAATATTATGGTTCTTGTTAGAGTATAAGACGTCATTCCTATAGGAGTATTAATATTAATATTGTTCAGTTTTTTCTGCAGAATGTGTCAATAATGTATTATTTGATCATTTTAATCATTTACAAGATTCAACCTATCATGGTTCACAACAGCTGGTTGTTGAGATTTTTTAACACCTTCCACCTTTAATCTTGGATAGAATCATAGGTTTTGGAAAGAGGGATAACCTGTCCTTTTTTGTCACATGTTCTTCTCTAATCTGGCTCTCCTGTCCCTCTGATAAAGGTGGGGAGTCTCTCTCCCTCCATCTCTCTGTCCCTACATCTCTCCATCCTCCCTCATTTCGTTATGCTAAGAAGTTTACTAAACTGCTTGTTTGTTGTAGCTGAAGCGTCTGATTTCCTTAAGACCATTGTTTTGTAAGTGCTCCCACTCGAACGCCAGAGCTTCAGTGGGAAGGGAGGGATTGGTTCAACCAGCCAGCGGACCGGTCAGATAGAAATCAATACAGGCGTGTTAGCCAATAGGTGGAGGAGAGGGGCTGTCGATGCACACTGGAGAGAGTAGTGCAGTATATTTAGTGGGGGTCTGAAGAATTGAAACCTGTGTCATTTGAGTCCACCGCCTGTTTCCTCCATTACACACGGGGTAAATCAAGGAGGCCATTTGAAGAGTAGAGGATATACACTTAATATGTTGACGTCACACTAAGTTTCCTCTTCGTCTGTACAGTTTGGCATAGTACGGACTATTCAAGAAGGAACTATGCATTTGTTTTGGTAAAACATCAAACTGCAGAAATAAAACAAAAAAACAAAGCTACTGTATCTGGACTACTTTTCTATGTGAATCACCAACATAACAGATTAGGTTAGGGCCAGGAAAAGAGGAAGGGAGGATGGTAGGAGAAATACTGGAGGCTACTTACCGTGATGAAGTCCTGGTGAGAGCGTCAAACACATGGGAATAGAGTGCAAATGTTAGGCATCTGGGGGAAAAAATGGGTCTAATTTATTACTATAATATTTATTTAATATTTATGGTATGGTATATCAGAACTGTATTATAAGAAAATCCTTCAATATAAGTACCAGATGGCTTTCAGAGGATCCCTATCTGAAGATCTCATCTTTAAACAAGGTCAATGACATCAACATTGCGATCTGACAGCTTTTGTGGAGGTGAAATGGTCCATGAAAAGCTGATGTCTCAAGAGAGGACGACAAGACAGCAACTATGGGCTGTTTCAATTCTGTGAGACAATGCTTGATGGGATTGACTGATAAGGGATCAAGCTACCTTTCCTGATGTTTGTTTTTTGTCTTCCAATCTCAGTAGCCTCAGTAGCTAGATGCCCATCAACCCCATCAACAGAGGCTCTCTTATCTGATCCTAGATGAAGAGAGGCAGCTCCTGGGTGCCATCATGCTGAATCCTATAGGAGGCCAGAGTCTGTGTGTTTAGTGTCAATCCTATGGGAGATGGGCTTGAAAATGTGCCAATCAAATGTGTGGCTTTGGATAGACCAGATCAAACAGGTTTACCCTAGTCCAGAGCCTTATATTTGGTATCCTCTTGGAGGCCAGAATGGCGCTGATGGCGAGGTAGAGGGTGAGGGGGAGGTAGTACCTTCTTTG
Organism: Oncorhynchus masou masou; assembly: GCF_036934945.1. Taxonomy (NCBI): domain Eukaryota; kingdom Metazoa; phylum Chordata; class Actinopteri; order Salmoniformes; family Salmonidae; genus Oncorhynchus; species Oncorhynchus masou. Next base: position 55,277,274 of record NC_088242.1, read on the forward strand.
AGGCCAGGCTGGGGTCCTGTGTGAGGAGCTGTCGGAGAGCAGCTGTGTTTCCCAGGGCACAGGATCGTAGCCAGTCCTTCTCCAGAGGATCCAACTGAATCCTGGGGAACACAGACTGAGTAGAGAGAGACAGAGAGAAAGATTATCAGTAGAAATGAAACAATGAAAATATTTTACGCTTGTCTACAGTTGCTGGTGGAGTCGGATTAAAACTACACCATGCTAATATTCCCGAAAAGCTACACAAACATGATGTTTGTTGGTCATTTCACACCAAGAAGAGCATTTCTGAACAACTCTTGTCATTCTTCTTGAGAAACAAAACAATCTCTTTCACTCAGCCTACCACTATTTCACATCATTTTCACTACGACTCTCAGCTTTCTTCCAAAGCACGCATTTTGTCATCCAGTCTGAAGACTCTCCCGGGCTGTGTCCCAAAGTACCCTATTGCCTACATTAGTGCACTACTTCGCTAATCAAAAGTAGTGCAATATATAGGGAATAGGGTGCCATTTCTGAATCTTTCATGAGCCTCTTCTTACAAGGTGATGAGTAGGGAGGACAATCCATTTATCTTCACAGAGTGGAAAGGCTATTATCAGTGGGAAGTGAGGGAATTATTCCCGATAGTAAACAAACAAAGCCAACTAATAAAGTAGATAAGGATCTATATGCAAGCAGGGAATCTGTGGTAGAAACGGCAGGTACTCGCTCCAGGGCTAAAGAGAGGCAACCAACCCAAATCTGGCTTAAGCTGGCAAATCAAGGTCAATGATTAACTTGAGGGGATTTTCAGCATTCGAGGCTGAGGCAAAGACGAATTGTCAACACTGCTACTCTGAATAGTAGAGCATCAATCTAACAAACAGAGCGACATGAGTACCTTTGAGTGCACTCGCTTGTGCAAACTCATCTAAAAATATATTATTTTTTTAGGTTGTAGAATCATATTGAACTTTTCTGAAATTAGATTTAGTCCAACTATAGTACACTCAGGCCACAGACCAGCCCCACCACCTCCCTGTTATGTTTGACCTTTATCCGTGCCCGTGGGCTGGGTGGGTGGTCTGATACCATTAGTGGTGTTTATTGACCAGCGGGACAGCGTGAATGAGAGAGAAGCAGAGAGCCAGGCTTTAATCAGTGGCCTGCCAGGGAGGGCCTCTTCTTCACAGTTCACCTGTTTACACTGGCCATGCAGGTGTCAGCTCCACGTTAATTATAAAACCCTGCCTCTCTACCTTTCGCCCTGGGAAGCTGTCCCTCAGCCTGACAACAGCACCACAGTGGGGGGAATGGTGGGAGCAGAAAGGCAGAGTTAGCTAGAGGATAGAGGGCGGGAGGGACACTGAAAGAAAGTGAGAGGACATACAGTATAATGCGGTATTGCAACGCCAGGGTTGTGGGTTCGATTTCAGAGGCGGCTACCCATACAGAGGGAGAATGAGGGAAGAAAAATGTGTTCAAATTAAAATGATGGTTTTCATATTGTTTGTGTAACTGGAGAAGTCTGGAGAAGTCTCCACGTTTTTTCCAAAGCCAATATACAGTAAGATACTGTAGTAAAGTAGGTCTAATTATGGACACGAACCCCTAGTGTTATGATGAGCATCACTGTAGGGACCCATCTCACTCTCCTACCTTCTTATGGGTACCATTCTCTAATTACCCCACCCTCTTTCTCCCTCCCTCCATCCTTCCCCTCTCGTTGAGTTATAGGAGATACCCTGCTATTTCCACCGATGGCTCCTCTCAGGCCCCTGCTGCTTCCAGTCAGTGAGAGGTAGGAGGCTGTCACAGCCAATGAGCAAATGAGTCTGTGCCCCACCACGAAGGAAGACAGGAGTGATTATGGGATATCACCATGGGAACGGCGTGGGGGGAAAGAGGCTCCATTTTATCCTGATGGCAGCTCAGAATCTCTCTCTCTCTCTCTCTCTCTCTCTCTCTCTCTCTCTCTCTCTCTCTCTCTCTCTCTCTCTCTCTCTCTCTCTCTCTCTCTCTCTCTCTCTCTCTCTCTCTCTCTCTCTCTCTCTCTCTCTCTCTCTCTCTCTCTCTCTCTCTCTCTCTCTCTCTCTCTCTCTCTATATATATATATATATATATATATATATATATATATATACACTTTTGAATGCTGGTGGTGCTTTCACTCTAGTGGTAGAATGAGACGGAGTCTATAACCCACACAAGTGGCTCAGGTAGTGCAGCTCATCCAGGATGGCACATCAATGCGAGCTGTGGCAAGAGGGTTTACTGTGTCTGTCAGCGTAGTGTCCAGAGCATGGAGGCGCTACCAGGAGACAGGCCAGTACATCAGGAGACATGGAGGAGGCCGTAGGAGGGCAACAACCCAGCAGCAGAACCTCTACCTCCGCTTTTGTGCAAGGAGGAGCAGGAGGAGCACTGCCAGAGCCCTGCAAAATGACCTCCAGCAGGCCACAAATGTGCATGTGTCTGCTCAAACGGTCAGAAACAGACTCCATGAGGGTGGTATGAGGGCCCGACGTCCACAGGTGGGGGTTGTGCTTACAGCCCAACACCGTGCAGGATGTTTGGCATTTGCCAGAGAACACCAAGATTGGCAAATTCACCACTGGCGCCCTGTGCTCTTCACAGATGAAAGCAGGTTCACACTGAGCACGTGACAGACGTGACAGAGTCTGGAGACGCCGTGGAGAACGTTCTGCTGCCTGCAACATCCTCCAGCATGACCGGTTTGGCGGTGGATCAGTCATGGTGTGGGGTGGCATTTCTTTGGGGGGCCGCACAGCCCTCCATGTGCTCGCCAGAGGTAGCCTGACTGCCATTAGGTACCGAGATGAGATCCTCAGACCCCTTGTGAGACCATATGCTGGTGCGGTTGGCCCTGGGTTCCTCCAATTGCAAGACCATGCTAGACCTCATGTGACTGGAGTGTGTCAGCAGTTCCTGCAAGAGGAAGGCATTGATGCTATGGACTGGCCCGCCCGTTCCCCAGACCTGAATCCAATTGAGCACATCTGGGACATCATGTCTCCTTCCAACCACCACAGACTGTCCAGGAGTTGGCGGATGCTTTAGTCCAGGTCTGGGAGGAGATCCCTCAGGAGACCATCCTCCACCTCATCAGGAGCATGCTCAGGCGTTGTAGGGAGGTCATACAGGCACGTGGAGGCCACACACACTACTGGAGCCTCATTTTGACTTGTTTTAAAGGACATTGCATCAATGTTGGATCAGCCTGTCGTGTGGTTTTCCACTTTAATTTTGAGTGTCACTCCAGACCTCCATGGCTTGATAAATTTGATTTCCATTGATAATTTTTGTGTGATTTTGTTGTCAGCACATTCAACTATGTAAAGAAAAAAATGATTTAATAACAATATTTCATTCATTCAGATCTAGGATGTGTTATTTTAGTGTTCCCTTTATTTTTTTAAGCTGTGTGTGTGTATATATATACTCTCTTATATTCTCTTATATTGGAATAGAATACACGGCACCAGAATGCTGAGCATACCATGACAGAGGATGCAGCCACACTTCTTGTATCTTCTTCCTGGACATATCCCTCGCTCTAAAACAGAAGAAGAATCAGGAGTTAGCATGAGCATCAGAGATTTAGAGGGAAAAAAATTGCAACATTTGTGGCAAATAACATTTCCATATTGTCAATTATCAAATATTTTGACAAAACACCTCTGTGCTTACATTTTTGGGTATGAACCTCCCTTAGGGAAAAGGAAAAGAGGGAATATATAATGAATCTATTAAAATCCTAAAATGATTCTCTAAATTCTCAAAGGCTTCCCAAAACACAGAGACAAAACTGTCTTCATCTTCAAACTGACATCTTTACTTCCCGTCTACAGTCAGATGAGCAAAGACTAAGGTCAGGTCTCTTGATTTTTGGTTTAATTCTTTCATTTTCTAAAATCTTTTGTTTTGTTTCTACTGATCAACACTCCCTATCTCATTACTATGCTGTGTGATTACCTTCAGAAACATAAACAAACTAGAGCACACCTTGCATTGTTGGGGTAAGCTGTCAATGAGGAGTTTAATCATGGTACTTTAAGATGGAGGACTTTAGTAATATACTTCTTGCAGCTTAAGTGAGCACACAGGGAAGGAAGTAAAAAAACCTACGGAGGACGTTGTGGTTTTCTCTGTTTGGTTGTTATTAATATTAAAGAGAGACGACACTCAAAAACTATCTTTGATATGATGCAAAACGCATCATCAAGGCAAGTTTAGCTCTGTACTGCAAGTGCTCCATTGTGAAAACTTGACTGCTGACATGCATACTTTTTGGGAATTGTATTAATAGTGGACTAATGAACAAACATTTCTGAGTGAAGCATTCCTTGAAACATGCCCACTCCTGCTGTACCCTACTGGGTGTTACCTTATCCCCCATCCTGTCAATTCTAACCCCTCTTTTCGTAACAATACCTCTATTTTCAGATGTGAAATGTACTAGCTCGATTTGGCATTGATGATGTCACTTTTTGTGATGACAGTTTTGGTAAACAGTATCTATATATATATATATATATATATATATATATATATACACAGTCGTATGAAAAAGTTTGGCCACCCCTCTGAGGCTGCATAATAATTTACTCTGTCGTCACAGAAAAGGATCACAGTGGCATGCCATTCATTTTCTAATAAAAGCTGAGTACTGAGGTATTGTCCAGACAAAGATTTTTAGTGTAGCAATATTAAGTTTTATGAAATTAAATCAGATGTGAAAAATAGGCTATGCAAAAATGTGGGATGCTTGTCATTCTGTTGATTTGAAAACCTGAAACTACTTAGCACTGATTAATTGGAATACACAATTGGTTTGGTGAGCTAACTTCATAGACAAGTGTATCCATTCATGAGAAAAGGTATTTAAGGTGGCCAATTGCAAGTTGTTGTTCTCTTTGACTCTCCTCTGAAGAGTGGCAAAATGGGGGCCTCAAAACAACTCTCAAATGACCTGAAAACAAAGATTGTTCAACATTATGGTTTACAGGAAGGCTACAAAAAGCTATCGCAGATATTTAAGCTGTCAGTGTCCACTGTGAGGAACATAGTGAGGAAATGGAAGACCACAGGCACAGTTCTTGTTAAGGCCAGAAGTGGCAGGCCAAGTTAAATATCGGAGAGGCAAAGGATGGTGAGAACGGTCAAAAACAGCCCACAGACCACCTCCAAAGACCTACAACATCATCTTGCTGCAGATGGTGTCACTGTGCATCGTTCAACAATTCAGCGCACTTTGCACAAGGAGAAGCTGTATGGGAGAGTGATGCGAAAGAAACCTTTTCTGCACACGCCGCAAACAGAGTCGCTTGAGGTATGCAAACGCACATTTGGACAAGCCAGCTTCATTTTGGAATAAGGTGCTGTGGACTGATGAAACAAAGGTTGAGTTATTTGGTCATAACAAAGGACGTTGTGCATGGCGGCAAAAGAACACAGCGTTCCAAGAAAAACACTTGCTACCCACAGTACAATTTGGTGTGGGTTCCATCATGCTGTGGGGCTGTGTGGCCAGTGCCGGTAATGGGAATCTTGTTAAAGTTGAGGGTCGCATGGATTCCACTCAATATCAGCAGATTCTTGGGAATAATGTTGAAGAATCAGTCACAAAGTTGAAGGGCTGGATATTTCAACAAGACAAAACACTGCTCAAAATCTACCCAGGCATTTATGCAGAGGAACAAGTACATTGTTCTGGAATGGCCATCCCAGTCCTGAATATCATTGAGAATCTGTGGGATGTTTTGAAGCGGGCTGTCCATGCTCGGCAACCATCAAACCTAACTGAACTGGAGATGTTTTGTAAGGAGGAATGGTCCAAAATACCTTCATCCAGAATCCAGACACTCATTAGAGACTATGGGAAGCATCTAGAGGCTGTTATTTTAGCAAAAGGAGGCTCTACTAAAAATTCACTGAAAAGTGATTTTTCTATTGGGGTGCCCACATTTATGTCTAATTTTGTTTTGATGCATGTTGCACATTTTCTGTTAATCCAATAAACCTAATTTCACTACTGAAATATTACTGTGTCCATCAGTTATTTGATAGATCAAAATTAAATTGCTGATCCAAACATCCAATTATTTATAAATGGAAATCATGGAAATTGTCAGGGATGCCCAAACTTTTTCATACGACTGTGTATATATATATATATATATATATATATACACTAATTAAAAACATGGGGAAAAAGACCCAAGAGTGGTGGCGAAGACCAAGAGTTATTGAGAAGCACACCACCCTTATCCATCCCCCAATTCTCTCCACAGCATAACAGCATCATCGCAGAAACCCCTAGTGTTGTGATGGACACTTGCTTGCTGTTTTGAAATGGACACGATGGCAATGCTTTGGAAGAGAGGGAGGGGGAAGTATCCCAGGAGAGAGACTTTTCCTCATTAGCAACCTAAGGACAGATTGTAACTGTGAAAATTACATTTATTTTATGGTGATGGGTTACCAGGACATCATTAGACAGTCAACCACAAATGAAAGGGAAAAATATTCACCAAACCAAGAAATGAGGAAATAGAAATACTAGAAATGACCTTGACTCCTTTATTCCATACAACATCACCATCCATCCTTCCTTCCTTTCACATCCACAGCCTCTAAATATGGGCCAATGAAATCAAATAAAAATAAAAACTTTCTCTGTGTTGATAAATGAATGGGGCTCCTCTCCTCTACCTCGGCTGAATAAATTGCCGCATGAAAAAGGAGGGACTTTGTAGAATACAAAAGAAAGAAGAATAGTTAAAGGACACAGAGAAAAAGAGAGCGAGATAGCAAGAAAGAGAGAAAGAGTCAGGGTAGTATTATGAACATATTACACAACTGCAATCTGATCAGGAAAAGAGCCTGGTCCCTTCATGTATAAAAGAGGTGTGTTATACTCAGTGTACAAAACATTAGGAACGCCTGTTCTTTCCATGTGAAAGACTGACCAAGTGAATCCAGGTGAAAGCCATGATCCCTTATTGATGTCACTTGTTAAACCCACTTCAATCAGCGTGGGTGAAGATGAGGAGACAGGTTAAAGAGACAATTGAGACATGGATTGATTGTGTATGTGTGCCATTCAGAGGGTGAATGGGCAAGACAATTGAGGCTGTTCTGAGGGCAAAAGGGGGGGGGGGGTGCAATTCAATAATAGGAAGGTGTGCTTAATGTTTTGTACACTCAGTGTATATCAGTGTTGTGTGTCCCCTCACCAACCTATACAGAATAAAACAATATTGACCCAAAGGAGCCTGAGAGATCCACATCCCTTTTCCATCACCAAAGCCAGTTAATGACGGATGCGATTGTTTTCAGCTTTTCTCAACGTCAAAAACAAGAGAGAAAACATCCGACAAGGAATACATTATTTCGCAGTAACAAGAGAGATAAAAGGCTAGCTATGTCATTTCAGCAACCTGAAGTTCAGGTTTTTATCAAGAGACTCAAAAGACAAGCCTTGTCCATCATCGTGTTTTCATCTTATTTATTATTAATGCAAAATAATTTGCCTCCGTCCCAAACCAGATTCCCAACATAGAGCTCATAGGGCCCTGGTCAAAAGTAACCATTGGACTATGTAGGGAGTAGGGTGCTAGTTGGGATGCAATCAGTAACAACAGAAACCCACAACTCTCTGGTTTTCGCACTACTTCCCTTTTAATTACTCTTAACCCTTTTTCACCCCAATTTCGTAGTTACAATCTTGTTCCATCGCTGCAACTCCCTTACGGACTCAGGAGAGGAGAAGGTCAAAAGCCATGCGTCCCCTGAAAACACGACCCTGCCAGACTTCTTGACACGGTGCTTGCTTAACCCGGAAGCCAGATGCACCAATGTGTCAGAGGAAACACCATCCAGCTGGCAACCGAGGTCAGCCTGCACAACGAGTCGCTAGAGCCAAACCCTCCTCTAACCCGGACGATACTGGGCCAATTGTGCGCCGCCTGGGCTGGAACCCGGGTCTGTAGTGACGCCTCAAGAACTGCGTTAGACCGCTGCGCCACTCGGGAGGCCCCTATGATTAAAATCTAAAGTTAGCCCTGCAGTCATGATTTAATAATTTGGTTTGAAAATTAAACGGCCTAAATAGTCTAGTGAGATTGAAAGGAGCAAGTGGGCGCTTACAGCCTACTCTCTAATCATACAGTAGTGAGGGAAGTACATTTTTGCAGATGCATGTCTAAGCTACTAACGAGGATATCAACATTAATTCTCACACATTTCCTTTGGCATAACGTCCAAGGTGGTGGCACTCGAGCTCATTTGCCACATACCAGCTAAGAATGTCAACGGAGCACCATTTATAAATAATGAATTTACAGTGTTAGGAAAGGAAAGGAGGTTGACTTAGAAACATTTGAGTTCCTTCTGAATACTGAGTCGGATTTAACTACAATAATACATCAAGGTAACAAGTTATAAGTTGAAGATGTATCGGCACAAGGACTGCTACGAATCAAGCATATCAACGGTAGTTATTCCCTTCTTGGTTGAGGATTTCAATTTATGATTTGTAATTGAAAAACCCCTCCAGCACCAACAGGCAATATAAACAAAGCAATTCCCCCCCCCCCCCCTAAAAAACAAAATTCATTCCTGAAAAAAATGACGCCAATAACTCTTCTGGTAACTAATGAAAAATCTCAGAGACATTAACATATTAATTGAGATTTTGACAACAGGGCTGCAGCAGTGATGAGCATATTCAAATTGGGCTTTCAGGAACGCTCAAGGAGCTAAATTAAATGAGAGGGGGAAAAGAAGATAACAGTACCGTCAGCACGTACACTAGGGTCAGACCACACGCTTCTGGAGTTTAGAAAAAAGCACTTAACTCAAACCAGAGAACCCACAGCTTATGTCATCTGCCCTTCCATTCAGGGGATCTAGCGTATGATTGTTGGAAGAATGAAAAAGCCATTTTGGCGTCGGCGGGCGTGAAAGAGAGTGCCTGTCCTGTAGCATGGCCCCGCGTTGTCAAAGCCTCCGAGGGTCACCAAGGTCAGGGGAATTATGATTTGACGAGCGCACAGCCCGATGTCTGAAACAACGATACAGCCTCGCTGCTCATTGGAGAAGTGCCATGGTTCCATATTCCCGGCTGACCTCTGGATAAAGCGGCCCTTTTTTTCGGCGATAATGAAACTGGATAGCTCTGAGGTGAGACATGAATGTTTTGTTAACAGAGGAATATCTGTGTCGTTTGGTTAGAGAGGTACATCTTGGGAAGATGAGGGTCTTGGTGTATGAGAGCCTCACCTAGGCCAATCTCTTACAGCTTGTCGTGGCTTTATCAGACTGGGCCCAGGTGCCATAAATGCAATAGGCTATCAACAAAATGGATGCTGTCAGGAAGAAGGGAATCGAAAGGCAGAGAAAGCATCTTAATGCTATTCTGATATGTGCTTCAGAGCTCGCTTTACATAACACTAATGGCACTGACATACCACCTGTCAAGACAAAGTCACCATGAGAGTAGCTGGAGGGGTGCTCTCATTTTATCTATCTGGGCTCTAACTCCTCTAGCTCCATAATGAGACATGGTGCAGGCCAGGCAGCAGGCTCTTAGCCAGCCTGCCAGCTTTAAGTTGGCCACTAGCACAGTCAGTGTAGTCAGCTCAGCTTTTCCCATTGAGACTATGTCTGAGCCTCGACCTAGGTCGGGCAAAACTAAACATGGCGGTGTTCGCTTTAGCAATCTCACTGGCATAAAAACCTCCATTCCTTTCATTATCCCCCGACAGTTGACTGACACACTGGTGCGTCAATGTAAGTTACGTAACAAAACAAATCCACATCAAAATCAGTTTAAGCTAGAGATATGTTTTTTTGTTGTTGTATTGGATGGGTCTTAATCCACCACATCCGCCAGTGTCGCACTTCCGCATCTGTGGTGAAAGGTGGCAGAGCTAAAGCAGTGTTTGTCAGACCATGAGACACGGTTTGACCGACAGGAGGAGACTCTCACTATAGTGTCCGGAGTCTCGCCTGAAGTCGATACCGTTGATGTCAAATCAAATGTTATTGGTCACATACACATATTTAGCAGGTGCTATTGCGGGTGTCGAGAAATGCTTTTGTTCCTAGCTCTACCAGTGCAGTAATATCTAACAGTTCACAACCATACACTAATCTCAGAGTAAAATAATGGAATTAAGAAATATATTAATATTTGGATGAGCCATTGGCATTGACAAGAATACAGTAGAAGACAGTATATACAGTTGAAGTCGGATGTTTACATACACCTTAGCCAAATACATTTCAACTCAGTGTTTCACAATTCCTGACATTTAATCCAAGTAAAAATTCCCTGTCTTAGGTCAGTTAGGATCACCACTTTATTTTAATAATGGGAAATCTCAGAATAATAGTAGAGAGAATTATTTATTTCAGCTTTTTTTCATTCATCACATTCCCAGTGGGTCATTGGCTTGAAATTGGATCAAACGTTTCGGGTAGCCTTCCACAAGCTTCCCACAATAAATTGGGTGAATTTTGTCCCATTCCTCCTGACAGAGCTGGTGTAACCAAGTCAGGTTTGTAGGCCTCCTTGCTCGCACACGCTTTTTCAGTTCTGCCCACACATTTTCAATAGGATTGAGGTCAGGGCTTTGTGATGGCCACTCCAATACCTTGACTTTGTTGTCCTTAAGCCATTTTGCCACAACTTTGGAAGTATGCTTGGGATCATTGTCCATTTGGAAGACCCATTTGCAACAAAGCTTTAACTTCCTGACTGATGTCTTGAGATGTTGCTTCAATATCTCCACATAATTTTCTTGCCTCATGATGCCATCTATTTTGTGAAGTGCACCAATCCATTCCTACAGCAAAGCACCCCCACAACATGATGCTGCCACCCTCATGCGTCACAGTTCGGATGGTGTATGATCTTTGTCCCCATGTGCAGTTGCAAACTTTAGTCTGGCTTTATTATGGCGGTTTTGGAGCAGTGGCTTCTTCCTTGCAGAGCGGCCTTTCAGGTTATGTCGATATAGGATTCGTTTTACAGCGGATATAGATACTTTTGTACCCGTTTCCTCCAGAATCTTCACAAGGTCCTTTGCTATTGTTCTGGGATTGATTTGCACTTTTTGCACCAAAGTACATTAATCTCTAGGAGACAGAACAGCTGTGTGGTCCCATGATGTTTATACTTGCTTACAATTGTTTGTACAGATGAACGTGGTACCATCAGGCATTTGGAAATTCCTCCCAAGGATGAAGCAGACTTGTGGAGGTCTACAATTGTTTTCTGAGGTCTTGGCTGATTTCGTTTGATTTTCCCATGATGTCAAGCAAAGAGGCACTGAGTTTGAAGGTAGGCCTTAAAATACATCTACAGGTACACCGCCAATTGACTCAAATGATGTAAATAAGCCTATCAGAAGCTTCTGAAGCTTTGACATCATTTTCTGGAATTTGTTTAAAGGCACAGTCAACTTAGTGTATGTATAGTATAGTTGGGGCCGGTAACAGAGGTAACAGGAGAGAGTTCAGTTTTGATCCCCACAGGACACAGCAAGACCCTGAGCTCAGAAGACGGTATCCGGAGAGGGTCCTGGAGGCCCTGCTGAGTGGGAGCCGGACCGAGTCGGTGACCCATTCGAGGAGCCGGAAGGACAGCCCCACTGCTGGGTATCCCAAACCGACAGTCGGCAGGGCCAAAGGACCGCAAACCCGGGTAGAGACAGCCTGGGTAGGGCCGACCCGCCAACGACAACCCCAGATAGATGGAGACCAAAGGAGGTTTGAGAGGAGTCGATGCCATCAGCAAGCCCCGGAAGCAAGGTGGGTCACGCAGTGGACTACGTCACCTCCTGTTGGACACACCACGAATCAACTGCACCCATGGTCCCGGTGAAGGTTGACGGACACGGAAGCTCTATTAGACTCTGGAAGTATGGTTACCCTCGTAACCACGAGCCTGCTGAACCAGGAGACCGAACGTGGTAGGGAGACGTTTATTTCCTGTGTTCACAGGGACACAAAGCGGTATTCAACCGTATGGGCCAACATCGTGACGCCACTAGGGAACTGCCAGATGATGGTGGGTGCAGTACCAGACTTACCGGTACCTGACTTACCGGTACACTCAAACAAATGCTGCGGAAGGTCATTGATCAGGACTGGGACCAGCTACTACCCCACCATATGTTCTCAATCTGAGAAGTACCCCAGTCCTCCACAGGGTTTTCCCCTTTCGAACTCCTCTACGGGAGGAGGCCACGTGGCCTACTGGACCTCGCCAAGTGGGTGTGGGAAGCCCAACCGACCCCCTTACGCAGTGTGGTAGAGCACATGGAGACAATGAGGGAGCGGATGACAGCCATATGGCCAGTCGTGAGGGAACATATGGAGAAGGCCCAACGAGCCCAAGCCCAGGTCTAGAATCGGGGAGCCCAGCCCCGGGAATTCCAGGTGGGAGACAGGGTGTTGGTCTTGATCCCCACGGCCGAAAGTAAGTTCCTGGCTACATGGCATGGGCCCTACGAGGTGATTGAGAAGCTGGGACCTGTCAATTACCACGTATGGTAGCCCGGGAGACGGAAACCCCAACAGATTTACCAAGTGAACCTGTTGAAGAAATGGCACGAGAGGACAACCTTGGCCGTGTTATGGTCGGGACCCAGGACTCTAACCACACCAGTGGTGGTCCCGAGCAATGAGGATCTCGATCCGGGCTAGAAGCAAGAGCTCAGGGAGTTTGTCGATCGGAACACGGCGGTGTTCTCCGAGAAGCCGGGCCGCACAACCCTCGGGGAAACAGTAAGAAAGAGGCCATATCGGGTTCCGGAGGCCCGAAGGAGGGCAGTGAAACAGCAAGTGGAGGCTGTGCTGAGGATGGGGGTCGTTGAAGAGTCTCACAGTGCATGGTGCAGCCCCATTGTGTTGGTGCCCAAACCGGACAGTAGCCTGTGCTTCTGTAATGATTTCCGGGGTGTGAACGACATAATCTTGTTCGACGCCTACCCCATGCCGAGGATGGACGAGCTCATCGACCAATTGGGAAAGGCCCGGTACATCAGCACCCTTGACCTGAACAAAGGATATTGGCAGGTATCATTGGCAGCCTCCTCCCGGGAGAAGACTGCGTTTTCGACACCAGACGGATTTAATCAGTACCGGGTGCTCCCGTTCGGTCTCCACGGAGCCCCGCCCACATTCCAGCGACTGATGAACAAAGTACTTCGACTACACCAGCAGTACGTAGCGGCAAATTTGGATGATATCATCATCCACAGCCAAGGTTGGGAAGAGCACCAGGCGGTGCTGGACGCTCTCAGACAAGCAGGGTTGACCGCGAACCCCAAGAAATGCAAACTAGTGTTCGAGGAGGTGGAGTACCTGGGGTATTTGATCGGACGGGGCAACGTCAAGCCCCAGGAGAGGAAGGTTCACGCGGTATGTGACTGGCCTGTTCCACACACCAAGACACAGCTGCTCAACAGCTGTACAAGTCCCATAAAACTGCCAGAAGGGCAGCACACAGGGAGACGGGGGGAGGAAAGGACTCCCGTATAGTTGGGGACGGTAACCAGATGTAACAGGAGAGAGATCAGTTTTGATCCCCACAGGATACAGCGAGACCCGGAGCCCAGAAGACGGTATACCGGAGAGGGTCTCTTGGGAGAGACCTATTTTTCTTTTGGACTATTATTTTAATAAACACCTTTGAAACTGAGCTAATTCTACTCTGTCCGTGTCTGATCTGTGTAAACGTTTTGAACCAACCCCCTGGTCTGCCACAGTATGTAAACTTCCGACTTCAACTGTAAATAAAGTGCATTCGGAAAGCATTCAGACCCCTTCACTTTTTCCACATTTTGTTACATTACAGCCTTAATCTAAAATTGATTAAATTGTTTTTTTCCCCTCATCAATCTACAAACAATACCCCATAAAGCAAACATTTTTGCTAAATTTTTCCAAATGTATCATAAATACATAACTGAAATATTACATTTACATAAGTATTCAGACCTTTGACAGCGATTATAGCCTCAAGTTTTCTTGGGTATGACACTATAAGCTTGGCACACCTGTATTTGGGGAATTTCTCCCATTCTCCGCATATCATCTCAAGCTCTGTCAGGTTGGATGTGGAGCATCACATCTTGTTTTTCATGATCTGAGAGTCCTTTTGGTGCCTTATGGCAAATTCAAAGTGGGCTGTCGTGTCTTTTACTGAGGATCGCCTTCAGTCTGGCCTCTCTACCTTAAAGGCCTGATTGGTGGAGTGCTGCAGAGATGGTTGTCCTTCTGGAAGGTTCTCCCATCTCCACAGCGGAAGTCTGGAGCTCTGTCAGAGTGACCATCGGTTTCTTGGTCACCTCCCTGACCAAGGCCCTCCCCCGATTGCTCAGTTTGGCCGGGTGGCCAGCTCTAGGAAGAGCCTGGGTGGTTCCAAAATTCTTCCATTTAAGAATGATGGAGGCCATTGTGTTCTAGGGGACCTTTAATGCTGCACACATGTTTTGATACCCTTCCCCAGATCTGTGCCTCGACACAATCCTGTCTTGGAGTTCTACGGACAATTCCTTTGACCTCACGGCTTGGTTTTTGCTCTGACATGCACTGTCAACTGTGGGACCTTATTTAGACAGGTGTCTGCCTTTCCAAATCATGTCTGATCAATATAATTTACCACAGGTGGACTCTAAGTTGTAGAAACATCCCAAGGATGATCAAAACAGGCTGGACCTGAGCTCAATTTCGAGTCTCATAGCAAAGGGTCTGAATACTTAAGTATTTCTGTGTTTTATTTTTTTTAAATAAATTAGCTAAAATGTCTAAAAACCTGTTTTCACTTTGTCATTATGGGGTAATTAATCAATTTTTGAATAAGGTTGTAACATAAACAAAATGTCGAAAAAGTGAAGGGGTCTGAATACTTTTCCGAATGCACTGCATGCTACCTCTTTGTGATGTAATTCAGAAACACAATGTCAAAATTTCAATGCTATTGCAGACGACACATACATTGCAAATAAACGTGGCGAAGCCCCAAAACTGCCTGGCATGGCAGTAAATCTTTTATTTTTAAACTCGGACAAAACAGAGATGCTAGTTCTAGTTTTCTTGAAACAATGACATCTGCTGTTGGATCTGACAATGAATCTTCATGGATTGTACATTTGTCTCAAATAAAACTGTGAAGGTCCTCGACTTGGAACCGTGCCACGTCTTCTGTGAGAAAATGTTGTACTCTACGGATGTTGCAAAGCATGAACCTGCAGGAGCGATTCACTGTTTTGATGTTTGCAGAGAACGACAGGGATCTTTGCTCCAGGGATCTTTGCACTTTGGGAGTTGTTAACCGTGATGAAGAGGTCTTAGAGTGGGCAGGCTTTCCCCAGGAGGAAGAGCAGCTCCGTCTTGTCGAGGTTGAGCCTGAGGCAGTGGGCCGACATCCAAGCTGAGATATCTGCCAGGCACACAGAGATGCATGTCGCCAACTGGGTGTCTGAAGTGGGAATGAAAAAAAGTAGTTGAGTGTCATCTGCATAGCAATAATTGGAGAAACCATGTGAGGATATGATGGAGCCGAGTGACTTGGTGTATAGAGAAAAGAGGAGATGTGCTTAAAACTGAGCCCTGGGGGACACTAGTAGTGAGAGCACAATATGCAGACACAGATCCTCTCCATGCCAGCTGGTAGGAGCGACCTGTCAGGTAGGATGTATTCCAGGAGTGTGCAGAACCTGAGATGCCCATCCCTGAGAGGGTGGAGAGGAGGATTTGATGGTTCATGGTGTTGAAGGCAACAGATAGATTTAGGAGGATGAGAAAGAAGGAGAGAGGCAGCTTTGGCAGAGCAGAGAGCCTCTGTGACACAGAGGAGAGCAGTCTCAGTTGAGTGACTCATCTTGAAGCCTGACTGGTGAAGGTTAAGAAGATTGTTCTGAGTGAGATAACGAGAGAGCTGGTCAGAGATAGCCCGCTCAGGTTCTTTGGAAAGAAAAGAAAGAAGAGATACTGGTTCTTTGATCAGAGGGGTCGAGTGTTGGTTTCGTGAGGAGGGGAGTGACTCTGGCCATCATTACATCAAAGGGGACACAGCCATTGGTGAGGGATGAGTTGATGAGGGAAGTAAGGAATGGGAGAAGGTCTCCAGAGATGGGGTCTAGAGAAGGGGATGGTGTTGAGTGGGTAGGTTGTCGGGTGGCTGGACATCACTAGTTGCAGGATTTCATCTGGAGAGAGAGGGGCGAAGGGGTCAAGGAGTAGGGCAGTTCTGTGTGAGTGAGACCAATGGACTCCGTAAGCTGAGTGAATGAGGAGCGGATGTTGTCAACCTTTTTTCCAAAGTGGTTGACACAGTCGTTCACAGAGAGGGAAGAGGGATGGGGAAAAGGTGGAGGATTAAGGAGGGAGGATAAGGTGGAAAATAGTTTCCCAGGGTTGGAGAAGAAGAGCATGTCGTGAGGAGGGAGTGGAAGGGTGATAGGTCCTCTGGAAGTTTAGTTTTTCCTCCATTTCCACTCAGCTGCCCACATCCCTGTTCTGTGAGCAGGAGGAAGGGTCGAGCCAGCGGGGAGGAAAGGGGAGAGTGGGAGTTAAATGAGGTGGAAAGGAAAGTAGGTTCGAAGAGGCAGTCAGGAGACAGGAGGGAGAAGGATTTAGCAGAAGGGAGAGATGCTAGAATGAAAGAGGAGAGAGTAGTGGGAAAAAGACAGTGAAGATTGTGACGGTGCATGACCATCTGGGTAGGGGCTGAGTGGGTAGGGTTGGACGAGAGTGGGAAGGAGAAAAAATTAACAAAATAGTAATTAGAGACCTGGTGGGGATTGGAGTGAGATTGGTAGGCTAACAGCCTCTAGTAAAGATGAGGTCAAGCTTACTGCCTGCCTTGTGAGTGGGAGGGGACTGGGAAAGGGTGAGGTCAAAAGAGGCAAGGAGAGGAAAGAAATAGTTTGAAAGAAATGAATTGAAGTCAGGCTTCGGGACGTTGAAGTCGCCCGGTATGATGAGCGGTGAACCATCATCGGGAAATGAGCTTATCAAGGTGTCAAGCTCATTGAGGAACCCTCCAAGGGCACTTGGTGGACGATAGATGACAACAATGTTAAGCTTGAGTGGCAGTGACAGTGTGACAGTGACAGCATGGAATTCAAATGAGGAGATGGGCAGGTGAGAGAGGGGGAATATTGAAAATCTCAGTTTAGGAGAAATGAGTAGTAGCAGTGTTCTCATGGGTAATCTGTGTCTCAGCCTTGTTGACCACCGATTGGCAGTTCCAAACACTGCCGGAGACCAGGAATTGCACATGGGTTGTGCGGGAAGGGTACTCTAGATTAAAAGGGTTGCAGCCATGGAGTGGGGAGTTTCTGTAAAACCTACAGGTAGAAGAGTGAACAGGAAATCACACATTCTTGACAAAACTACACAATAGCAAAATCTGATAATCTGAAATATCTTGTTTCGGCGACAGTCTTCATTTTGGGCAACAACGCGGTGAAAAACTAGGGGAGATTGAAGTACTTACACTAATTGCTGAATGCCTAGCAGAGGTGAAGAAAAATACCCCCTCCAACAGACATACCCACCAATTATCAGAAAGCTCTCACAAATTCCCTTGAAACCAGTTGAAGTCAATGGTCCAACACTTCAAAGTCACAAGTACTGAGCATTCAGCAGCTCAAAAAGCAATGATGAGGCTGCTAGCTAGAAAGAGGCAGCATTTAACTAGAAAGGTCTTAGCCAGACTATATCAACAACAACACTTATTGAAAGACAAAAATCAACTTTGGCTACTCTTGCAGAGATGAGGTGTCTTCCCAGGCAATAGATGAGCACTGATCGGGTGACAGCCCTGTAATGTGTATACATGTATGGGAGAAGTCACTCACCCTCCCTGTAATGTGTGTGTTTGGGAGAAGTCACTCACCCTCCCTGTAATGTGTATACATGTATGGGAGAAGTCACTCACCCTCCCTGTAATGTGTGTGTTTGGGAGAAGTCACTCACCCTCCCTGTAATGTGTGTGTTTGGGAGAAGTCACTCACCCTCCCTGTAATGTGTATACATGTATGGGAGAAGTCACTCACCCTCCCTGTAATGTGTGTGTTTGGGAGAAGTCACTCACCCTCCCTGTAATGTGTGTGTTTGGGAGAAGTCACTCACCCTCCCTGTAATGTGTGTGTTTGGGAGAAGTCACTCACCCTCCCTGTAATGTGTGTGTTTGGGAGAAGTCACTCACACTCCCTGTAATGTGTGTGTATGGGAGAAGTCACTCACCCTCCCTGTAATGTGTATGTTTGGGAGAAGTCACTCACCCTCCCTGTAATGTGTGTGTATGGGAGAAGTCATGCACCCTCCCTGTAATGTGTGTGTTCGGGAGAAGCTACTCACCCTCCCTGTAATGTGTGTGTTTGGGAGAAGTCACTCACCCTCCCTGTAATGTGTGTGTTTGGGAGAAGTCACTCACCCTCTCTGTAATGTGTGTGTTCGGGAGAAGTCACTCACCCTCCCTGTAATGTGTGTGTTTGGAAGAAGTCACTCACCCTCCCTGTAATGTGTGTGTTTGGGAGAAGCTACTCACCCTCCCTGTAATGTGTGTGTTTGGGAGAAGTCACTCACCCTCCCTGTAATGTGTGTGTTTGGGAGAAGTCACTCACCCTCCCTGTAATGTGTGTGATTGGGAGAAGACACTCACCCTCCCTGTAATGTGTGTGATTGGGAGAAGCTACTCACCCTCCCTGTAATGTGTGTGTATGGGAGAAATCACTCACCCTCCCTGTAATGTGTGTGATTGGGAGAAGCTACTCACCCTCCCTGTAATGTGTGTGTATGGGAGAAGTCACTCACCCTCCCTGTAATGTGTGTGTTTGGGAGAAGTCACTCACCCTCCCTGTAATACCCTGTAATATGTGTGTTCGGGAGAAGTCACTCACCCTCCCTGTAATGTGTGTGATTGGGAGAAATCACTCACCCTCCCTGTAATGTGTGTGTTTGGGAGAAGCTACTCACCCTCCCTGTAATGTGTGTGTTTGGGAGAAGCTACTCACCCTCCCTGTAATGTGTGTGCTCGGGAGAAGCTACTCACCCTCCCTGTAATGTGTGTGTTAGGGAGAAGCTACTCAACCTCCCTGTAATGTGTGTGTTTGGGAGAAGCTACTCACCCTCCCTGTAATGTGTGTGTTCGGGGGAGAAGCTACTCACCCTCCCTGTAATGTGTGTGATTGGGAGAAGTCACTCACCCTCCCTGTAATGTGTGTGTTTGGGAGAAGTCACTCACCCTCCCAGTAATGTGTGTGTTCGGGAGAAGCTACTCACCTTCCCTGTAATGTGTGTGTTCGGGAGAAGTCACTCACCCTCCCTGTAATGTGTGTGTTTGGGAGAAGTCACTCACCCTCACTGTAATGTGTGTGTTCAGGAGAAGACACTCACCCTCCCTGTAATGTGTGTCTATGGGAGAAATCACTTACCCTCCCTGTAATGTGTGTGTATGGGAGAAATCACTTACCCTGGCCAGGGACACAGTGTCACTCTTCAGGGACAGCAGATCACAGCAGGCCAGTAGGTCCCCCCCTTCAATGAGGCTGGGACTGAGGTCTGCACTGAGAGGGCTGGGGCTGAGGTCTAAAGTGGTCACTGGAATCATGGCTGCGATTGCTAGTTCTTGTGGTCTCTCTGGTCCTGTTGGTATCTCTGGGCTCTCTGCTGGTGTCTGTGGCCACAGTGGTCCAGCCTCCACTCTCTCCGTTACCTCTGGCACTGTCTCTCCACCTTGATTCACCACTGGCCCCCGGCTCTGATAACACAGAGGAGAAAATACATTAGTCAATGGGGAAACACACACGCACACTTGGATGCAATATTCCAAACGTTTTGTTTTTAAGAACCGCCCTATCTATGGAGTAGTGGCAGTCAGTGCCATTTAAGATGACGGAGGATGATAAAAAATAAAATATGTATGAGCATAGACTGTGACGAATACAACTGGTGTCGACCTTACAGTGAAACACTTACTTCACAGTAAATACCTGTTGTATTTGGTGCATGTGACAAATAAAGGCCATGCTCAAAAAAATAAATGCAAAGAATCATCCTCTGTCATCTCATCTTAAACAGCACTGACAAACACTGCTCCAAAGATGGGACAGTACTTAGAAACAACACGTTTAGGATATTGCATCCAAGTGTGATTCTATGTTTTTCTATTACAGCTTATTGCATGACAGTCAGTCATATTCCATTCACCCAGCTCAATGTAACATCGATAGGTTTAGACTACTACATGATACTAACATTTTCCATATACCCATGATGAGGTTACTACAACCTAGAATGAAAGTTTATAACGAAAGTTTATAACGTACGGGCACATGTAGCCTAGTGGTTAGAGCGTTGGACTAGTAACCGAAAGGTTGCAAGTTCGAATCTCTGAGCTGACAAGGTACAAATCTGTCGTTCAGCCCCTGAACAGGCAGTTAACCCACTGTTCCTAGGCCGTCATTGAAAATAAGAATTTGTTCTTAACTGACTTGCCTAGTAAAATAAAGGTAAAAAAAAAAATGTAGAGAGTATTTTGAGTAATCAAGGTGACAGACAGTGACACATTCAAGACCGCCTTGCACACTCTTCCCTGCATCTAGCTGATCTAGGGTGTAATCATTAGTCCAACAGTTGCAAATTTGAGTTTCTATTGTACAAGTTCAGTTATGTTTACCCCTGCTTCGTTCTGTTTGCTTCCGTTTAAGAAATGTTTTTCATTACAATCGGTGGAATGAATACACCCCGATCATACGCAAACACAGTTCACTTTCATAGCAGCCACATAAAAACAGCATGATCACTTTGCTCGTTGTATATACAGTGCATTCAGAACGTTTTCAAACCCCTTGACTTTTCCCACATTTTGTTACGTTACAGCCTTATTCTAAAATGTATTAAATTAATTGTTTTCCTCATCAAATCTACACACAACACCCCATAACGACAAAGTGAAAACAGGTTTTTAGACATTTCTGCAAATGTATTAAAAATCAAAAACAGAATTACCTTATTCATTTAAGTATTCAGACCTGAAATTGAGACTCGAAATTGAGCTCTGGTGCATCCTGTTTCCATTGATCAACTTGATTGGAGTACACCTGTGGTAAATTCAATTGATTGGACATGATTTGGAAGGCACACACCTGTCTATATAAGGTCCTACAGTTGACAATACATGTCAGAGCAAAAACCAAGCCATGAGGTTGAAGGAATTTTCCGTAGAGCTCTGAGACAGGATTGTGTCGAGGCACAGATCTGGGGAAGGGTATAAAAACATTTCTGCAGCATTGAAGGTCCCCAAGAACATAGTGGCCTCCATCATTCTTAAATGGAAGAAGTTTGGACTCTTCCTAAAGCTGACTGCCCAGGCTAACCTGAACAATCGGGGGAGAAGGGTCTTGGTCAGGGAGGTGACCAAGAACCCGATGGTCACTCTGACACAGCTCCAGAGCCTCTGTGGAGATGGGGGAACCTTCCAGAAGGACAACCATCTCTGCAGCACTCTACCAAGCAGGCCTTTATGGTAGAGTGGCCATCGGAAGCCACTCCTCAGTAAATGGCACATGACAGCCCACTTGTAGTTTGCCAAAAGGCACCTAAAGGACGCCAAGATTGGACTTCAAGACTCCAACTCTTTGGCCTGAATGCCAAGTGTCAAGCCTGGAGGAAACCTGGCACCATCCCTATGGTGAAGCACGGTGGTGGCAGCATCATGCTGTGGGGATGTTTACAGTGGCAGGAACAGGGAGACTAGTCAGGATTGAGGGAAAGATGAACGGAGCCAAGTACAGAGAGATCCTTGATGAAAACCTGCTCCAGTGCGCTCAGGACCTCAGACTGGGGCGAAGGTTCACCTTCCAACAGGACAATGACCCCAAGCACACAGCCAAGACAATGCAGGAGTGGCTTCGGAACAAGTCTCTGAATGTCCTTGAGTGGCCCAGCCAGAGCCCGGTCTTGAACCCGATCGAACATCTCCGGAGAGACCTGAAAATAGCTGTGCAGCGACGCTCCCCATCCAACCTGATAGAGCTTGAGCGGTTCTGCAGAGAAGAATGGGAGAAACTCCCCAAATACAGGTGTGCCAAGCTTGTAGTGTCTTACCCAAGAAGACTTGAGGCTGTAATCGCTGCCAAAGGTGCTTCAACAAAGTACTGAGTAAAAGGTCTGAATACTTATGAAAATATGATATTTCCATTTTTCTTTTTGATAAAATAGCAAAAAAGTCTAAACCTGTTTTGCTGTCATTATGCGGTATTGTGTGTAAATTGATGAGGGGAAAAAAACAATTTATTCCATTTTAGAATAAGGCTGTAACGTAACAAAA
This sequence comes from Oncorhynchus masou masou, assembly GCF_036934945.1. Lineage (NCBI taxonomy): Eukaryota > Metazoa > Chordata > Actinopteri > Salmoniformes > Salmonidae > Oncorhynchus > Oncorhynchus masou. The sequence goes on from NC_088242.1 coordinate 55,299,637, forward strand.
TGTGGATAAAGTCAAGGGGTACAGAATACTTTCCGAATGCAGTGTATGATTTCTTCTTGCAACTATCGACACGCTCTCCTCCTCTCACATTTTTCCTTCACTTTTGGACTTCAGTGCACAACACATCAGCTGTCTGTGACCAGGCGAAAAAAACTTTCCAAGCCAAACCTTCATATCATGACTGCTAACCGCTACACACAGCCTACATCGTTGTCATGTCATAGTCAACATAGGTACTAGAACTAACATGTTAGTAAACCCGCTACAATCATGCAGTACATTTTACAGTCAGAAAGCAGTTTAGCAGTTTCACCGGCGGGCCCGGTGGCAATAAATGAATCAATCCAAAAACGTACCTTGACTTGGAAGAGTTCCAGTGTTGGATAGCCATAGCCAGCTAGCTAAAATAGCATCCCTCTCTGTTTGAGCCAGGTGTTTGAGTAGGCTAAACCAGCAAGCTGCATTTGTAAGCTAAGTAAGTGAATGTGAAAGTTTAAAAAAAATATAACAAAATCTCTCTCTCACTCTTGCTTCTTAATTTTGGAGGAAATTAATTTGTTCAAAACTGTTAAACTAATGTCTTTCTCTGTCTTTGAGTCAACTACTCACCACATTTTATGCACAGCAGTCCTAGCTAGCTGTAGCTTATGCTTTCAGTACTAGATTAATTCTCCGATCCTTTGATTGGGTGGACAACAAGTCACAGTTCATGCAGCAAGAGCTCTGATAGGCTGGAGGACGTCCTCTAGAAGTTGTAATAATTACTGTGTAAGTCTATGGAAGGGGGTGAGAACCATGAGCCTTCTGGGGTTTTTATTGTCAATGTACCCAGGAGGACAGAAGCTATCTGTCCTCCAGCTACACCATGGTGCTACCCTACAGAGTGAGGCTACTGAGGCTACTGTAGACCTCCATTGTGACATGAATACATTTAGTATAGTTTTCCCCTAAAAGGATAACTTCTTTAATGTTTCACTCTTCTTATTTTCATTCAATTCACGGAGGAGGATGGTCCTTCCCTTCCTCCTATGAAGAGCCTCCACTGCTGTGGAGAGCTATGGTTATTTTGTGAACTTCAAGGGCTGTTTTGCAGACATAATATGTAGGCCAATATCTTCTATTCTAATCCTGCTCAGATATCTTGAAGTCATTGTAATATTAACTTAAATTCCAGATGCTAGGCTATGCAAATCTGAATTAATCATCTCTTGCTCCACACAATTGTGTTTGTCCTGAATGAATGCTAAACTAATTTACCAAAAACAAACAATGCAGAGAGAGAAACCCACTGTCGGCACTCAGCACGATACGATCTACCCCCATCAATTCCAATAAGAGACCTGTCTTTCAAATGTGCTTTCGTGTGCCACTGAATTATCATATGAGAGAGTGTTTACAACTCCACAAAATATCAGTCCGTCTGCTTGTGTGAAAGTCTCTCATTCCTGTGAAGGTACAAAGTGAAGCACCTGCCTGGCCTGTAGAAAACAATTAGGTCGCAGTAAAAGACAAAGGCAGCAGGCAGCAGTTTAACATCCCATAGTGCTATGATTGTCCTTTAACTGTTCCGACTGTCATCCCTCGAGAGCTAATTATCCAGACGAGTCTGTAGCATACACACACACATTGACACTTTACACAGATTCCTTTTTCAATCACGGCGTAAAATGCACTAAAATTGGCATTATAGAGGATACTGCACCAATCAGTTTGATTTCAGTTAATTACAGGATGTCTAAGTGCTCGAGTGTTACTGCGTTCCATAGCTATGACACCATTTGAAAAGAGACACCATGTAATAGACTGGCGGCTGTCTGCATTGTAATTCAGATCTAATAGTCAGATTAAAATTCAGGAAAAACAAGTATTTGCCAGGCTGCTGGTAGGGAGCATACAACAAAGCTGGGTTTAAAAGCTTGGCCTTTCTGAGTTTCAACTAGGGATATATAGGGATATACTGTATGTAGCTAGTACAATACAGTGATAAAAAAATCCACATTTGGTGAAAGAGCTAGAGAGTTATAGTACTCACCATTTGCTCATTTAGTTTTCATGGCAGGTAATGACCAGGCACACAAACACAATGTTATCCTCCTACTGTTAAAGAGTAACGCTGGTGAACTTTTCTGTGGAAATCTGTGGTGAAGATACGAGTTGTCGTCATGTACAACAATTATTTTTAATTCACAACTGAGAGCATGTAAATGATCAAGTGGGTTTGAACTGGGAAGACAAACGCCAACAGAAAGCAAGATGGGAGACATTTCTACATATATGCCGGGGGGGGGACTCTAATTGGTACAGTGACTGACAAACAATACACATCAATGTTTCTCTATTACACAAATAGCACCACATAGACCATTAACAAGGACACGCAAATGAAGTGTGAAGGCAGTAAGAAACCATAGATGTGAAGGGCAGTATGGAGATGAAGAGGCAAAAGGAGGGGAAGGTGATGACGTACACGATGTCGCCCAATCAAAGGCAATAGAAGGAGAGCAGTGATTTGCGGTGCCTTGACAGCCAGCAGCACAAAAAGGGAAGAGAACTCTGACAACTAAATGTCAATTGCAGGGCTATTGCTAATCCCCTCTGTTGTCGAAATGTATGTTGACACTGTTTTGTATGGCTCCCACTTTTAGTACTATTGTGGGACCATAATTGAATTACATTTATTGTGATATCAGATGCTATTGCTCTGGGTATAAAGATCAGGGGTACTGGGAGATCTCTTCAGATTAGGGTTTGGTGCCATAGCAGTTGCTAGCTATCTGCTCATATGATTTCTCCTTATATTTGATTTGTCCCCAGAAGTTGAGTAATTAAACGTTGAGTCATATCTGAAGTCACAGTGTCCATGGAAAATCATTCTTTACCCCGGCTTACACTATTTATTTGCTCAAAATGTGGTTGCTCTGTTAATCTCCTTCATGAGTCTTAACAAGTTCAAAATGGAGACTTTTTTCAATGGTTGCCGTAAAAACAAATCACACACTTCACCAATCATATGTCTAACGTTATGGCATTCCAAACACTATTTTTTACTTTAACCAAACCTTAAGGAAGTCGATGAGCTGAAAATGTGGATGATTCTTTTTAAAGAGCCACCGAATACGCCGAGGGGCAAGTATGTTTTTAATACGAGAATTCAATTCGTCTTGGAGGTGTGTTTCCTGACCGATTCTGCGTTTGGTTAATGATGTTTGTCCCCAATGAGACACTGTAGATGTGGAAACCGATTTCACCTCCTCAAAATCCCCAGAAGGAGTCTAAGATAACTTTGTTCATTTTGATGTTTTTGCTGAGGATGTTTTAGTTGCCCAATTTTACATCTAACTAATGGTGTTTGGTGCAGTATTTCTGAAGTAAAAAAAAAATGTGTGACGTGTTGTCGGAGCTGCTGGGCAGGTCTGTCTCACTGTCCATGCTATTGCATGCTAGTGGGCAAATGGACAACATCAAATCCAAACCCAACCTTAATTTACCCACTGTGATTCACGGATGTTCCAAACTCTATTTTAGACAAAACTGACTTCATGACCAAAATGATCCTATTTACACTAAATGTTGATACTGCCACAGAGGCCATTTTCAAAGGGATTCGTTTTTGTTTCTTTTTAAAGGAAGCCACTCTTTAACATTGAAAGCAGGAGGAGGTAGCTGTAAGACAAAAAAGACTTAATTCGGACAACAACAACAAAAATCACTAAAGACAAAATGGCCAAATACCATGGAAATGGGAGGAATAACGACGGTAAAAAGGACATCCAAAAGAAATGACAACTGTAGATACACTACATGACCAAAAGTATGTGGACACCGGCTCGTTGAACAGCTAATTCCAAAATCAAGGGCATTAATATGGAGTTGGTCCCTCATTTGCTGCTATAACAGCCTCCACTCTTCTGGGAAGGCTTTCCATTAGATGTTGGAACATTGCTGTGGGGACTTACTTCCATTCAGCAATCAGAGCATTAGAGAGGTCGGGCACTGATGTTGGGCGATTAGGCCTGGCTCACAGTCGGCATTCCATTTCATCCCAAAGGATTCGATGGAGTTGAGGTCAGGGCTCTGGGAAGGCCAGTCAAGTTCTTCCACACTGATCTCGACAAACCATTTCTGTATGGACCTCGCTTTGTGCAAGGGGCATTGTCATGCTGAAACAGGAAAGGGCCTTCCCCAAAACAGTTACTACAAAGTTGGAAGCACAGAATCGTCTAGAATGGAATTGTATGTTGTAGCGTTAAGATTTCCCTTCACTAGAACTAATGGAGATTGTCTATGGAGAATGCATGGCTGTGTGCTTGATTTTATAGACCTGTCAGCAACGGGTGTGGCTGAAATAGCCGAATCCACTAATACGAAGCGGTGTCCACATACTTTTGTATAGCTAGTGTATTTCATGCTTAAATTATATTTCATGCTATATAGTTCATCGTGCTAAAATGTAACAGGGTGGTCTGATCTAGTTGTAATGATTCCAGAAGCTCAAGGGGTTAATAGAGATAAGGACGTCTAAAGAAAGGGGATGCTGGAACAGACCCTCTCTCTCCAGATCGGCATCCTCCCCATCTCCTCCTGTGCACGGGGGAGTGTGTGTGTGTGTGTGGCCAGGAGAGTGTGTATTCCCCAGTGAACACTGAGGCCTGTAAATTGTTTATCAGACACTAATGCAGGAGGCTAACCCTATTTGCATTCATATTAGTTCCCCCGTACCGCCATCTGAGGGAATTACTTATTCCAATTCTTCAGAGGAGTAAATAACTTTATGCATGATATCGGTATCTTCATAATTCAGATCGGTATAGTCAATTTGGTTTAAGTGCTCCTCGGCTCCGCCTGCCGTGTGTGAGGGAGAGGCTGTGAGGGGAACTTATTCGGAGGCGGTTTGGATCACTGGACATGAGAGCAGGAAATGGATTCTGTCATAGGAGCGCTGGCTGTAAGAGAGTTCAATTCTCACATGTTTACCCCCTCGGAATCCTCCCGCCTCTGATTATAGCATCTTACAGTCTATAACTACAGTATGTGTGGCTTGGTTTAAACATTCTGTTCCACTGTGCTGAACAGCTACTTAAGAAACGGACCTGGACTCATTTGTAGGCCTACTTTAATATTGTTTTATTTTTGAAAGTGGAGTTATTGCCAGAAGGGCAGGAGAAGGTAGTATAAAGACAATAGTGCAAACTAAATCAAGATGGAAAACGCAGGGTCGGATAGGAAATGGACGACAGAGAGATGTCCTTACCTAAACACACACAACCTATTCACTAAGGAGGGCTTTGTGAAAGCATTTGCTTGAATAAGAAAATCCGCTGCAGTAGGAAAATCATCTATATTATGAAGGAAGTTCAGATCATCTCTAATCAACATTGTGATGTGTGGAACCAGGACAAGAACGCCTTATTTTACCACCCTAAACCTATAAAAACATGTACAATGTGAACATAGAGAAACAGATTTCAGTGGAAGAAATAAAAATGGTTCGATGAAACAGGATAAAGAGAGGAGGGGGTGAGAGAGGAAAAAGCTGTCAGAAAAGATGGGCTTTGAACATGATCAGAGACATCGTTTAAACAAAGAACAAAGAACAAATACGGAGAAGAAAGGCCTACCTGCGAGTTGGGAAAACAAAGGGGTTGAGGAAGAGAAGACATTTGGCAGTGTGAGCCGTGTGGCAGAGCTCTAGTCTAGAGTGGTGTGGAACAGTACAGTTGAAACCCATGAATATCAATGAGTGCATATTATTATTTTCCATCGGGTATTGTATCTTTACTCACCCCTTCTGTCTGAGTGATCACCACCGCTGGGATACAGGCGCCTTGTTCCCCTGCCGCATCTTCCCCACAAGCCACATCTGTGGTGTGGTCCTGGTTTGGGTTAAGTCGTCTATCTGGGTCGACTAGGGCCTGCTCCTGGTCTGTCCCAAGCAGTTTCTCTTGGTCCTGTTTTGGGGTTGGATCTGGGCAGTGTGGTAGATCCATTCCACCAGCTAGATCATAAATTGAGTCCTGTGTTTGGTTCTGGTTCCCAGTTGATACCAGAATGGGGATGTCATGAGGGCTGCTGTGGTCTTGTGCGGGACCAAAATATACTGGATCCTGGTTCACACCACTCAGCCTGTTTTCACCCTGGTCTGCGCTATGAGCTGTGCATTGCTCCAGGTCTAAATTACATTGATAGTCCTGGTTCCCTGGTGGATCCTCATCCTGGACTGAGACCTTTATGGAAGGATCCTGTTCTTCTGTTGTGCATTTATTGGAGCCTAGTGAACGATCCTGATCCTGGACTTGATGGAAGTAATTCCGACTCGCCTGGTCTTGTGCTGGTCCCTGTTTAAAACCATGCAGTGTTTCCTCATCTTGCACTAAACCCTGGTCTAGACCTTGTGGTCTCTCCTTGTCTTGTGATAGACCCTGTTCTAGACCAGGCAGTGTTTCCTTGCCTTGTGCTGGACCCTGGTCAAGACCTGGCAGTGTTTCCTCATTTTGTGCTGGACCCTGGTCAAGACCTGGCAGTGTTTCCTCATTTTGTGCTGGACCCTGGTCATGACCTGACAGTGTTTCCTCGTCTTGTGCTGGACCCTGGTCAAGACCTGGCAGTGTTTCCTTGTCTTGTGCTGGACCCTGGTCATGACCTGGCAGTGTTTCCTTATTTTGCGCTGGACCCTGGTCAAGACCTGGCAGTGTTTCCTTGTCTTTTGCTGGACCCTGGTCAAGACCTTGCAGGTTCAGTCTATCCTGGTCTGGTGCTGAACGCTTGCCTAGACTATTCCGCCAGTCCTGAAACTGTCTCGGTGTCATGGGCTGTTGGTGATGTTCTGAACGCCTTGACTCCCCGTCCATGTCCTGCTGGGACTCCTGGAACTGAGGTAACACTGAAGAACACTCTGTCATAGGGCACAGAGTCACCTGCCAGTGGAGAACAACATGAGGCAATAGTTAAAACATACAAGTATACAAATGTGTGCAGCTGGGCCACTTGACACAAACACGCAAGCACAGACATACACACATTTGAATTCTAGACTAAAAGCCTTGTTCTTAAATACTGTGGTTAGTGGGATATCTAGTCTATACCAACAGAGGTGCACATAGGGGGCATATGTCCCTTCAGATGTGTCCCGTTAAAAAAAATACAATATTAATAATAAACAATAATAATAGCAACATTGTGGTTACAAATTTGTTGTGGTTTCTCTGTGATATTACTAGCCACCTGGTAATTTTATGAAATTGGCTTTAGCTAGACCAGATTGGGAACCTATCTCCCAACCACATAGCTGCCTACCAAGAAGCAATTTCAGGCTTTAAATCAAGTTAGAGTATCTAGATGGTCTAACTATCTTAGCTGGCATGCCTGCTGACAAGATTGGTAGACTTTAGAAAAGCAAACAATTACTACATTTACTGAATAAGTCTCAAATTACTTTCAATCCTTTACCCAGATTTTAGCAGAGCATATTTGCATATAAGCATATTTAGTTTCTTAAAAAATATAACCACCAGTCACGAGGACTTACAGAGATGTATCCTCCTGACTAGGCTACCTAGTGCTACCTACACCTGGGGCGGCAGGTAGCCTGGTGGTTAGAGCCTGGCAGAATCCTTTTTTTTCTTTAAAGAGTCTGATGAGTCCGACGCAAACGATATACCGCTTTCTTGGGAACAGGCCCAGATCCCCGTGATTTGCATGAAGAGGCGGAGAAAAAGGGGCCAGAAGAGGGCAGGCTGCCTTCTGAGAATTCCGAGGCGATCGAATAAACCCCCACTTCCTTCCATTCTGCTAGCAAACGTGCAATCTTTGGAGAATAAAATCCATGACTTACTGGCAAGATTAAACTACCAACGGGATATTCAAAACTGTAATATCTTATGCTTTACGGAGTCATGGCTGAACGATGACACTATCAACATACAGCTGGCTGGTTATACGCTGTACCGGCAGGATAGAACAGCGGCGTCTGGTAAGACAAGGGGCGGCGGACTATGTATTTTTGTAAATAACAGCTGGTGCATGATATCTAAGGAAGTCTCAAGCTATTGCTCACCTGAGGTAGAGTATCTCATGCTCAAGCTGTAGACCACACTATCTACCTAGAGATGTTTCATCTGTATTTTTCATAGCTGTTTACATACCACCACAGTCAGAGGCTGTCACTAAGACAGCATTGAATGAGCTGTATTCCGCCATAAGCAAACAAGAAAGCGCTCACCCAGTGGTGGTGCTCCTGGTAGCCAGGACTTTAACACAGGCAAACTTAAATCCATTTTACCAAATTTCTTTCAGCATGTTAAATGTGCAACCAGAGGAAAAGAAAGGACGACCTTTACTCCACACACAGAAATGCATACAAAGCTCTCCTTCGCACTCCATTTGGCAAATCTGACCATAATTCTATCCTCCTGATTCCTGTTTACAAGCAAAAGATTTAACAGGAAGCACAAGTGACAAGATCAATAAAAAAATGGTCAGATGAAGCAGATGCTAAGCTACAGGACTGTTTTGCTAGCACAGACTGGAATATGTTCCAGGATTCCTCAGATGGCATTGAGGAGTACATCACATCAATACAGTATGTGCATCGATGACGTCGTCCCCACAGTGACCGTACGTACATACGCCAACCAGAAGCCATTTATTACAGGCAACATCTGCACTGAGCTAAAAGCTAGAGCTTCCGCTTTCAAGGAGCGGGACTCTAACCCAGAAGCTTATAAGAAATCCTGCTATGCCCTTAACAGTTAACAGGCACACCTGTTAACTGAAATGTATTCCAGGTGACTACATCATGAAGCTGGTTGAGAGAATGCCAAGAGTGTGCAAAGCTGTCATCAAAACAACATCAAAGCAAAAACATATATTTAGATTTGTTTAACAATGTTTTTTGTTACTAATTACATGATTCCATGTGTTACTTCATAGTTTTGATGTCTTCACTATTATTCTACAATGTAGAAAATAGTTGTTTTAAAAAAAATGAAAAACCCTTGAATGAGTAGGTGATCTAAAACGTTTGACCTGGTAGTGTATATACAGTACATTCAGGAAAATATTCAGACCCCTTGACTTTTTTACATTGTGTTGTATTACAGACTCATTCTAAAATGGATTAAACAAAAGAAAATCCCTCATCAATCTACATACAAGACCCCATAATGACAAAACAAAAACAGGTTTTTAGAATTATTATTTTTATTAAAATTGTATTTAAAAAAAGTCTAAAACTGAAATATTACATTTCCATAAGTATTCAGAGCCTTGAAGCACCTTTGGCAGCACTTACAGCCTTTAGTCTCTTCTTGGGTATGACACTACAAGCTTGGCACACCTGTATTTGGGGAGTATCTCTCATTCTACTCTGCAGATCCTCTCAAGCTCTGTCAGGTTGGATGGGTAGCGTCTCTGCAAAGCTGTTTTCAGGTCTCTCCAGAGATGTTTGATCGAGTTCAAGTCCAGGCTCTGGCTGGACCACTCAAGGACATTCAGACACTTGTCCCGAAACCACTCCTGCGCTGTCTTGGCCATGTGCTTAGGGTCGTTGTCCTGTTGGAAGGTGAACTTTCACCCCCAGTCTGAGGTCCTGAGCGCTCTGGAGCAGGTTTTCATCAATGATCTCTCTGTACTTTGCTCTGTTCATCTTTCCCTCAATCCTGACTAGTCTCCCAGTCCCTGCCACTGAAAAACATCCCAACAGCATGATGCTGCCACCACCATGTTTCGCCATAGGGATGGTGCCAAGTTTCCTCCAGATGTGACATTTTGCATTCAGGCCAAAGACTTTAATTTTGGTTTCATCAGACCAGAGAATCTTGTTTCTCATGGTCTAAAAATCATGGCTTCTGTCTGGCCACACTATCATAAAGGCCTGATTGGTGGTGTGCTGCAGAGATGGATGATATATAATAATAATATATCCCATTTAGCAGACGCTTTTGTCCAAAGCGACTTACAAGTCGGCTGGGGCCACTACTTTTACATATGGGTGGTCCCAGCTCCACATGGCGTTCCAGCGCCATGACCGACTGAGCCACACAGGACCATGATCTTCTGGAAGGTTCTCCCATCTCCACAGAATGACCATCATTGTGTTGTCCCGCGATTGCTCAGTTTGGCCGGGCGGTCATCTCTAGGAAGAGTCTTGTTGGTTCCAAACTTCTTCCATTTAAGAATGATGGAGGCCACTGTGTTCTTGGGGACCTTCAATGCTGCACACATGTTTAGGTGCCCTTCCCCAGATCTGTGCCTCAACACAATCCTGTCTCAGAGCTCTATAGAAAATTCCTTCAACCAACAATGATGGGCGCTGCACACTTCAGCAGACTGGGATACAATTGGTCAGCCCCATGTGGATTTCTTATTGTCTATTGTTAGCAAAGCATCCAGGACTTATTTTTCTGCAAATAGCCTAAAACAAAAGCTTTGAATGACATTTCTCTGCTCATTCAGCAAGGTTCCCCTATCAGCATCCAGCCCAACATCATTGTGTAGAGGCTTAGAAGTTTTTTCAGAAATAGCCCGCTGAAATAAAAATGGTGATTAAATGCATCAATGAAGGCATTTTCTTCCCATAATGAGTGTCTGAATTAATTTGTTGTGGCAGAGAGGAGGAAGTAGAACTCTTCAGGGACTTGACAGTTTTCCAGAATTTCGCCGGGTTACAATCGGAAAGAGTGGTTACATAATAATCAGATTTAGCCTTTCTTATTTGTCTTACACAATGATTCCTCAGTGGCTTAAAAAGCTTGCCAGTTCGTGCGTAAGCCTGTGTTCCTGGCCTTGACTCAAGCATCTATCTATTTTATGAATGATTTCTGATGATTCCGAAGTGTACCAGGCATTCGATCTACCTTCAACCCTTCATTTTTTTGAAGGGAGCATGATTATCCACAATAGTATTGAAGACATCTGCAAAAATGCTCAACGCTAAATCAGGTTCAGGGATATCTTAAATACAATCACGGACACTAAAATAAAGATCTTGTAAAAAAGTCTCTTCACTGACATTTTCAAAGTTCCTCTTTGTGATGACATGAGCCTTAGATTTTTGTATTCTCACATCTCTAACACAAACAACTGGGCAATGGTCACTAATGTCTTGGGCAAAGACACCAGTAGAAACATATTTCTCTGGTGTATTTGTTAAAATAATATCAATAAGAGTTGACTTTGAAGGATCTTAAGGGTTGGGATGTGTGGTCTTAGTCAACAGACGGGTTAGTTTTAGATCTTTATACGTCTTTCAGATTTTCTGAAGCCTGCGTTTCCCAATCATAATTTAGGTCACCCAAGATAATAACTTCTGATTGAATAAAAGAAGACAAACTAGTTAATTTCTTGAGTGCACAAATGTTAGCCGAGGGAGGACGGTAAAGACCCCTATAACAGTTATGGATACATCTTCCCAGACAAAGCCTTAAAGATAGTAGCTACAATTTTGGGACAAGGGAAATGGATTTCTGTAAAGAGACAGAGAAATGATGTTTAATTAGACTGGCCACTTCAACACCACTACCCTGTCTGCCAGCTCTGAACACATTCTAACCCTCAATATTAACGAAGGTGCAATGTTAAGCATGACTGTATTTACAAATATAAAGTGAATTGTGTCTTGGTCGTGCAGTACAATAAATAGTATATACTAGAGCAGCAGTATTGAATGTGTGTGTGCTTGTGTGTGTGCGTGTGTGTGCGCGTGCGCGTGTGTGTGTGCGTGCGTGTGTGTGTACTTTTGTGTAAGGGTTGGATGAGTGGAGAGTAAGTGCAAATAGTCTAAAGTGCAGAAAGTCTCTAGGGTGCAAATAGTCACTAAGGTGCAGGTCTGTGCTGGGAGACAGATACTGCAGGGTTAGTTGCTCAGCAGTCTGATGGCCTGGTGGTAGAAGTTATCTCGGAGTCTGTTGGTACGGGACCTGATGCTCCGATACCGCTTGCCAGATGGAAAAGAGTGAACAGTCCGCGGCTCGGGAGACTGGAGTCCTTGACGACCTTCCGGGCATTACTTAAGCACCGCCTGGTGTAGATGTCTTGTCATATCATAGAGCTGCTGATTAGAAATAGATCACCAGCATACCACATGCATTCATGGCCTCTAATATGATTCTCATGCACTCCACACCTACCAACAGTGGTTATAAGATGTAAGCCTACGTTATGCTGCACCTCCCCAACTGTAATCAGTACAGTGCATTAGTGAGGGATGCTTAAAGGCATCAAAATGCCATCTCTAATCTACCCAACCTATCTGTAGTCTATAAACTGAGAACCTGCATATGATCCACAAATGATCATGCCCAACAACTGCACCATTTCCCGCTGCACATAAGCACACACACACACACACACACACACACACAAAGACCATAAATTGCACCAATAAGGAGTGCGGTCATGCTTATGATGTGATGAGAGACTCCTTAAGGAGAAGTGTTTTCACATTGCTCAGGCTTCATTATGCTCAATCAATATTTTTTAGCGTTTCAGGTTATTGACTTATTTTCATATAAAAGGTACTCTTTCTTCAGGCTCGCTCTGGTAATTTTTTGTGTAATTGAAAAGGGAATATTATCCCAATCTCTTTCCCAGGTGTATTAAAAGTCTACTGTTAATCATGTTGCTGTTGCCTTTTAAATACTGTTTATGAAATGCTGTAAAGTCAACTTATTACTGCTATCTGTCACAGATAAATGGATGGGAGAACAGATTCATTTCCGAATATCAACACAGCATTCGCATCTTAAAGGCCCAGTGTTGTCAGAAACGTGATTCTAATGCTGTACGAGCTGACTGAAACGGCCGCCTGAAATTTGGTGGGATGGACTTTTCACCAGGCTGTAAATGAGTTAGACCAATAAGAAAGGGACATCCAAACCTGGTGGGTTGGTGTGGCTGTCATCTAAAGAAAATCAGAAACACTGAGCATATCAAGATGCACTGTTGTTGCTTTTTCTCTCATAAGACAATGACAGAGACTAACCACGCACCATGGGCCAGTGCGAAAGTGAAGTCTTAAGCTACCCACTCTAATTATAGTAACAACAAATAAGATTAACTCTGTCCATGCACATAGGTCTAAGGCCAGACTAAGCAGAGCTGTTCAGGGTTGTGTTTACAATAGAAGCTTACAGTAAGCACGGGCCATATCAATCAAAATGTGTTTAGGCTATGCTTTTAGGCAAATATAATGTAAACAAATATTAAATTGCATGTTACTTGTATGGCTACCTCAGGTGTAAAACGTACCCCCCCCCCCCCCATTGGTAAACCTTTCCTCAGAACTCAATAGCCAAAACGTGAATTAGGATAGGACTAGGCTACTCACCTACTGTATCTGCTCTTGTTTGAGAAGAAGAAAAAGCCAGGTGTAGGCTATATGGTCCAGAGAAATACTGTCCCTTTCTTTTTCTGCTGATAAAGGGTGGTCAAACTATTTATCAGGCATCCATTGATGTCGATGTGTAGCCTATTCATTGCCCTATTGGCGATAGCGAGAAGCATGCATGTTCAACTGATAGCAGAAACGATCTGTAGAGTATGAGGATGATCTAATGTCTGTTTTCTAGCCAGCTTTCAGCACGTCACGCAACTCACAGATCGTAGATTGGCCTAATCGTCCACTGAGACGTTCCTGAGCTTGAAAATGTGACGTCACTACCTACAGTGCCAACATTCAGCACTTGGACAGTTCCCCACAAGTTATCCGTCTGTCCATTCGACTATTTCTTCTGTGCCTGATTGGCTATATTGTTGGCAACTGTATTCAGGGGCAAGAAGTATTATTCACAAACATCTACTGACAATGCAAATAACTAATTATTTGAAACCACAACAGCCAATTAAATTAAACCAAATGGTAAGACTGTACAATTATTCCTTTGTTTTTATTAGGCTATCTGCTTTTACTTGAGTGTTTTTAAATGTATTTCTCTGGTAAATAACATATTTAGATATATGTCATTGTGATATAGCCTATATACCTGCAATTGTTACAACTGAAGATCAGGTTAGGGATCCTGTTAGCATTGCATACAGCGATCCCGCTCTGGTTAACGAGGAGTGCAGTTGATAATAAAATAATCTATAATTGGGTCTAAATTATATAGATTGATATCATTGTGTGTGTTGGGGTACAGAGAGCCTTCACAATACTAGCTTAATGATTTGATAATAGTCTAATTCGATCTAAATTATAGCATAACGTGTGTGTGTGTGTGTGTGTGTGTGTGTGTGTGTGTGTGTGTGTGTGTGTGTGTGTGTGTGTGTGTGTGTGTGTGTGTGTGTGTGTGTGTGTGTGCGCGCGCGCACACGGGGGTGGAGCTGACAATCATAGAATGAGGTTGCCTTTTCCTCCGCTGACTCTCCCATATCCAGAGCCTGGCAGGTTGAGCATCGACACAGCGTTCCGTTGGAAGGCTACATGCAGACAACTTTCCCAGACAAATTGCTGCAGCAAACAACAACAAACCAACCAACGCAACAGTTCGCAATGTTATTGAATGGATTAGTTGTGTTTCAAATGCGAACATTGAGGGAAGGGAACTGTTTTCAGATGTGAGTTTTCAAGCGCTTTTCTTGTGTGTGCATCTAAGGTCGAAAGTGCACAAGTGGACATAAGTGACTGACTTTAGGAAGTCACTCACCATGGCCTATCCTCAAGGCTTTCTCTTCCAACCGTCGGTGTCTCTAGCTCTCCATTCCTGTCCCCCGTTCAGTTCCAGTGTGATTTTAGGAGGACCAAGGACAGAGGAACTGGGCCGGTCGTCTTCAGGCTCAGCCTTCGCCCCTTACGCGGGATCACCGGCGTTCAATGGTTCATCCCCCGGCTTCAATTCTCACCTCCAGTATAGCGGAGAGCAGACGGCGGCACTGAACTCATTTGTGGTAAGTGAATACTGTACAGTTGAACAATTATGCATTGTTCGATTTCGGAATAATAATTTCGGGAAAAAATGCCTTTCGTTTCTTTGAAAAGGCCTATTTGTATCCAGATTTTGTAACGAGTAAGCTGAAGTATAGCTTTCTGATACAATTAGTGCACAATCAATAGAGGTTAAATAAAACATGTATAAAAGTTAAGTTATTTATAATAAGAGTTTATGCAATGATTAGTCAATTATTTTTTCAACTTTGAAAAATAAAAACTTTTTTGTGTTGTTCAAATTGTGTCCAATATTGTATCTGTCATACTTTGTATAGCTTACGTATAGGCCTATAATATAAATACATTTTGAACTCTAAATATGATCAATACAATTGGAAATTGAAGGTCTAGAAATGATCAATGTCTACCTTTTAAGCTGTCCAGTCTCGTGAGGTCAAACTGTTGAGAGAAATTCGTATCTATTGACTTTCTATTGACTTTCTAGGGCTCCGCGTACGATCCCTCAGCGGGTATCGCTGGCTCTTTAGAGTATCACCCGTTCGGTGTAGCATTGGGCTATCCATATGGAGACCCTGCATACAGGAAAAATGCTACAAGAGATGCGACTGCCACTCTCAAAGCGTGGCTCAATGAACACCGTAAAAACCCCTACCCAACCAAGGGTGAGAAGATCATGCTGGCCATCATTACTAAGATGACCCTTACCCAAGTGTCCACCTGGTTCGCCAACGCCAGACGGCGGTTGAAGAAAGAGAATAAAATGACGTGGATCCCGAGGAATAGAAGTGAGGATGAGGAAGAAGATGACAACATTGACCTGGAGAAGAATGACGACGAAGAAGAGCCACTTCTGCCCACGGCAGAAATTGGGTCGAAAAATGAAGCAGGTAAGTTTAAGTCACTTTTTAACAAATATAGGTTTCTATGCTACAGTATGTCTATAAATACTTTTTTCCCATGAGTTTCATTAGTTTCAAAAGTATTGGCCAATTTTTTTTATGTAATTCACTGCATAGACTTAAAAATGTTGTTGCTTTCGTTAGACCTTGACAGGGTGATTAGGCCTAATCCTTGGAACACTTTGGTCTAATTTATTATATCTTGCAGTTGGGCAGCATCTTAATCCAGTGGGAATCCCCTGTGAGAAATACAAAGAAGACAATAGCGGCAATGACATGGAACCTGTCTTAATTGATCCGAATGTAAAGGACCACGGGGACAGGAGAGTGCCCGAGATGCCACGGCCCACCACCGCAGCATCTCCCCAAAACGCGGAAGTTGGAGTGGAAAGGGATTCAGACTCCGCAGCCTCGGAAAGTCCACCTCCACTGAGGCGTAATGACTCAGGCAACTCCAGCAACGCTACATCAGTGATTCACTCGGCCCTTCCGGCCCCGAAACCAAAACTGTGGTCGCTCGCGGAGATTGCAACTTCTTCGGATAAATGTAAAGGATGTAGTGATGCCGCTCAGACCGTGCCCAGACAATTACGTACAGAGATTCCGGGCGGTAGGCCTATGTCATCTCCATTACGAGACGCTTCTCAGAATCTTTTCCCTCACAGTGCAGCCCTATCCAGACATGTATATTATACGTCTCCCTTTTTCCAGGGTTACTCGAACTATCATGGCACTTTTGGACACCTGCAGAGCCCCGGATCCAACATGGGCTCAGCGACGCATTTAAATGGATTACATCAAACTATGTTACACAGAGCCGAGGCTCTGGCAAGAGACAGCCAAGCCAGGAGCCAAACACAGATAGATATTTGTAAAGACTTGAGATATGAAATTAAGAAAGGTATGACACATGTCTAGTAGCCTGTGTGACATTTGGTAAGCTATAGGCTCCATATAGACATTTTATTTATTGTCCAACTGGGAAAATAAACTATATTTTAAGTGGGGAAAAAAAACATATTGAGATGCAAATGGTACAATGACAATGACTATTCCTGAGAGTCCCTAAAAAGGCAACAAACAATTATTTAGGAATGTGAACATTCAATTATTACATTTAGAATGGTTTAAAGGATAATGTGGAGGGAAAAAAGTGGATTCCTTTGTCAAACCACGTGGTGAATAATTATTAATTAAAGAAGACTAATTTTATTGTAGTCTTTTTTAGAAGAAAAGTGTGTTACTTTGTCATTTCTATTGACTTTGGTCATTCATTACGCAAAAAAATGACCTATTTTTACCAGGTTAATTTCGTGTGCATGGCTGCAATAGTTGACATGTGTGCTTTGCCAAATAATCACAGCCATGTGAAGCACACAACTCCACACAGAAAGTTGTTGGATTATTGGATAAAAACTATTCATCATTGCATTGACTGCATTATCGAAGCACCATTCCAATACGCAATATGTCCTGTATTGCATTAAGCCATATACATTACTCTCGAAATTCCCTCTGCATGTAGTCTAGATTTTAGTAGCCATTACTTGAAGCAACTGTGGAAAATGTAATCCTTATATCAGAAATGCTGTAGTCTGTTTTTTAATTTATTTTTTAACTTGAGCAGAGAGGAAATTACATTTGATCAAACCACAAAATATTCCACGGTAACCAGGCATATATCTGGGTTTTTAAAATATCAACACTTAAGAAGCTTACATTTTCCGAGGCCATCTTCGAGGAATTAAGTGTGTAAATTCGAATTTATGTTCTCCTGAAGGAGGGGATTTCTCTTAATCATGGAATTGCAAGAGCCAAACAGTAACAAAACATGCAGAGAAAGGTGAGGAAAAACGCGCCACTGTGTACTAAACTCTGTGTAGGCCTACTAAATTCACAATGACTTAAAGGGCTATGTAATCTCTAAAGTATGTTTTCTATGTTAGTGATTTTTCGTTGCTTTCTGCATAGGCTATATTTTGCTCAAAAGCCACTTGGACAAACAAGTATTTTTTGAAGCTGATAACTAACAGAGAAAGTGTGAATAAATACAAACACGTTTGCCTATGGATGTTTAAAGATTTATCGAGATGTTCTAGGCCTACAGTCAACTCAAAGACGCACCGTGATCTTATGCAAACCTTTAATAGATGTTTTTTTTTTAAATGGACAATTTACATTTTCAGTAAGCTACTTAATTTTTGTATTTGTATACAAATCTCTGGTCTAGGTTTCAGTAAAAAAAAAACTCAGGCTACTCAAAGGCCATAAGAAGAATACATGGTATCCTTTTAAACTTTAAACTCAAATTGATAGTATATGGATCATTTTATCACAATGGCAAAATATGACAATTTCGTTTTTGAATAGTGCAGAATATATACCCATTTAGTTTTATAGAATTACTTCTAAGTGGCATATACTCAAATGGCAGCCCATGGGCCAAGTCCAGTCTACCACAATGTCTAAAAAAGGAGTTCAGATATGATAAGTAACAGCAAAACAAAGGCTTATAAATCCTCAGATAATCAAGCCATAATTGATGGATGATTATTATTATGCCTGGCTAGTGGCTACGATATGTTAATATTGCTAAATTGGTCCATATAACGCATTCAAATGATTGGCCCATGACCACTTCCTAAAAGAAAATGATCTGTTCCATAAAATCTAAAGAGTCTATCTATGTAGTAACTCGATCATACCAAAGATATACCCTCAGAATTGATTTAAGAGCGGTCCTCTGTATAAATTGGCCAAGGTTGCATTCAATAAAACGTTAACATTTGCAGTTAAGCAATTGTTTGATTGACTTTAGGGCCCATATGTCTCTCTTTCCCAACTGTGTTGTGCATCGAAGCTCAACACCACCCGACATCCGACACCGTTGGGACATGTCTCTCAACCAGTGTGAGGTCCACTCTGCATGGGATAACCCCTAAGACTGACAGATGTTAGGATCCAATATCACCTAGCCCCCTGCCATGCAGTACACCTTCACCATCTTCTCTCCCTTATGCTTCCTCTTCTCTCCCTCTCCCTCTTCTCTCCATCTCCTCACCTTCTCCCGCTCCTCTCCCTCTCCACTTCTCTCCAGGACCTCTATAGAAACATCTGTTCTCAGTGTTGATCTTTCAGAGGTAGAACACCAGGGTGAACGGCCCAGTCTCTGGTCTCTGAGGTAATGTTCTGCCTCAAAACAAGCTCACTCCCCCCACATCACATGCAGTACTTTTCATATGAAAATAATATGAACAAGCCATTTGTAAGTCTTGCATTTCAATAGCACTTCTCCCAAAGTTTTCAAGTGCTTTACATATAATGACCTCATGTGTCATCCTCATTTAACATATAGCTTCATGTGGTGTTCAGAGCAGGGGGCTACCCTCCTGCAAAACAAAACTCCATCCCTTTTACCTCAGGACCTCGATTAGCTGAATCAGGTGTGTTAAGAGTAAGGTTGGAACAAAAGCCTGCAAGCCCACTTGCTTTCTAGGAGGGTAGACACAACAGACTGAGGCAGACGTGTAGAATAGATTCATGTAACCATAACTTTGCCTGGAGTGCCCTCTTGTGTGAGTAATACTACACAGCAGCCAGAGAGACACCCAATCAGAAACCACTGCCTACATTCCCTACTGAATGTGGGCTAGGCGAAGTAACTGCAGACGAGAAGCATTCTGTAGCATGCAATTTCGCTGCCCCAAAATGTTTTTAATTTGTTTATGTTCTCCGGAAAAAAAAAAGTCAAACAAACGTCAACGCTTGACGTTTTTCATCAAAAGGTTTGCCTGATGTAGCATGAGACCAGGTAGAACATCCTAGATAAGCTTTCACAATATTATATAGACTTTCCTCTAGTGTTGCCATACTGAGCCTGTGATAGTGTGTGTCGTGTCCAGGTGGTGCTGTTTGCTTAGAGTCATACCTCCAGTGACCCTCACTGTTGAATATCACACCGCAGGACATGCCTTCCGTGGGTTTGGCTGGTGGCATTCTGTCAGGTTCATCCGTTTTCACTGTAACTCTGTTTTTCCACCATCCCTTGTTTGGGAATTACCTGAAAGCAGAGGCGAAAAGGCAAAGCAATAAACTAGTCAAACGATAATATCTTTGCCACAGCCCTGAGTGTGTGTTGATCAAGCCCTTCCTGTCACTCGGTTTGGTATAAAGCTAAAAGATGGGTCTGGTAAATTGTAACCACACTTAAACCACACTCATAGACAGAGAATACAAGGACTGGCCATGAGTCTGTGGAAGACACCTTTGCACTCATAACTGTCTCCTGCTGCGAGCAGGGAGGCTGAAGCTCGTAATGACACCTGTCCTGAAGTACTGAACCTCCTGCCTCCCCTACATCCCCCTAAGCAGACGGCCATGGAGTACGCTTCACCTGTTTCAGTCAGGACCATGCAAAGAGAATGCCCAGGGTGTGCCTAGGATGCCTTGAACACATTGGCACTTCACACTCAAGGCCAAGTTGACAGTGTCATCCATGAACAATATGGACTCCATGGTGTCATAGCAGAAAGCAACATTCTTAGACTGAGGCTCAGCTGTTGTCTCTGCTTGCTACTAACTCTTCTGGTAGCACCTAGGGCCCCGCTATTGGATCGCCTGTGGCGGAAGGCAACACGAATTGTAGGGTAAACACCGCCATCTAGTGGTGGATACCATTCAATTAAAATGAGTAGGACGAGCGTACTTAAAAGTACCACAACAGCGGAAATTCACTTTTGTTCAACTGAAAGACGATGACCTGAGCTTATCCATTATGTTGGAAATTGATTTAAGTCAAAGTCATAGTTTTAGTCAAAGTATGATCTATTTGGGCTATAAATGGGAAATCCGAAGTGGGACATTCATGGAAATCTGTGTCAATGCTGTTTCCCTTGTATAAATGACATGCAAATACTTTTCAGACTACGTTTCATTTCAGGGCTGGGTCTTATTTGAATGTTTACCACCCACCTGCTGCAAAGTTCTTCCTCTTCGTGACTGAGCTGAGCAAGAGAGTAGAAGGCGAAACAAGACGGGTAACTCGGCCTAAAACATGTTCACCCACCAAGTGAGGAATGTTTGTATGGAGGTCAATGAGAGTGTCGAATTTGGTCAACAAACAATTGAATGGCTTATTTATTATATGATCGAATATAAGTTTTGTGATGTTTCGGTTGTGACAAAAGTACCAACATAAGTGCACACGAGGCATACCGACAACTTTGAGGAAAATTATTTTATATACGAGTTGTGCATTTTGTGCACAGGATATCTGCCTTCTCATTGGCTAGAATGGTCCCACGTGATCTTGCTTCATCCCTCCTGCCTCTTCATCTCTGAGGACAGCGAATCCCATTGTTCGACATGAAATATGACCAATGATTTGCTGATGCTTTGTACTGGCCATTGAATCCTCCTATCTGCCATATTGGCACTTCCCAGGAGCAGTCCTCCACAGGAATGAACGGAATTCTACAGCATTTCAAGGACAACATTACATGTATTCAAGTTTTTGTTGTTGTTGTAGCGGGGATAGTAGCATTAGTAATCAAAAAATGTATATACTTTTTTATTTGTATGTTTAGCTCACACAATACAATGAAAAAGTATGCATTAAGGTGTCTGAAATAGAATACATGGCAAAAACGTATGTATACATTAATAACTGCATTTCCATAGCCCCCCCCCCCCGAAAAAAAGTATTCTAGAGTATATATCATTGAACATGACCATCTCATCATAATATACCTACGGTTCCATCAGAAAGTATTCAGGCCCCTAGACTTTTTCCACATTTTGTTACGTTGCAGCCTTATTCTAAGATTGATTAAATTAAACATTTTCCTCAATCTACACACAATACGCCATAATGACAAAGCAAAAGCAGGTTTTTAGAAACTGAAATACCTTACATGAGCATTCATACCCTTTGCTATGAAACTTGAAATTGAGCTCAGATGCATCCTTTTTCCAATGATCATCTTTAATCTACGACTTGATTGGAGTCCACCTGTGGTAAATTCAATTGATTGGACACGATTTGGAAAGGAACACAACTGTATATATAAGGTCCCACAGCTGACAGTGCATGTCAGAATAAAAACCAAGCCATGAGGTCAAAGGAATTGTCTGTAGAGCTCCAAGACAGGATTGTGTCGAGGCACAGATCTGGGGAAGGGTACAAACATTTCTGCAGCATTGAAGGTCCCCAAGAACACGGCTGCCTCCATCATTCTTAAATGGAAGAAGTTTGGAACCACCAAGACTCTTCCTAGAGCTGGCCGACCTGGCCAAACTGAGCATTTGGTGGAGAAGGTCCTTGGTCAGTGAGATGACCAATAACCTGATGGTCACTCTGACACAGCTCCAGAGTTCCTCTGTGGAGATGGGAGAACCTTCCAGCAGGACAACCAACTCTGCAGCACTCCACAAATTAGGACTATATGGTAGAGATGCTTGATGGAAGCCATTCCTCAGTAAAAGGCACATGACAGCCTACTTGGAGGTTTCCAAAAGGCACCTAAAGGACTTTCAGACCATGAGAAACCAGATTCTCTGGTCTGACGAAACCAATATTTTACTCTTTGGCCTGAATGCCAAGCTTCATGTCTGGAGGAAACCTGGCACCATCCCTACGGTGAAGCATATTGGTGGCAGCATTATTTTGTTGGGATGTTTTTCAGCGGCAGGGACTGGTAGACTAGTCATGATTGAGGGAAAGATTAACGGAGCAAAGTACAGAAAGATTATTGATGAAAACCTGCTCCAGAGCTCTCAGGACCTCAGACTAGGGTGAAGGTTCACCTTCCAACAGGACAACGGCCCTAAGCACGCAGATTCTACCAATATCAGATATGTCTATGTCCTGGGAAATATTCATGTTACTTACAACCTCATGCTAATCGCATTAGACTACGTTAGCTCAACCCACCGATCCTGAAGAAGTTAACCCCTTCTCTCTAGCCATTCATATTTTGTGCCCAATTCCAAATAACATTTTTTGTTCAGGGTTGGTATGGAATTGGACATTGGTTTCTAGGTGGTGTTTTGCATATCTGGGGGTTCTAGATTTGTGTACGTAATATGGCAGAAGTGTCCTGTAGTCCATTACACAGCAGGGTTGAGTCATCACCATATTGCTATACCTATCCAAGCCCCATCAGGTCAAACACTAAAAAGATAGAGTAGGGGGTTAAGGCCTTAATTAAACTGTGACTGGCTGCCTGTCGAGGACAAGTGACAAGAATAACTAGTCGCAGCACCTGTCTCTTGATTCAGCCTCTTTCCGCTCTCCTCGTCCTTTCTCTTTCTCTCCCTCCAGATTAAATTCTGCATCTAGTGACATCTGATTTCCCGACAATCTGTCCACTCATCCCCATCCCCTCCTCCATCTCATTATATAATTTAAAGCTACTGTTATTGTCATGTTGTCATTATTTGCTAGTGCCAAGAGTGTTCAAAGCTGTCATCAAGGTAAAAGGTGGCTACTTTGGAGAACCTCAAATTTAAGGACCAGTAAGGAACTGGGCAACTGAACAGTCAATATTAAAATTTTACTTGCAATGAATACATTTAGAATGCAAATGTATACATTTGTCCGTACAACAGGCGATAGGGTGAGTTACTTGGTGGAGGCCTGGACACTGCTGTTGTGTCCGACTGGGGACTTGCCCATGGCAGTCCTGAGAGTCCAGTTTCAAATAATTACCAGCAAACAAATGGAAAAATATACAAATATTTACATGCTTGTAAACGTTACTTGCAATACAAGACAGATACATGTGCTGTATACTTACCAACCAACTTCACAGCCAATGTCTGCAAGAAAACACATCTTTATACAAATTAATTACAATATTACAACAGGTTATTAAGGTTATTTACAACAACATGCAATGTAGTAAAATACCTACCGTCTTGAGTCGGGGAGCCGGCCAAGCAGTGAAAACATCAGAAAAAACAGATGACAGAAGATGGACAGACAAATTCACGCACATTGACGACATGAGACAAACAAGACACGTGAAAATGCTTGCAGCATCTCCTGCACCGGGCCGCCTCCTTACCTTCTCTCACGTATTTCTGACAGAAGCACCGGGGACTGGAATCGGGACTGGGAAATGGTGCCAGGCGTTCAGCCTGAAAACATGAGAACATGTGTTTACTCATGGATTTATGATGGTATCGTGCCATGGAGAGTTCCTCATCTCTGCAGAGAGTAAGACTGTTTGCAATAGCAAACAATCTGTGCCCCCTTTCTGCTTGCTGGACTGCCGGGCCACTCCACAGTCACAGAGGTCCCTGCAAAAGATAAGAGGTGAGTTGTGAGAGAAACTCTGGGGTGGTGTCATGACCACCGCAAAAGAGCTTGAGCATGATCATGATTGTAAAATTGTCTAACCAGGAGAGTGACGGAAGAATGACCCCCCCCCCCGGAGGTCCTCCATCCGGCCTGAGAGAGCAGTTGGCCTTACCTGCCCCTGTTGGACACTAGTGATGAGAACCTCACTAGTGTCTTCTAGTCCAGTGACTGAACCTACCTGTCCCTGTTCCTCCAGTCGGACACAAGCCTCTTGTGAGAACATTTGACAGGTTAGTGCAATGTTATGAAGGAGTGATATGTGGTTTTTAACAGATTTTGAAAGTATAGCCGACCTCAAGCTGGTCCCCTTCTGACTCAGGGCACAGAGAATCAGACTGAGCCGAACTCACTGGCTCTGGTGGATGGGATACCTCCTGGGTGGTTCGGATAGTTGATGGTCCTAAAGTCATTTGAGGAGGTAAATTGAAGAGGTACATTTTTATGAGCTCAGCTAAAAATGTCTTGCTTTCTCAAATGTCAACCAACGCTTAACATACTTTGTCTCACGGGCTTCACCGAAGTGTAGGGCGTCAGGGCTTTCAGTTGTCGACCTTCCGACTGGAGAAGATTGTTGGCTTCCACCGAGGTAACCCTTATGAAGACATAAAGAGAAATGTCAGTGTTAGGAAAACTAGACTAGCTTCGGGTTATTTTGGGTGCAAATTCATTATTATTATCTGAGATTTTTTCTATTCACCTTAACGGATGATGACTCCAGCTAGGAGCGAAAGAGCAACGAGGTTTCCCAAGTCTCACCTTGAATGATAACAGAAATAAATGCAAATGTATTTCATATTATTACAAATACATATCTTACATATCTCTTGGAGGGCCAGAAAATAAATTAACAGCAGACAAAAAAAATGTACCTAGTCAAAAACCTTCTCAGCCCGTGCCTGAATGTGGTCCTCGAAGGCATTCTGATCTGGTTTCACAACTTCCACCACATCAGGTGGAGTTTCTGTGATCTGAAAGTATGTTATTCAAAAATAGCAATAGACAAACAATAACACATTAAGTCAATCACAAATCTGAATGATTGCAGAATATGCCATAATTTTATAAAATTGTATATACAATTGCATTGTTTACCACAGTCAACAGCTGCAGCTCCCGTCCGTACAACAGGCGATAGGGTGAGTACTTGGTGGAGGCCTGGACACTGCTGTTGTGTGCAAGGAATTACCACCACCATTCCTGGTAACCGTCAAGGGACTTGCCCATGGCAGTCCTGAGGGTCCGGTTGGTCCGTTCATCCAAACCTGGAGGAGGGGATAGGAAAGGGATATCTATAGACAATGTAAGATCAGTCTGATTATGTACCATGGAAAAACACTAAAAACTAATTGTAAAAAAAACTAAAACAAACCGTTGGTCTGTCTGTGGATGATCTGCATCGGAGACCCGATGCTTCACCCCCCAGTCCTCGAACAAGGCTTTGTTGTTCTAAGGAAAATCGTACATCAGTAAATAAACTTCGCTATTTATATAGTTGGTGACATAATACAGCCTATAATAGTATTACCTCGTTCCAGAGTTCACGACCTCGGTCACTCAAGATGACCTCAGGAGCACTGTGGGAGTTGAAGATGTCCGTCATCGCCTTGGAGGTGGCCTCACCATTCTTGTCCTTGATGGGTATCATGCAACATGAAAACCGCTTTTTTAGGTTCCAAGCACCCTTTTTTAATGGGTTACAGAAGATAATTTAGAGTTAAGCACATTCTCTTCCTTCACTGACCTTAATGTGTATTGCCTCCGCCCACTTGGTGAAGTAATCGGTTGCCGTCAGACACCAGCTGTTGCCATTCCTGGATTTCGTGAAAGGTCCGATGTGGTCCACCCCTAACATTTAAAGTGTTAGCGAGAAGATTACTTTATTCTTACCTGTTTCTGTGTCATTCAGTATGCAGTCTTCATATTTGTAAGGAAACTGACACAAACAGTTGATAATATTGAACTCTGCTGTGTTCAAAAATAAAGCAACCGTTAAAAAAACAACTTAACTTTTCCAAATTTTAATTGACACACACTTACCGGTCAAGTGCCATGATGAAACAACTTTAATGGGCTTCAACTCAGGCACTACAGTCTTCACCCTCTCAAACTTCTGGCAGGCGAGACAGGTACTGACCTATAAGAACAAAGTGACAAATTGAGAAACTGTGTGTGCTCTGATATGACATTCATCGAAATCATAATCATTTCAGCTTTAATAGCATGTGATTGATATACAATAGGTTATTTCACTTGCCCAGCTGTCCACATCCTTGACAATCCCATACCAGAAGAAGCGTAGGTTGATTTTGGCAATCATGAGCTTCACTCCGAAATGTCCAGCATGCGTCTCTGTTAGTACAGCCTCCTTCTTCCCCTTACTTAGTGAAAATCACCCTCCTGCGTAGATGGCCATCCTTCCCCCATAGGTTAATGTGATTGCCTAACAAGTTGGAAGACAAGAGTTGTTAAAATACTAAAGTCTAAGTAAATTTGCACTGGGGTCTCTCTTTCGGTTTCTCTCGCTCTCCATCTCTCTCTGACTTTCACCCTCTTCCCACCTCTCTCCCTCTGTCACTTTCTTTCTCACTTTCTTCCTCTCTCTCTATCTGTATGGGTCTCTCTCTGTCTAGTGAAGACACCTAGTTAAGGGCAGTTGGATTTACCATAATTGCTTACAAATATCCATTTGAGTGATCCGGGTTAACTTATAGCTAGATACCTAAATGTGACAGACATATATAGTACCGGTCAAAAGCTTGGACACACCTACTCATTCAAGGGGTTTTCTTTATTTTTACATTGTAAAATAATAGTGAAGACAAACAAATTATGAAACAACACATATGGAATCATGTAGTAACCAAAAAAGTGTTAAACAAATCAAAATATATTTTATATTTGAGATTCTTCAAAGTAGCCACCCTTTGCCTTGATGACAGCTTTGTACACTCTCTGCATTCTCTCAACCAAGTTCATCTGGAATGCTTTTCCAACAGTCTTGAAGGAGTTACCACATATGCTGAGCACTTGTTGGCTGCTTTTCACTCTGCTGTCCAACTCATTCCAAACCCTTAATTGGGTTGAGGTTGGGAGAAGGCCAAATCATCTGATGAATCCCTCCAGCACTCTCCTTCTTGGTCAAATAGACCTTACACAACCTGGAGGTGTGTTGGGTCATTGTCCTGTTGAAAAACAAATGATAGTCCCTCTAAGAGCAAACCAGTTGGCATGGTGTATTGCTGCAGAAAGCTGGGGTTGCCATGCTGGTTCAGTGTGCCTTGAATTCTAAATAAATCACAGACAGTGTCACCAGCAAAGCACCATCACACCTCCTCCTCCATGCTTCACGGTGGGAAACACACATGCAGAGATCATCCGTTCACCTACTCAGCGTCTCACAAAGACCCAGCAGTTGGAACCAAAAATCTCCAATTTGGACTCATCAGACCAAAGGACATATGTCCACAGGTCTAATGTCCATTGCTTATGTTTCTTGGCCCTTTGCAGGAATTCGACCATGAAGGCCTGATTCACGCAGTCTCCTCTGAACAGTTGATGTTGAGATGTGTCTGTTACTTGAACTCTTATCTTCTGCAGCAGAGGTAACTTTGGGTCTTCCTTTGCTGTTGCGGTCCTCATGAGAACCAGTTCATGCGATTGATAGTTTTTGCGACTGCACTTGAAAACTTTGTTCTTTAAATTTTCTGAATTGACTGACCTTCATGTTGAGTTTATTTGAGTTTATTTTTATTTTTACAGGGACAGTGCACATTAATCAATGTTTCAGTAAAAGTGCTGGTTTTAGCCAGCCGGCTAATTTTCAACCGCAGTCCCTGGGCAGGTTATTAAAAACAATTACAATATAGACAATAGCAACATAGAACAAGCAAGACATAGCAACATAGGACAAGCAAGACATAGCATACAGACAGAGCAACATAGAGCAAAAAGCAGCAAGACAAAATTCATAAAAGCAACAAAGTGTTTCCACACCTGACAAGCTACAGACAACAGACAACATGGAAAGTGGCAACACACAGCTAGGGACCATGTTCACAAATCTGATTGACCTTTAGCCATGTCTTCAAGCATTTTGTGAAAGTGTGATATGTGGTGCAGTTATGTGTGTCTGATGGCAGTGTATTCCAGACATGGGAAGCTCTCACAGAGAATGCAGATTTACTAAAGGTGCTTTTCCTTAGGGGAACTATACAGTCACCTCTCATGGCAGACCTTGTGGATCTGCTGCCATATGTCTGGGTTTTCTGTTTAACAAAAATATTGAGTGGAGGGGGAGCCAGGCCATTAAGGATCTTGAATACAAGACATGCGTCGGTGTATTGCACAAGATTTTCCCAACTCAAGAGCTCATGCTTTCTAAGGATGTGACAAACAGTTTTTTTCACATTGAGATGCAAACACGAGTCACTGAGCCACTTTGTAACCTGGACCATTACAGTAGTGAGTTCTTGTGCAGCTTGTTGTTTGCTCTTTGCATGCACATATATCACTGTATCATCTGCATACATTTGCACTTCAGACCCAGTACAGACAGAAGGCAGATCATTAATGTACAGGCTGAACAGGAGGGGCCCCAGTATTGACCCTTGGGGCACGCCCACATCATAGCTACGATAGGGCGACAGCTCATTGCTCACTCTGACACACTGAGTTCTTCAAGGTATGATTTCATCCATCTCAAGGCATCAGGGGAAAAGTTGAACTTTGACAATTTTGACAATTTTGTGATGAGAATCTCATGGTTAACAGTATCAAAAGCCTTCCTTAGGTCCAGAAACACAGCCCCAACAGCACCCCCTTTGTCCATCTTGGACTTCACATTTTCCAGAAGAAAGCAGTTGGCCGTTTCTGTGGAGTGTTTCGCTCTGAAGCCAAACTGCATGGAGTGTAATGTGAAGGGGCTGTTGTTGAGGTGGGCAATCAGTTGTTCTGCTACACACTTTTCAACAACCTTTGACACCACAGGTAGTATACTAATGGGCCTGTAGTTACTCACGTCAGCAGGGTCGCCTGATTTAAAGATGCCTGTTATTATGGCCGACTTCCATACCCTTGGAAACACACCGAGACCAATAGATGTGTTGGTGACCTTAGTAATGGGGCCAATGAGTGACTCTTTGTAGTTTTTAAGAAAGGTAGAGTCCATCCCAAACACATCTTTGGCTTTAGAGTTCTTTAGTGAGCTAATCACCTTGTTCACCTTTGACTCAGAAACCTCCCTTATGATGAAGACAGGTTGAGTGTCATTCACTAGCACTGAGCCCAAGAAACCAGTGGAGGGGTTCTGTGTCAGTGCCCTGACAGAGTCAATAAAGTAGGAATTGAAGGCTATTGCTATTTCGACTGCATCCTGTGTTAGATTGTTATTCACCATGATTTCTAGTCTTTTTGCAGTGTTACTATGGTCTTTCCCTGTTAACTTTTTTAGATTCTCCCATATCAATTTAGAATTTCCCTTTGCTTCACCAATTATGTTAATAAAAAAGTTTGCCTTGGCCTGTCTGATTTCTGTCATCACCTTATTTCTCAACATGGTAAACCTACGTCTGTCATGCTCTAATTTAGATTTTAGGGCTATTTTTAGAGCATAATCTCGTTCTTTCATCAATTTCCAGATTTCTCCATTTAGCCAAGGAAGAGTGCTCTTTTGGCCAGGTTTGGATTTGTATTAAAGTAATGATAGACTGTCATTTCTCTTTGCTTATTTGAGCTGTTCTTGCCATAATATGGACTTGGTCTTTTACCAAATAGGGCTATCTTCTGTATACCACCCACACCTTGTCACAACACAACTGTTTGGCTCAAACGCATTAAGAAGGAAAGAAATTCCGCAAATTACACTTTTAACAAGGCACACCTGTTAATTGAAATGCATTCCAGGTGACTACCTCATGAAGCTGGTTGAGAGAATGCCAAGAGTGTGCAAAGCTGTCATCAAGGCAAAGGGAGGCTACTTTGAATCATCTCAAATCCATGTGTGTTATTTCATAGTTTTGATGTCTTCACTATTATTCTAGAATGTAGAAAATAGTAACAAATAAATTTTAAAAACTTGGAATGAATAGGTGTCCAAACTTTTGACTTTTGACTGTATATACAGTGCCTTGCGAAAGTATTCGTCCCCCTTGAACTTTGCGACCTTTTGCCACATTTCAGGCTTCAAACATAAAGATATAAAACTGTATTTTTTTGTGAAGAATCAACAACAAGTGGGACACAATCATGAAGTGGAACGACATTTATTGGATATTTCAAACTTTTTTAACAAATCAAAAACTGAAAAATTGGGCGTGCAAAATTATTCAGCCCCCTTAAGTTAATACTTTGTAGCGCCACCTTTTGCTGCGATTACAGCTGTAAGTCGCTTGGGGTATGTCTCTATCAGTTTTGCACATCGAGAGACTGAAATTTTTCCCATTCCTCCTTGCAAAACAGCTCAAGCTCAGTGAGGTTGGATGGAGAGCATTTGTGAACAGCAGTTTTCAGTTCTTTCCACAGATTCTCGATTGGATTCAGGTCTGGACTTTGACTTGGCCATTCTAACACCTGGATATGTTTATTTTTGAACCATTCCATTGTAGATTTTGCTTTATGTTTTGGATCATTGTCTTGTTGGAAGACAAATCTCCGTCCCAGTCTCAGGTCTTTTGCAGACTCCATCAGGTTTTCTTCCAGAATGGTCCTGTATTTGGCTCCATCCATCTTCCCATCAATTTTAACCATCTTCCCTGTCCCTGCTGAAGAAAAGCAGGCCCAAACCATGATGCTGCCACCACCATGTTTGACAGTGGGGATGGTGTGTTCAGGGTGATGAACTGTGTTGCTTTTACGCCAAACATAACGTTTTGCATTGTTGCCAAAAAGTTCAATTTTGGTTTCATCTGACCAGAGCACCTTCTTCCACATGTTTGGTGTGTCTCCCAGGTGGCTTGTGGCAAACTTTAAATTAGACTTTTTATGGATATCTTTAAGAAATGTCTTTCTTCTTGCCACTCTTCCATAAAGGCCAGATTTGTGCAATATACGACTGATTGTTGTCCTATGGACAGAATCTCCCACCTCAGCTGTAGATCTCTGCAGTTCATCCAGAGTGATCATGGGCCTCTTGGCTGCATCTCTGATCAGTCTTCTCCTTGTATGAGCTGAAAGTTTAGAGGGACAGCCAGGTCTTGGTAGATTTGCAGTGGTCTGATACTCCTTCCATTTCAATATTATCGCTTGCACAGTGCTCCTTGGGATGTTTAAAGCTTGGGAAATATTTTTGTATCCAAATCCGGGTTTAAACTTCTTCACAACAGTATCTCGGACCTGCCTGGTGTGTTCCTTGTTTTTCATGATGCTCTCTGCGCTTTTAATGGACCTCTGAGACTATCATAGTGCAGGTGCATTTATACGGGGACTAGATTACACACAGGTGGATTGTATTTATCATCATTAGTCATTTAGGTCAACATTGGATCATTCAGAGATCCTCACTGAACTTCTGGAGAGAGTTTGCTGCACTGAAAGTAAAGGGGCTGAATAATTTTGCACACCCAATTTTTCAGTTTTTGATTTGTTAAAAAAGTTTGAAATATCCAATAAATGTCGTTCCACTTCATGATTGTGTCCCACTTGTTGATTCTTCACAAAAAAATACAGTTTTATATCTTTATGTTTGAAGCCTGAAATGTGGCAAAAGGTCGCAAAGTTCAAGGGGGCCGAATACTTTCGCAAGGCACTGTATTTGATTATTTTGTAAATATTATATTTGGGGGTAGATCAGCTTTAATACTGTAGATCGATTGTAGCTTCCATCAATGAAATTGTCTGCATCATTTCCAATCCCCCATGCGTTGTTATTATTAGTGACTAGTCTTTTTTAATACTGAGAAATATTTCACTTTCTCTGGTCATAGGAGTAACAATATGAATTGGTGCATGAGGCAGAAATAATGCAGTGCGTCCCAAAGCCACTCCTGAGTTGTCTTGGCTGTGTGCTTAGAGTCCTGTTGGAAGGTGAACCTTCACCCCAGTCTGAAGTCTTGAGCACTCTGGAGCAGGTTTTCATCAAGGACCTCTCTGTACTTTGCTCCGTTAATCTTTCCCTCGATCCTGACTAGTCTCCTTGTCCCTACCACTGAAAATGATCCCCACAGCATGGTGCTGCCACCACCATGCTTCACCATATATATGGTGCCAGATTTCCTCCAGACGTGACGCTTGGCATTCAGGCCAAAGAGTTCAATCTTGGTTTCATCAGACCAGAGAATCTTGTTACTCATGGTCAGAGTCCTTTAGGTACCTTTTGGCAGACTCCAAGTGGGCTGTCATGTGCCTTTTACTAAGGAGTGGCTTCCATCTGGCCACTCTACCATAAAGGCCTGATTGGTGGAGGGCTGCAGAGATGGTTGTCCTTCTGGAAGCTTCTCCCATTTCCACAGAGGAACTCTGGAGCTGTGTCAGAGTGACCATTGGGTTCTTGGTCTACCTCCCTTGTCCCCTGATTGCTCAATTTGGCCCGGCGACCAGCTCTTGGAAGTCTTGGTGGTTCCAAACTTCTTCCATTTAAGAATGATGGAGGCCACTGTGTTCTCGGGGACCTTCAATGATGCACAAATGTTTTGGTAACCTTCCCCAGATCTGTGCCTCGACACAATCCTGTCTCTGAGCTCTACGG
The DNA here is from genome assembly GCF_036934945.1 of Oncorhynchus masou masou. Lineage (NCBI taxonomy): Eukaryota > Metazoa > Chordata > Actinopteri > Salmoniformes > Salmonidae > Oncorhynchus > Oncorhynchus masou. The sequence goes on from NC_088242.1 coordinate 55,332,462, forward strand.
ACAATTCCTTCGACCTCATAGCTTGGTTTTTGCTCTGACATGCAATGTCAGCTGTGGGACCTTATATAGGCAGGTGTGTGCCTTTCCAAATCATGTCCATTAAATTGTGTTTACCACAGGTAAACAATCAAGTTGTAGAAACATCAAGGATGATCAATGGACACAGGATGCACCTGAGCTCAATTTTGAGTCTCATAGCAAATGGTCTGAATACTTCTGTAAATAAGGTATGTTTTTTTATTAAATGTGCAAACATTTCTAAATATCTTTGTCATTATGGAGGATGGAGGAAACAGGCACAAAAGTATCTACATCCACAGTAAAACAAGTCCTATATCGACCTGAAAGGCTGATCAGCAAGGAAGAAGCCTCTGCTCCAAAACCGCCATAAAAAAGCCAGACTACAGTTTGCAACTGCACATGGGGAGAAAGATCTTACTTTTTGGAGAAATGTCCTCTGGCAGCATCATGTTGTGGGGTTCTTTGCTGCAGGAAGGACTGGTGCACTTCAAAAAATAGATGGCATTATGAGGTAGGTCTTGGAGTGGCCATCACAAAGCCCTGACCTCAATCCTATAGAAAATTTGTGAGCAGAACTGAAAAAGCGTGTGCAAGCAAGGCCTACAAACCTGACTCAGTTACACCAGCTCTGTCAGGAGGAATGGGCCAAAATTCACCCAACTTATTGTGGGAAGCTTGTGGAAGGCAACTCAAAACATCTGATCCAAGTTAAACAATTTCAAGGCAATGCTACCAAATACTAATTGAGTGTATGTAAACTTCTGACCCACTGGGAATGTATGTAAGAAATGAAAGCTAAAATAAATTATTCTCTACTATTATGGCATTTCACATTCTTAAAATAAAGTGTTGATCCTAACTGACCTTAAACAGGGAATCTTTACTAGGATTAAATGTCAGGAATTGTGAAAAACTGAGTTGAAATGTATTTGGCTAAGGTGTATGCAAACTTCCGACTTCAACTGTACACACACACACTCCCCACCTTTCCCCCAAAAACAACCACAAGCGGAGATATTCAAAGGTTGTTCCATCCCTGAGCCCAACTCAAAGGACTTGATGTGCAAATGCGTCTACAGTTGTAGCTGTTTGAGAGGCATGCAAAATTGAGCAAGAATGGGGAGATTTCATTAACCAATGTCAAGTCCTAGCTGATGGAGCTCCGATACACTCCCTTCCCCTGAAACACACACACACACTGGTCCCCCTTTGTGATCATTTCCCCAAGCATCTCTGTGCAGTCAGACCTTTGTTTATTTTGTGCCACCAGGGGCACAATCATTTTACCCCTCTCTGAATGTCAAAGTCTGAACCCCTCCCCATGTGTTAGTGCAGCTCGTGTTGCCAGCATTGCCACTACCTGGGTGGGGGCACCCCACCGGAATTCCCACCGGCTAGGTACAAGGTCATCAAGGTTCTCATTAGCAGCTCTGAGAAATTCCTTGTATATTATGCTCACTCATCCAGGGGCTTTGGCCTTGTAAGACCAACTCTGCCAGGCAGGCTCAGAATCTTGAGGGGGCAATGCTGCTTTAGTGGGTCTCTGACTGCATGTATCCTTCTGTCTTGGCTGGGTAAAGGCTAATTGCAGTAGGCCTATAAAACAGATAAAGACTACTCAGTGTATGGGTCGCTCAGGTGGGTGTCTAGGGTATAGGATTTGGGACGTTCCATCATGATTGGATAACAAATAAATAAACTACATTTATAATTTATTTTCAAATGTATATCCCATATCTGCACAAAATTGAAAGCTCTCTCTGTCAACTCCTGCTCGCAGACCAGTGGTGGATTTGGGGGCGGCACTGGGCGCCCGCACAAAAAAATCAAAACCTCAAGCTAGCTACACTATCTGTCTTGCTAACGTTAACAGTTGCCAGTGCCCCATTTGAGGTTTCTCCACTCAACGTGAAAATGACCGACGTTCATTCCCACCTCCAATTCGTGAATATGTAGCCTGTGTCATTCTTCCCGAGGTAGAACCTAAAAGAGCATTTCCGCTCTAGAACAGTAGAACCGGGCTGCCTCACGGTGCCACGTTCAAAGCCGGCTCAAAACAAAAGTGCCGTAATTAAGTATTTGGAGTAATGAGTAGGACTGAGTTTTCGCTTTCCTCTTTTGTTCTGTATTGCTCCTCAAGCAAGGGGGAGGCCAATGACAGAGGGCACCATCAGACCAACTCCATGAATGGCCTCCATTATTGTATGTTCCTACACTGTATTTATGCATGGAATATTGTTTTCAACTAGAAAAGCTCAGAAATAGCTGGAGTGTGTCTTTAAAACAATATTTTAACAGTAGAAAAATCACAACATTAACCAACTTACCTAGTCTATCATAAAGCACAATATTTGAACAATTACCAACAATAAGCCAACTCTTGCAAAGAACACAATAGTCAAAACAAATGACCTCTTGATCATGAATTTATTACAGGTTATTTTGACAAATTAAATAAGGCACGTTCACTGCATCTAACATTTTTAAAAATGTAATAAAATACTTTAGTATGAAAATAACATTGAGATTGGAGTAAACAACTGCTACTGTATAAACCAAAACAGTAACTTTGAAATAAAAAAATACATCTGTACGCTGATGCTAGTCATCTGTGTTCAATGTACTGTATGTGCTGGATAATGATGAGTTCAATAAATGTCAGTTCAAAACTACTGAGATTTCAGAGTGTTGCTAATAAACCCCCCCCAAACAAAATGGTACTTGGTAAAGTGCAAACTCCCCATAGAATTGGTTGGGTCCTATGTGGCCTCGCTTAGCAGGATTAGGATCAACTGCCATAGAGGTGAAATTGAATTATCAGTTGAATGCTAAATTAAACCCTTTTGTTTTTGCATTCTATTATTTTCTACAGGATAAATATCAGAATAAAGGTGATGGATAAACAAATTAAATATGGCAATTGTGTTATTATATTCTCAAAGCAGTATTTAGCAACAGTACTATCCATTTGTGGAGTCAGTGGATTGAGCTACCGTATATAGATTTGTGCGTATACACTTATGGTTCTCTCTCTACCTACAAAGCAACCAAGATAACTATTCTAAGTGTTTCGACATTCACTGGGATACAAGTGTGGCCTCACTATGCATAGTCATTCAAATGCCACACACCATTGTGTTATAGATAGAAAACTATAAATGGACATTTCTAACCTATGTCAATTTCTGGTTTTCTAAAGGGAATAAAATCCAAACCGCAGGACTGTAATCAAATTAAACTACATTTTAAAAAATAGAGCCCTGATTTTATATGTTCAAATAAAAAAAACGTCCAGATGTAACATAATCATAGATATTCAGATTAGCATTTTTGTCAAGTAGACAAAACAATAAAACATACTGATATGCAATGTCACTATCCACTGTCAGAATGTTCTATCGACCGTCTCTTTTATAAGGGTGAGCAACAAAACTAAAATAAGCTAAAACAGAATTACATTCGCATGAAGTTGAATCAACATGTTTTGCATCCCTTTTTCGTGAAGGCAAGGAGAAAAAGTGCTTAAAATAACAGTCAGGTCAACTAACTAAAAGTAGGCCCCACACTCTTCTCTGGTTAACCCACACTGTGCAAGTTCTCCCTTGACTGGGGTCTGCCTTGGCCTCTGCGCCTCAGAGTACCTCTATTTCTACCACCAATTCTTCTACCAGGTCCTCCATGTCTTTGGGTGGGCCCTCAGTCTCAGGACAGTTCCTCTTAGACGCTACTTCGGTGTCTGGTGAGGTGTGGACATTCTTTTCCTCTCCGTTTCGGTCTTCGTCTGCATTGACTTGGCTAGGTGAGTGTGACGGAACCTCGCGAGTGTCCTCATTTGCCTCGGCCTCTCCTGTGTGTCTCCGGTCCCGGCCCCACTGAGGAGACTGGGGGTGCACTGTGTCCACGGTGTGACTGCGGCTCAGGGCCCTCTCTCTGTCCCTTTGGTCACCAGGCTTGGGGCTTCCCTCTGGGCTAGAGTAGATGCTGAATGGCCCACTGCTCTCCAGGGTCTCCCCCCGCCTCAGTTTACACCTCTCAGGAGTGGGGGACTTGATGGAAGGCACACTGGTGTCCCTGGGAAGACCTTTCTTCATTTGCTGAACACTGAAAAAAAAAACATCAAACAACATTCACAAGCTCAGAGGAATTGCACCGAAGCATAGCAGTTCCTTAAAATGTACGTTTATCGAAACGGCTTTGTGTACGTCGGAACACATTTTCCATCTAGGAAACGTTTAACATCTAACTAAACAAACAAACCGCACATGGTCTCAACTGATCTTTTTGCAAACTGTAGTCAAATTGAGATTAACTTCACTATGAAGGACAGCATACATTTTCCACAAAGTGGCACACAATATTTTCCATGGTACTGACCGGTTTATTGACTGGGCCAGCTTCTGACGTCTCCCACTGACATTAACCTGCTGATGCTTGAGCCGCTGGACAAATGTGTGTGCTGGGATTGGGAGAAAGAAGTAAGAAAGACTGTTCCATATCCACAGCAGGATACCATGGGCATGCATTCTAAGTGGTATGATGGTATGGACAGTGGAACATAGTTTAAATTAATTGGGTGTTGGAAAACAAACCCCAATAATCCAAAATATGGCAGTAGTAGATTGGTCCCCAAAAAGACCAAGAGAATTACTAGGTGACAAAGTTGGTGAGAAGACATTTCATTGTGTGTTATTTGCAACATATCGCTGTACCTTCATGCTCTAGCAGGAAGGTGGTCAAGGAAAAACAGTGGCTGGTGTCTATACCGACTCTCTTACCCAGAGCCCCCTTGGGCACAGAGAGCCGTTTGATTGGTTCAGCATTGTGGGAGAGTCCAGATGCCTTCTGAAGAGTCCTCAGGATTTCAGTGTTCTGAAAGTGGAAAAACAAAAAGCCCATTTCATAAAGAACTCATTACTTCCCCCAGCTCTATGGTTGTTGGTTCAGATCTGCTACTGAAAATAATGACATGTAGACCCATACACAAAACAGTTGGTGAGGTGCTGATGAACAGAGAGTTAGCAAATCTAAGAAAAATAAAGTTGCACATACTGTACATCTTTGTGCAACTCTGTTTAACAAGTGGTCACCTTGACCCTGATCTAACCCTTCAGTGGCTGTTAGATTCTCACTTTTCCCCTGGTCTCCACGGCACAGTCCAGTGCTGTCCTTTGTCTCTTGTTCCTCATGTGGACCAAGGCTCCAGCCTGCAGTAACAGCTCCACCAGGGCCAGGTGGCCCCCTTTCACAGCCTCGTGCAGGGCCGTGTTGCCCTGGATGTTGGACAGGTTCACTGAGGCGTTGCTCTGGAGGAAGACAATATAGAAACGTCTGATCGCACACCGTTTTGCTGCTCACAATAGGCGGCCTTTTTAATGAAGCTTAGGTGGTATGGTTTACAAGGTTTGGACCAACATGGTCTTTGTCAGGTGATTGCACTGCTATCATTTTTCTACTTTTTGGTCCCTAGCAGCTAGCTATAAAGACCCCACTTAGCTGTTTATTTCTCCAGTGTGATGGTGTTGGCCTGTTTGACCCACTAGGGGGCAGCAGTATCAGTGTTCTGTTCACCTGCAGCAGGATGGTTGCCGTGTCCAGGTGACCTCTGAGGCAGGTGTGAATCAGAGGGGTGTTGCCATAGCGATCCTTCTTATTCAGCTTGGCGTTGCACTCCAGCAGTGATGTCACTACCTGAACATAAAACCAATGAGAGATTGAATCTTTTCCCATCTTCGCCCCAGACAATCTGCAGCAGACCTGCGTGTTCTTTCAAACACTTCAAACTTCTGGGCGAGTCTGCCTGGAGTCCGAGATGGAAGGGTGCTGGGACTATTCCGCAGTTTCTGATGAGCCAGGGAAGCTCAATCAAACGCAGCTAAATTATAGTACTGTGTGCCCACCTGTATGTGGCTGTTCTGGCTGGCCAGGTGCAGTGGCGTGGCACTCTGGCTGTTGCGTGCGTTGACGTTGGCCCCGTTGCGGCTGAGCAGGGACACCAGCGCCGTGTGACCATGGAGCGCCGCCACGTGTAGGGGAGTGAAGCCATCCACACTACTGCTGTTCACACCCAGACCACTGGCCTGCAGGCACACAAACTTCTGGAGGCAAACACACGCGCACATGCACACAATAAAACAGACAAAGGCACAGACATTAAGTTAACTGGACAGCTCTGCAGGAACATTACAAAAAAACTCAACAAAATCTCCATTCACCATAGCTTTATTACTACCAGTAAGGCCCTGTGTGAAGACTGCTGTTTGTTTGCTCATTGTACATCAGAAAGAGGTTTGGTAAGTGTGTTTGTCAGGGTATGGAGCCTGCAGTAGTGAGGACACATGAGGGTTGTTGTCTGACCTTCTGTGACGGCCCACAGTGTGGACACTGGCACAGTGGGTGGCACAACTTAGTCCAGGAGGGCAGCCCTGCTTCCTCCTCCTCTGGCTCCTCGTCCAACCACTCCAACAGGTACCGCACCATCTCTATGTCTCCATCGGCGGCCGCACGCAGCAACTTCTCCACCTGTCAGTCAAACAGAGAGGCGCAGCCTATTAGAACACCAGACAGTAAATGCAGGGCCTTTAGAAACTGCCAACATGGATTACAAACTACAGATATAGTCAGTTCTCCAAAACCTTGTGTGAAAGCTCTAAATATTAGCATCCCTCAATAAATAGAAAAATACTGCAGCTAATTTCACCTACATTCCCTCCCCATTTCTGTTCCTTAAAATATTAAGTCCGCTATTTAGGGGACTTTGAGCGGTTCTGGACTAGTTCTGACTGATATTTATGTGCACAGTGTGCTCTGTGAAAGACGCAACATCAATTGCTTTACATTCCCTAAAAGTTCTGGTTGTCTTGATTCAAATGCACTATTTGCAAGCGCAGCTGTGAGGTTCACAGACATTTGCATAGGAAGCGACATGACATTTTCTGGCCTATCCAGACAAAGGAACGATTTCCAGTTCCTGTGACCCTCAGTAAGACAGTAGTTTAGGAATTGTTAGTTAGATTACTTGTTGGTTATTACTGCATTGTCGGAACTAGAAGCACAAGCATTTCGCTACACTCGCATTAACATCTGCTAACCATGTGTATGTGACAAATAAAATTTGATTTGATTTTGTAGATGCACATGGAATAGCGCATATGAAAACGGGAGAGTCTAGCAGATGTAACAGATGGAAAAAAACAGAAATGAATTTTGCAGAAATTAAACAAGATCACTTCCTCTAGGTCACAGATGCACAAAATCTCCGTGCTTAAAGCAGAAGTTGTAACAAGTCTGCACACATTTGAATGGTGTCTGAGTCGCTCAGAGGACGTTTGGCGGAAAAAGTTGTCGGTTCTATGAAAAATGGTGCCAATATTGTACTGTCACTAAGTATGGTCATACTTATTTTACAGTTATAAAGCTGAAATCTTATAGTAAGACGTTTAGAATTTGATTGTTACTATATTTAGAAAGCACTTCAGTCATTTTAAGCCCATTGCCCTACTTTTGTTGAATAGGGGGAAGAAAAAAAAAATCGTATGATTTCTCATATTTGTACTATGTTCTTCAGCTTGTGTCATCAAAAGTGAGTACACTTCAGCAATTTATAACCACTTACCAGAAGGGTGAGTCCCAGACCTTTCTAAAACTATGCAGCATTACCAGTTATTGTTTATGGCCATCTCATGAAAATAATTACTTTTGGATATGTCTTTTTTGGCAGAAATCTACATTTTGCCCTCGCGCTCAATAATTGAATTAAGAGGATGGTACTCCTCAGACATTTTCAGGGTCAACTCTGCCTAAAACAGGGGTCCTGAGTGCTCTGCTCACCTCTTTGTGGAGGACCCTGTCGCAGTCGGGCCTGGCCTCAGAGCTCTGGGAGGTGGTGCTGGAGACAGAGGAACGGCGGCTGCTGCAGACAGAGGCCTCGGGAGAGCGGTTAGGGGACTGGCAGGGACAGCAGGGGGAGAGAGAGAGCCCCGTCAATCAGCTGGCCATACCACACCCAGATCATGATCCGGTTTCCCGATTAGAACTTAAAAACTTACCAGTGTTTTAACGATGCATCGTTACTATAACGTCCGAAGATGTCACATGCTTTTCCCAAAACACCACGTAGACCATGTTAGCTAAGTGCTTAGATGGCGCATGTGTCGATACTGATAGCGCCGCTCTCAGATCAGCTTTCTCCATTCAATCTCATTCAAATGATTCTGCAATTCTGACGACGGATCAGCTCCTAAATAGATATTACATGGCTGCAAATGTTGAGGCGGCTTATTCTAATGCTTACCCCATAATAATGCACTAAATCACAGATTTGGCACATCATTGCGCTCGTTGTTTCACAACATTAAATATATTGAGGCAATTTAAGACAGTAGCCTAAAATAAGAAAAATAAGACGTAATTGATTGAACATGAAATTGAGTTCAATATCATTCAAATACATAGGCCTATGTAGCATATACTATATTATTTTAATGCAGTGATCTCGGTTTGTATTTGAAGCATCTTTGTATCATTCGCTTGTTTGTGGCAATTGCAAAGACATTGGCCACTTTTAAGTTCGTTCTCAAGTTATCTGCGGTTACAGAGAGACAGAAACATCTTGATTCTAAGTTTAGCAGAGATTTTCTAACGACCCACTTAGCTTGTTCTTCGAGTGGTCTGAGGTAGTGAGTAAACATCTAGCGTTTTCAAGTGAAACTCCACCAACGACGGTTTTGGGTAACAGCTCGGGGATTTAACGATGCTCCTACGAAGGTTTTAACAATGAACTTAGCCTTGAGATGCTTTTGGGAAACTGGGCCCAGGCTGCTTCGAGCAGAGCAAGTAAAGAGATTTCTTTGGAATATATAGGACAATACACCTACAGGATTCTGGTTAATGGTATTTTAACAGCTTGGCTGGTCAGAGCCATTTGTTTATCAAATGAAATGCTGTAGTTCCACTATTCTGAGTCAACTCTTCTCCTATGTGATGACATTTGACTTACATCCTTGCCATCTCTTCTGTGAGAACTGTTGTGTGTCAACTCCAGCAGCATCAAAATCTGCAAGACAGACATTGGTACAAACACACACACACACACACACACACACACACACACACACACTTACTTACATATGAGCACATACAGTGCATTGGGAAAGTATTCAGACCCCTTGACTTTTTACACATTTTGTTACATTACAGCCTTATTCTAAAATTGATTCAATTGTTTTTCCTCCCCATCAATCTACACACAATACCCCATAATGACAAAGCACTTAGTTAAAAATTAAAAATAAAACGGAAACATTTACATAAGTAGTCAGACCCTTGCTGAATCAGAATTAGTTAGGTAACAGATGTTTTATTTACTTTCATAATATGCTTATGTGAGATCCTTGTCATTAGAATGTCTCTTTTTGGACTATACTGTCAGCAGTTGCATTTTTCTCTCTTCTCTTGGGAAAATTCACTTGGGCCCAGAGAGGGGAGAGGTCAGGCTTGTCTTCATATGTGAATGTATCTGTTAAACCATGTGAAGGGATGATTAAGGGGGAACCAATTATCTCTTGGCTTCACAATGTCTGTGCACAAGTCACTCCCCTCAGTGAGCTTGTCCAGGGGTGGGTTGTATTTGAGATGGGAGTATCTAAAGTTGACAATTGATATTGAGAACAAACTGAACAATAATTTATAGCTAATGCTATCTGGCTATGGGATACTGCTCTCTCAAGTAAAAGGCCCTTTGTGATGTTTCTGAGATCTGTGGTTCGTCATGTGAGTTGAGGGGTGTATCATGGCTATAAAAGATACTAGAATTATTTTGTAAGCACTTTCATAATTCATTTATAGACACTGAATTGATCTGAGAGTCAAAGGGCTATGGTGAAGTTCATATAATTAAGGATTACGTTTAAAATATAACTCTGACTTGTGTGTGGTTTGTAAGCCCTCCTCATTTAGTAATACAGGAAATGACCACGACACCCTTTACTCAGTACTTTGTTGAAGCACATTTGGCAGCGATTACAGCCTCTTGGGTATGACGCTACAAGCTTGGCACACCTGTATTTGGGAAGTTTCTCCCATTCTTCTCTGCAGATCCTCTCAAGCTCGGTCAGGTTGGATTGGGAGCGTCGCTGCACAGCTATTGAGATGTTAGATCGTGTCGAAGTCCTGGCTCTGGCTGGACATTCAGAGACTTGTCCCGAAGCCACTCCTGCGTTGTCTTGACTGTGTGCTTAGGGTCATTGTCCTGTTGGAAGGTGAAACATCGCCCCAGTCGGAGGACTTGAGCAGGTTCATCAAGGATCTCTATACTTTGCACCGTTCAGCTTTCCCTCGATCCTGACTAGTCTCCCAGTCCCTGCCGCTGAAAAACATGCTTCACCGTAGGGATGGTGCCAGGTTTCCTCTAGATGTGACACTTGGCATTCAGACCAACGAGTTATATCTTGTTTCTCAGGGTCAGAGTCCTTTAGGTGCCTTTTGGCAAACTCCAAGTGGGCTGTCATTTGCTTCCGTCTGGCCACTGTGGAGTGCTGCAGAGATGGTTTTCCTTCTGTAAATTTATCCCATCTCCACAGAGGAACTCTGGAGCTCTGTCAGAGTGACCATCGAGTTCTTGGTCACCTCCCTGACCAAGGCCCTTCTCCCCCGACTATTCAGCTTTCAACTTACCGAAACACATCATTTAAAAAAATAAATAAAGGGCCCATCTGGGTAGGTGGTAAAATGTTTGCATGTGACTGACTAAGTCGCTTTGGATAAAAGTGTGTGCCAAATAGCATATATTAGGTGGTTTTAGCAGATCAGGGGGTCTCACTCCTCACCTTAGAATTCAAAGCACACTGTAGTGGAGAGTCCTTGGCCTTGTTGTAGATGGTGGTGCTGGCTCCGTTCTCCAGCAGAACCTCGATGATGCCCTCGTAGCCCCAGCGGGCCGCGATGTGCAGGGGGGTGTCCCCCTTGTCGTTCTGGATGTTCAGACGGCACGTGGGCAGGTCGTAGTACACCAGAGCCTTAACACACTGGGACACGGATGGGATAACACCGTCAGACTAAAAGCAATCTTCTCTGAACTACCATAGAGCGTGACACTGTGAGTAGAGGCTATCGTCATCATCCTCCATATACCTGTACTCATTTACAGCAGAAAGGATGGGCTCATAGTATTGGCTGGAATGGAATGGCATTGAACGCAAACACTGGTATCAAACGCATTGAAGCTATCTCTATTCACTCCATCCAAGCCATTATTATGAGCCATCCACCCCTCAGCACCCTCGTGTGATACAGATACTTTCATTTCTATCCCATGTACTGAGACTGGTTGCACTTCCTCAGCTCTATCCCTCAGATGACCAAATTGGCACAGTCAAAAGCTGTTGAAATGACAGATTGTGACTTTAAAAAGACAGATTTACACTGGAGTGGCTCCCCAGACTGACTTACATCTTCATGTCCATACATACAGGCCAGGTGCAGAGGAGTGTTTCCATTGTTGTCCTGGGCATCCGTGTTCGCCTTATAGTGCAAGAGCAGCAGCTGGGTGGGAGAGAGAGTGAGAGAAAAATATGTCAGAGAGATTGAACAGTTTGTGTAACAGAAGTATCCTTTTTGCATACAGTTTCTGTGATATAGTGTAGCTCATCCTAGCCTGGTTCCAGATCTGTTTAGGAGTAGGTAAGGCAGCACAAAAAGATCTGGAACCAGGCTATAACTGTCCTGCTAGCATCCCGTCTCACCGTGACTCCCTGGTAGCCCTTCTGACAGGAGAGGTGCAGGGGTGAGAGGGCGTGGTAGTCTGTGGCGTTCACCAGAGCGCCCTTAGACACCAGCAGGTCGATCAACAGGGACTGACCTGCCATGGCAAAGACAGGCTTTTTACTTCATTTAGACAGTGGGGAATGAGAACGGGAGACAGATGGAAGGGGATGAAAAGTACAGAAAGTGGAGGATGGGGGACTTCGATTCCCCCTGCCTTTAGGGTCTATGTGTAGTCCCAAGGAAGATTTGTGGCTCATTAGGCCACCCTCAGGCACTTATTAGCATCACCTACCATAGATAGCAGCGACATGAAGTGGCGTATATCCTCTATCGTCTCGAGAGAAGGGTGTTACAATGGACGGGTCATTCAGTCTTCTGCGCGAAGCAGACACAGTAATAGAGAAAAGGGAAATGAAACTTCAAGGGGAATTACAAAAGTAGGAGAATAAATCATGTGTTCGGTTTCTATCCACTGCATTTAATGACAACAACACAGAAAGAGAATATGATTCCACTAGGAGTGAGAGAGGCAGAAACACAGACACTAGAAGTGTCTGAGACTTACCTGATAGGTGGGGGAAAGGGGATATCTAGTCAGTTGCACAGCTGAATGCATTCAATTGAAAAATGTCTTCCGCATTCCTCTGAATCAGAGGTGCGGGGGGGCTGCCTTAATCGAAGTCCACGTTATTGGCGCCCGGGGAGTAGTTGTTGTGGGGGGGTTAAAACCTGTTCAGGGCTCGGGACAATACTGCCCCCTTTGGATGAATTGCGTGCCCATAGTAAACTGAAAATAAATTCTGTCCAAAATTGCTAATATATGCATATAATAATAATTATTGAATAGAAAACACTCTAAAGCTTCTAAAACCGTTTTATGTCTGTAAGTATAGCAGAACTCACAGGGCAGCCAATCTCCCAAACTTGTTTTGGCATCCAGAAAGTTGGGGCAACTTTGACGTCATCGCCCCCACCCTTCCCAACCAGCTATGGATCTGGGAACAGTTTCTATGTCTTCCGCGAGATGTCCTCTATCAATAGAGCGTTTAATTGTGCAAATCCCGCGAGCTTTGACCCTTTGGCAAGTAAACGGAGATTTATGGATATAAATGGCATATTATTGAAAAAAACAAATGTACTGTGTAACATGTCCTATTACTGTCATCTGATGAAGATTTTCAAAAGGTTAGTGAATTATTTTTCTTTTAATCCTGCGTTTGTGATTGCATCTTTTGTTTGACAAAATGGCTACATATCGTCTGTGTCTTTGTGGTGGTTTGACATACATATGTGCTATGTTTTCGCCGTAAAACATTTTAGAAATCTGACTTGCTGGGTAGATGAACAAGGTGTTTATCTTTCATTTGAGCTATTGGACTTGTTAATGTGTGGAGGTTAAATATTTCTAAGAATATTTTTGCAATCCATGCGCCACGTTCCAGCTGAACGGGGGGAGGAGGCGTTCATGATGTCAACAAGGCAGAACGGCAGATTTTCCCAACTTGCCGGCTCGGGTATTCGAACAAGCAACCTTTCAGTTACTGTCCCAACGCTCTAATTGCTAGGCTACCTGCCGCCCCGTCATAACAAACCTGTGTGTGGTATAGCGTGCGTGTGTGCTCACCCAGAGACCCGGAGCTCACAGTGATCACAGGAGCAAAGGGGGTGACACATCTTCACCCCGTCCTCATCGCTTTCGTTTTCACTCAACACACGCTTGACCTCCGCTTCGTTACCGTTGGCTATGTGCTACAGGACACACACACAGACACACACACAGACACACACAATCAGTTAAAAAAAAGAGGGGGAAAAAATCATACGGATAATTGATTCTTTTAAACCCAAAGAAAGTTGGTTAAACAATGTTTTCATGTGAACAAATTAAAATGTTTAATGAAGTAAGGTATCCATCTAGCCAATAGACCATGATGCCCAGTCAGTGCTGGGGAAGCTACTCTGAAATCATAGTTTACCAAGCTACCAATAACTTCACACTAGAAGTTAACGCTACACTAAAGCTACCCCTAAGGAACGAAAGCCACTTTGAAAAATGTCACAGACTACAAATTGCAAGAACAGGTCACTCTGGGGTCAGGTGTTAACAGACTGTAATTTAGCCTACTAAACACAAAAACTGTTTCAAGTGACAATTAGGCAGGTCTGATGCCCTCATATTTTCTTATATTTTTGCAAAAAAAGCCGTGTGTAGTTAACTTTTTTGCCATGTAGTGATGTAGCTATTAACGACAGAAACCACTACCAAGATTAGAATTGAGTTCAACTACCAACAAACTACTGCAAAATGTAGATAAATTACTCATTTACAACATGTAGTTCACTACTCCCCAACACAGAGTAAAGCTTTCCTCCCCCCTAAAACTTGGTCATGTTCTCACCTCAAACAGACAGTTGATGGGGGTAGCATCGTTCTGACAGAGCAGGTTTATTTTCTGTGTGAAACGCACCTTGTCGTTCAGTTCCCCTGAGCCCTGCAAACAACAGACAGTCACTTACTCTGCACACAGGACTTTTTCCCCTCACTCATTTCGGTCAAGTTCGCTCACTACTGTGGCCTGTTATGACAGGTATAGCAGTGATAAAGTGGTGTATCTAAGTCAACAGCGCTTGTATAGGATATCAGCTACAACAATGTCGTATGTGCTGGTGGTGTATAAAGCCATTTTCACAACACTGAGCCAAGTCAAGCTAGCCAGGGCCCAGGTACACCGAGTGAACAAAAACATTAAGAACACCTGCTCTTTCCATGACAGACCGACCAGGTGAATCCAGGTGAAAGCTATGATCCCTTATTGATGTCACTTGTTAAAATCAGTGTATATGAAGGGGAGCAGACAGGTTAAAGAAGGATTTTTAAGCCTTCAGACAATTGAGACATGGATTGTGTATGTGTGCCATTCAAAGGGTGGATTGGCAAGACAAAAGATTTAAGTGCCTTTGAATAGGCGCACCAGTTTGCGTCAAGAACTGCAACGCTGCTGGGTTTTTCACACTCAACAGTTTCCTGTGTGTATCAAGAACGGTTCATCACTCAAATGACATCCAGCCAACTTGACACAACTGTGGGAAGAGTCTATGCCACAACCAATTGAGGCTGTTCTGAGGACAAAAAAGGAGGGTGCAAATCAATATTAAAAGTTTTGTACACTCAGTGTAGTGTAACGTAAGGAAGGAGCCACCCTGTGTGAGTGCTACTGTACTTTGTTGTGCTCACCATTTGTCTCTGGCTCAGGAAGTTGACCTAGCTGATGACTGTGTGAGCTCTTACTGCGCGAGTACGACTATACTGTACTGTAATGCACTGTCACCTTTCGTTCCTGGCTCAGGTTGAGGTTGCCCTGGCTGATGAACTCGACGGCGGCCTCAAACGACGTCAGCCAGTAGCTCAGCTCGTCCTTGGTGGAGCTACAGAAATGGAAGTTCTTGATGTAGCTCAGGTTGGCCATCCTGGAAGAGTATTAGTTAAAACACAACACTGGCTTTTAATACATGATTTACTAGTTAATGAATCAATCAATGGCTCGGTTTAATTACTAGGTCACTTTAGTAATTCATTCATTCAACTAGTTTACTTGAAGTAAATCAAGTCATTCCATGGTCAGTGGTATTAGTAGGTTGAAGGTTTTCGGCTGAACATCTTCCTCACCAATTGGGGATCTCAGTCTTCACAAGTAAGTACAGAATGACAGAGAGAAGATCATCTGCACATACGGCCTCAATGCTCACTGCATGTGAAGGAAAAAAGGGAAATGAAAGGAAGAATTCAATTACGGTGGTTCCTTCGGTAACTGTAACCTGTCAATGTGACTGAGGTTTATGGCCGGGGGCACACAGTAGACTAGAGAGATAAGGCTCTTTAAAACGAATACATCAAAACCGCTTCATCCTACAAACACATGAGCGTTGCTTTACCTGTGAAATGCCCACACAGTCTGTCTAACCTCTGTGAGACAGACAATCTGCCTCTTTCCTTGTCGTTTAGGATTTAAATTGGTAAATTGGCTGTTTGGCCAACAGAAATTACGAGTGGATCACACCACGCCACAGAGACAGGGTAAGGGTTGTCATGTGGCCAACAAGGTTTTATTTCCAAAACAAACTGGACAAACACATTAGGCCCTAAGAGTCAGGACATTGTTATGCGTAAGTACAGAGTTAATTATATTACCAGGCAGGGAGTGAACAGAAATTGAGGAATGGAGGACATTAGGTGGGACTGTGCAGAATTCAGTCAACTTTCCTACACACCCTGACTTGGGCGGTTACAGTGACCAGCCTTGTAAGCTACTTATAGTAACTTAATGTCATCATAAAACATTGGTAAATCAGCCATTGTGCACATGTAACATTTCTACCTGTAACTTTCTGGATGAAAGCTAAAATTATATTTGACTCCAGAGGCCGAAGCATGACCTTCCAGATCTGCAGAGATGTGGTAAAGAAGTCAGTGGAACACAGACCATTGGGGGGGGGGGGAGAAAAGGGACGGCGGATTGGCACACAACCAACAAATCTGATCTAACAAAAGTGGCAATCCGTAATGATTTATGTATTGTAACAGGCCCACAATGCGGTTACTACAGTCTGATTAAAATATAATTGGCTGCTTCGATGCATAACATTTAGAAGTAGCCGCTTTTCAGGCTTCGAAAAAGTGACTCCTAAATGCTAACTCACGTTCTTATAAGCTGGTTGCATAGCTAGCGTGGAGAAATGGGCAGTGGTAGACAGTCGTTTTTAACTGGATTGAAGTTGATTGGTGACAATAACATGAAATTGTATTGGGGTTGACATCCATACGAGCATTACTCAGAGTTTTACCTCAACACAGTGTGAAATATACATATAAACAATAGCCTAAATGTAGGCTAATTTTGCTGAGGGGCAATGAGGAGATTCGGGATCTTTCCCCCACACGTTTCCATGGCATTTCCACTGTTTTGGTTTTTTAAACCTTTATTTGAAACTGGAAACACTTATCTCCCTCACTAGCTTTAAGCGCCAACTGTCAGAGCAGCTCACAGATTACTGCACCTGTACATAGCCCACCTATATTTCAGCCCAAACAACTACCCATTTCCCTACTGTATTTAATTTATTTATTTATTTTGCTCCTTTGCACCCCATTATTTTTATTTCTACTTTGCACATTCTTCCACTGCAAATCTACCATTCCAGTGTTTTACTTGCTATATTGTATTTACTTTGCCACCATGGCCTTTTTTGCCTTTACCTCCCTTATCTCACCTCATTTGCTCACATCGTATATAGACTTGTTTATACTGTATTATTGACTGTATGTTTGTTTTACTCCATGTGTAACTGTCGTTGTATGTGTCGAACTGCTTTGCTTTATCCTGGCCAGATCTTAATTGTAAATGAGAACTTATTCTCAACTTGCCTACCTGGTTAAATAAAAGGTGAAATAAATTTAAAAAATGTAACTAGGCAAGTCAGTTAAGAACAAATTCTTATTTACAATGACGGCCCACCGGGGAACGTGACTGGGCCAACGCCCTAACCACTAGGCTACCTGCCGCCCCATGGTTGAGTTTCTTTGATCTCTTTACTGCATCTATAGTACCATAACAAACAGTCCAGAATCCATTTTAAGGCACATTTACGTTCCAGTGTCAACGGTGCTGTTTTGTGACACAACAACACTGTGTAAACTTCTGCCGATGTGACATGAAATGCAGACGAGACAAGAGACAGACAGATGGTATACCTGAGCTGCTGGGGGACTGCATGATGGCGAGTCCCACCTTTCTGAGGCAGAGCAGCTTGTGTAGAGGAGAGGTGCAGTGGTTCAACTGGCTCAGCTCTCTCTTGGCCCGGGGTATATTTATACTGTATTTGGTAATAGGGAAATACAACTGGGTATTGATACTATAGTAGGATTCAGGAACACACTACAGGTTATAGTAGTGAATGGCTAGGTGATATTGATACTGATGAGACAGGCAAACATACTCCTATAGTCTATAGACACAACGGAACAGGGTCTCATATCAGACCTATTCAATATGATGATCAGTTTGTATTAGAAGTGGTATATGAGCGATATGGTGGTGTGGCCCCTTGTTTGTGTTGTATGCAGACTTGCAAAGTTTCTCGTCCAGCATGTATAATGCGATGTCTGCACATGGTTACTTTGGACTGTCAGCATAAAGGCGACCAACCTAAATTCAGATTTGAACCCCAAGTCTTTCTGCTGCAGGTCCTGCAGACCTCTGGTGGTTTTGTTGAAGGCAGAATCCTGTTGAAACAGTGATAGTTAACATGGACATTAACCTTTACCGCATGGTGATTCTGAGGCTATAAAAAGACTGACAGTAATATCAAATACTGTACAGACCTGGCTGGCTTCAAGAGTTCCCACAAAGTTAAATATTAAATCATGGATACCATGATGTATATACATCTGAAAGATAAAACAGAAAATATGTATACTGACAACATCTCATAAAAACACATGAAGCATTATAGCGTCACACAACTACTCCGTGGGGCAGTTTTCAAATGTTCAATACAACACAATAGACGGAAATCTCTCTTACTTCCACCGCTTGTTTAAGGAGAGTCATCTGGAGCTCCTGTTTGGCCAGCACTTTCTGAAAAACAGGAGGTATAACCAATCCGATTCATATCTCAGGAAAGACAACTGGGTCGTGGTCCAGTAGGCACGTAGAAATGGAAAACCTGAACTTGTCCAATAAGAAACATTTAAAAAAACATTGCTACAGTGTGACCTACTGAACATGACTCGAGATATGTAGATAATCAGGCAGTGTTGCCAACTTAGCAACTTTGTCACTAGATTTAGCGAGTTTTCAGACCCCTCCAGCAACTTTTATTGGTTAAAGAGTATAGCAACACGTTTAGCTACTATTCAAGGCTACCCCAGCAACTTTTGGTTGATTTAGTGACTTCCCTATTTGTGTGAGTGTGTGCCCACTTGGCTGAGCCTAGCTGTGCTGCTCTGAGCACTGCTACCTCTCTACCAACTGCTGCTGCACGTGTGCACCTTCCGCCAAATCTCTCGCGTCTCTCTCCACTCTAGCCTCTCGACTCCCTCTCTGCTGCTGCAGCGAGAGAAATTAATTTATTAAATTGTTCCTTATTGTTAAATGATAGAGCTCTCCAGCATAAATAATATTTTTTTAATGCAAAAAAAATAAGCATTCTAAATAAGTTAGCTATCATACATTTAAACAAAACATTTTATTTTTTTAAAAACAAATTAATTTATTCCTTTTTGTTCTCCTTCAAACATTCTATTAATTTTTGCTTTGGAGAATTTTGCATTGCATGAGAGACTGAGGGACAGCATAAGTATGTTATTTTTTATGCGCAAAATAACATTATGACATCGCTATTACTTCATAACCTCATCTAATGACTTTTAGCGACAAATGGAGCAACCAACAGCTACCTTGTTTGAAAAATAGTTGGCAACCCGACAATCTAACAGTCATGTTCCTACAGTACTTACCAGGCTTGAGTCTCTCAACAGGCACTGAAGACATTTAGTATAAAGGGCATTCACTGAGTCCTGAGGGGAAAGGACAGTCACAGGTTAGAGCAGTGGTCACAGCAGAATAAATATTATATTTCGCATAGAGTCCGGTCCAAAATTATTGGCACCATTGATAAAGCTGAGCAAACAGAAAAAATGTAATTTACAAATACTGAGCTATATTGTATGCTCCCATTTTTTTTTTTTTACATGTAATTATTCACAATTGGTCAGAGAAAACATTTTTGTTTAAGAAGTAATAAAAATAGGGGTCTAAATTATTGGCACCCTTGTTTTCAATATTTTACCTTGCAAGGATAACTCCACTGAGCCTTTATCTAAACTGTTTCATGTCTTCACTGACATTTGCAACCTCTCCCTGTGCGAGTTTGTAATACCAACATGCTTTAAGCAGACCACCATAGTGCCTGTGCCCAAGAACACTAAGGTAACCTGCCTAAATGACTACCGATCCGTAGCACTCACGTCTATAGCCATAATGTGCTTTGAAAGGCTGGTCATGGCTCACATCAACACCATCATCCCAGAAACCCTTGGCCCACTCCAATTTGTATGTTGCCCCAACAGATCCACAAAATGCAGTCTCTATTGCATTACACACTGTCCTTTCCCACCTGGACAAAAGGAACACCTATGTGAGAATGCTATTCATTGACTACAGCTCAGCGTTCAACACCATAGTACCCTCAAAGCTCATCAATAAGCTAAGGACCCTGGGACAATATACCTCCCTCTGCAACTGGATCCTGGACTTCCTGACGGGCCGCCCCCAGGTGGTAAGGGTAGGAACCAACTCACCCGCCATGCTGATCCTCAACACAGGGGCCCCTCAGGGGTGAGTGCTCAGCCCCCTCCTGTACTCCCTGTTCACTCATGACTGCACGGCCAGGCACAACTCTAACACCATCATTAAATTTGCCGATGACACAACAGCGGTATGCCTGATCACAGACAACAACGAGACAGGCTATAGGGAGGAGCTCAGAGACCTGGCTGCATGGTGCCAGGACAACAACCTCTCCCTCAACGTGATCAAGACAAAGAGGGTGATTGTGGACTAGGGGACAGAGGCCTGAACACACCCCCATTCTCATCGACGGGGCTGCAGTGGAGCAGGTTGAAAGCTTCAAGTTCCTTGGTGTCCACATCAAACTAACATGGTCCAAGCACACCATGACAGTTGTGAATTGGGCACGACAAAACCTATTCCCTAAGAATTGTCAAAGACTGCACCCTAGTCACCCTAGTCATAGACTGTTCTCTCTGCTACCATACGGCAAGCGGGAACCAGAGCGCCAAGTCTAGGTCCAAGAGGCTTCTAAACAGCTTCTACCCCAAAGCCATACGACTCCTGAACATCTAGTCAAATGGCAACCCAGACTATTCACATTGCCCCTCCACACCACTGCCACTCTCGGTTGTCATCTATGCAGTCACTTTAATTAACTCTACCTACATGTACATACAACCTCAACTAACCGGTGCCCCCGCACATTGATGCTGTACATATAGTCTTTATTTTTTACTGCTGCTCTTTAATTACTTGTTACTTCTCTCTTATTCATATTTTTTTTAACTGCACGTTGTTTAGGGGCTCGTAAGTAAGCATTTCACTGTAAGGTCTACACCGGTTGTACTCAGTGCATGTGACTAATATAATTTGAGAACACATTGGGAGTGATCTTAGTCCTTTAAACAGAATTGTTCCAGATTGTTGATATCCTTCATCTGCACTTATGGACTGCCTTCTTCAATTCAAACTACAGATTTTCAATGGGGTTCAAGTCCTGAGACTGTGCTATGTGTTGCAAAATGTTGATTTTGTGGTCAAACCATTTATTTGTGGATTTTGATTTGTGCTTGCGGTTATTGTCTTGCTAAAAGTTCTACTTGCGGCCAAATTTTAGCCTCTTTGCAGTTCTTGACAAACGGGCGCGCCTGACACCTACTACAATAGCCCATTCAAAGGCACTTAAATATTTTGTCTCACCCATTCCCCCTCTGAATGGCACACATCCACAATCCATGTCTCAAGGCTTAAAAATCCTTCTAGAATCATTCTCCTCCCCTTCATATAAACTGATTGGAGTGGATTTAACAGGTCACATCAGCAAGAGATATCACCTGGTCAGTCTACGTCATGGAAAAAGCAGGCGTTCCTTATGTTTTGTACACTCAGTGTAGGTTATCATGCATGGAAATGGTTTTACCCGACCCTTGTGAAATTGCTAGCTAGCTAGTACTGTCCATCAGGATTAGGCACGGTGCTTACAATGTGGTGTCGCAGTCCCTTCCTTTCCTGCTCTTTAAAGGAATGGCAGAAGCTGCTTATGAACTTGTCCAGTTTCTCCGCATGGCGGCCCAGAAACTCCCGGACATCCTCCACATTCTTCAGACAGTACAGTCCTGGGCTGGGGGTCACCTCCACTGAGAGAGGGAGACAAGAAAGGTGAGAGTGAGAGAGAAGGTGAGAGTGAGATGGTGGCTGTAGGCTGTTTGTATCTGGTTCAACATCAACTAAAATCGCACACCCACTTAAATAGACTTTCACGGCTTCTGGAGGAGAGCAGTACCTGGGCTTTGGTCTGTGTCGATGGGCCTGGCGATACAGAGGATGCTGTAGCTCTGCTCCTTCTCATTGTAAAAAGTCTCCTCAAACAGGATGGGCACGTTGGCTGGGGCCTGGAACCCTGCGCCCAGTCTGACCTGGCTGTCCTGGATGGTCAGTTCCTATCAGAGAGGAAGAGGAGGAGCAGACCCCCAATATCCTCCGTTATAGCAGAGTAGAATCAACCAAAGAGATACAGTTAGGCCAGAGAATATGAAATAGTCTGATGTTTTGGTGTAGAAAACCAATGATTCAACACATATTTTACCATGTTTAAATAGAGGAAGAGGACATTAGTACACTAGCATACAATTTCTCAGTGTAACAACTGTAGAATCAAGAGATGGCTAATACTTTTTTCAATTTGACCTTTATTTAACTAGGCAAGTCAGTTAAGAACAAATTCTTATTTACAATGACGGCCTACCCCGGCCGACACTGGGCCAATTGTGTGCCGCCCTATGGTACTCCCAATCACGGCCGGGTGTGATACAGCCTGGATCGAGACTGGCGTTTCCATATGCCGTGGTACTGGTCTCATGGAACTTACCTTCCCATCTACAGTCTGATATCCCTCTCCAGAGGGCTGTAAAACGTAGGTTTCAAACTGGGCTGCTGTGTACGCCCCAAGGGTTAGACTTCCACGGCACGGCACCAAAACCTGGGGGCACAGTAATATGACCATCATCAAGGTTTTAAATTAAAAAAAAAAAAAACATGTTTCTCGTGACTCTAAGAATGGATTTATCAATGGTTTCATTGGTAAAGTTTCTCCAATAAAAAGCATCTGATCTTACTGTGACATTGCTACTTCGCCCCAGGAAGTAGCCTTGATTTCTTTATGATATGGCCTACTGCCCAGTGCCCACATTGCAATCCAATACCCATGACCGTAGTGTCAACACAAACTCTTTGCTTCTCTTTTAAAGCATTTAATACCAGAGGGAAAAAAATCTGACATGATTCGAAACACTGTAAATGGAGAAATATACACATTCATCTAACACCGTCTTTGGTACATAATTAGTCTGGCCTATACTCCCAAATTAAATTAATTATAGTAATCACCATTGAGTGTGTACCATCTTATTATGCATACTGGATGGACTGGTTACCTTATGCTACGCTCAAAACGTTCTATTCATGAGTCTGGGAAAGAACGTATAGGCCTAGGCCAGTGGTCACCAACCCGTCGATTGCGATCAATTGGTTGATTTCCAAGGCTTTCTTAGTCGATCACCAAACATCTCTGTAAAAAGAACAATTATAAAGCCTTGCACTCCAATTATATTTTATTAGTTTTGTTCTATTGGAGGTAGATGCACTTAATTCAGCAGCCATAGTGCCAGGAAGGCACTTATTTTTTCACCAAAAATATTTTCCTTTATTATTTTCCCCTAACCCTACCACCCCTCCCATAATTGGAGTAAACTAATCAACAACAACAGTTAGGCTTCAGCTTCCATACTGTCATGACTCCAAGGCCTCCAATCAGCTTGGCAAATAGCCCGACCCCCCGCTCTCCCACGTAAATCTTATGCAGCTGAGAACCCAAAACCCCTAAATGTCAAAAAGTGAATATTGGAACAATATTTCTAAAGATAGGAATGGTCAGTGGGGATCTAAAGAATAATCATGTCAAATTGTTTTTCATTTTGTGATGTCATTAAAAACAGTATAACACAAATACTGTAACTTGACATACACAGTGTGAAAGCTCTTCAAATTTACATCCTTTACATTGTGTAGGAAATATGAAGAACAATTCAATTTTTTTGTTAAGATAGGAATGTGATTTCAGTTTTCTAACGAGAACATAGTTCATGTGCAAAGGACATGAAAACTAAACCACACACTGAATGAGGTCAGAAGAGCCTGTCAGTGTGATGGAACCGCACTTTTCGGCAAGAGTGCTTAAAAGGACTCGCTAAGAATTAACATGCAGACCAGCAAACGTGAAGAGTGCACTAAAAGATGTGAGAGCGTGGTCCACACGTTGAAATGGTTAGAAACTGGAAACTCCACACAAGGTGAAGATAAAGACTAGACCTTAGCATTGCCAGTCTGCAGCTGGGCATGTAAAAGTGGTCCTAGAACTTTGACTAAAGACAAGGTGGGAAGGGAAAAAAAATCCCATCTCAGACAACCATTGGTGCATCTGAAGATCTGTTCTATTTGAACACAAGACCAAGACTATGAACTATGAAGAAGGACCTTGTGATCTCGGGTGTAAGGCTCTGGTTGTCCACTAATCGAGCCATTCCCCATACAAAGATTGATTGGTTTCAACAGAGATGACGAACAAAGCCACCTACACATAAATACATTGCATTACTTACCCAAAAGGGTGGCAACTTGTGTGTAAGGTATATGTGAGCGTTGTTTCCAAATGTACGATAAATGTCCCTTTTCCCCCTCTCTCCATTTTCCACACCTCCTTTTCCATATGTGCAACAAGCCATCATATCTTGTCAGTCCACTAGAGAGGACAAGTACATTAGAGTGTCTAGTTTGACAAACAGACACCTCATAAGTCCTCAACTGGCAGCTTCATTAAATAGTACCTGCAAAACACCAGTCTCAACATCAACAGTGAAGAGGCGACTCCGGGATACTGGCCATCTAGACAGAGTTGCAAAGAAAAAGCCTCATCTCAGAATGGCCAATTAAAAGAAGATTAAGATGGTCAAAACACAGACACTGGACAAGGGAAATCTGCCTAGAAGGCCAGCATCCCGGAGTTGCCTCTTCACTGTTGAGACGGGTGTTTTGCGGGTACTATTTAATATTCTGTTATAATCTCCACCCAGCACAGCCAGAAGAGGACTGGCCACCCCTCATAGCCTGGTTTCTCTTTAGGTTTCTTCCTAGGTTGTCCTTTCTAGGGAGTTTTTCCTAGCCACCATGCTTCTACACCTGCATTGCTTGCTGTTTGGGGTTTTAGGCTGGGTTTCTGTACAGCACTTTGAGATATCAGCTGATGTATTTATATAGCCCTTCTTACATTTGATTTGATTCTATTCTGGTTAGAGACAGTTTGCGCTGTTCTGTGAAGGGAGTAGTACACTGCGTTGTACAAGATCTTCAGTTTCTTGGAAATTTCTCGCATGGAATAGCCTTCATTTCTTAGAACAAGAATAGACTGACGAGTTTCAGAAGAAAGTTATTTGTTTCTGGCCATTTTGAGCCTGTAATCAAATCCACAAATGCTGATGCTCTAGATACTCAACCTAGTCTAAAAAGCCAGTTTTATTTCTTCTTTAAAAATCAGAACAGTAGTTCTTAGCTGTGCTAACATATTTGCAAAAGGTTTTTTTAATGGTCAATTAGCCTTTTAAAATGATAAACATGGATTAGCTAACACAATGTGCCATTGGAACACAGGAGTGATGGTTGCTGATAATGGGCCTCTGTACACCTATGTAGACATCCATAAAAACAAAAAAATCAGCAATTTCTAGCTAGAATAGTCATTTACAAAATGAACACTATTTTTGATCAATTTGATGTTATTTTAAAAATGGACAGCCCTTATGTTCATACAAGTATTTACACACGTTCAGTTTGCTGAAAATAAACGCAGTTGACAGTGAGAAGACGTTTCTTTTTTTTGCTGAGTTTAGATATCTTTTAGAGTTGAACTTGGGCGTTGGTAACACTAAACAACTTCTTACGTTGTGCCCCAAATTCCTAATGAGTTAATGGTTATATGATTAATTCAATCCGGTAACAATTAAACATAGTTGATATGTTAAATAACAGTCATCACATTAATTAAAGTCACGTCAATACTATATACATTTTCCAGACACAGCAATAAGCAATAAGGCCAGAGAGGGTGTTGTACATGGCCAATATACCACAGCTAAGGGCTGCTAAGTACAAACTTAACATCAGATGCAGTCCATCGGTCCAGTAAAATAAAAAGCTAATTATTATGCTCACTCAGCTGTGCCTCAAAAGTAATACAACAAATGATCTGTTATACGTGTGATCATATTCCTAACATTTCAAAATGGTCTGAAAAAAACATTGGCTGTGCTTGAATTGCCCTGCCAATCTGCAGTGATAATGTATTGGGCATATTAGCCTACTTTACAACCCTCCTTGCGAAATAACTGTTTTTAACAGGTTAATGTTGCAAAGGATTATGTTTTTTAAGTCATGATTTAAAAGAATCTGAGCAGTAGATAGGGCTGTGGCGATCACAACATTGTCAGCCGGAGATTGTCAAGAAAATAATTAACGGTCAATTACCGTGAGACCGGCAGTTAACAAAACACATTTATCATCTCCTGGCTTCTACGGCACCCACTGACCTTTGGAACATCTACATTTAAAAATGTTTGTGGCATTATTTTATAGTATGAAAAAAAAGAGGGAAAAAAATAAACCCCACACACTGCTCGATAGTATCACTGCCCTTTAACAAGCTTTACGTATCAGCCTCACAGCCTTCGTCAGAGCTTTTGTGAGTAAAAATAAATCAATTGCACCCTTATGTAAACCTAGCCATACCCATATCCGTTCCAACGCATGGAATGGGGTTGGAGTCGAGGGAAAACAAATAAGTGCTACCAAATATAACAATATGCATTTCATAAATATTCAAATAAAGTGTGTACATAAAACATATTAAAACACGTCTAAAACCACAACACTTAACCAGCATGGCTACCACAGCGATATACCATCTCATCTGGTTTGCGCTTAGTGGGACTATCGTTTGTTTTTCTACAGGACAACGACCCAACACTCCTCCAGGCTGTGTAAGGGTTATTTGAGTGCTTCATCAGATGACCTGGCCTCCACAATTACCCATCCTCAACCCAATTGAGATAGTTTGGGATGAGTTGGATAGCAGAGTGAAGGAAAAGCAGCCAACAAGTGCTCAGTATATGTGGGAACTTCTTCAAGACTGTTGGAAAAGCATTCCTCATGAAACTGGTTGAGAGAATGCCAAGAGTGTGCATAGCTGTCATCAAGGCAAAGGGTAGCTACTTTGAAGAATCGCAAATAAAATATTTTGATTTGTTTAAGACATGATTCCATGTGTGGTATTTCATAGTTTTGATGTCTTCACTATTATTCTACAATGTAGAAAATAGTGAAAAATAAAGAACACACCAGAATGAGTAGGCATATCCAAACTGTTGACTGGTGCTGTATAGCTGGCAAACATTAGTAGTGAATTTCATACAACTGTAACTTGATCACCTCACTTAAGTTGCTCTTTGTAAACAAACACACGTAACTGGCTCAAACAGCTGTTTTGGGAAACTAGTAAGCGTAGATTATTTCTTATTAACAGGCAAAATTATGAACATAAACTGCTTTATCTATTACCTAGTGCACAAGTTGACTGCAGGTATCTATAAAAGTTTTTTGTTGTTGTATTTCTAAGTACTAATATTAAAATTTATAACCAACACTAAAATTGCATTGGAAACTCATACTGATGATATTTTGAAATACAGTATACCGCCCAACCAAGAGTTTCTCTACATTTCCTTCATAACGCTAAGTTTGACAATTATTTGCTAGGAGATAGCTAAGCTAGTCGACATGTTTCAGCGAGCTAAGCTACCTAGCTTGAAGATGTGCTAACAGTGCATGATGTTGGGTTCATGTTTATTCATGTCACTGAGGGCATGAATAAATTTATTTACTGATATGATATATTGTTGTGACGTGAAATAACAGAATTGCATGCACATTTCCTAGATACTGGTGGGGCTCCACTCCACCTGCCACAACACCACTGCTTGCCTGAACAAGCTACTATTCTACTGAGCCTAGTCTCTAATACATAAAGTAGGCTCCAAAATTACTGGCACCCCTGACTGGCAATGCACAAACAATACTTAAAAAATATAAACAATCTAATTATGGAGATAAACTCAATAGCAACATGTGAGAAATACTGTACTTTATTAATGTTTCATTGGAACCAACCAAAATAATTTATTGATTATATTAAAAATCTATGTCCTCCAAATCAAGGTTTCACAATTAATGGCACTCTTAAAGATGATTGTAAATAACATCTAGCAAAATTAAACCAAATTAAATTCCACTTATTTAAGTTCATCTAAGACTTAAGGAACTATATTGAGCCATTACATCAATTCCTGTTTCACTAGGGTATAAAAATGAGGTAACACACATGCAATATCCCTCTGTCATCCAACACCACGAAGAAAACAAAAGAACGAGCAGTTAAAAAGAGACAGAGGGTCACAGACCTTCATAAATCTGGAAATGGCTACAAGATCCACAAACGATTGAATATACCACTGAGCACTATCAGGGCAATTATTTAAAAAAATCTAAAGATATGGAACAGTTGAAAACCTCACGGGCAAATCCATTTTGCCCCCCAGGATAGGGAGGAGGATGGTGAGAGAAGCAACAAAATAACGAAGAATCACTGAAAGAATTGCAGGCCTTGGTGGCGTCTTGGGGTCACCAGGTTTGAAAAAGCACAGGCTCTTTGGAAGGGTTGCCAGAAGAAAGCACTGAATGACCCCACGACACAGACACAAGAGCTTGGAGTTTGCCAAACGTCATTTAAATTATGACTGGAAGAAGGTGCTCTGGTCAGATGAGACCAAAATTGAACATTTTGGTCAGATACAGCGTCGGCATGTTTGGCGTCGCAACAGAGATGCATACAAGGAGAGGCACCTCATACTCATGGTGAAATATGGAGGGGGGGTCAGGGATGTTTTGGGGCTGTTTTAATTCAAGAGGTCCAGGGGCACTAGTTAAGATTGATGGCATAATGAACTCTACCAAGTATCAGGCAATTTTGGCTGAAAATCTGGTTGCCTCTGGCAGAAGGCTGGAACTTGGCCGTAGGTGGACTTTCCAACAAGACAATGACCCGAAACATACCTCAAGATCCACACAGAAATGGTTCTGTGACAACAACATCAATGTTCTGCCATGGCCATCTCAGTCGCCGGACCTCAATCCTATCGAGTTGAAGAGGGCAGTTGATAAGCACAAACCCAAGAATGTGAAGGCTCTTGAAAGGATCTGCATAGAGGAATGGTCCAAAATCCCTCCAAATGTGTTCCTTAACCTTGTCAAACATTACAGGAAAAGACCATGCTGTTATCCTTGCACAGGTGATTGCACTAAGTACTAAATGAGGAGTGCCAATAATTATGAAACCTTGATTTTGGTTCAATTGATTTTGTATTAAATAATTTTATGATTTTGGTGGGTTCCATTGAAACATTAATAAAGTACAGTATTTCTCACAATTATATTGTTTATATTTTTTCTAAGTATTGTTTGTGCTTTGCCAGTCAGGGATGCCAGTAATTTTGGAGCCCACTCTACATAATGTAAAAGGCTGAGCTGAGCACTATATGGCCCCACAGCCATAGCTGTCAGTCACTCACGATGCCATGGAGCTCTGCCACTCTGCTGCACAGGTCGGGACGCTGCTTCTCCAGCGCCAGATAAAAAGGGTTGTTCTGGAGGTTCTCATCATACAGAGCCATAAGGAACTGGATCTCTGGCTCCTGGGAGGAAGAGAGGAGAGAGTAAATATGTAGTGGGAGGGAAGGGTTCCATACAAGGAAATTCAGCTGACAAAACATGCATTCATGTTGCTCCAAAAGGGACTCGTTTCAGGAAACTAGGCGTATGTCACGTGTCACTACTTCACAGGAGAGCCATTTGAACGTAAACGTTTTTATTTTTTATCAAAATGATTTTTTCGTCAGAAAAGTCTTCTGGAACATGTGAACTTTCATGCGCCTTAATAACAAACATGTCATCTGTAAATACAATTGTTAAAATACAAGCCTAGTTGGTTTAGCCCCGGAAAAAGACTGGAACCTTCCCGCTAGCCATGCCATGATTGGCTGAGATATGCCGAGAGATGATTGGTCTGCCAAGTAGCGAGCTTTTGTCTGTAACGTGAGCTGGTCAGTATGTGTAGGTAATCCTTTCTAACACAGCTTTTTTGAAAAATATCACGTAGTAGAACTGGCTGAGTGTTGCTCTCCACTTTCTGGAGGACCAACTTTTGAAAATCGGTGGAATTAAATTATGATAGCTGAGGAGATGGAGAAAATTCTGCCGTTTGATTGCAAATTGTCGAAAAGAGAACACATAGGCTGTTGTAGAAAACACCTGTCTCCGGATTACATCTTCAAACTAAGGGAAAGGAAAACCATGGCAACCGTGACAGAAGCATCCATCCATGTATACAGGTAAGATAGTCTAGCGTGCTACACTTTCAGATATAATAGGTTTCTAATTGTCAAAAAGTAGTTTTCATTTCAAGATGTGCTAGCTAACGTTCGTTGGCTGTGTAGTAATATTATTCGAATCTCAGAGCCATTTACATTGCTAGTTATAGCCTAATGAAAACATGTTCACTACATCTTCTTTATTATGTGCATGTGACAAATAAACTTAGACACAAACTACATCAAATAAAATCTACCACAGACGGTAATGTGATGAACATGGCCTGGACCAAAGTCAAATTAGGATATCACGTTAGGCCAACGAGAGAGTGTCCAAGTACTAAAATCCTCAGGTAGAACGCCCTGCTTTTATTTCGTCACACTCACAATTGTAAGCTATTGTCTGTAATTAATGGCCATTAACTTGGCGTGAACTATGCTGAATGGGTGTAGACAAAGAAGAGCTCTCCAGTTGGTTTACCAAAACATTCAATGGCCATTTTCTCAAAAACATTTTCTCAAAAACTTTCAAAGCAGAATTACTTTCCCATTGTTCCTCAACTGTAGTGTATGATATACCATTTTCTAGCTCTGAGTCTCTACTTTCATCCAATGTAAAAAACCATTTCGCAACATAAGACTGAACCAGGCCGGTCGGTCACATATTAGAGTTGTTGACATGAAGTAGGTTAGGACTAAACTGCTGGTTGGCTAAGAGGGGTTTCAATATCAATAGTGTCTGCCAAGAGGACAGACTTGTGTTGATGGCACCGGCATGTGATTTGGTTGCACAAATGTTTAGTGACCTGACTTGTCCCCCACAATGTACCTGCAATCCATACAGAACCAGACTAATAATGACTAGCCAACTTTTAAATTAGCATGCCCCTGCAAGGCTTGACATTCCAGGTAAATTTGCAAGTGGCACACCGGTCCAGTGCCAACTGAAAGCTACTGGCAAAAGAATAAAGGCCAGGGAAAGCGGATGTTACCTTTACATTTTCCTAGAATGATCTTCCCTCCATGCACAAACAAATTACATTTTAACTTGACAAAAATGATATTTAAAGTGATTATTTGGAGAACAAAAAAAATACAACTTTTGCACAATATTTAGCGATTTTGAACAGTCAGTAGCACAGTAAGGCCCGTGTTTTGTTTTTCCAGATTTCCGAGTTCACTTGTTGCTCTCAGTCCACAACAATTCTTAAACCACATCAGGAGACCACTTTTGAGGTCTTTAGTTGACCTTTAATTCAATTACGCACCTATAGCAAGAGACTGTTGTTTGTACTGCACAATGTACAGTGTAGGCTACATGTGATGGCATAGTTTGCTAAACAAATGCCCCGCGATTGATACAAATCATGATTTCATTCTGCCAGGTAGACCTACTTTGCAGTCAACAGTTAATTGGGAAGGTATTTTGGGAAAGCCTTTAGAAATGTTGATTCAAACAGCGCACGATGACTGAACTGCACAACCCGAAGATTCAACCAAGACGTCAAACCTTTTGAAAACCTGGTTTGCATACCCATTGCTGTTTGAAAAAAGAAATCATTGTGAACCAGAAACTAATCTGACCAGCAAACATTTTCACTGGCACCCTAGCAACAATTAAAATGTGGTGGGTGTCCATCAAGCTTCCTCAAGCTACAGAAACAGGAGATCCTGCTCCTGCCCTATGGGCTGCTCTGGCTTGGTCAAAGGCTTAGGCCTACTCTACTTGAAGAGGACAAAAGAAGCAAAGACGGGAGCAGCTAGGTCCAGAAGCTCGCGCTCCTCTTTCCTGAGGCATCTTAAACCACAGCAGAAACAACAGGAAGATTGTCTCTCTCTCTCTCCAGGGTCACTTTTCACCTCCCTCACCAGCCAGCTGCCTCTCAGCTGAGCTTGTTAATGTTTTCGGGAAATTAAATTACTTAAAGTTGGTTCACCACATAATTGCATGATCCCCCAACGTGGGGCGTTAGATTTTGTCTCTGTATGACATGCCTGGGAGACCTTGCAACAGACATCAAATTTCAATGAAGCAGTCAGTCACCCACAAAGCAGCAGGTAGCCTAGTGGTTAGAGCGTTGGGCCAGTAACAGAAAGGTTGCTGGATCGAATCCCCAAACTGACAAGGTAAAAAAAAAAATTGGTTGTTCTGCCCGGTAGGCCGTCAACATAAATAATTTGTTCTAAACCGACTTGCCTGGTTAAATGAAATGTTTAAAAATAACAGTGAGGTATGACTTTTCTTTCGAGGTCAGTCTCATTACTGGTTGAATCGGCCTAATAGGAGAGAGGAGATTGTCTTGTCTGGTTGGTCTCTGCTTTGTCCCAGCTATTAGTGCAGATGGTAGCTTTGTAGACGACATGGTTGTGCATAAACAACAAATTGTATATAATAAGCTAGGTCTATTTTGTGTGCACTGTCTTGTCTGCATCAGGGGTACTCAAGTATTATTTGAGACGGTCTGGTCACACAGATGTCCTAGGTGACAAAAGTCCCGGATGGATAATGTAATTTATCAGCGTAGTAACAAATCCCCACTTCACAACCATCTTGTTGGCGGAGAGAAAATGTTGCAGTTTTAAAGACCATTTCCGCCAATTTTAAATTTTTTTCATGAGGCAGAGATTCTTTTTAGCTGTTTAAATACCTGTAATTTTATACATTCTTCCATGGCGTATGTGTGTTTATATGATACCAGGGGTCGAAGCCCGACCGAGTAAATTAGAAAAATAAAATTACAAAATTCAGGACCTACAGCCTGTATTGAGCCCGTTCTGCCAGTTTGGGGGCTCTACATCTCTGCTTGTTGAGTCACGTTATAAATGTCCCGATGTTAGCCTCATCTCCTTTTGAATCAAAAATATAATCTCATAAAATATTATTGGTCACATACACATATTTAGCAGATGTTTTTGCAGGTGTAGCGCAATGCCTATAAATATGAGATTTAGCCAGGTCATATGGGAGGCACTGTGTCGTTACATGTTCTACTGATGTAAGATTCCAATCAATCCATTGAAAACACCATAAAAACATGTGAGCATCATCCCCAAAATGGGGAACAAAAGAGTATGAAATCCATTTAAGTCTCATCTAAGATCAGTTCATCAGGCTACTCACGTGATTGCGCCTCGTAAACAGGCCTTGAAACACTGAGATCAACATCATCTTTACAAATCCTAGGAATGATAATGCCATGGGCTTCATGACTGGGCTTCATAGTGAAGCAGTAACTGTCTTAGCGTGAAGGCAGCAGCTCCACCTCCACCCTCATCTCACAGTGCTGCTGCCTCCTTGGTATCAGATGGATGCTGCCTGCTGGCCTGAACCTCTGAAGAATGTGCCATCTAACCATGTTACCGGTCAGCTGGGTCTGAACAGCCCTGTTTGGGGGTAACCTTCCGTCACACGTGTGACGAGTGAACGCCACAGCTTACAGCACACTTTCCACTTCAAGAAAGCCAAGGCAGGCATTTCACAATGGGTGGGTTGCTGATGGGATCTGGCCTTTGTGAGCATAAATAGAAATGTCCGTTCTCTTCAAGATAATGGGCCTTTCATCCTGTTTGGTCAAACTGAATCCACGGTGGGATGAGTGTCTGCAGGTTTTCGCTCCTCTCGTGTACTTGATTGATCAATTAAGGTCAACAATTAGTTAGGAACTCCCCTTACTTGGTTGTCTAGGTTTTAAATTGGACACACATCGATAGGAAATAACAAAAACCAGCATACAGTCAGCCCTCCATGGAATGAGTTTGACACCCCAGCTGTACATCAATCTGATATTGATGACCAAAGGTTATCTTGAG
Organism: Oncorhynchus masou masou; assembly: GCF_036934945.1. Classification (NCBI taxonomy): domain Eukaryota; kingdom Metazoa; phylum Chordata; class Actinopteri; order Salmoniformes; family Salmonidae; genus Oncorhynchus; species Oncorhynchus masou. The sequence goes on from NC_088242.1 coordinate 55,366,432, forward strand.
ACTGTCAAGTGTTCTACTTATATCTGTACACTCGTAACAACTTAAACATTATGAAACTTCTATTAGATCAAATAAATCTTAACTAGCAAATAAGCCATTCATTTTTTGGTTGAACAAATTCGACACATTGACCTCCAGACAAAAACTCCTTGCTTGGTGGGCGAAACAATGAAAAAAAAAAAATATATATTATCGGCGAGTTGTGCCTCTCACTTCCTCTCTGAACATACTGATAGACTCCAGGACGAGCAGAAACAATCATTGTAATTCAAACACAAGGTTTCAAACTTACCAATTCAATTGCACTTTAAACAAATAGGAGAAAACAGAATTTCCTCTGCCAAAGCCATGGCAATGTTTACAGAGTCAGACTCTCGTTTTGATTCCTCAATACAGCCAATATCACCATCTAAAACATCCATCCTGTTGTTTCCATGGAAAGTCATTTTCCCAACAACATTGCAGAGTAGGGCTATGTCATGTGCTTGTCCAACAGAATAATAAAATAACTGCAATTGATATAATGTAATTTAGAGTTTTGATCACTAGCTCGGTATCCCACGGATAACATTCCAAAACTGGATATCGTTTTATGTGCCCACAAATCAAATTTTGTGGATGACCATCTTAAATTGTGCTCATCAAAGGCTTTTAAATAACACTGTTTTGTGTTCTACTTGTATCCCTGGTTGCTCTGAAAAGAAAATGGCAAAACACTTAATTGTGAGGCAAAATATATGGGCTGGTCATGTAGATAAATTAAAGTCAGATAAATGAAGAGCCCATTTTTGCTGGGACTGATGGGGTTAATCCTCGCTAGCGATACAGTTTTGGAAACCCTATCACGTAAGTGAGAAAGAATCTTCCAAATACAAAAGATACACTTACCGTACACAATTTAGTGAAGTTGAACCAGGCCGTTTTCACAACAACACATCCACTCACCATGCGCTCTCGCATTTCCATTGGACACTACAATTCAACATTTCCAGATTTTTGGACAAATCAAGATTGGACGAAGGCAGTGGTTGAACTGGTGATTTTCAAGCCTGGGTGGAGATGATAATCTAGTGGAAATTGGTTTCCACAGCCACAAAGTCAAAATTGTCTGTATTGTAAAAATTAATTAAAAGAAAAATATATATGTTTTTTTGGGGGGGGAAAGGGAGATACCTAGTCAGTTGCACAACAATGCATTAAACCTAAATGTGTCTTCCGCATTTAACCTAACCCCTCTGAATCAGAGAGGTGCAGGGGGCTGCTTTAAATTGACGCCATCTGTGCCAGTTGTTATTGAGGGTTAACTGCCTTGCTTTCCCCATAGAAATGGCTGAACGAACCAGAGGTAACTCATTTCTGGTTATTAGGACTACAAGCTGACGAGCTCTACTGCATTCCGCCCAGCAATAAAACAGGAAGTGACAAACTTTTATGAGAGAAGAGAATTTTACTTCTGGGTAACAGAGGTTACACTACTGACCTCATGGTCTAGGAATTCTCAAGACAGACTGGTGACCTTTGACACATAGGCTACAGACTCCTTGGCCAATACTACTAAATTAAAAACGGGTCTATTATATAGGCACTGTAGTATATGGAGGTATACATCTTTAACACAATTGTCCACAACTTCCCAATAGTATCAGACTCTCACGGTTTATTAAGGTCACTGTTTGAATTGTATCTGCAAGCTCTGTATTATTTTACTATTCTTTGGTTTGATATTCAAGTATAGAGTAAACGGTATGTCAGTTTCCATTGCCAAGTTAATTCTACAGAGCATGACAGGCCCTACATATAATTTTTTTCTGCATTCTTGGGCGAACTTCCATGTCGGTCTCAACCATTTTGGGATGTACAAGTAAGTAGCCCAAATCACATGTTGCTCTGCACCCACTCATGTGCAATTGATCATTCGGCCTATGTTCTTATTAGTCTTCCCAAGACCTCACTGTGGATAGACTGGACATGGCTAGAAAGAATACAACTTTTGTTAAATTGACGTAAAAAGTCGTTTGTTTTTAGCTAACCATAGCCGAATTCTCATAACCTGCTATGTTAAATTCTAACCTGCAACAAAAAGTCCAAAATGACAAAAGCTGTATTCCATCTAGTCTCAACGGATAGGCCAGGTGCCCCAGGGATACTACAGTGCCACATGTTGAGGTCTTCCAGGTAATGGCTAAACAAGGTTGCCCGAAAATTGTGAAACGTGGTAGCAATTTCCTGTGATAAGCTGTAAGTGACAACCAATGTCAAACATATGCTTGTTTTGAAAGTGGAATCAAGCAAAACAGAATTTAAATTCATAACAGCTGCCCGGATCGACTCAAAGTCGTAGCAATATATAGCAAATGGATTGCAGCATCTACATGGGTCGAGGTTTCAATGCCAAATATTTGTGTTCTTACATTGGATAGCCTTTAGCTAGCTAACGTTATATTAGCTGATCATCTTTTAGCTAGCTAACGTTTTCTATCACAACAACAGCAACGTCGGCTTGGATGGACATTCATACAAACACAATATAGCTATGTCCATAACGTACCTCTTTATTTGCTAAACGCTCCGGAATCGCATTGCAAATTGCACTTCTTCAAAAGCCTGACCGTGTAAACAGAAGAAAGTCTACCATTTGATGCCTGCCTGGCTGTCAGCACTACCGGTCTCTCTAACTTGATGACGATGAAAACATCGCTAATTTGGTTTAGTCAACCAATCAGGCGCAGCAAACCAATCCCTCAGGTCCTAACATGTCGGTTGGTGTTGAGGGTTCGTGAAAACGTCAAAGGAAAGGATGACACCACCGTGCAGTGTATGAAATCAAATTACAGTATTTGGCAAGTCAACATGTGGTCCTAAAATAATATATGACTGCCCTGAGAAATCTATTTGGATCACCATAAATTGATTGAATAAGATTGTCCAAGGTGGTTTGTCCCCCCCACCCTACCACTGACTATTGTAATGGCTTGAAATGTTGCATTTGTTTGGTAGATACAGAAGTTATTGTTACAGAACGTGATCTATATTTAAGTGTGATACCACAACAAACATGTAGGCCACAAAAAAAATGCACTGTCTAGTTCTCCTCAGAACTTCATCATTCCAAAATGTTTTTTCCTACCATCTCCTTTAAAGGGATAATGCTTAATTTGGTCATCAGTAAACATAGCGCTGATCTGTATTGCAAAAATAGCTCTGATTTTGCTTAATTAACTGGTCCACATAACATTTCCCCATTTTGTTTAGGTGGGGTGTGGCAAAGTTCAATGGGGGAATTTCGTGTCTCCTCAGTAGTGGGGTCTTCATATCTTTACCAACAAATTAGAGCAGTTTGCAGCTGAATAGTGGAAGGTGCAGCAACCTCATTGATGGTTAAAAAAACTGTTTTTGGGGGCACTTGATCTCATTGTGAAACACAGATTGGCTAATGGCCAACAAGCTGTATCAACCATAAACTAAAAGTACAGCAATCGTGTTTGGCAACAAATTATAGTGTTCAAAAACTATATTAATACATTCACAGGAGGTTGGTGGCACCTTAATTGGGGAGGACGGGCTCATGGTAATGATTAGCGGATTAGGTGGAATGGATTCAAATACATCAAACACATGGTTTCCAGGTGTTTGATGCCATTCCATTTGCTCTGCTCTGGCCATTGTTATGAGCTGTTCTCCCCTTTAGCAGCCTCCTTTCTTTTTCTTATTGCATTTAACTGCTGACAATGCTGTTATCAATGTAATTTCCATAGTAGGTGACGTCAGAGGCCAGCATGTGGAGGAAGTTGGCGGGGTGTTCAAGTGGATTCTTCCTGGTCGTAAAAAAATTATTAGGTGTGCTTGGAAAGCAAAATATAACTCTAAATTTCTTACATAGTCCTATTATTATTATTCTGTGTTATTGACTGTACGTTTGTTTGTGTTTAACTCTGTGTTGTTGTTTTTGTCGCACTGCTTTGCTTTATCTTGGCCAGGTCGCAGTTGTAAATGAGAACTTGTTCTCAACTGGCCTACCTGGTTAAATAAAGGTGAAATACATTTTTTATATATCTATATATAATTTATTCGCCCACTCGAGAGCTTAAGCGTTTTAAGCTATTAACAAGAAACAAACTGCCTAATGTCCAGACTCGATTTTTGATACTATGTGTACTTTATGAACTATAACTGTTTTAAATTTGCAAAACTTAACATGGGTTTAAATGAGAACCATAGGAATACAGATATAGCTTTTCAAAATGGATCTGTTCTTTGGCCAATTAAGCTACAAGACATACTTTAAAACATTCAGGCTATCCCAACTTCAAATTCTTTCAAATCTTTATTAAATGTTAGTTGAGGTAATTGAGGTAATATGTACATGTAGGTAGGGGTAAAGTGACTATGCATCGACAATAAACAGTGAGTAGAAAAGGGGCTCAATTAAAATAGTAAGGGTAGCCATTTGACTGTTTAGCAGTGTTATTGACATCGCCTGGTATAGAGGTCCTAGATGGCACGAAGCTTGGCCCCAGTGATGTACTGGGCCATATGCACCACCCTCTGTAGCACTTTGCAGTCAGATGCCGAGTAGTTCCCATACCAAGTGGTGATGCAACCAGTCAGGATGCTCTCGATGGTGCAGCTGTAAAACCTTTTGAGGATCTGAGGACCCATGTCAAATCTTTTCAGTCTCTTGAGAGGGAATAGGCGTTGTTGTACCCTCTTCATGACTGTCTTGGTGTGTTTGGACCATGATTATTTGTTAGTGATGTGTGCACCAAGGAACTTGAAGCTCTCGACCCCCTCCACTACAGTCTTGTCGATGTGAATGGGGGTGTGCTCGGCCCTCTTTTTCCTGTAGTCCACAATTAGATCCTTTCTCTGGCCCACGTTGAGGGAGAGGTTGTCTTCCTTGCACCACACTGCCAGGTCTCAGACCTCTTCCCTATAGGCTGTTTCATTGTTGTCGGTGATCAGGCCTACCACCGTTGTGTCATTGGCAAACTTAAGGATGGTGTTGGAGTTGTGCGTGGCCATGCAGTCGTGGGTGGACAGGGAGTACAGGAGGGGACTAAGCACACCAAGCACACACCCCCTGAGGGGCCCCCGTGTTGAGGATTAGCGTGGCAGATGAGTTGTTGCTTACCCTTACCACTTGGGGGCAGCCCGTCAGGAAATCCAGGGGAGGCGTTTATTCCCAGGGCCCATAGTTTAGTGATGAGCTTTGAGGCCACTATGGTGTTGAACACGGAGCTGTAGTCAACAAACAGCATTCTCATGTACAGTTGAAGTCGGAAGTTTACATACACTTAGGTTGGAGTCATTAAAACTTGTTTTTCAACCATTCCAGAAATTTCTTGTTAACAAACTATAGTTTTGGCAAGTCGGTTAGGACATCAACTTTGTGCATGACACAAGTAATTTTTCCACAAGATATGTGGAATTTCACATCTAAAACAAGGATACTCATCATTGTGGCACAATGCTAGAACATGGATTTTTTATTTAACCATAACCAACAAACATATCAAGAATATTTTAAGGGCTTCTTTTTTACATCTTCGTAACATTGCAAAAATCTGAAAAAAAATTGTGTTTATTTTATTTTTCTCCCCAATTTCGTGATATCCAATTGCGATCCAATTACGATCTTGTCTCATCGCGGCAACTCCCCAACGGGCTTGGGAGAGGCGAAGGTCGAGTTATGCATCCTCCAACACTTGACCCACCAAACCGTGCTTCTTAACACCCGCCCGATGACCCGGAAGCCAGCAGCACCAATGTGTCGGAGGAAAAACCGATCAACTGATGACCGAAGTCAGCCTGCAGGCGCCTCCGCCCACCACAAGGAGTCACTAGAGCACAATGAGCCAAGTAAAGCACCCCCCGGCCAAACTCTCCCCTAACTCGGACGACGCTGCGTGCTGCCCTATGGGACTCCCAGTCACGACCAGATGTGACATAGCCTGGGATCAAACCCAGGTCTGTAGTGATGCCTCAAGCACTGCGATGCAGTGCCTTAGACCACTGTGCCACTCAGGAGGCAATCGGAAACGTTTTAGCAAAGAATTATGCAGAAAAGCTAATCCATGCATTTGTAACTACTAGATTAGACTACTGCAATACTCTATTTTCTGGCTATCCTGATAGCCTAAATAAACTTCAGTTAGTGCTAAATACGGCTGCAAAAATGTTGACCAGAACCCAAAAATGTGATCATATTACTCCAGTGCTAGCCTCTCTTCACTGGCTTCCTGTTAAGGCTAGGACTGATTTCAAGGTTTTACTGCTAACCAACTAAGCATTACATGGCCTTGCTCCTACCTCTCTCCCTGATTTGTTCCTACCGTACAAAACCTACTCATACGCTACAGTCACAAGACGCAGGCCTCATTATTGTCCCTAGAATTTCATAGCAAACAGCTGGAGGCAGGGCTTTCTCCTATAGAGCTACATTTTTATCCATGTGAGAGACGCAGACTCTGTCTCAACCTTTACGTTTTTACTGAAGACTCATCTCTTCAGTAGGTCCTATGATTGAGTGTAGTCTGGCCCAGGGGTGCGAAGGTGAATGGCAAAGCACTGGAATGACGAACCGCCCTTGTGTCTCTGCCTGGCCGGCTCCCCACTGGGATTCTTTGCTTGACCCTATTATGGGGGATGAGTCACTGTCTTACTAGTGCTCCTCCGTGTAGTCCCTAGGAGGGGTGAATCACGTCGTGCCAGGCTTTTTTGAGCTATACTCGACTTGAGTGGGTTGTGTCACTGACGTGATCTTCCTGTACAGTCTTGCGTCCCCTTGTGCTTATGCGGTGAAGTAGATAGTTGTGGGCTAAACTCAGCCTTGTCACAGGTTAGTATGTTGGTGGTCTATTAATATCCCTCTAGTAGTGGAGGGGCTGTGCTTTGACAGTGTGCAGAGTTATATTCTGCCTGGCCTGGTTGGCCCTGTCCGGGGGTATTGTCGGATGAGGCCAGTGTCCCCCAACCCCCCCCCCCCCTGTCTCAGCCTACATTATCTATGCTGCAATAGTCTATGTGCTGCGGGGCTAGGGTCAGTCTGTCCTGTCTGGTGTAATTCTCCTGTCTTATCTGGTGTCCTGTGTGAACTTAAGTATGCTCCCTCTAATTCTCACTCCCTCTCTCCAGGAGGACCATGGACCCTCAGGATTACCTGGCCTGATGACTCCTGGCTGTCTCCAGTCCACCTGGTCGTGCAAAGCTCCAGTTTCATGCTACCTTGTCCTGGACCTGCTGTTTCCAACTCTCTCTCACTCCCTCCCTCTCTCTCTGTCTACAGCACCTGCTGTCTTGACCTCTGAATGCTCAGCTATGAAAATCCAACTGACATTTACACCTGAAGTGCTGACCTGTTGCACCCTCTACAACCACTGTGATTATTATTTGACCCTGCTGGTTATCTTTAAACGTTTGAAAATCTTGAAGAACAATCTGGCCTTAATGGCCATGTACTCTTATAATCTCCACCTGGCACAGCCAGAAGAGGACTGGCCACCCCTCAGAGCCTGGTTCCTCTCTAGGTTTCTTCCTAGGTTCCTGCCTTTCTTTGGAGTTTTTCCTAGCCACTGTGCTTCTACATCTGCATTGCTTGCTGTTTGGGATTTTAGGCTGGGTTTCTGTATAAGCACTTTGTGACATCTGCTGATGTAATGTATATGTTTATGTTTATAACTGTCTGTTGTAGGAAAGACTGTATTCGTATAAAATAAGACATTGTTTTGAAACGCACATACCCATTTTCCCAGAAAAGCCTTTCTCCGCGACAGACCGGGGCGAGAGAGAAAATGACAGATTCCCGTTCGTTAAAGGCTGAGATACAGCTTTAATACCCTTTATTTAATTCTAAATCTTTAGTACAGACCTTTTAAAACATGTTATGATTAATTAAACAATTTTACTATTCCTTTCTTACAGATAAAGGGCCCGGTTATAGGTTTACCCCTGACATCCTGCCGTTTCCAATTCACCGCCGTCAACACAGGCTCTCTTGCTCGCAGGATATCCCACACAAGCCCCGCTCCGTAAGTAGTTCACATCCAGACAGGCTTTGGAAAATACATACGAACTAGTAGATTTTGTAGCATTTCTACTATATCTGACATGTTACTGTGGTCATTTTTTTAAGTCAATAAACATGTGTGTAAAGTGTAGACTTTTGTTTCAAAATAGATTTGTTTAAGACCACCAAAAAACACCTGATTTATCCCACTGCATTAATTAGTAAGTGGGGTACAAAATGAATATGTTTAAGTTATAAGTAAAGGGCCCAACTTAAAGAGTACAATTACCCTTTCAAAAAGAGGCTGGCATGATTGACTGTGACCGCCACCCCCTGGAGAGCAGCTCTCCTTTGATCCCCAACATAGGAAAAATCACCTGTTGTTTGGGTATCTTTATGTATATATGCCCCCTGTTGTTTAATTGTTTAGATAAAAAACATTGTTTCAAACACCCCTGCAGAGACATATATATATATATACATATATACATACACATATATATATACACATATATATATATATATATACATACACATATATACACATATATACACATATACACATATACACACATATATACACATATATACACATATATACACATATATACACATATATACACATATACACATATATATATACACATATACACATATATATATACACATATACACATATATATATACACATATATATATATACACATATATATATATACACATATATATATACACATATATATATACACATATATATATATTACACACACACACACACACACACACACACACACACACGCACACCCTAGGATAGATCAACTGCACACACATGTCATTTTAAGTCATTTAGCATTTAGCAGACGCTCTTATCCAGAGCGACTTACAAATTGGTGAATTCACCTTCTGACACATTCTTTGACATATGCAGATGCACTATCTTGTTAAATAAACACAAACTAAAGAGTGACAGCTTCAAAGGAATAAATGCACTATATGCATAAATTAACACTCACTCTTAAGGCGTGAGAACAGGAACAGGATGTCCTGGCAAGATGCCCTTATATGGGCATAACCACGTGATAACTTCCAGGATGTCCTGACAGGATAGGCATGCACACATCACCCGGACATAGGGTCATAAGTCAAATGTTTGATACGTGCCGTCTACTGTATTATCTCTGTCCCTCTTTGCCATGCAAATGAACTGAATCCCCAAATAACATTTCCACTGCATTTCAGCCCTGCCACAAAAGGACCAGCTGACATCATGTCAGTGATTCCCTCGTTAACACAGGTGTGAGTGTTGATGAGGACAAGGCTGGTGATCACTCTGTCGTGCTGATTGAGTTTGAATATATCCGACTGGAAGCTTCAAAAAGGAGGGTGATGCTTGGAATCATTGTTCTGCCTCTGTCAAACATGGTTACCTGCAAGGAAACAAGTGCCGTCATCATTGCTTTGCACAAAAAGGGCTTCACAGGCAAGGATATTGCTGCCAGTAAGATTGCACCCAAATCATCCATTTATCGAATCATCAAGAACTTCAAGGAGAGCGGTTCAATTGTTGTGAAGAAGGCTTCAGGGCACCCAAGAAAGTCCAGCAAGCACCAGGACCATCTCCTAAAGTTGATTCAGCTGCGGGATCGGGGCACCACCAGTACAGAGCTTGCTCAGGAATGGCAGCAGGCAGGTGTGAGTGCATCTGCACGCACAGTGAGGCAAAGACTTTTGGAGGATGGCCTGGTGCCAAGAATGGCAGCAAAGAAGCCACTTCTCTCCAGAAAAAACATCAGAGACAGACTGATATTCTACAAAAGGTACAGGGATTGGACTGCTGAGGGCTGGGGTAAAGTCCTTTTCTCTGATGAGTCCCCTTTCCGATTGTTTGGGGCATCCGGAAAAAAAGCTTGTCAAGGAGAAGACAGGGTGAGCGCTACCATCAGTCCTGTAAGATGCCACACAAAACAGGTGGAAAAAGGCTGCCTAAATATGATCCCCAATCAGAGACAACGATGGACATCTGCCTCTGATTGGGAATCATACCAGGCCAACAAAGAAATGCAAAAACTAGGGTACCCACCCCAGTCAAATCAAATCAAATGTATTTGTCACATACACATGGTTAGCAGATGTTAATGCAATTGTAGCGAAATGCTTGTGCTTCTAGTTCCGACAATGCAGTAATAACCAACGAGTAATCTAACCTAACAATTCCAAAACTACTACCGTATACACACAAGTGTAAAGGGATAAAGAATATGTACATAAAGATATATGAATGAGTGATGGTACAGAACGGCATAGGCAAGATGCAGTAGATAGTATTGAGTACAGTATATACATATGAGATGAGTAATGTAGGGTATGTAGGGTAACATTATATTAAGTAGCATTGTTTAAAGTGGCTAGTGATATATTTTACATCAATTTCCATCAATTACCATTATTATTAAAGTGGCTGGAGTTGAGTCAGTGTGTTGGCAGCAGCCACTCAATGGCTGTTTAACAGTCTGATGGCCTTGAGATAGAAGCTGTTTTTCAGTTTCTCGGTCCTTGCTTTAATGCACCTGTACTGACCTCGCTTTCTGGATGATAGCCTGGGTGAACAGGCAGTGGCTCGGGTGGTTGTTGTCTTTAATGATCTTTATGGCCTTCCTGTGACATTGGTGTTGGTGTCCTGGAGGGCAGGTAGTTTGCCCCCGGTGATGCGTTGTGCAGACCTCACTACCCTCTGGAGAGCCTTACGGTTGTGGGCGGAGCAGTTGCCGTACCAGGCGGTGATACAGCCCGACAGGATGCTCTCGATTGTGTATCTGTAGAAGTTTGTGAGTGCTTTTGGTGACAAGTTGCTGCGCCTTCTTCACCACGCTGTCTGTGTGGGTGGACCAATTCAGTTTGTCCGTGATGTGTACGCCGAAGAACTTAAAACTTACTACCCTCTCCACTACTGTCCCATCGATGTGGATAGGGGGCTGCTCCCTCTGCTGTTTCCTGAAGTCCACGATCATCTCCTTTGTTTTCTTGACATTGAGTGTGAGGTTATTTTCCTGACACCACACTCCGAGGGCCCTCACCTCCTCCCTGTAGGCCGTCTCGTCGTTGTTGGTAATCAAGCCTACCACTGTAGCGTCGTCTGCAAACTTGATGATTGAGTTGGAGGCGTGCATGGCCACGCAGTCGTGGGTGAACAGGGAGTACAGGAGAGGGCTCAGAACGCACCCTTGTGGGGTCCCCAGTGTTGAGTATCAGCGGGGTGGAGATGTTGTTACCTACCCTCACCACCTGGGGGTGGCACATCAGGAAGTCCAGTACCCAGTTGCACAGGCCGGGGTCGAGACCCAGGGTCTCGAGCTTGATGACGAGTTTGGAGGGAACTATGGTGTTAAATGCTGAGCTGTAGTCGATGAACAGCATTCTCACATAGGTATTCCTCTTGTCCAGATGGGTTAGGGCAATGTGCAGTGTGGTTGAGATTGCATCGTCTGTGGACCTATTTGGACGGTAAGCAAATCGGAGTGGGTCTAGGGTGTCAGGTAGGGTGGAGGTGATATGGTCCTTGTCTAGTCTCTCAAAGCACTTCATGATGACTGAAGTGAGTGCTACAGGGCGGTAGTCGTTTAACTCAGTTACCTTAGTTTTCTTGGGAACAGGGACAATGGTGGCCCTCTTGAATCATGTGGGAACAGCAGACTGGGATAAGGATTGATTGAATATGTCCGTAAACACACCAGCCAGCTGGTCTGCGCATGCTCTGAGGGCGCGGCTGGGGATGCCTTCTGGGCCTGCAGCCTTGCGAGTGTTAACACGTTTAAATGTTTTACTCACGTCGGCTGCAGTGAAGGAGAGTCCGCAGGTTTTGGTTGCGGGCCGTGTCAGTGGCACTGTATTGTCCTCAAAGCGGGCAAAAAGGTTAGTCTGTCTGGGATCAAGACATCCTGGTCCGAGACAGGGCTGGTTTTCTTTTTGTAATCCGTGATTGACTGTAGACCCTGCCACATACCTCTTGTGTCTGAACCGTTGAAATGTGACTCTACTTTGTCTCTATACTGACGCTGAGCGATGTTCCCGTCTCCGGAGCCTGACCAGAAGACCGCTTCGTTTCCCTCTTTTACGACATCGTTGTGTTGGGTCGCAGGCTGGGATCCATTCTGTTGTCCTGGGTGGAAGGCAGAACACAGGCTCTGCTTCGGGAAAGTCATATTCCTGGTCGTACTGATGGTGAGTTGACGTTGCTCTTATATTCCATAGTTCTTCCCGACTGTATTTAATGAAACCTAAGATTACCTGGGGTACCAATGTAAGAAATAACACATAAAAAAAAACAAAATACTGCATAGTTTCCTAGGAATGCCAAGCGAGGCGGCCATCTCTGTCGGCATCGGAAGTCACACTCTGACCTAACCAAAATAGAGAATAAAAAGGATCTCTAAGGTCAGGACGTGACAGTACCCCCCCCCCCCAAATGTGCGGACTCCGGACGCAAAACCTGACTCTATGGGGGAGGGTCCGGGTGGACATCTAGCCTCGGTGGCGGCTCTGCTTCGGGACGTAGACCCCGCTCCTCTCGCGGATCCCTCCGCCTCCATGGAACCAGACTGTGGATAGTCGCCGGAGGCTCCGGACCGTGGATCATCGCCGGAGGAACCGGACCGTGGATCGTCGCCAACTGGGAACCCTCGCAGGAGGCTCCGGCCTGGGAACCCTCGCTGGAGGCTCCGGCCTGGGAACCCTCGCTGGAGGCTCCGGACTGGGAACCGTCGCTGGAGGCTCCCGACTGGGAACCGTTGCAGGAGGTACCGGACTGCAGACCGTCGCTAGAGGCTCTGGACTGCCGACCGTCGCTGGAGGCTCTGGACTGCCGACCGTCGCAGGAGGCTTTGGACTGCCGACCGGTGCAGGAGACCTGGTGCGTGGAGCAGGCACAGGAAGTACCGGGCTGTGGAGACGCACAGGAGGCCTGGAGCGTGGAGCCGGCACAGGACATACTGGGCTGTGGAGGTGCACAGGAGGTCTGGTGCGTGGAGCTGACACAGGACATACCGGGCTGTCGTGGCCGCGAACCCCGGTGTCGTCGTTGTTGCTCCTTCGCTGCCGCCGCCTGCTTCCATTGCAGGCTTCTGTCTCCTGCAATGATTTTGTCCCACCTCCAGGATGTACTCCACTCCTGGCTTTCCTCCCAGGCCCAGGATCCCTGCTCCTCCTGGGCACGCTGCTTGGTCCGTGGGTGGTGGGATCTTCTGTCACGTTCGTTGGTATGAGTGGACCAAGGCGCAGCGTACTTGTTTAATAAATATGAAACTCACCAAAAACAATACAGAAGAAAACGAAACGTGACGTTCTGGGCTGCTCACAGGCAGCTAACCAAAAACAAGATCACACACAAAACAGGTGGAAAAAGGCTGCCTAAATATGATCCCCAATCAGAGACAACGATAGACAGCTGCCTCTGATTGGGAACCATACCAGGCCAACATAGAAATGCAAAAACTAGAGTACCCACTCTAGTCATACCTTGACCTAACCAAAATAGAGAATAAAAAGGATCTCTATGGTCAGGGCGTGACACAGACCGTAATCCATTGAGAACTTGTGGTCAATCCTCAAGAGGTGGATGGCCATCAGTCAGGATGTGGCCCAGTAGTGGCCCAGAAGTTAATTGACAGCAAGCCAGGGCGGATTGCAGAGGTCTTGAAAAAGAAGGGTCAACACTACAAATATTGACTCTTTGCATCAACTGCATGTAATTGTCAATAAAAGCCTTTGACACTTATGAAATGCTTGTAATTATACTTCAGTATTCCATAGTAGCATCTGACAAAAATATCTAAAGACACTGAAGCAGCAAACTTTGTGGAAATTTATATTTGTGACATTCTAAAAACTTTTTGCCACGACTTTATGTTGGTGTTTCTTTATTTTTGCACTTTCCTTCACATCCTACAGCATAATCTAGTTCAGATCGCCAGTGTTGTATATGGCTGAACTACTGATATATAATATTGTAATGTATCTCTATACGACATCTGTTTTTCCATGGTGATGTTCCAATCTTGTCTCCCTCTCTGTGCAAGGCCAACAGCCGCCTTCAGGGCATCGTGGTGGTGGAGAAGACCCGGCTCAGTGAACAGTACTTTCCTGTCATGCAGTAGTTTGTGGTGTATGAGCTCGGTCTCAAACTGCTACCTGTTGCCAGCCAGCTGGAAGCCTCCCAGCTTCTCATACAGATAGTAAGTCAAACTTTTACACATGCGAGAAAACTAGCGAAGAGTTTGGTCTAGCATTGTCACTTTGCAAAGATGATCCTGATTCCACAAATATGTGTTAAACTCGAACTAACATACAGTCAGATCGACCATAGTCTAACTGTGCGTGACAATTGACTGATGAATTGTGTCCTCTCCTCTGCAGGTACACGGAGAGAGTAAAGACAACCCGTTCCTCGGGAGGAGTGTGTCTCGGCTGCTGGACCCCCTGGTCATGTCCCTGGTTCAGCAGATCCCTGGAGTAGGGATGTTCAAAGCAATGGCCCTGCTCCAGCACTACTCCAGTATCCACCAGCTGTACAACGCAGGGACCCATGAACTGGAGCCCATCGTGGGCCAAGCCATGGCTCAGCACATACGCAACTTCTTCCACAACCCATTAGTCTGACTCTGACAGCACGGCACAGCTCATTGACAAATCATTACTTGTTTATGTTCAAGTGTGTAAGGAGGGGGCACACGTGAACCTGACACAATGTTGTAAAGCTAAAGACTCCCTAGTTTGGAATGTAGCTTTTTTTCACATCTCGATGGAATGTAACATGCCTTTGTTTATACAAACAAAATGTTTTAGTGTTTCTCGGTGTATGCAAAATGTGTTGCAGTTCTTGGGCCCCAAGGGGCCATGACATTGGTGCGCTACACTGGAAGTGTGTGTGTGTGTGTGTGTGTGTGTGTGTGTGTGTGTGTGTGTGTGTGTGTGTGTGTGTGTGTGTGTGTGTGTGTGTGTGTGTGTGTGTGTGTGTGTGTGTGTGTGTGTGTGTGTGTGTGTGTGTGTGTGTCTGACTGACCACTAGATGGAGTAAGATGCCTTTTCCTTATCCAGAACAATTCATAAACTTCCATTGGAACAATACAACCTTAATCAAGGCCTGTTTTACTTGAACTGATAGCAGGTGCCAACGGAAATACTATATGACAACCTTTTTCCAACCCGTGTCAGGGCTTCCTTGGAGCTCAAACAGAAACCACAGATCCCCTGGCTTAGTTCAATCCAATCCATTTGCACTGAAGCATTTTGTCTCAATGGAGGAGTACTTTCTTGGCAAGGCTGTGGAAGGCCTTCTTTCCAAATCCACAGTCAGGACTGCCTTTTATTCCAGTCTGACCATGTGACCTGGGCTGGCTTCATGGAGCTTTCCCTGGCCAGTGACTTCCCCCTGTGACACTCCATTCCATCCCAATCCAACAAGAAGTAACATTGGCATGCTGGCCAAAGCATGAATTGACTGAATTAATTAACTGCTACCTCAGCTCATATCCATTCTTAAAAACTGGAACTTACAGTTTTTTTATATACTGGACCTATAAAAAATGTAACTTTACTAATTTGGGGATTTTATTAATGTTATTACATTTGGTCTGGACAGTCTTTGTTTGCTTTATTTGTTTATTTATTATTTCATTTCAGAGCGTCATCTAAACTTTTGACACAGTGTAATGCTGTGAACCTTTGCACTTCACAATGAAATAACACCCTGCTGGCAGTTAAACACTCCTTCCCTCTGTCCACATTTCCTCAGTTACCCAGAGTGGCTCCTGTGACGTATTGGTTTTCTGCTCGGCCTCCTCCTTTAAGCGTCGCAGCACACTGTTGGCAGTGTTCGTCCTTCCTCACTCCCTGCACACAAAGCAGCTGGCCGTTTTATTGGCCTTCGAGCAGGATCAGCTGAATCCAGGCCCTTTATTGGGCAGTCTGTGGTGTTAGCGTGAGAGGCAGAGAAAAGGCCTGGTACGAGCGCTCAATTTGACTTCCTGAATTCCACCAGGGTCCTTTCAGAGACGAAGGGAAACATGAAGAAGACCCTCTTTGGGAAGCATGTGCTGGTGGGGCAGAGGAGCAAGTCTGCCTCTCTTTGAGTTTCTTCTTCCGAACAGTTCATCAGGAGGCTGTTCAGAGTTGCATCAATAACATGACTGGGCCTAATTTTAGATACAAAAGGAAACATAGGGGCGGAGTTGTGTGAATGTGAGTGTATCCGACATGAAACGTATTTGCCAAAATATGTTATGTTCACAAGTAAATTATTTAAAAGCAGGTACATGATTCATTTTTGTTTTGTTTTGGGGAAATCCCTGTCATCCACATGTATTGTCATCTATTTACACATTCTCTTTTCCCACAATTCAAAATAGCAATTTTGTTGAAATTGATTAAGCTACTTTTCTTTGGAGTCAGTTTGAGATCAATTTTCTCCTATACTGTAGTAGATATAGGCCTGCAATGCACGGTGTGCATGCTCGTTAAATTTTGCTTTGATGGACTGAAGATAGTTCAATCAAACCTTGCATTTGCTCTTTCACTCTCTTTGAAATATTGATTAGCTGGTCAATCATTTAGTATATTCCATAATGGCGTGCACTTGTGTTTACTGTGGTCACTGTTGAATCATTTTCTTTAACATGTATTTATTTTTATTGGACGGTCTGGTTGCAATTCACAAGATTAAATACCTTCAAATTCCCTATCAATAATATTTGAGAAGATTAAGTGAATTTGTGTACTCTGAAATGGGGGCCTGAACACTGAGCAATCGAGAATATGCAGACACAGTTGTGTTCAAGATGGGGGGCTTACTCAACTAGGAAAGTGCCCCAAACTCTGATGCACGCAAGCCTCAGCTATTATCGTCGGTATTGAAACAGTTCGAAAGGATCTCCGCGTGAGACTTAGTGGAAAACGTCCAGCGACGCTCAAGTAGTTGATGGCACGAGAGTAGGGTAGTTAGCATTCTACCCTGGACAGCGACAGATTGTTGCGCATGCGCACCCTATTGAGCGTGCATCAATACCATGTGTGAGTTCAAGAGAGGAATTCGAGAAAGCCTTTGATATGGTCGCAGACATGGATGGAGAAAAGCGGAAAAGAAGTATCTGCTCACGGCAAGAGCCAGCAGCTGCACTGAAGATCTTGAAAGATGGGAACAACAAGCGTGACGAAATCCCTGATAGAGTGACTCTGAAAAAAGAAATAGGACTTTTAAGCGCCTGTACAATAATCATAGGTAAGGTTGGTAAAAGTGTATTGCATTTTAGAATCTATTACTTGGGGGTGTTTGGTCATGGCTTTATTTGATAAAATAACTTTGATGTAAGTTTGCCATTTACAGCCAATTTGCTGAAAACATGCGTTTTCCATTGATGGATTATGTGTCATTAAAGTCAGTATCCTATATTTGTAGTGGTTAGAAATAGGCCCATCTTCTCACCTGTCATGATAAGATGATGGTCCTATTTCAGATGCCATGCGAGTGCGACTACATGAGAAATCGATGTGCATTAAATGTCTACCTCAATGCTTACGTGGCCAAAATATATTAATTAGTAGCACATTGGTTGTCAAGCAGAAGGAAATTGTCTGCTGAAGCAGAGGAAATGGCAGGGGCTGCTATAATAAATCTAATCCACTTGCTGAAGGGTGCAAATGAAGATATAGGCCCAAGTTACACCTACAGTAGGGTAAATGCCACTATACAGTTTGGAAGAGGCATATTTATCATGACTGATAAATGTAACTTTAGTTGGTTTTGATATTCAGGGCGCCCAGACTGCTGATGAAAGTCCTGGGCTGTTGATTACGTATGTTCTGACTTTAGTTTCAGGGTTACTGTAAAATGATTATTAAACTAAAAGTTGTATAAGAATAGGCCTATGCTCTTTATGTAATTTATACAGACAGTGATACTTTTAATTTACATTTACTCCCCAACCTACTCTTGTGGCTTTTAGTTAGTTACACTAGTGCAGTTTTTGATCAAGATCAGTCCTGAATTAAGACCTCAAACACGAGCAAAGAGTCAGAAATCCCTTTGAATCAGGCTCCTGCCTCCTTGTGTGTGTGGAAGAGAGACCAAGTACAGACTGCCAACTGTTGAGCAATCCAGACCAGGAAGCCCATGCTAGCATCCACCCTGTTGTTTCAAAGTTATACATCTTACTCCCCAACCTGGACTCAGGGGTAGACGTAACATAGTAAATGTAAAACCGACCCACTTCAGTTAGTATCATATGTTAAGTTTCGTATGTATTAATTTGTGGATGTCCATTAGGGAGTGAACATTATTTATAATAAGTGTTACATGGAGAAAATCGGACCTCTCTGAAATGAAAATGGATTGCCCTCCCTTTAACAAGTATATTTTACTTAAATCCTGAACCTTTGGGAAAAAAACAAGTGACCCTCCCCATACCAAAAATAATAATTAAAACAAAAGGTGACAGCAGAGAACATGTTTACAGTTTACCGTACCTTCTTGGACAGAAACGGTTCTTTGTCCTGTAAGCATTACATGGCAACGCAAGAGTTTTGATTCACAGACCATCGTGGACAAGATTAGGGGTAGAGATCTCCTTTATAGTAAAATCATTGCATGAATCTATCATCGTATTTGCAGATCAGAAAAAACATTGCCATTTTTAAAAATGACATGCAATTCTAAGTAAGTTGACATATTAGCACAATATTTTTTAATACCACACAAATGACTGAAATTACAGGCAAAACATTGACAGAGAGATATTTGTTCATCTTATCATATTTCTCCAATGCCAAATCAGTGTGTCTTGTTTGCAACTAAACTGTCCCTGTTTGCAAATAATTACATCTGAGACATAATTTGGAATCTGAGCATGGTACTTTCAAAAGTTGGGCCGACCTTTCCACCCCAGACAGTAGCCCTACCAATGCAGAAAAATGTCAGTTTTAACTGCTGGCTACTCTTCTTCCGTGGCTTAACCCAACGAGAGAATGTCACAAGTATTTCCCTAAAAGCTGTCTGGGTTTAAACATTTTCTATTGCACAGAAAGTGACTAGCTTAAGCAAGTGATATTGACATAATTAGATTACAGTGGATTCTGAAACTATTCAGACCCCTTGACTTTTTACACATTTTGTTACGTTACAGCCTAATTCTAAAATTGATTAAATAGTTTCCCTCCCTTAATCAATCTACACACAATACCCCATAATGACAAAGCCAAAACCTTTTATTTTTAAAATTCTTTTGCAAATATTTTTTTTTTTAACGGATATATCACATAAGTATTTAGACCCTTTACTCAGTACTTTGTGGAAGCACCTTTGGCAGCGATTACAGCCTCAAGTCTTGGCTATGACGCTACAAGCTTGGAACACCTGATTTGGGGAGTTTCTCCCATTCTTCTCTGCAGATCCTCTCAAGCTCTGTCAGGTTGGATGGGAAGCATTGCTGCACAGCTATTTTCAGGTATCTCCAGAGATGTTAGATTGGGTTCAAGTCCGGGCTCTGGCTGCTGAGCCAATCCTGCATGGTCTTGGCTGTGTGCTTAGGGTCATTGTCCTGTTGGAAGGTGAACCTTTACCCCAGTCTGAGGTCCTGAGTGTTCTGAGGCAGGTTTTCATCAAGGATCTCTTTGTACTTTGCTCTTTTCATCTTTCCCTAGATTCTGAATAATCTCCCAGTCCCTGCTGCTGAAAAACATCCCCACAGCATGATACTGCCACCACCATGCTTCACCGTAGGGATGGTGCCTGGTTTCTTCCAGACGTGACACTTGGCATTCAGGCCAAAGAGTTCAATCTTGGTTTCATCAGACCAGAGAATCTTGTTTCTCATGGTCTGAGACCTTTATGTGCCTTTTGACAAACTCCAAGCGGGCCTTAGTCACCTCCCTTCTCCCCCGATTGCTCAGTTTGGCCGGGCAGCAAGCTCTAGGAAGATGTGAGGTCTTGGTGGTTCCAAACTTCTTCCATTGAAGAATGGTGGACGACACTGTGTTCTTTGGTACCCTTCCCCAGATCTGCGCCTCGACACAATCCTGTCTCGGAGCTCTACGGACAATTCCTTCAACCTCATGGCTTAGTTTTTGCTCTGACATGCACTGTCAACTGTGGGACCTTATGTTGACAAGTGTGTACCTTTCCAAATCATGTCCAATCAATTGAATTTACCCCAGATGGACTCCAATCTAGTTGTAGAAACATCTCAAGGGTCTGAATACTTATAAGGTATTTCTGTATTTATTTTTAATCCAGTTGAAAAAAATCCTCAAAACCAGTTTTTACCATTTTAGAAAAAGGCTGTAACGTAAAAACAAAATGTGTAAAAAACTCAATGGGTCTGACTAGTAACCGGAAGATTACAAGATCGAATCCCCGAGCTGACAAGGTAAAAATCTGTCGTGCTGCCCCTGAACAAGGCAGGTAACCCACTGTTCCTAGGCGTCATTGAAAATAAGAATTTGTTCTTAACTGACTTGCCTAGTTAAATAAAAGGTCAAAAAAAAGTTTAAATCCCAAGTGAAGTCAAGTTTTTGTCTCCTTGCTATAGGTTGTAGCTCAGCCTCTGAATGTCAAACAAACTAAACAATGATATCCCCATATGCATCCAAGTCACGTCTTTCCCGGGTATTTTACAGCTTGTATCCAGCATAAAGCATCATGGACCAAAGTACTGTTATACTGTAGATCACTTTATATAATCGGATCTGTTTTATTTTCTTCAAAATCGTCTTTAATAAAATGTAACCTTATTGCTGCGTTTAGATGGCACGAGGTAGGCAGTTGACGGCAAACCGCATATCATTGTTTTTGATCAGGGAACGATAGTAAATGCGTTGAGGCTGGCCGTGAATGCTTTCAGCTGCCACGGTACATAGGACTTGCCGCCAGAGTCCAAATATTTCAACCTTTGCCGTCTTCCGTAGCGTTGTTTTCCTGCCAGATGTTAATTTGCAATATTTGTTTACTGAAATCCCAATGGTAAAGCATACCGTCGTGCTGGCTTTCTTTTGCATTAAACATCTTTCTTGCTTTCTTGTCCGGCTATGCCGACTGGTATGACGTTTTTTGCATCCCTCGTCTAAATGCAGCGTATGGCATACCCTTAATACACCCTTAATTTGAGTCTTGGGCTGCATTCCGAACACTTAACTGACACACCCTCTCCCCTCAGCCCTCAAATTAGATGGATTCTTCTGATGACATATCATGACGTCTGACGAGTTTACACTTGCAGGGAAATTCGTGTTTTCAGCCACTGGTAGCTTGTGCGTGCTTTATATGCGCTATAGTCAATTATGATTGCATGTCTACTTATATTAACTATATATTTATTAATATATGCCTACTCTGTGATAGCTAGCAAATGAATTAGCTGGCTAAAGTTAGCCTGTCTAGCTGGAACTTCTGAAGAAGGAAAATGTTTTATTTCTACCTTTTCCAAAAGCTAACCAAACAAAAACATCATTACTTTTACGAGAGGTGTTTGTGCATTAGTAGCACAATTTCTAACTTATTTACATTTGTTTTTACTTATATGTTTACTCCATATTGACGTTGAGGTTTTAAGTGTTGGCGGATGCTTCTTAGCGGAGTTGCAATTGTCGCGGATTGAATTATGGGGCGTTTCAGGCCCCGAAGTGAACATAATTGTACACTCGCAAACTCCATGAAAAACGAGGGATGAGGGGCTTACCTTGCAAACTTCCCTTGCTTGGCTAATCACTTGGACCGACGACAAATATGGCCGCGGGCATTCCCACAAGGTCATAAGGCAAGGGTAAGTGGACGAGGGTGTGTCTTTTATGAGTTTGAAATGCAGCCTTGGTTTTATCCTAGCAGCCCTTCACTGACATAGAAGTAGGCTATTTAAATAGTGCATGGTGGGTGGAGGAATTGACCGACAAATCTATGGATATAGCAGCCTATAGCCTAATTTTGTCTGTCAAACAGGTAGGCCTACCTCTTATTTCTTCAATAGGAAGTAATAGGCTCCAACACAAAGCCCTCTTGTTGTTAGTAAAGTCTAATTAAAATGAAGATGGTTTAAATGAATTATGCCTACTCGAATTTGCCTACTTTCAGCACCATGAGCTGTCCATTTCCAACTGATTGTGCTGCGGCCGCTGCTTCAAGTTTCAGCACCACAATGTAAGTTACTTGAATCTGACTTATTGTGAGGTCAATATCAAATCAAATCTTATTTGTCACATGTGAAGAATACAGCAGGTGTACCTTACCGTAAAATGCTTACTTACAAGTACTTAACCAAAATGCAGAATTTTTTTTAAGTACGAAGATATTTGCTAAAAAAAATGTTTTTATAATAAACTATAGTAAAAAAAATACAAAAATAAGAAATACTAAACAAGTAACACAATAAAATAACAATAGTAAGGCTATATACAGGGGGTAACGGTACCAAGTCAATGTGCGAGTGTACAGGTTAGTCGAGGTAATTGAGGTAATATGTACATGTAGGTAGAGGTAAACTCACTATTTATAGATAATAATTAGCTAGTAGTAGAGGCATGAAAAAGGGGGTCAATGCAAACAGTCTGGTTAGCCATAACTGTTTAGCAGTCTAATGGATTTGGGGTAGAAGCTGTTCAGGTGCTTTTTGGACCTAGACTTGGCGCTCCGGTATCACTTACCGTGCGGTAGCATAGAGGAACAGTCTCTGATTTAGGTGGGTGGATAATGCTAACGTTAGCTAGGTGATTAGTGTTACCTAAGCTAGTGGTTAAGGTTAGGCTTAAGGTTAGGGGAAGGGTTAGCTAACATGCTAAATAGTTTCATAGTAGCTAAGAGTAGTAAGCAGTTGCAAATTTGTTAATTAGCTAAAATACTAAAGTTGTCCATGATGAGATTCAAACATGCAACCTTTGGGTTTCTAGATGCTCGCATTAACACCCAGCCAACCACCCTACTTTAGTTTTTCCCTTAAGTAGCCTTCTGTGTTATGTAACCACACCAAACATATTTACTTTCACTATGTTACGTATATTCTATGAGACCAGGCTTTACTCCCAGTCTCAGCATTTCTGACAGGGTCACAAACCAAAGGGAAAGCCGGTAGAGTCTAGAAATAATGTAATAGATGAGTTGAATTGAATTCCCGAGGGCGACTTGACTGAGCTCGACAGTTATAAGTAAACAATTTACGTATGTCCAGTTATGTAATTAAGGTCTGTGCTACTTGGCTGCCTTCTGCTGTGCTACTACCCTGAATGTGTTGGTTGGGATACTCTTGATCTGCATCTGAAATTGCACCCTATTCCATAATGCCACTACTTTTCAACAGGGTGCCATTTCTGATACACCCTTGGACATGGTACAGCCATATTGGAACCCAGATCATTGTATAACTTCAACAATGCATGTGGTTGATGTTGAAGCCTCTTGGGTTTGATGGTATCACTTCCTACCGTGTGACTGCTTGATCTGTTCCCTCACATCAACAGTATGATTGTTCCATTTCTGAAGTCCTCTAAGGACGATTTGTTAACTTGCGATGATCATCAGAGAAGGTATATTTTTGTCACGTATATTTGAAGAGAGAAAGCTATGTCGTTTCAGTTTTTTTTTTTAGCTCAAAACGGGCTGTGGCGAGCAACCCCCAGCTCGCTCAGTGGGAAGTGTACAGAGCAGATGATATCACATCCCTCCCTTTCCACACACCAATATATCTAAACAGTCCAGCTAAAGTTCTTCTGCTTTATTGTTTCCCAAACCTTTTCAACATAACTGATTAACACATGATACAGTTTCTGGAAATATTTACCTGCAAATAGGAAGATTTTGGCCTGCTCGCCTCCCTACCATTGAGGAAGTACAGTTCCCGCTCAGCCCAGTCAAAACTGTTCGCTGCTCTGGCCCCCCAATGGTGGAACAAACTCCCTCACGACGCCAGGACAGCGGAGTCAATCACCACCTTCCGGAGACACCTGAAACCCCACCTCTTCAAGGAATACCTAGGATAGGATAAGTAGATGCACTATTGTAAAGTGGCTGTTCCACTGGATGTCAGAAGGTGAATTCACCAATTTGTAAGTCGCTCTGGATAAGAGCGTCTGCTAAATGACTTAAATGTAAATGTAAATGTAATTTTATAATAGTCATATTGTTTTTAGCAATATTTCCATTTTGCTTGTTTTGTGTGTGTGTGTGTGTGTGTGTGTGTATATTCTAGTAATACCTTCTCCCTCTCCACAGGGAACATAATTGGTTCTGGAATCTTCATCTCTCCTAAGGGGGTTCTAGAGCACTCGGGTTCAGTGGGTCTAGCATTGATTGTGTGGGTACTAGGGGGCTGCATAGCTGCCCTGGGTTCCCTCTGCTATGCTGAGCTGGGGGTCACCATCCCCAAGTCAGGGGGGGACTACTCCTACGTCACAGAAATTTTCGGAGGCCTTGTTGGGTAGGTACCTCTCATCCAATGTGAATAGTTTGTAAGCTTATTAAGAAACAGCACGAGGTTGGATTTGCTTGGTATTGGGGGTCAGAAGAGTTGGTTGAATGTTCAATTGACTGTTCAGTTTATGCGATACACAAATTGTTGATTAAAAAACACAAAGTTGGACCAAAGCAGTGACATATGACTGTTTCTCTCCCTTCCCAGGTTTCTCCTCCTATGGAGTGCGGTGCTCATCATGTACCCCACAACCCTGGCTGTCATCGCCCTCACCTTCTCTAACTATGTCCTTCAGCCTGTATTCCCCGACTGTGTCCCTCCCTACATGGCCACACGCCTGCTGTCAACAGTCTGTCTCTGTTAGTACCATGTTCCTGTGCCTGAACTCACTTATGTAAAGGAAATGTGTTAAATTAACATTAAGGTAACCCCAAAAAGATATACTGTGCACCCCACCTGAGAATTTGTCTTTTTCAGACATATATTTCCGGTGTATGAGGGGTTCCAAAATCCACTTGTCACATTAATCTCGCTGGATTGATTGCTTTCATTTTAGTCCTGCGACTGGATCATAGTCTTTCTTGTACCTGTAATTTTTTCCCGTTAAAGTTACGACCTGTCAAATGATCTGTCAAACACACCCTGGTAATGGCTGAAATAAGCTCAATGGAATACATTATTTTTCCTTTGATTGGGATCTCGCAAAAATAAGCACTCTTGCGTTTTTACAACCCGCTATTCAGTGTGCTCGGAAGAAATTCATTAAGGGAATCGTTGACAAACATTGGCACATTCTAAGATCCGATGACAGTGTCAGTCATGTGTTTTCGAACCATTCTTTGTTCGTATTCTCGCAGGGCAGAAACCTCAGATCAATTGGTAAACTCTGATTTACCACCCCAAAATACCCCTGCACAACGTCTATTTGCGCCTCTACTAGATGGAAATTACAAGTGTAATGGCTGTGCTCAATGCAATGGCACTTACAAATTGAAATCCTTATCACATGCTCTACTAAAGCAGTTATTTGTCTTTTAACTTGTCCTTCTGGTAAATATTATGTGGGTAAAATTAAGCACAAATTAAAACTACGAATCTAGAAACTTGATGTACCCAGTTGCAGCCCACTTTTTGGAAGGGAACCACTCGATTTCGTCCCTATGTTATATCGGCTTCGAACATGTTACCCTCCCTAGGAGAGGGGGTGACCTCGACAATTCATTGTGAAAACGAGAAGCTGACTGGATCTTTAATTTAAAGACCCTTGCTCCCTTCGGTCTCAAGCTAGACTTTGATCTGAAGCTATTCATGTGATTTTACTAATTCATTGTAAATGTTTGCAGGTTTATGTAGCCAAATTGTATCTATGATCGTATGCTATCCATTTCGGTTTTTTATATGTTCTATCTGTAAATTAACCAATGATATCAAGCCACACCCGGCCATGATTACAGACACCTCTGTGTGTCCTTTGACACTATATAAACTAGTGACGCGCAGTGTTTGTTAATATACCCTGATGAAGACAGTTTGTCTGTCGAAACGTTGGTTATTAGGTGGAGCTGCGTTAGAGCTGTCAAATCCACAAGCGGCTCCTAGCATTATACCAAAAATGGAGTCGCGTTAACAGAAATCCCATGCAGCCATGTGTACAAGCTGGAACACTGGAATGTGAGATGAAATCTACACCTTCATTAAGACGATAGAAACCTTCATTATTTAGTTCAATAATTATTTCTATATAGCCTACACTTTCTCGTTCTGAACTTCTAAAGCGAGCAGGTGTCTGCTTTTGCTGGGTAGCACTTGATCTGATTGAACCTAGGCCTCAGTTTCAATGTCAAGTACAGTGTCTGTCCCATTTGTTGAAGTTAGAGCCAATTTTGTCGCCTGTGATTTGTGTGTTGCTTTTCACTGGGTTGCATCCCTCACTCTATTGACCATGTGGTCATGCTACTATTACTAATTACTTGGAACCAAGGCCAAGAGTACCTGCACCGTACCTCCAATGAACCCTCTTAAGTAAAGAAAAAAAACACACAAAAACCCCATTGTACCATGAGTGAGCAAAATGTACTATGAGTAAGCCACAGAAAAGCCAACAAGCCAACAGCGTTATGACCCATGAGGTGAAACAACAGGTTTTTTTTTGCGCGTAATCCCTGCTTTTAGAGGACATTATTCACACTTGTTTTTGGGGAACTGGATGCCAATGACCTGGAGAAAATGTGAGCTTTCTGCCCACCCCTTCAGGGACCTGCCCACCTTTCCTTTCTGGGTTTTGTTCTGTTGCATTGGAAGCGGTTTGTTTTGGTGGCCTTGACAGCTTCCCTTTGTCTGGGAGAGCCAGGCCACCATGAGAGAGAGAGGCGAGCCAATGACAGTGATGGATGAGGTGAAACAATGTGCCAACCCCTAGGATTGTACATAACTTGGGTTTAGGGTTTAAATATTATTTTTGTTTTCTCAATGAAACGCTTAAAAGTATTGTGTGTGCATGTGTGTTTGCAGTGCTCCTGACCTGGGTGAACTGCTCTAGTGTGCGTCTGGCCACCAGGATCCAGGATGTGTTCACGGTGGGGAAGCTGGCGGCCCTGGGCCTCATCATAGTGGTCGGCCTGATGCAGATCTGCAAAGGTGAGACACACACTCACAGAATGATTTTCATTAGTGCACACTGTAGCAAGACATTTTGCGACTGAAAGCGAAAATGAGGGTTTCTTATTTAGCAAGTTCAGATAATATCTCCCAGTTTCGGACTGCTTTCTTCCATTATATGCCTACTGAACATGATCCAGGTGCCGAAGGTTAATAGCACCTTCAACAAACCAATAGGAACTTGCACATCTGTAATATTTACCAGTTTTTATTGATCAAAGAGACTATCATGCTATTTCCCTAAAACATCACCTCGACATCGATGGTGAATTTGTATCCCTTCAGGCAACTACGAGGGACTGACGCCTCATGTGGCTTTTGAGTTCAGCAGGACTCCCTCAGTTGGGCAGGTCGCTCTGGCTTTCCTCCAGGCCTCTTTCGCCTTCAGTGGATGGAACTTCCTAAACTATGTCACAGAGGAAGTGGTTGAACCGCGACGGTGAGCTTCTGGTTCACCAAACATTATTTTACTTTGCATTCTATTCTATTCGCAATTATCTATCCAATGCTGTGTACTGTATAATCAGTCCGGCATGAAAGCAAGCATTGTGGGGCGATGCACAGTTGTATGTTGTGATCTTGCGGTGGTATATCAATTAAAATATTGATAAGAAATGTAAGTGATATAATGCAAAATAAATATATATAAAGAGTTATTTTTTTATATACACAAGATAAAGTACACTACATTACCAAAAGTATGTGGGCACCTGCTCGTCAAACCACTCATTACAAAATCATGGCCATTATTATGGAGTTGGTACCCTCTTTGCTGCTATAACATCCTCCACTCTTCTGGGAAGGCTTTCCACTAGATGTTGGAACATTGTTGTGGGGACTTGCTTCCATTCAGCCCAGTCAATTGCAGACCATTCAGGTTCTTCCACACCGATCAAACCATTTCTGTGTGAACCTCGCTTTGTGCACAGGGGAATTTTTATGCTGAAACAGAAAAGGGCCTTCCCCAAACTGTTGTCACAAACTTGAAAGCACAGAATCATCTAGAATGTTATTGTATGCTGTAGTGTTTAGATTTTCCTTCAATGAAAGGGGCCTAATCAAACAATGAAAAACAGCCCCAGACCATTATTCCTCCTCCACCAAACTTTACAGTTGTCATGCTTCAGGGTAGGTAGCGTTCTCCTGGCATCCGTCAAACACAGATTCAGCCGTCGGACTGCCAGATGGTGGAGCGTGATTCATCTCTCCAGAAAACGTGTTCCCACTGCTCCAGAGTCCAATGGCAGCGAGCTTTACACCTCTCCAGCCGACGCTTGGCATTGCGCATGGTGATCTTAGGCTGCTCGGCCATGGAAACCCATTTCATGAAGCTAGGGCAGGGCAGAAACGGGTGTGGCTAAAATAGCCAAATCCAATAATTTTTAGGGTTGTCCACATACTTTTATGTATATATAATGTATATTGCATGTCAGCTGCCTTCTTACTTCCCCAACAATGCATGATTTATGAGACTGTGTTGATTGCATGGTTTGTATTCTATGTGGATTACCTCATCAGTACTCTGTGTACCTTGTGGATGACCTCATCAGTAGTTTGTGTACCTTGTGGATGTCTATCAGTAGTTTTTGTACCTTGTGGATGAACTCATCAGTAGTTTGTGTACCTTGTGGATGACCTCATCAGTTGTTTGTGGATGAACTCATCAGTAGGCTTTGTACCATGTGGATTACCTCATCAGGAACCTACCTCGTGCCATTTACATCTCAATCCCATTGGTGACCTTTGTGTACACGCTCACCAACATCGCCTACTTCTCCGCCATGTCACCTGAGGAGCTGCTCTCATCCAACGCTGTGGCCGTCGTGAGTAACGCTGTTCGCTTTGCTTTGCAACACGACAAATATTGTCTGGAGTACTGTACTTTAATGGTGTCATTATTTGATTTATTGACCTTTTAATGAATGTTCAACACAATGCATGTTCACATACAGATGCAATTAATTTATTAAAAATACTTTCTCTGCATAGAGCTATCCAAGGCTTGTTTTTTGTCCTAAATGTATAAACCTTCTGCTGCTGCAGACGTTTGGAGAGAAGCTCCTAGGGATGTTCTCTGTCATTATGCCCATCTCGGTAGCCTTGTCCACGTTCGGAGGCATCAACGGCTACCTCTTCACCTCCTCAAGGTATTTGTATTTATTTTGGATCCCCATTAGCTGCTGCCAAGGCAGCTAATTACAATACATTTATAACAGATTTCACAACACACTGTGTGTCCTCAGGCTCCTACTCCACTACCACAACACAAAATCCATGTGTGTGTATGCATGTGTCTGTGTCTATGTTTGTGTTGCTTCACAGTCCCTGCTGTTCAATAAGGTGTATTTTTATCTTAAAAAAAAATATCTGATTCTACTGCTTGCATTTTTTTTTTAAATGTTCCACCTTTATTTAACCAGGTAGGCTAGTTGAGAACAAGTTCTCATTTGCAACTGCGACCTAGCCAAGATAAAGCATAGCATTTTGACACATACAACAACACAGAGTTACACATGGGATAAACAAAACAGTCAATAATACAGTAGAACAAATGAAAACAAAAAAGTCTATATACAGTGAGTGTAAATGAGGTAAGATAAGGGAGTTAAGGCAATAAATAGGCCATGGTGGCGAAGTAATTACAATATAGCAATTAAAACACTGGAATGGTAGATGTGCAGAAGATGAATGTGCAGGTAGAGATACTGGGGTGCAAAGGAGCAAGATAAATAAATACAGTGTGGGGATGAGGTAGGTAGATAGATGGGCTATGTACAGGTGCAGTGATCTGTGAGCTGCTCCGACAGCTGGTGCATAAAGCTAGTGAGAGAGATATGAGTTTCCAGCTTCAGAGATTTTCGCAGTTCGTTCCAGTCATTGGCAGCAGAGAACTGGAAGGAAAGACGACCAAAGGAGGAATTATCTTTGGGGGTGAACAGTGAGATGCGTGCTACGAGTGGGTGCTGCTATGGTGACTAGTGAGCTGAGATAAGGCGATGCTTTACCAAGCAGAGACTTGTAGATAACCTGTAGCCAGTGGGTTTGGCGACGAGTATGAAGCGAGGGCCAACCAACGAGAGCGTAGAGGTCGCAATGGTGGGTAGTGTGTGGGGCTTTGGTGACAAAACGGGTGGCACTGTGATAGACTGCATCCAGTTTGTTGAGTAGAGTGTTGGAGGCTATTTTATAGATGACATCACCGAAGTCGAGGATCGGTAGGATGGTCAGTTTTACAAGGGTATGTTTGGAGGCATGAGTGAAGGATGCTTTGTTGCGATATAGGAAGCCAATTCTAGATTTAATTTTGGATTGGAGATGCTGAATGTGAGTCTGGAATGAGAACATTGATGTATACAGAGAAGAGAGTCGGCCCGAGGACTGAACCCTGTGGCAACCCCATAGAGACTGCCAGAGGTCTGGACAACAGGCCCTCCGATTTGACACACTGAACTCTATCAGAGAAGTAGTTGGTAAACCAGGCGAGGCAATCATTTGAGAAACCAAGGCTGTCGAGTCTGTCAATAAGAATGTGGTGATTGTGATGTGGCCAGGTCGATGAATATGGCTGCACAGTAATGTCTCTTATCGATGGCGGTTATGATGTCATTTAGGACCTTGAGTGGGGCTGAGGTGCACCCATGACCAGCTCTGAAACGAGATTGCATAGCGGAGAAGGTACGGTGGGATTCGAAATGGTCGGTAATCTGTTTGTTAACTTGGCTTTCGAAGAACTTAGAAAGACAGGATAGGATATATATAGGTCTGTTTGAGTCTAGTGTCTCCCTCTTTGAAGAGGGGGATGACCGCGGCAGCTTTCCAATCTTTGGGGAATCTCAGACAATACGAAAGAGGTTGAACAGGCCAGTAATAGAGGTTGCAACAATTTGGCAGGTAATTTTAGAAAGAGAGGGTCCAGATTGTCTAGCCCAGCTGATTTGTAGGGGTCCAGATTTTGCAGCTATTTGAGAACATCAGCTATCTGGATTTGGGTAAAGGATAACTGGTGGGGGCTTTGGCGGGTTGCTGTGGAGGGTGCCGGGCAGTTGACCGGGGTAGCCAGGTGGAAAGCATGGCCAGCTGTAGAGAAATGCTTATTGAAATGATCAATTATAGTGGATTTATCAGTGGTGACAGTGTTTCCTAGCCTCAGAGCAGTGGGCAGCTGGGAGGAGGTGCTCTTATTCTCCATGGACTTTACAGTGTCCCAAAACTTTGAGTTAGTACTACAGGATGCAAATTTCTGTTTGAAAAAGCCTTAGCTTTCCTAACTGCCGGTGTATATTTGTTCCTAACTTCCCTGAAAAGTTGCATATCACGGGGGCTGTTCGATGCTAATGCAGAATGCCCCAGTATGTTTTTGGGGCATGGGGCATGAATGGGGCATGCTTATTTAAGATGGTGAGGAAGGCACTTTTAAAGAATAGCCAGGCATCATCTACTGATGGGATGAGGTCAATGTCATTCCAGGATACCCCAGCCAGGTCGATTAGAAAAGCCTGCTCGCAGAAGTGTTTTAGGGAGCGTTTGACAGTGATGATGGGTGGTCGTTTGGTCGCAGACCCATTACGGATGCAGGCAGTGAGGCAGTGATCGCTGAGATTTTGTTTGAAAACAGCAGAGATGTATTTGGAGGGCAAGATAGTTAGGATGACATCTATGGGGGTGCCCGTGTTTACGGATTTGGAGTTGTACTTGGTAGGTTCATTGATAATTTGTGTGAGATTGAGGGCATCAAGCTTGGATTAACACCCCGGATGGCCGGGGTGTTAAGCATGTTTAGGTCACCTAATAGCACGAGCTCAGAAGATAGATGGGGGGCAATCAATTCACATATGTTATCGAGGGCACAGCTGGGGGCAGAGGGAGGTCTATAGCAAGCGGCAACAGTGAGAGACTTGTTTCTGGAAAGGTGCATTTTTAGAAGTAGAAGCTCGAATTGTTTGGGTACAGACTTGGATAGTAATACAGAACTCTGAAGGCTATCTTTGCAGTAGATTGCGACACCGTCCCCTTTGGCAGTTCTATCTTGGCGGAAAATGTTAGTTAGCGATGGAGATTTTTTGGTGGTTTTCCTAAGCCAGGATTCAGACACGGCTAAGACTTAGCAGAAGGTTTAGCAGAGTGTGCTAAAGCAGTGAGTAAAATAAACTTAGGGAGTAGGCTTCTAATGTTAACATGCATGGAACCAAGGCTTTCACGGTTACAGAAGTCAACAAATGAGAGCACCTGGGGAGTGGGAGTGGAGCTAGGCACTGCAGGACCTGGATTAACCTCTACATCACCAGAGGAACAGAGGAGAAGTAGTATAAGGGTACGGCCGTCTAGCACGTTCGGAACAGAGAGTGAAAGGAGCAGGTTTCTGGGAACGATAGCATAGATTCAAGGCATAGTGTACAGACAAAGGTATGGTAGGATGTGGGTACATTGGAGGTAAACCTAGGCATTGAGTAATGATGAGAGAGAGATATAGTCTCTAGAGACGTTTAAACCAGGTGATGCCATTGCATATGTAGGAGATGGGACAACATGGTTGGTTAAGGCATATTGAGCAGGGCTAGAGTCTCTATAGTGAAATAAGACAGTAATCACTAACCAGGACAGTAATGGACGAGGCATATTGATATTAGAGAGAGGCATGCGTAGCCAAGTGAACATATGGGTCCAGTGAGTGGTTGGGCTGACTGGGGACACGGCGATTCAGACAGTTAGCAGGCCGATGCTAACACGCTAACAGTTAGTAGGCCGGGGCTAAACAAGCTAGCAGTTAGCAGACTGGGTCTGGAAAGCTAGCAGTTTGCAGACCGGTTTAGCAAGCAAACAGTTAGCAGGGGCTAGCAGTTAACAGACCGGGGAAGGCAAGCTAGCAGTTAGTTGACCAGGGCTAGGAAGTTAGCCTTTGGGGGACGTCGCGATGGGGGTAAGTTTGTTTTTGCCTCTTCGTGCAGTGACGTCGATAGACCAGTCGTGGAGTTAGTAGGGTTCCAAGTAGCTCTAGGTAGCTAGCAGGCCTAGCAGATTAGCAGAATGGGCCTTCAGCGGACTTTGCGCCTGAGGGGCCTGTTGGAATCCTCGGGCAGATTATGTCGGTATTCCAGTCGTAGAGGAACGGTGGGGTTCCGTGCCCCGTACCGGCAGTAGAAGGGGTCCGGATATTGTAGCCCAGGAGTGAGCCCAGAGATGGGTCTAGCATGGGCTAGCCCCAGGCTAGTTGGTGCTAGCTCCGGGACAAAAACCTTAGCCAGGAGTAGTCAACCCGGGTTGCGGTTAGCTAGCTGTGATGATCCAGATGAAAAGGTTCAGAGTTTGTGGAAGGAAATCAGAGGTATGGAGAGAAAAATAGGTCCGGTATGCTCTGGTTTGAAACGCGTTGTACGAACTGGCGAGAGCTTTCCGAGCTAAAGGTTAGCTGATGACCGCTAGCAGTGGTTAGCTGACTGATAGCTGGTAGCTAGTTAGCTAGCTAGCTTCAGTTGAGGTATTCTAGTTCAGAGGTAAATAGAAATACTTTAGGAAAAAACAAAAACAGATCCACACCACATTGGGTGAGGCGGGTTGCAAGAGAGTATTTTGAAGTTGAGGTTTAGGAAAAATATTAAAAAGAATGCGAAGAAAAATATATATGCACATGGGACGAGACAAGACAAAGACGTCTGACTGCTACGCCATCTTGGATACCTGATGTGTTACCTGATGTGGAATAGAGTTGAGGAGCTCAACCCTGGGAATGTCCTCTAGGCTGTGTCACAATCCACAAGGATGCTGCCTTTGGATTGAGATACGTCCTGGAAACGGAGGTGCATGCATGTTTTTAAAGTTTGTTAAATGATTGTACATGGGTCTTTACGTCCTCTATATTTTTATGGGTCTTTCTAGATTGTGTTTCTCTGGGGCCAGAGAGGGACATCTACCCAGCTTGCTGGCCATGATCCACTTTAAGAACTGCACCCCCATCCCAGCTCTCCTCTGCTGTGTAAGAAACAAATACTTAATTTCTACTATCCTAATCTACTATTTCTAGTGCACACTCAGTGGCCAACTCAATGCCGCTGTTACAGCCCTTAACCACTGTCTACGGTAGGCTTCCTCTGTATTCCATAACTCACTCAGGTATTTATCAGTTGTCCTCACCTCTTCCCTCTCCTCCTTCCCCCTGTCTGTCTCTTGTCTATTTATCTCTCTCACTCCCTTTCTCTCTCTGTTTGTCTTGCAGTGTACTGCCACCATTGTAATCCTGTGTATAGGAGAGACACACAACCTGATCAACTATGTGTCCTTCATCAACTACCTCTCCTATGGAGTCACCATTGCAGGCCTGCTCTACTACCGATGGAAGAAGCCCAAACTTTACAGACCAATTAAGGTATTATTACTCCGCTCATGGTTCAATCATGGCCCCTCTGACATTTCTGTAAAGTTTACAACTGTTTTTATATAGCAAGATGTCAGTTTGTGCTAGTTTGCATTAGAGATAAATGATTGATACAGTAATTGACAAATAAGAGCAAACTATAGCAATACATTGAACCTGTTCTCACCTACTTATTCATTGAAAGGTGGAGCGGCACGTGACACTCTCTCCATTATAAAAATGAATCTGTTCTCATCCCTGCTCATCAGGTAAACCTCCTTGTCCCTGTCACCTACCTGATGTTCTGGGCCATGTTGCTGGGCTTCAGTCTGTACTCTGAGCCAGTGGTGTGTGGTGTTGGGCTGGTCATCATGCTCACTGGTGTACCAGTCTATTTCCTGGGGGTGCACTGGAAATCCAAGCCAAAGTGTATCTATGACTTCATCGGTGGGTGTCCTCTTCAATCCTGCAAATACATGTTTGTCTTAATAATCACAGGCTCTTACTTTTCCCCAAAAGTGTCTGAATTTCTGAATTAAAATTCAACCAAGTGTTTAATAGTATCCAACGTCCTTAAACCCTGTATACTGTATATGACAAGTATCAAACCATTCTTTATTTCAGTAGACCCAGATATATGGCATTTAAAAGGAATCATATTTTAGTTGTCTGGTCAGACACCTTGATGTGATGCTAAAAGTGGGCTCTGTTTTCTCACAGAGTCAGCAACCTACGTGGCACAGAGGCTGTGTTTCGTGGTCTTCCCCCAGTTTGACCCCATCGAGATCAGTCCAATCGAAGAATGGCCTGACAAATCTTCCAACATTCTCTCTGGGAAGTCTTAAACTCTTTTTGCCATCTGAAGTATTTTTCTTTTTGTATATTCTGTCACTGTATGATGACATGGTCCATTCCTTTTAGTGGAGCCCCTTGTCTGGTCTTTGGTCACCTGAGACTCATATCCATTTCTTTACTGCTAAGTGGAATTGCCTGCGTGTTGATGCATGGGCCACTTGCAAATGTTTTTCTTCTCTTTTTCTACTAAGTCACATACAAGCTAATGCCAACAGTATCACGTTTTGAAACGGACTTCATATTCCCGAAGGAACTATTTGTGCCTTTTCTGTAACTTTTCAACATTGGCAGTATTTTGGTTTTGACCTGAGATTTACTGTGTATCACTGTGCCTTATAGGGAGAAATGTGTTCCTTACATGCTGACCAGAACGGACACGTCGCGTGCGCGAGTGTCGCAAAATTAATTTAGATATCCATTTTATTCAATTATTGCACCCACACTGCTCGCGCCGCACCAACGAGTGTCTGCGTTGCCAAGGGCTGTCTAAAATAGAAGTCATTCCTATTTCTGACGCCGATCGCGCTGAAAGTCCTGCCTCTCCCATCTCCTCATTGGTTTATAGAAGCAGGTACCCACGTGACATCTCCTCATTGGTTATACCCGCATGGGTGATTGAAAGACGAACTTTGTTGCCGGTTGTCGTGGTAATACAATGAAAGTTTCGATGCGATCACCATATAAGTTCAAAGATGAGAAAGCCTGGAAGGAGGAGAGATGACTAGAAACGATTCGGTTGGCCATTTTATGTGTAGATTAATTGTCGGAGTAGAGGTCCTTGTGCATTTCAGGTAAAATAACAACTAAATGTTTTTATCCCAGGACAAATAAGCTAGCAACAGCAAGCTAGCTAAATAGGACAAATTAACGTTAGCTAGCAAGTGCAAGCTAACTAGCTAAATTGCCACACATGTTTAATGCTTTTCGACCTGTCCCCAAATTAATGTAATTGGTTCAGAGTTTGTTTTGATATTTTAACCTGCGTGTCGTGATCGCGTTTGGTGTGGGGGGGGACAAAATAAATTTATGCACGATGGCGCAACCGGTTTGGGTTCCGTGTTATTAATTAATATTATCTCTTAATGTATTTTGGAACGCATAACGCTTTGTGTGTTCCTTATGAGAATTAGACAAATCACTGGTCTTCCATGTTCTGCTTCTTGCCAGTTGTTAATTTGCTACATGAAATGGGTTCCTCGGATTTGTGAACATATTCAGAACTATCTGTGAACATAGACTTCAGAGCCTTTGACTTGATTCCTTTGGAAAGTAATATTTTTAGCCAGCAGCAGCAAACAAGATAGATTTGTTCTGATTGTATACTACTGAATGATAGATAGGCTGTAGTTGAGGGTCACTGTGTTTTTACTTAGTATAATGCTTGCCATTGCCTTTTACACTACTGATTCTATGTCATAGTATAAATACACACAACTGTAATGTTCACAGCTGACTAAATGACCCAAACTCCAGTTTATACGTGGAAGTAAAACTCCTCACAAAATGCTTGCTGCACTATTCTAATGTTTGTTTCTAAACTAAGATTGTAATATCAACTTAACTTATTTTATGTTTTATTTCTACCACACTTAAAACTAAACATCCTTACATGTGCTGGGAAACTGACAAACATACAAAAGGCATTTGCTTTTCCATGGGGAGTACTGTACTGCCATTGAATTTCTCGGCCCCAAACAGAGTTCTTTAACAACTATGTGTTCTTCATTCAATACAACAAACTTGTGATTTGTTGTATTTCTTTATAAATAGATGTGAATTGGCATACCTTGATTGTACTAAATGGATAGGTACAGTGGCAAGAAAAAGTATGTGAACCCTTTGGAATTACCTGTAGTTCTGCACAAATTGGTCATCAAATTTGATCTTATCTTCATCCAAGTCACAACAATAGACACACACAGTCTGCTTAAACTTATAAAACACAAACAATTATATCATGTCTTAATTGAACACACTGTGTAAACATTCACAGTCCAGGGTGGAAAAAGTTTGTGAACCCTTGGATTTAATAACTGGTTGACCCTCCCTTTGGCAGTAATAACCTCAACCAAACTTTTTCTGTAGTTGCGGATCAGACCTGAACAACGGTCAGGAGGAATATTGGACCATTCCTCTTTACAAAACTGTTTCAGTTCAGCAATATTCTTGGGATGTCTAGTGTGAACCGTACTCTTGAGGTCATGCCACAGCATCTCAATCGGGTTGAGGTCAGGACTCTCCAGAAGGCGTATTTTCTTCTGTTGAAGCCATTCTGTTGTTGATTTACATCTGTGTTTTGGGTGAATGTCCTGTTGCATCACCGAGCTTCAATTGGCGGACAGATAGCCTTACATTTTCCTGCTAAATGTCTTGATAAACTTGGGAATTCATTTTTCCGTCGATGATAGCAAACTGTCCAAACCATGATGCTCCATCCACCATACTTTATAGCTGGGATGAGGTTCACGTTGGTGTGCTGTGCTTTATTTTTCTCCTCACATAGTGTTGTGTGTTCCTTCCAAACAACTCAACTTTAGTTTCATCTGTCCACAGAATATTTTTTCCAGTAGCACTGTGAAACAACCAGGTGCTCTTTTGCGAACTTCAGACGTGCAGCAATGTTCTTTTTTGACAGCAATGGTTTCTTCCGTGGTGTCCTCCCATGAGCACCATTCTTGTTTAGTGTTTTACGTATCGTAGACTTGTCAGCAAAGATGAAGAGTCACTCTATGATTCTTATTAACCTCATTGAGTATTCTGTGCTGTGTTCTTGCAGTCATCTTTGCAGGACTGCCACTCCTAGGGAGAGTAGCAACAGTGCTGAACTTTCTCCATTTATATACAATTTGTCTTACCATGGACATCAAGGCTTTTAGAGATACTTGCGTTAACGTTTCCAGCTGTAAGTCAACAATTCATAATCTTAGGTCTTCTGAGATCTCATTTGTTCAAGACATGGTTCACATCAGGCAATGCTTCTTGTGAATAGCAAACTCAAATTTTGTGAGTGTTTTTTATAGGGCAGGGCAGCTCTAAACAATATCTCCAATCTCGTCACATTGATTGGACTCCAGGTTAGCTGACTCCTGACTCCAAATAGCTTTTGGAGAAGGCATTAGCCTAGGGGTTCACATATTTTTTTCAACTTACACCGTGAATGTTTAAATAATGTATTCAATATAGAAAATAAAGATACAATAATTGGTGTGTTATTAGTTTAAGCACAATGTGTTTGTCTATTGTTGTGACTTAGATGAAGATCAGATCACATTTTATGACCAATTTATGCAGAAATCCAGGTCATTCCAAAGAGTTCACATACTTTTTCTTGCCACTGTAGATAATTATATACTGTAGATAGATAGATACAGTTGAAGTCCAAAGTTTACATACACCTTAGCCAAATACATTTAAACTCAGTTTTTCACAATTCCTGACATTTAATTATCGTAAAAATTCCCTGTTTTCGGTCAGTTAGGATCACCACTTTATTTTAAGAATGCAAAATGTCAGAATAATAGTAGAGAGAATGATTTATTTCAGCTTTTATTTCTTTCATCACATTCCCGGTGCGTCAGAAGTTTACATACTCAATTAGTATGTGGTAGCATTGCCTTTAAATTGTTTAACTTGAGTTTGGGTAGCTTTCCACAAGCTTCCCACAATAAGTTGGGTGAATTTTGGCCCATTACTCCTGACAGAGCTGGTGTAACTGAGTCAGGTTTGTAGGTCTCCTTGCTCACACGCGCTTTTCCAGTTCTGCCCACAAATTGTCTATAGGATTGAGGTCAGGGCTTTGTGATGGCCACTCCTATACCTTAAATTTGTTGTCCTTAAGCCATTTTGCCACAACTTTGGAAGTATGCTTGGGCTCATTGTCCATTTGGAAGACCCATTTGCGACCAAGCTTTAACTTTCTGACTGAAGTCTTGTGATGTTACTTCAATATATCCACATCATTTTCTTTCCTCATGATGCCATCTATTTTGTGAAGTGCACCAGTCACCCCTGCAGCAAAGCACCCCCACAACATGATGCTGCCACTCCCATGCTTCACGGTTGGGATGGTGTTCTTCGGCCTTCAAGCCTCCCTCTTTTTCCTCCAAACAGAACGATGGTCATTATGGCCAAACAGTTCTATTTTTGTTTCATCAGACCAGATGACATTTCTCCAAAGAGTACGATCTTTGTCCCATTTGCAGTTGCAAACCGTAGTCTGGCTTTTTTTATGACGGTTTTGGAGCTTCTTTCTTGCTGAGCGGCCTTTAAGGTTATGTCGATATAGGACTCGTTTTACTGTGGATATAGATACTTTTGTACCTGTTTCCTCCAGCATCTTCACAAGGTCCTTTGCTGTTGTTCTGGGATTGATTTGCACTTTTCGCACCAAAGTACGTTCATCTCTAGGAGACAGAACGAGTCTCCTTCCTGAGCGGCTGCTTGGTCCCATGGTGTTTATACTTAGGTACTATTGTTTGTACAGATGAACGTAGCACCTTCAGGAGTTTGGAAATTGCTCCCAAGGATGAACCAGACTTGTCGAGGTCTACAATACTTTTTCTGAGGTCTTGGCTGATTTCTTTAGATTTTCCCATGATGTCAAGCAAAGAGGCACTGAGTTTGAAGGTAGGCCTTGAAATACATCCACAGGTACACCTACGATTGACTCAAATGATGTTAAGTAGCCTATCAGAAGCTTCTAAAGCCATGACATAATTTTCCAAGCTGTTTAAAGGCACAGTCAACTTAGTGTATGTTAACTTCTGACCCACTGGAATTGTGATACAGTGAATTATAAGTGAAGTACTCGGCCTGTAAACAATTGTTGGAAACATAACTTGTGTCATGCACTAAGTAGATGTCCTAACCGACTTGCAAGACATTTTTTAATGAGTTTTAATGACTCCAACCTAAGTGTATGTAAACTTCAGACTTCAACTTTAGATAGATACCACCAATTACTAAAGGAAAATATGTTATGCCAATTACCAGATAAAATGATTTAGAATTAAGATACACTACATGACAAAAAGTATGTGGACACCTGCTCGTCGAACATCTCATTCCAAAATCATGGGCATTAATATGGAGTTGGTCCCCCTTTGTTACTACAACAGCCTCCACTCTTCTGGGAGGGCTTGAGACTAGATGTTGGAACTTTGCTGCAGGGACTTGCTTCCATTCATCCACAAAAGCGTTAGTAAAAGTCGGGTACTGATGTTGGGCGATTAAGCCTGGCTCGCAGTCGGCGTTCCAATTCATCCAAAAGGTGTTCAATGTGGTTTGAGGTCAGGGCTCTGTGCAAGCCAGTCAATTTCTTCCACACCGATATCAACAAACCCTTTCTGTATGGGCCTCGCTTTGTGCACAGGGCATTGTCATGCTGAAATAGGAAAGGGCCTTCCCCAAACTGTTGGCAAGAAGTGGTAAGGACAGAATTGTCTAGAATGTCATTGTATGCTGTAGCATTAAGATTTGCATTCACTGGAATTTAGGGGGACTCACCTGAACCATGAAACTGCCCCAGATAGTTATTCCTCCTCCACCAAACATTACAGTTGGCACTATGCATTGGGTCAGGTAGCGTTCTCCTGGCATACGCAAAACCCAGATTAATTCGTTGGACTGCCGGATGGTGAAGCGTGACCCATCACTCCAGATAACGCGTTTCCACTGAGAGTCCAATGGCTGTGAGCTTTCCACCACTCCAGCCGATGCTTGGCATTGCGCATGGTGATCTTAGGATTGTGTGCAGCTACTCTGCCATGGAAACCCATTTCATGAAGCTCCTGACAAACAGTTTTTGTGCTGACATTGCTTCCAGAGGCAGTTTGGAACTCGATAGTGAGTGTTGCAACCGAGAACATACCATTTTTATGCGCTATACGCTACAGCACCTGGCGGTTGCCTAGACGTTTCCACTTCACAATAACAGTACTTATAGTTGACCGGGGCAGCTCTAACAGGGCAGACATATGATGAACTGACTAGTTGGAACGGTGGCATCCTATGACGGTGCCATGTTGAAAGTCACTGAGCTCTTCAGTAAGACCATTCTACTGCCAGTGTTTGTCTATGGAGATTGTATGGCTGTGTGCTCGATTTTATACACCTGTCAGCAACAGGTGTGGCCTATGTAGCCGGATCTACTAATTTGAAGGGGTGTCCACATACTTTTGTATATATATATATCTCTTTCTCTCCAACATCTGCCATAACCATTTTAAGCCCCAGTCAGGTAAAACACACTGCTTATGCAAGGTTTTATTACTACTTTATATGCAGTTTAGTTCAGATTTCTAGAGCAGTCTTGGTATGAAGAGATTTTACACTAAGTTATTTGTAAAGCATCAGCTGTTAACAATGGGTTCAGTACTTGGAATGTTAACTAGAATGTATTTTAGTGCACTTTTTGTAAATGAGAAAATAACAATAATCGCTCAATAAATCAAATACCTATCGGAAATGCTTTTTCTCATTACCATTCTCATTTCCATACACTATATAGTATTCAACTGTTTAAATGTGCCAATAATGTACTGGTAACTGCCAGCCAGAGACAAAATAAAAAAGTATTTACATCACTTTGAAATATTTTAACCATCGCATTGTTAAATACATGTTTCTCATTGGCTTGAAGGGCATTCTAAATGTGTATTATTTCCATAAAAAGCACGGAATATTTGCACGCTAGAATTCAATGGCTATAGTTCATTCTTACGTGAATGAATGCCAAGAGTGTGCAATGCTGTCATCAAGGCAAAGGGTGGTGTCATGGTTGTCATAGTGAGGAGACCAAGGCGCAGAGTGGTAAGCGAACATAACTCTTTAATTAAAGAGAGAACACTGAACAGAACTAAACAAAACGTGACGCAATATAGCCAGTGCAGCACAGGCAACTAAACATAGTTTGTGGGTTGTTATTCTATCCAATGGCTACCTAAATATGGTCCTCAATCAGAGACAACGATAAACAGCAGCCTCTGATTGAGAACCAATCTAGGCAACCATAGACTAGAAAACACCTAGACTAGAAAACCCCCATAAACATACAAAAAACCTTAGACAATCCAAAAACAACACAAACCACCCTTGTCACACCCTGACCTAACCAAATAATAGAGAAAACAAGGATAACTAAGGTCAGGGCGTGACAGGTGGCTACTTTGAAGAATCTCAAATATAAAATATGTTTTGATTTGTTTAACACTTTTTTCATATGTGTTATTATATGTGTTATCCATATGTGTTATTTCAAAGTTGATGTGTTCACTATATTATTCTACAATGTAGAAAATAGTAAAGATAAAGAAAAACCCTGGAATGAGTAGGTGTGTCAACTTTTGACTGGGACTGTATATTTTTTGGGGGGCTTATTTTGTATGTTATTTTTGGCATTAATATGTGTCACATATCAGTTTGCAAACAGTGTAAAAGCTGCATACCAACATGGTCTCTTTTTTTGCTTTCTTGAGTAAGGCAGCTCCAAAATGCATGTGTTTCAGCCTAGTGCTTTCTGTGGTGGTGGGGTAGGCAGTGGAAAATGCGGAGTATAGGGGTTGGTAATGTTCTCTAGTTGCGCTGTAATTGGCTCAGTGTTCTGTCACTAATGGGGACACTACGTCACCGCAAAATCTAAGGGTTGAGCTAGAAAATTCCAGCTCCTTGGGTGATGCCATAGAGTTACATTAGAAGTGCCCATCCAAGAAGGCTCAAGGTCACTAGCCACAGATAAAATTACGTCAAATCATGTTATATCTACAGTAGCTTTGATTGGACTGATCATGTCACATCATACTTCCAAAATCTTAGCCAGCAAGCAGTCATCATCAAGAATCAAGTCGACAAATTACTGGCAAATCCTTTTCAATCCTTGTCATATGAAGAGAAATAATGAAGAGAAATTATAGATAAAATGTATCGGAGATCAAATAATGGCGCCGAAGGGGATGGCTGCTGTTTTTAGACAACACTATCAACCAAGACCCCACTCAACATGCTGTATAAGGCCATAAGCAAACAAGAA
Organism: Oncorhynchus masou masou; assembly: GCF_036934945.1. Taxonomy (NCBI): domain Eukaryota; kingdom Metazoa; phylum Chordata; class Actinopteri; order Salmoniformes; family Salmonidae; genus Oncorhynchus; species Oncorhynchus masou. The sequence goes on from NC_088242.1 coordinate 55,409,760, forward strand.
AATGCTCATCCAGAAGCGGAGCTCCTAGTGGCCGGGACTTTAATGCAGGCAAATTTAAATCCGTTTTACCTCATTTCTACAAGCATGTCACATGTGCAACCAGAGGATAAAAAAACTCTAGACCACCTTTACTCCACACACAGAGACACGTACAAAGCTCTCCCTGGGAAATCGGACCATAATTCTATTCTCCTGATTCCTGCTTACAAGCAAAAATTAAAGCAGGAAGCACCAGTGACTCGGTCAATAAAAAAGTGGTCATATGAAGCAGATGCTAAGCTACAGGACTGTTTTGCTAGCACAGACTGGAATGTGTTCTGGGATTCCTCCGATGGCATTGAGGAGTACAGCACATCAGTCATTGGCTTCATCAATAAGTGCATCGATGACGTCGTCCACACAGTGACCGTACATGCGTACCCCAACCAGAAGCCATGGATTACAGGCAACATCTGCACTGAGCTAAAGGCTAGAGCTGCCGCTTTCAAGGAGCTGGACTCTAACCCGGAAGCTTATAAGAACTTGTTCACGGTACAGGTTCCCCAAGGGCACCACACCTCCCCCCGCTCAACTCAAAAGGTGGCGCACAGAATGCAGAAATATTCTTAGAAATATTTAACCTCCACACATTAACAAGTCCAATAGCTCAAATGAAAGATAAACACCTTGTTCATCTACCCAGCGAGTCAGATTTCTAAAATGTTTTACGGCGAAAACATAGCACATATTTATGTCAAACAACCAGAAAGACACAGACAATATGCAGCCATTTTGTCGAACAAAAGATGCAATCACAAACGCAGGATTAAAAGAAAAATAATCCACTAACCTTTTGAAAATCTTCATCAGATGACAGTAATAGGACATGTTACACAGTACATTTATGTTTTTTTCAATAATATGCAATATATATCCATAAAACACCGTTTACATTGACGCCATGTTCAGAAAATCCTCAAAAATGTCAGGAGAAATTATAGATAGCTCCGCCAGATAACAGAAATACACATCATAAACTTTGACTAAATATACATGTTCTACATATAGTTAGAAAGATACACTGCTTCTTAATGCAACCGCTTTGTCACATTTCTTTTTAACGTTAAAGAAATCGCTCACTATTCAATAATCTGAGGCGGCGCTCAGACGTAAGCAATATTTCTCCGCTATGTTGGAGTCAACAGAAATACAAAATTACAACATAAGTATTCCCTTACCTTTGATGGTCTTCGATCAGAATGTAGTGGAAGGAGTCATACTTACCCAATACATCGTTTTGTTTCAAGTCGTGTGTCTTTGTATTAGCATATGCTACCCCTTTCAGCTGAAATGCATCCAAAATGACTTCTGGTCCCGAACAGTTGCGCATCAAAACTTCAAAATTACATATTATATGTTGACTAAACTGGTCAAACTAAGTGCAGAATCAAGCTTTAGGATGTTATAAACGTACAAAACAATTGGCGATTCAACCGGACAAAAGCAATTCTTCTCAGACATTCTGGAACAGAGGAATGACTGTGTACAATTCGCGCCCGAACGCGCATGTATTTTCTCGCGACACCCACTCTGATGTAAAATATATCACTAGCCACTTTAACCTCTTGAAACTCCCCATCCCGGATCCGGGATTGTGACTAAGCCTCAGGCTCATTAGCATAACGCAACGTTAACGATTTCTGAAAATCGCAAATAAAATTAAAATAATGCGTTTGCTCTCAAGCTTAGCCTTTTCTTAACAACACTGTCATCTCAGATTTTCAAAATATGCTTTTGAACCATAGAAATTGACTAATTTGTGTAAGAGTATGCAAAGCTAGCATAGCATTTTGTGTAGCATGTAGCACGCAACATTTTCACAAAAGCCAGATAACCAAATAAATAAAATCATTTACCTTTGAAGAGCTTCTGATGTTTTCAATGAGGAGACTCCCAGCCACATACCAAATGCGCAGTGTTTCCTGAAAGCGTCTGTGTGTAGGAGAAATCGTTCCGTTTTCTACATCGAACGAAAATGCAGTCACCTACAACGTGAAACTTTTTCCGGATTAACTACATAATATCCGAAACCGTTGTTTGGAATCAATCAATGTTTTTTCACATATCTCTTCATTGACATGCAGTTCTTGGAAGCTTGCTTTCTCTCTGTGCCCCATGGAAAAATACTGGCAGGTGACTTTGCGCACCAATTTCGGCGCAGGACACCGGGCGGACACGTGGTAAATGTACTTATGTCAATCTTCCAACGATCTGCCTACAAATACGTCACAATGCTGCAGACACCTTGGGGAAACGACAGAAAGGGCAGACTCATCACAGCCATATAAGGAGATCATGAAAGACAGAGCCTCAAAAATCCTTGTCATTTCCTGGATGCCAATCATCTTGGTTTTGCCTGAATCACGTTATATATTTCTGGACATCAGAGTGTATCGAACAGTAGCAATTATATGCATAGTCGAGCATCTTTTTGTGACAAAATATCTTGTTTACGTTTTTCTTCCAAAAATGAAATAGCGCCACCATAAGTGTAAGAGGTTAAACAATGCTACCTAATATAATGTTTACATACCCTACATTATTCATCTCATATGTATACGTATATACTGTACTCTATATCATCTACTGCATCCTTATGTAATACATGTATCACTAGCCACTTTAACTATGCCACTTTGTTTACATACTCATCTCATATGTATATACTGTACTCGATACCATCTACTGTATCTTGCCTATGCTGCTCTGTACCATCACTCATTCATATATCTTTATGTACATATTCTTTATCCCCTTACACTGTGTATAAGAAATTTGTTTTGGAATTGTTAGTTAGATTACTTGTTGGTTATTACTGCATTGTCGGAACTAGAAGCACAAGCATTTCGCTACACTCGCATTAACATCTGCTAACCATGTGTATGTGACAAATAAAATTTGATTGATTTGATGATTTGATTTGATTTGCCTGCCAAAGGGTCAAAGCTTGCGGGATTTGCACAATTAAACGCTCTACTGAATGAGGACATCTAGTGGAAGACATAGAAAGTGTTTCCAGATCCATAGCTGGTTGGGAAGGGTGGGGGCGATGACGTCAAAGTTGGCCCAACTTTCTGGATGCCAAAACTAGTTTGGGAGATTGGCTGCCCTGTGAGTTCTGCTATACTTACAGACATAATTCAAACGGTTTTAGAAGCTTTAGAGTGTTTTCTATCCAATAATTATTATTATATGCATATATTAGCAATTTTGGACAGATGTTTGTTTCAGTTTAATATGGGCACGCAATTCATCCAAAGGGGGCAGTATTGTCCCTAGCCAAGAAATCTTGCTATGCCCTCCGACGAACCATCAAACATGCAAAGCGTCAATACAGGACTAAGATCGACGCGTACTACACCAGCTCTAACACTCGTTGGATGTGGGAGGGCTTGCAAACTATTACAGACTACAAAGGGAAGTACAGCCGAGAGCTGCCCAGTGACACGAGCCTACCAGATAAGCTAAACTACTTCTATACTCGCTTTGAGGTAAATAACACTAAAACATGCATGAGAGCACCAGCTGTTCCGGGAAACTGTGTGATAACGCTCTCCTCAGCCGATGTGAGTAAGACCTTTAAACAGGTCAACATTCACAAGGCCGCAGGGCCAGAAGGATTACCAGGACATACACGACCAACTGGCAAGGGTCTTCACTGACATTTTCAACCTCTTCCTGTCCGAGTCTGTAATACCAACATGTTTTAAGCAGACCACTATAGTCCCTGTGCCCAAGAAAGCAAAGGTAACCTGCCTAAATGACTACCACCCCGGAGCACTCACATCGGTAGCCATGAAGTGCTTTGAAAGGCTGGTCATGGCTCATATCAACACCATCGTCCCAGAAACCCTAGACCCACTCCAATTTGCATACCGCCCCAACAGATCCACAGATTACGCAATCTCAATCACACTCCACACTGCCCTTTCCCACCTGGACAAAAGGAACACCTATGTGAGAATGTTGTCCATTGACTACAGCTCAGCGTTCAACACCATAGTGTACGCAAAGCTCATCACTAAGCTAAGGAGCCTGGGACTAAACACAGGTCCATGATGATGGTTCATTCTAAATCAAAACAAATATCACACATATATTATTTAGTATATGTAAAGACAAGATTAAATCAAGAATAGTCTGATGGGTGACAATATTAGCCTATCACTTGTGAATTATATATTATCACTTGTGAATGATGCCCAGCATAAGAAACTGCCTTTTCCCCCGATTCTTTTAGAACCTTAGTCGCACACCTCTTGTAGCCTAGCCCATAGACCTATATGTTTGATAAGGTTTGTATCACAACTAAAGTAGTCCAATAACTTCTTAAAATTAAGCACATTCATCCACTTTACAGGGGGTTTAGAGTCTACGTGGCATACATAAGCAGCGCATGAGTTTTGAGTTTGGGGAAGATACTTTTAACCATAAAAATGCACCTTTATAATAAAAGCATTACATGCATAATCATGTGATGGAGAGCCATGAGAGTGAGAAGAAAGACACAACGACCACAGGCTGCAAAAGGCATGGATTTTTTTAGGGTTCATTACGGCCACAAAGGGGATGCCACCGTGAAATTCGAGGAATTATCAAGTGCTTGTCAAACTGTGAATGAGAGACTAATGAAGTGTGTACCACCTGCTCAAAAAAAACAAAGCAGAGCTCATGCCTTTCAAGCAACTTTTTTCAAATCATCATTAGTCACATCATGCAGCCTTACAATGTATTAAAAATCTAAACATATAGCCCAATGTTTGTAGAACTGAAGTTACATTAATAACTCTAATTGAAGCATATAGGAGTAGCTATTTCTTTGTTAACCGCTCAACACAGAATAGCCGCATGTGCGCACTCCCTCAAATCGCTTGGAGAAAACATTTATATATTTTTCAGCTTTGTTCAATTCTTTTCTTCATACTATAAAATAATATAAAATAATGCCACGGAATTCTAAGCAAATCTGGTCTTCTAAACGAACTAGTGTAGCCCACAGCCATTTGGCATAGCCACATCAGGACCTAACATAAGGACAACTCAGTATGATATTCATTTATTTTGAAATAGACTACATTTTCTTCATAGCATGCTTCTTTAGACCTGTCTAAAATAAATAATGGATTTATTGTGAAAGTGTAGGCTATATTACCTGGATTACATCGATTTAAAAAAAATGTAGATGTTCCAAAGGTATGTGTGGAAGCCAGGAGATGCTAAATGTGTTTGTTAATTAACAGTCAATTATTGTGAAACTGGCAGGCATTTGCTTGACAATCACCGGATCACACATCCCTAGGCCTGATCACCGACAAAGATAATAGGGAAGAGGTCAGAGACCTGGCAGTGTGGTGCCAGGACAACAACCTCTCCCTCAACGTGAGCAGGACAAAAGAGATTATCGTAGACTACAGGAAAAGGAGGGCCGAACACGCTCCCATTCACATCGACAGGGCTGTAGTGGAGCGGGTCGAGAGATTCAAGTTCCTTGGTGTCCACAACACCAACAAATATCATGGTCCAAACACACCAAGAAAGTAGTGAAGAGGGCACGACAACACCTATTCCTCCTCAGGAGACAGAAAATATTTGGCATGGGTACCCAGATCCTCAAAAAGTTCTACAGCTGCACCATCAAGAGCATCCTGACCGGTTGCATCACCGTCTGGTATGGTAACTGCTTGGTATCTGACCGTAAGGCGCTACAGGCGGTAGTGTCTGGTATGGTAACTGCTTGGTATCTGACCGTAAGGCGCTACAGGCGGTAGTGCGTACAGACCAGTACATCACTGGGTCCAAACTTCCTGCCATCCATGAACTATACACTAGGCAGAGTCAGAGGAAGGCCCCAAAAAATGGCAAAGAGTCCAGTCACCCAAGTTGACTGTTCTCTAAGTCATCAAGTCTAGGTCCAAAAGGCTCCTTAACAGCTTCTACCACCAAGCCATAAGACTTCTGAACAATTTATCAAATGGCCACCCGGACTATTTACATTGACACCCCTCTCCTCCACTTTGTTTTTACAGTGCTGCTGATCAATGTTTATTATGTATGCAAATTCACTTTAACCCTACCCACCTGACCTCGACTAACCTGAACCCCCCCCCCTTACACACACACACATTAACTTGATACCGGCACCCCATGTATATAGCCTCATTATTGTTATTTTATTGTTTTCTTTTTTTTCTTTTTTTAAACTTTAGTTTATTTAGTAAATATTTTATTAACTTTATTTTCTTAAAATTGCATTGTTTGTTAAGGGCTTGTAAAGTAAGCGTTTAAGGTCTACTTCACCTGTTGTGTTCGGCGCATGTGACAAATGCAATTTTATTTGATCACCGACGTCATCATGATTCGACCCTGTTTTTTTCCCCCGAGTTCCCTGTTGTAATGAAAGCACCATAAATCCAGAGAATGCCAGACTGACGACAAAGTTTGATGACAAAATTTGCCCACGAAGGACCGCCGCGCCATCTTCTTGTTCAAATGAGCACAGCACAACAAGGTGAGTCCAAAAAATGTCTTGTATGCTGCTGCATAAATTATGTAATATACCAGGGAGATATATATACTGTAGCTAAGAAAGTAATACTAACGTTAAGTGTATGTTGTGTAGTAAGCTTTACATGCTAAAATCGCCACTGCTTACATGTTCTATGTTTTTGGCTGCTTTTGAAAGCAAAATACAATTTGAAAACAGTACTGGCATTGTTGAATTCGATTTTCATTATGTCAAACTAGGACTGATGGTTTGGTTACCATGGCAACGACTGTAGCTATCTAGTAAACTTGCTAGCTACTTCAGTGGATGTTAAACGCATTTCTAGCTGCAAATTAACACATTTCTAGCGACAAATGTGTTAAAGTATAGCCATGGTATAAAAGGGTAATCAACTCCGGGGTCTCTGGAAAATAATATAATTCCTTGGAAGGACAGTTGTATCCCCGCTAGCTGTTCTTGGAACACACCTTCCGTGTCATTAATTATTTTCCATAGAATGCATAGCCATCGTTGATTATCCCTTACATAACTTATGTTTTTTTTTAGGTTCTCCTGGTTTATAAACAATATACAGTGAGGTATGCTGCACACAACACACCAGGGACTTATTCAATGGAATTATTATATTTAGAACACATTGCTCTCAGATTGGGTATACCTGTTCTATGCGGTATATTTCGATACTGAGTCGGCTAGGTTTGATGACCCAAGGAAATAGCGAGTCAACACGCGTCTTTGAAAGTTTCTAATGAAGACCACTGCAATGTACTTTCTGTAAATGACGGTGAGTTATTTTAATTGTGGATTAAAAACTTCATATCGTAAGTGACAGATGTGTGTCCTCCAATTATTTTACGAGCAATAAATGCCACTCGCTGTTTATTATCGTAGTTACTACACCCCGACCTACATGCACAAATTACCTCAACTAACCTTTACCCACGCACACTAACTCGGTACCGATACCCCCTATATGTTATTGTGTTACTTTTGATTATTATTTTTAACTTTGGTAAATATTTGCTTAACTCTTCTTGAACTGCACTGTTGGTTAAGGGCTTGTAAGTAAGCTTTTAACTTTAAGGTCTACACCGCATCTGATAAATAATGTTTGATTTGATTTGACTTACACGTTTCTCTAGTTGAACACAAGCAAACTGCTACACTACTATGGAAGGTCAACAGTTTTAATTCGTCTTACACTTGCAACGATAGTTTTTCACTTGCTTTTTTCTAGTGTCAAATGTAATTTATTGAACACGTGATTTTTTCACCTGTCCAGTGTGTGTTTACAGGCGATTTGAACACTTGTTTGGGGCATTTTTACACGCGTTCATTACATCTGTTCAATGTGCAATTACAGGTGATTTGGAACGCTTGTTATGGGCATTTCATTCAGTTCATTACACCTGTTCATTGTGCATTTGTGACTCACGACCTGGATTCGGTCTTATGTAGCAACATTTTGATTTCTGTTTTTTTTTTACATTGGATAAAAGTAGAGACTCAGAGCTACAAAGTGTTATATCATTTGAGGAAACAATGGGAAAGTAATTCTGCTTTGAAAGTTGATCAACTTGTAAACTCTTTTGAGAACTGACATTCAGTGTTTTGGTACTACTATTGGAGAGCCCTTCTTTGTCCTCACCCATTCAACATTGTTCACACCCTCTTAAGACTTAGCACCACCCACCTCTTTAAGGGTTGATCCATGTGTTCTGTACTAACCTGTCAGCTACTTCCAGACTTCTAAGAGACAGAGAACAGCTCACTGAACATTACTCGCCCTAGCAGAGCTGGTTAGGCTGTTATGTTATCCAGAGCATTGGTGACTGCAACTGTGCTGTCAGAGTGTCCGTTTGTAAATTCATAGCGTTTCACGTTCTAAGCGCACACTGGGCACTCTGGCCAATAAGTAGGGTTGTTCAGAAAGCTCTGACCTCACAACAACAGTCAAGCACCCAAGCTAACTGGCTAACATTGGCTAGCTAAACTAAGCAAAACAAGAAACGTCCTCTTACTTGTCAACTGTGTTTATTTTCAGCAAACTTAACATGTGTAGATATTTGTATGAACATAACAAGATTCAACAACTGAGCAAGTTCCACAGACACGTCACTAACATAAATGGAATAATGTGTCCCTGAACAAAGGGGGGAGGTGGGGGGGGGGGTCAAAATCAAAAGTAACAGTCAGTATCTGGTGTGGCCACCAGCTGCATTATGTACTGAGATCCGGGATCTTTGCTGGCCATGGCAGAACACTGACATTCCTGTCTTGCAGCAAATCACGCACAGAACAAGCAGTATGGCTGGTGGCATTGTCATGCTGGAGGGTCATGTCAGGATGAGCCTGCAGGAAGGGTACCACATGAGGGATGTTACAGGATGTCTTCCCTGTAACGCACAGTGTTGAGATTGCCTGCAATGACAGCAAGCTCAGTCCGATGATGCTGTGACACACCGCCCCAGACCATGACGGACCAAACACATCCAAATCGATCCCGCTCCAGAGTACAGGCCTCGGTGTAATGCTCATTCCTTCTACGATAAACTCGAATCCGACCATCACCCCATGTGAGACAAAACCACGATTCGCCAGTCCTGTTTGGTCCAGAGATAGTGGGTTTGTGCCCATAGGCAACGTTGTTGCCGGTGATGTCTGGTGAGGACCTGCCTTACAGCAGGCCTACAAGCCCTCAGTCCAGCTTCTCTCAGCCTATTGCGGACAGCCTGAGCACTGATGGAGGGATTGTGCATTCCTCGCATATCTCGGACAGTTGTTGTTGCCATCAGGTACCTGTACCGCAGGTGTGATGTCCGGATGTACCGATCCTGTGCAGGTGTTGTTACACGTGGTATGCCACTGCGAGGACAATCAGCTGTCCGTCCTGTCTTCCTTGTAGCACTGTCTTAGGCGTCTCACAGTACGGACATTACAATGTGTTGCTCTGGCCACATCTGCAGTCCTCATGACTCCTTGCAGCATGCCTAAGGCACGTTCACGCAGATGAGCAGGGACCCTGGGCACCTTTCTTTTTAGTGTTTTTCAGAGTCAGTAGAAAGGCCTCTTTAGTGTGTGTGACGTTAATTTCCTACCATCTGTAAGCTGTTAACGACCGTTCCACAGGTGCATGTTCATTAATTGTTTATGGTTCATTGAACAAGCATGGGAAAGTGTTTAAACCCTTTACAATGAAGATCTGTGAAGTTTTTCCGATTTTTACGAATTATTTTTGAAAGGCAGGTTCCTGAAAAATGGGCGTTTCTTTTTTTGCTGAGTTTATTTCCAGACCCATAATGTGAGAACACCTCACTCTGACCATTTTACTCCCCCTAGCAGAGCTGGTTAGGCAGTTTTCTTGTTACCCAGTGCATTGGTGACTAACTGTGCTGATGGCAACAATCAATTAATCTGCACAATAGTCTTTTGTTAATAAATGTAGCTAGATAGCTAGCTAGATAAACAATGAATACCAACGCTTGACGTAACATTAGTTAGCGAGCCAGCTAGCTAACAGTTCACTAACTTCAAAATAAAATGCTTTGTCAAAATTAGAGTGGAGTCTTTTGTTAAGACATGTAGCTAGCTAGCTAGCTAAACAATGGACCATAATCACAACATGACATTACTACCCTACATGAATCTGCAGGTATCTAACCAACCAGGTTCTATGGCCATAACTAGTCAAGCAAATGTGTCTGAGATATGAAGAATAAGATCATACACATAACGTTAACTAGCGACCCAGCCAGCTAATGTTAGCTAGCGAACAGTACACTTGAAATGAAACCACTTTCTGTCAAAATTAGAAATGTGTAATATTTGAAAATGTAGCTAGCTAGACTATCTTACCCATGGTCTGAAATCGGAGTAATGTAAACTCGCTCACTTTTGTACATCGCCTTGGTCCGTACAAATTACCTTATTTTTGCGCCCAAAAAACGTAATACTTCCAGATCAACTGTAATAGCAATACCATGCTCCTTTCCAACAAAATTAATGACGAGACCTTCATGATGCCCATCTCTGCATAATTCCCACCCGACATTTTTAAAAATCTCGTGTGGGGAGCTAAGGTACGAAGTGATCTTGAAAGAGGGAAATATCTTGTGTGAAGAAACAGGTTATTTTTTTATTTTTTTACCCCGTTTTCTCCCCATTTTTGTGGTATCCAATTGTTTAGTAGCTACTATCTTGTCTCATCGCTACAACTCCCGTACGGGCTCGGGAGAGACGAAGGTTGAAAGTCATGCGTCCTCCGATACACAACCCAACCAAGCCGCACTGCTTCTTAACACAGCGTGCATCCAACCCGGAAGCCAGCCGCACCAATGTGTCGGAGGAAACACGTGCACCTGGCAACCTTGGTTAGCGCGCACTGCGTCCGGCCCACCACAGGAGTCGCTGGTGCGCGATGAGACAAGGATATCCCTACCGGCCAACCCCTCCCTAACGCTAGGCCAATTGTGCGTCGCCCCACGGACCTCCCGGTTACGACAGAGTCTGGACGCAAACCCAGAGTCTCTGGTGGCACAGTTGGCACTGCAGTACAGCGCCCTTAACCACTGCGCCATCCGGGAGGCCCAGAAACAGTTTTTTTCAACCGATTTGTCCAACTAATCAACCTTTAAAATGTAAATAAAACATAAAGAGTTTAGGTAATGTCTCATCACATACCTGTTTGAAGGTTTGTGTCAAATTTGAAGAGGGATTTAGGGCTGCGCTAACGTTAGCCTCACAAGTTGTAACCGCTTTCTTCATGTGAAAGAGAGTCGGACCAAAATGCGGCGTGGCTATTGAGATTCATGTTTAATAAAAAAACAACTAAACACAAACACTACAAAACAAGAAACGTAACACGAAAACGGAAACAGCCTATACTGGTGCAAAGTAACACATAGACAGTAACAAGGACAATCACCCACGACACACTCAAAGAATATGGCTGTCTAAATATGGTTCCCAATCAGAGACAACGATAAACACCTGCCTCTGATTGAGAACTACTTCAGACAGCCATAGACTAAGCTAGAAAACCCCACCAAGCTACAATCCCAATACCTGTGAAAAACCCCAAGACAAAAACACACCACAAACCAAAACCCATGTCACACCCTGGCCTGAACAAATAAAGAAAGAAAACACAAAATACTAAGACCAGGGCGTGACAGAACCCCCCCCCCCCAAGGTGCGGACTCCCGGCCGCACACCAAAACACATAGGGGAGGGTCCGGGTGGGCGTCTGTCCATGGTGGTGGCTCCGGCAAGGGACGTGGACCACACTCCAACAAAGTCTTAGTCCATTTTCCTCGCGTCCTTAGATAGGCGACCCTCGCCGCAGACCTTGGCCGAGTAGCCCTCACCAAGGGCCCCACTGGACTGAGGGGCAGCTCGGGACTGAGGGGCAGCTCGGGACTGAGGTAGCTCGGGACTGAGGGGTAGCTCGGGACTGAGGGGTAGCTCGGGACTGAGGGGTAGCTCAGCACTGAGAGGAAGCTCAGCACTGAGAGGAAGCTCAAGGCAGGTAGTTGGCTCTGGCAGATCCTGGCTGGCTGGCGGATCTGGAAGAGTCTGGCTGACTGGCGGATCCTGGCTGACTGGCGGATCTGGAAGATCCTGGCTGACTGGCGGATCTGGAAGAGTCTGGCTGACTGGCGGATCCTGGCTGACTGGCGGATCTGGAAGATCCTGGCTGACTGGTGGATCTGGAAGAGTCTGGCTGACTGGCAGATCCTGGCTGACTGGCGGATCTGGAAGAGTCTGGCTGACTGGCAGATCCTGGCAGACTGACGGCTCTGGCTGCTCCATGCTGACTGGCAGCTCTGGCTGCTCCATGCTGACTGGCGGCTCTGGCTGTTCCATGCTGACTGACGGCTCTGGCTGCTCCATGCAGACTGGCAGCTCTGGCGGCTTCTTGCAGACTGGCAGCTCTGGCGGCTTCTTGCAGACTGGCAGCTCTGGCGGCTTCTTGCAGACTGGCAGCTCTGGCGGCTTCTTGCAGACTGGCAGTTTCTTGCAGACTGGCAGCTCCTTGCAGACTGGCAGCTCCTTGCAGACTGGCAGCTCTGGCTGCTCCATGCAGACTGGCAGCTCTGGCTGCTCCATGCAGACTGGCAGCTCTGAACAGGCAGGAGACTCCGGTAGCGCTGGAGAGGAGGAAGGCTCTGGCAGCGCTAAACAGGCAGGAGACTCCGGCAACGCTGTAGGGGCGGAAGGCTCTGGCAGCGCTAAACAGGCGGGAGACTCCGGCAGCGCTGTAGAGGAGGAAGGCTCTGTAGGCCTGATGCGTGGTGCTGGCACTGGTGGTACTGGGCCGAGGACACGCACAGGAAGCCTGGTGCGGGGAGCTGCCACCGGAGGGTGGTGCGTGGAGGTGGTAATGGGTAGACCGGACCGTGCAGGCGCACTGGAGCTCTTGAGCACCGAGCCTGCCCAACCTTACCTGGTTGAATACTCCCGGTCGCCCTGCCAGTGCGGCGAGGTGGAATAGCCCGCACTGGGCTATGCAGGTGAACCGGGGACACCGTGCGCAAGGCTGGTGCCATGTAAGCCGGCCCAAGGAGACGCACTGGGGACCAGATGCATAGAGCTGGCTATATGGCATTTGGCTCGACGCTCACTCTAGCCCGGCCTATACGCGGAGCTGGAATGTACCGCACCGGGCTATGCACCCACACTGGGGACACCGTGCGCACCACAGCATAACACGGTGCCTACCCGGTCTCTCTAGCCCCCCGGTAAGCACAGGAAGTTGGCGTAGGTCTCCTACCTAGCATCGCCATACTCCCTGTGACCCTCCCCCAAGAAATTTTTGGGGCTGACTCCCGGGCTTCCTTTCCAACCGTGTTCCCTTTCCAACCGTGTTCCCTCATTGCGCCGGCTCCTCTCTCCGGCTGCCTCTGCTCTCCTTAGTGCCTCCACCTGTTCCCATGGGAGGCAATCTCTTCCAGCCAGTATTTCCTCCCATGTGTAGCAACCCTTGCCATCCAAAACATCGTCCAATGTCCATTCCTCATTGCGCCGCTGTTGCTGTTGCCTGTTGTTACGCCGCTTGGTCCTGTTTTGGTGGGTGATTCTGTAACGGTTTTCTTTGGTTGAAGGAGAGTCGGACCAAAATGCGGCGTGGCTATTGAGATTCATGTTTAATAAAAAAACAACTAAACACAAACACTACAAAACAAGAAACGTAACACGAAAACCGAAACAGCCTTTACTGGTGCAAAGTAACACATACACAGTAACAAGGACAATCACCCACGACACACTCAAAGAATATGGCTGTCTAAATATGGTTCCCAATCAGAGACAACGATAAACACCTGCCTCTGATTGAGAACCACTTCAGACAGCCATAGACTTATCTAGAACACCCCACTAAGCTACAATCCCAATACCTATGAAAAAACCCCAAGACAAAAACACACCACATACCAAAACCCATGTCACACCCTGGCCTGACCAAATAAATAAAGAAAACACAAAATACTAAGACCAAGGCGTGACACAAGTGAACTGCAGCTGTTCTGGCTTTTGAGTGTCATGATGGCTCGCAGTTATGACATTTAAAAGAATGCAATTGGCACCCTAGTCATGAAATAGCAATAATTATATTAATTTAGACGAAAATCATGAATAATTAAGTTTTCTTACAAGTGTATATGGTTAAGCATGATTTTAATTTGCGAGAGAAGGGTGGAAAGAGGCTGTACCCCTGGTACAGGCTCCACCCCTGGTGGAAAGAGGCTGTACGGCACAAAATGAGTTGCAAATGCGCGCTGTACGTTACGTAGTGACACGTCATGATGTAACGTACAGCGTCAGAGGGGTCAGTTTTTTTATATTTTCTCCAATACTGTTAGTCCATTACCATGTCAATCATCGCTGAATCGAAACGTAGTTCACACCCCGGATTGTGATGCCAACACAGTAACTGCATTCCCATTCGTTTTCATTGCAGCCTCATTTGAAAGTCACGGTTATGCACATTTGTACGGAATGGGGTGAGTTTACGTTAGATAGCCAGAGCAAATTTGCCAGCTAGTACGTCTATCAACAACAGTGACATTCTATTGAAATGGATTCTTGCATGGAGTATTTTCTTAAGACATGTAGCTAGCTAGCTAAACAATGGACCATAATTACAACTCATGACGTTACTAGCCTGCATGAATCTGCAGGTAGCTAACTAACCAGGTTCTATGACTATAACTAATCAAGCAAATGTGTCTGAGATACGAAGAATAATATACACTACGATAGCTAGCAGCCCAGCCAGCTAACATTAACTAGCTACCCAGCCAGCTAACATTAGCTAGCTAACAGTACACTTGAAATTAAACCACTTTCTGTCAAAATTAGAAACATGTAATATCTGAAAATGTAGCTAGCTAGACTATCTTACCAGTATACATCATGGTTGGACGCATCTCCTGTCTGATGCCATGCATGGTTGCTCTTAGTTTGACGATGTAATCCAGACTGGCTATCATACTCAAATTCCACAAATTTCAAAACTCGGTCATCCAGAAAGGGGAGGCAATACACATAGCGTTAGCTACCGAGCCAGCCAGCTAACGTCAGCTAGCGAACAGTACACTTTAACTTGACATTAGGTTTGTGTAGTTTTACTACGCGATACATTAAAAAAGCTACATTTGACACAATTACCAAGACATACTGACCAGCTCCAATAGACAGACGCGTGCTATATGGCACACCAATTCAAACTCATCTCTCGGCATGTCCAGCCCACTCATTATCTCAACCAATCATGGCTAGCGGGAAGGTTTCTCACTTTTCCAGTGGCTAAACCAACTAGGCTCGTAATTTTATTTGTATTAACAGATGGCTTGCAAGTTTGATATTAAGGCATTTCTGCCAAAAAACAAACGTCAAATATTTTTCTGTTCAAACATCTCTTCTGTGAAGTCGTGACTTGCGACATACGCCTCGTTTCCTGAATCGGGTCACATTTATAGATGATTAGAATGTTTGTTATGGGAATTTGTACACATTTTCATTACACCTGTTCAGTCTATTGGGTAAGGAATGGCGTTTTTGTAGTTTTTGGATTATTCTCGCAAAAACGTATTTGATAGCTAATTTCGCATTTATGTATTGAAAAAAATCACAAAGGCTTCATAATTCAAAGGTATTTTTTCTTTTTAATTAGCTATCCATAATGTTTCCTTGTCTCTCTAATATCAAGTGTATGTGTATATAAAAACAATGACTGTTTCCATCCACCAGGTGGGATTGTTTTGAAAAGTACCTACTTTTCCAAAACCCCATTTGTTTGATAAATCAATTAAAGCAATAGTCACTACACTTTCAAAACCACAAAGGCTGAATTAAAATGTTTTCTAAAAAGGAATTTATAAACTTTTACAGAGGCAGCGGAGGAAGGACCAGGGTGCACAACATTTGAGATAAGCTTCTTGTGTGTATGGAAAATGTCTGGGATATTTTATTTCATGAAAACACTACATGCTGCATTTATATTTTTGTTCAGTATTGAATGTACGTCCATGTGAAAATGTGGTGCAAATGTGAAAATGTGGTGCAAACTTCACCGCTGAAGTTGGTAATCCAAAGTTTTGAAAATATCTGGCTAGCCGTCTGTCCAGTACGTAACATGCACATATCTAATGTTATCAAGGCTACCTCTGCACAGTTTATTTTGTCATTGATACTGCAGGCTGTACATTTACCTACTTAATTCCCTGACATTGTCCAAGTTCTAATTTCACTTTCATTCTCCCTTCCGCCAATGTATTTCATATTGCTCACTTCCTCACCAGACAGTAGCAACAATCTATTAGAAACGGTGCTAATTTCATTCATCAGCAACATTAAGGGTAGTAGACATTTCCCCGATCATAGTCTAGCTCAAAACTAATGACTGTTTCAGCATGTAAAAAGTAAAAGTACAAACCTACTTATTTTATGTTTGCTAAAATAATTTGAGTTTTGACTGAATAGATAGTTAATAAACAGTTAAACATTTCAAAACAATACATTATACAATAGACCTGCTAAATTACCCACATCCAGCATAAAAAAACATTAAACAGAATAAACTAAAATAATTCTGTATTTATTTCAGATGTAACAATTGTTCATGAAGCAAACATTGCATGACTTGGTGAAGGTATGGTAGATAGAAGCTGTCTGTTTTCCTCCGCCTCCTTCATCCGTGGTGCTCTTTCAACATAGCATTTGGAGATTCCTGTGAACATCAACAGTCATAAACATGTCATTCTGGATAGCAACATCTTCCTAACAAGAATTTGGACCAGTTGACAATTCAACAGAATTCAGTATTGTTCATGTTGATGATCGGTACAACATGAGACAGATGGCAAGATAGCAAGCCATGGTATATCAGATCATATACCACGGGTATGAGTCAATATTACTTGTTTACTGTTGTAATTATTTTGGTAACCAGTTTTTAATAGCAATAAGGCACCTTGGGGGATTCTGATATATGGCCAATATATCACGACTACGGGCTGTATCCAGGCACTCCGTGCTGTGTTGTGCATAAGAACAGCCCTAAGCTGTGGTATATTGTCCATATAACACAAACTCCTGAGGTGCCTTATTGCTTAAATATAACAAAAATACATGCGCGTGTGAGGTTTCAAATAATAATCTTACTACTACTAGCTTGAACATGTTTATCTGGTACAGCTAGTTGTTAGTTCTTCCTTGCTCATCCAAAGCAGGCGTTTCTCCTCCTCGCTAGTCTTCAGATGCTTGACGACATGATCATCATGTTGTGGCTGAAACATGGACATTACCTTAGAACAGACACTGCATTAGAACAATTTGATACACTCTTAGAAAAAAGTGTTTCCTAAAGGGTTCTTCAGCTGTCCCTTTTTGGATCCATGTAGAAACCCCTTTCCACCTGTAACGGTTGTCTTCTGGTGAGGAATAGGAAGGATCGGACCAATGCACAGCGTGGTAAGTGTTCATGTTATTTTTATTTCAACTGAACACAAACCAAAATAACAAGAGAATGAACGAAAACGAAACAGTTCTGTCAGGTGCAGAAACACAAAACTACCCACAAATTATAGTGGGAAAACAGGCTGCCTAAGTATGGTTCTCAATCAGAAACAATGATAAACAGCTGCCTCTGATTGGGAACCATACCAGGCCAAACAGAAATACAAAAACATAGAACACAGAATGCCCACCCCAACTAACGCCCTGACCAAACTAAAATAGAGACATAAAAAGGAACTAATGTCAGGACGTGACACCACCAAAAGGGTTCTACCTGGAACCAACAAGGGTTCTTCAAAAAGTTATTCTATGGAGACAGCTGAATAACTTTTAAAGTTCTAAATAGCACCTTTTGTTTTAGAGTGTAGCTTTAGAGACATTTTCAGGAAAAGAAACTCATTTAGCAAGCCAATAAAATGTCTGATATAACTAGCTAGTAATTGTCCGACAGGTTTTCCTCCTAGCTGTACTTGACATTGCATAAGAACAATAACTAGAGCTAACAACTTTATCAGATAGAGTTTCAGGAAAAGCAGCTAATTTAGCAAACCAATAAAATACCTACTGCATTGGTTCAACCTTGAAATATAGCTACTCAAGATATAGATCTTACCTTTTTATCTCTGTAACAGTTTGCTCTCACCTCATCTGGGCACTGCAATAGCCATATCTCATTCCCCATTCTCTATTGTCTAGATTCTGCAGGGAGCTAGCCGGCTTTCCTAAAACATTAGCTTACAACGCAAAGGTCAAAACCAGTTCAGAGTCCAATAGGTACCGAAGGGCAGGCAGATTCAAGGTCAGGGCAGGCAGGATGATCAGGCAGGCGGGAAAGTAGTCCAGAGTCAGGCAGCGGTCAAAACTGGGAAGACTAGAAAAAGAGAATAGAAAGGGAGTACGGGGGAACACCACGGTGGTTGACTTGACTAAACATACAAG
Organism: Oncorhynchus masou masou; assembly: GCF_036934945.1. NCBI lineage: Eukaryota > Metazoa > Chordata > Actinopteri > Salmoniformes > Salmonidae > Oncorhynchus > Oncorhynchus masou. The sequence goes on from NC_088242.1 coordinate 55,428,262, forward strand.
ACGAACTGGCACAGAGAGACCGGAAACACAGGGATAAATACACTGTCGAAAATAAGTGACACTTGGAGGAGGTGGAGACAATCACGGGAACGGGCGAAACAGATCAGGGCATGACAATATTTGACATAGACAGGACTCATGTCCTTATGTATTCAACATGTCAAAGATGGGACCCAACATGACTGTAGCTATGTTGTCATGAATTGTCCAGTGATTTTTATTTTGTCGACATTTAGAATGTTCGCATAGAAATTTGATGTAAAAATTATGTGGCGCAAGTGTTTCCATTATCCTATTAGGCAAATTGCGCATTAATAAAGTGGAAACAGTCAGTATGCCTTGCTCACATATCTTTAATGTCTCAGGTAGCGCGCAAAAGCCAGCATGGATTGAATGCAATTGACTATTTGACATATTCTAATAATTCTCATGTGCCTACTTATCGAGCCGTCACTAACTTCCACAGCCACAAAGTAGCAATGATGGCCAAACCCCGCCCATTTATCCAATTTATCTTCTTAAAATGTTATTTTAAATCTAACCCTAACAGTGTTGCAGCCATCAAATGAATAGAGCTGATGGGTAGCCTACCAAACTTGCTAACGTCCCTCGCTATTGGTCTGTTATTCAGCCCTCTACTGTCCTGCTGAGCTAATCACTCTCTGAACGCTTCATGATTGAATTTGAATAATATGAATGATGAAGACAAATGGTGATGGGAGTTAGAGGTCTTTCCAAAATGGATATGCAAATCCCCGGACCCGATATGAATAAGTTCATTTTTACAACTCATTCCTAAAGGACAACCAGACCCATCCCCTTTCTATTTTTTTAATTTAACTAGGCAAGTCAGTAAAGAACAAGTCCTTATTTACAATGACAGCCTACCCTAGCCAAACCCTGACAGCACTGGACAATTTTGCACTGACCCATGGGACACCCAATCACGTCCAGATGTGATACAACCTGGATTTGAACCAGGGACACGGGTGACACTTCTTGCACTGAAATGCAGTGCCTAAAGACCGCTCTGTCACTCAGGAGCCCTTGTCGACCGGTCCGATCAGAGTGAGGGATGCAGCACAAAAGCCAATTGTTTTGTTACTTTATTTAACCAGAGCCATAGTGAAAAGGGAGAGAGCGAGGCACAGAGCAAGCTGCTGTAGGCTATAGGGAGCGGAGGCCGTGCAGGGTGTGTGTGAGCCTTGGAACAGCAGAGCAGGCACTGAGAGACAGCATGCATAGAGAAAGAGACCGCAAACCCTGTTAACTCGCGCTAGAGTAATTTATAGTTATTAATCATCCCATCCGATTACATAGTACCTGTCTTTACGGCATCAACCTGAGAGAAGTTAGCTAACTAGGCTAATTCTAACGTTAGCCTACACATAATGACTGCGTTCAGATCATTGCCTAAATAGCATTCTTTGCATTAGCAGCTTGTATGCGTGGAAGCCTGGAGATGCTAAACATGTTTATGTTAATTACGGTCAATTACCGTGAAACTGGCAGGCATTTGCATGACAATTACCGGCAGACTGCCCTAATTGTGGATCGACCATTTGCACTATGACCTAGTAAAGTTGCATAGGTAATTCAAGGTTTGTCTTTTCACCTGATAATTACTCAATCACAAAATACAGAAGGTGTAAATCAGAGATGACTTGCTAAATACCAACTTTACCAAGCAAATTATGAATTGTGTCATCTTAGAAGTATATTAATGCCTGTGGTTTTTGTATTTGGAGGCCATCCGCTATGACAACCATGCCTGTACTGCCTGTGTCAGATGCTGAGGGATTAGGTGGTGTGTCCACTGGGGAAGCCACTAAAATCTGCCCAAACATAGAGATCTGGTACACGTTTTTTGAATCATGATGTCCGAGAAAACTTGAACTGTGAATTCCAGTTAATTTCCTATTACATGTAGTTCTATTTAATATATTATTTGATTTGTGAACTTTTTTTGGTAAAAGGTACTCAGACATTGTAGTATTGGTATGGTACTCAAGTTTGATGTTTGGGTATTTAAATCTATACCTATTTTTTTCCAGTGAGGGATATGGGCTGCAGGAATACCACAATAACTCCCAGGCAGAACTACACGCCAGAAAGGAAGCCATCCAAACCAACCTTAATCACCTGGACCACCCTGTCCTAGACAGTGATGTCACCACAATGTGTGCGAAATTTAAAAGGTTTGCCCTATTTACAGTACAACTGCTTTTGCTCATCAATCTTTTTGGGGATGCCGGTTGTCACCTTGGGGACATTCAGACCAGTTTGTAAACATTTGTTTAGGTTCCATATGATTTCAATTACTTTCTGAATACACCGCTTTTGATTTTAACAAAACATTTCATATATCCTTTCCCATGGTGGAAGTGGTCAGAAAGTGACTTTTTGGACTTTTTGGAAAATATTCAGGAGATGGAGGTGTTCAAAGTTGACCCATTTTGCATACCCTACCATAAGAATATAAACGGTTGAGTTTGATGTCATTTGAAAGCTTGACAAACAGGGTTGTCAAATTATTCTTAGATTTAAAAAATAATAATAATAATGAAGCTTTAACTTCAATTACAGTGAGCTCCAAAAGTATTTGTAAAGTGACAATTTTGTTGTTATTTTGGCTCTGTAATACAGATATTTTGATTTGAAATGATACAATGGCTATGAGGTTAAAGTGCATTCTGTTAGCTTTAATTTTGATGTTTTTTGGGGGGAAAAACACTCAAATCAAATTTCTTTTGTCATTTGCTTCATAAAAAAACAGGTGTAGACTAACAGAGAAATGCTTACTTACGGGCCCTTCCCAACAATGCAGAGAGAAATAATAAAACAAGAAATAAATACACAATGAGTAATGATAACTTGGCTATATACACTGGGTACCAGTACCGAATCCATGTGCAGGGGTACGAGGTAGCTATGTACATATAGGTAGGGGTAAAGTGACTAGGCAACAGGATAGATTAACAGCAGCATATGTGATGAGTCAAATGAGTTAGTGCAAAAAGTGCCAATCCAGGTAGTCTGAGTAGCTATTTGGTTAACTATTTAGCTGTCTTATGGCTTAGGGGTAGAAGCTGTTCAGGGTCCTGTTGGTTCCAGACATGGTACATCAGTTTTGCTTGCCATGCGGTAGCAGAGAGAACGATCTATGATTTGGATGGCTGGAGTCTTTGTCAATTTTTAGGGCCTTCCTCTGACACCGCCTGGTTTAGAGCTCCTGGATGGCAGGGAGCTTGGCTCCAGTGAAGTACTGGGCCATGCACACGACCCTTCGTTGTGCCTCGCGGTCAGATGCCAAGCAGTTGCCATACCAAGTGGTGATGCAGCCAGTCAAGATGCTCTCAATGGTACAGTTTTTGAAGTTGAGGAGGCCCATGCAAAATCTTTTTAGCCTCCTGAGGGGGAAGAGGTATTGTCGTGCCTTTGTCACAAACTATGTTGGTGTGGGCGGACCATGTTAATTCCTTAGTGATGTGGACACCGAAGAATTTGAATCTCTTGACCCGCTCCACTACATCCCCGTTGATGTGAATGGGGGTATGCTCGGCCAGCCATTTCCCGTAGTCCAGGATCAGCTCGTTTCTCTTGCTAACATTGAGAGAGAGGTTGTCCTGGCACCAAACTGCCAGGTCACTCAGTGCCTTGCAAAAATATTCATCCGCCTTACCAGAGTTTTTCCTATTTTGTTGCATTAGAACCTGTAATTTAAATGGATTTCTATTTGGATTACATGTAATGGACATACACAAAATAGTTGTCACGCCTTGGTCTTAGTATTGTGTGTTTTAGTTTATTAGTTAGTCAGACCAGGGTGTGACATGGGGTTATTATGTATTGTATTTCCGTATTGGGGTTTGTAGTGTTTGGGTTGGTAGTTGATTAGGGGTGTGTGTGTGTGTTAATTAGGTTGGCTGCCTGAGGTGGTTCTCAATCAGAGTCAGGTGCTTCTCGTTGTCGCTGATTGGGAACCGTATTTTAGGTAGCCTGTTTTTCGCTTTGTATTTCGTGGGTGATTGTCCCTGTCTCTGTGTAGGTTGCACCAGTCAGGCTGTATTAGGTTTCGTTCTGTTTGTTGTTTTTTTTGTATTTATTTAGTTATTCGTGTTAGTTTGTTCGTTTTGTCTTCTTTAAATAAACATGAGTAACTTACACGCTGCATTTCGGTCCGACTCTCCTTCAACAACAAAAGAACGCCTTTACAATAGTCCAAATTGGTGAAGTGAAATTAAAATAATTACTTTTACTGAAGTGAAATAAAAAAAAACGGAAAAGTGGTGCATGCATATGTATTCACCCCCTTTGCTATGAAGCCCCTAATTAAGATCTGGTGCAGCCAATTACATTCAGAAGTCACATCATTAAATAAAGTCCACCTGTGTGCAATCTAAGTATCACATGATCTGTCACATGATCTCAGTATATATACACCTGTTCTGAAAGGCCACAGAGTCTGCAACACCACTAAGCAAGGGGCACCACCAAGCAAGGGGCAACATGAAGACCAAGGAGCTCTCCACAGGTCAGGGACAAAGTTGTGGAGAAGTATAGATCAGGGTTGGGTTATAGAAAAATATCCGATACTTTGAACATCCCACGGAGCAGCATGAAATCCATTATTAAAACATGGAAATAATATGGCACCACAACAAACCTGCCACGAGAGGGCCGCCCAACAAAACTCAAGGACCAGGCAGGGAGGGCATTAATTACAGAGGCAACAAAGAGACCAAAGATAACCCTGAAGGAGCTGCAAATCTCCACAGCGGAGATTGGAGTATCTGTCCATAGGACCACTTTAAGAGTATATTTAAATATAAAATATATTTGAGATTCTTCAAAGTTGCCACCCTTTGCATTGATGACAGCTTAGCACACTCTTGGCATTCTCTCAACCAGCTTCATGAGATAGTCACCTGGAATGCTCAAATATAAAATATATTTTGATTCGTTAAACAAGTTTTTGGTTACTACACGATTCCATATGTGTTATTTCATAGTTCTGATGTCTTCACTATTATTCTACATTGTAGAAAATAGTACAAATAAATAAAAACCCTGGAATGAGTAGGTGTGTACAAATTTTCGACTGGTACTTTGTGACGTTGACTGTAAATATGACATATTGTACATTATGATTGTACATATTATTATGACTGTACATATTATGACAGTAGTGTGATGTTTGTGTGTTAGGTGGGAGTACCCTGGCGAGTTTAGCCCTAAGATGTTCCCGGTAGAGTGGAGCCGCAAGAAGAAACTGGCACAACCACGATATAAGATGGTAAGTTGACCACTTTATATTAGCCATGGTCTTACCACATACAAGCTGTCAAAATCATTTATGTGTAGTGTTGATATGTGCGTTTGGTTTCTAACAAAATGTATTGTGTATGATGTTTTCAAGTATTGCGCTCTCAAGACCGGGTGTTCCAATCCATAGTTAGTGACAAAGAAAAAGTACAGATCCACTCTGCGGTGAGTTTATACAGTGCCTTCAGAAAGTATTCATACCCCTTGACTTATTCCACATTTTGTTCTGTTGCAGCCTGAATTGAAAATGTATTAAATATATATCTATTTTTACCCATCTACACACAATACCCTATAATGACAATTTGAAAACATGTTTTTAGAAAATGTATTGAAAATATATTTGGAATGTCAGCATGGTGGTGGCAGCATGGTGTTGGCCGCATCATGCTATGGGGAAGCTTTTTAGCGGCAGGGACTGGGAGACCGGTAAGGACAGGGGGAACAATGAACGGAGCCATATACAGGCAAATCCTCAATGAAAACCTGCTTCTAAGTACAAATGACCTTAGGCTTGGGGCGAAGATTTACGTTCCAACAGGACAATGACCCCAAGCATACAGCCAAAGCTGTGCTAGAATGGCTTAAGAACAATAATGTGAAAGTCCTTGAATGGCCCACCCAGAGCCCAGACTTCAATCTCATTGAAAATCTGTGGAAAGACTTGAAGAATGCTGTTCAACGCTGCTCCCCATCAAACTTAACAGTGCTTGAGAAAATCTGCAGGGAAGATGGGGGGGGGATCGCCAAATCCAGATGTGCAAAGCTGATAGAGACACACCCAAGACGAGTCAAAGCTGTAATCGCCGCCAAAATGCTTCTACAGAGTATTGACTCAGGGGTTTGAATACTTATGTAAATGAGATTTCACTTTCACATTCAATAAATTTGCACACATTTCTAAAAACGTGTTTTCACTTAGTCATTATGGGGTATTGCGTGTAGGTGGGTGAGGAAAAACATATATTTAATCCATTTTGAATTCAGGCTGTAACAACAAAATGTGGAATAAGTCAAAGGGTAGGAATACTTTCTGAAGGCACTGCAGTGAATGTGTTAGTCACCCAGGGAGTGTCCCAAGTTAAACCCTGTGAATGTAATGCTTGATAACACAGTTATTGTAATGCATATTACGTAACAATGCTATAATAATGCTTAATAGCTGTGTTTTTCACTCATAATAATGCCAAATGACTTAACACAACACTTTCTATTTTATTATATCCATGCAGGGAGAAGTCAAAGAAAAATGCAGAACAGGCTGCTGCTATAGTATGTCTACGTGTTCTGGGACTGCCAGAGGGGCGGGCGGGTGAAGAGTACTCTGGGTTGGTGGGCAAGAGAAAGAGGGAGGCGAAGAGGAATGAGAAGCCAGATGACGAGGACACCACTGTAGAGTATGGAGCCAGGAAAAGACCCCTGTTTAAAAATCCAAAGGAGCAACAGCTGCGGAAGACAACAGGGCACCAGCTATTCCAACTGGTGTACAGCACCAGACAAGCACAGAGTGATGCTGCACTGTGTAAAATGACTAATGCTTTACGACCGCAATAAGACGATATGCTCCTTTTTATATTAAATGGTGGCGGATTTGCAGCAGGGGTCAGCTCTTGCCAGGGGGAGTGATCGATACAGTAGCGGCCATATTGTTGTGAGTTTGAGACATTGCCAACAAGAGCAGCGTACAGTGAGTAACTGAGACACTGAGTTACTGGAACTGTCAGCTCTCACCCCAATAGTCAAACATCAATTAGCATGAGGCGTTCCATGCTATTTATTTTCTCTCCTGGATTATTTTGTTTATAGACAACAAGCATGTTTGGTGTTTGTGTGAAGAAGGCATGCTCTACAGGGGATTAAGAAATGGCCCTATTCTTAATTTTTTTAATTGGATAACCAAAACCGATAATTAGATTTTTTTTTTTTTAAACTGGTCAAATACGTAACAAGATAGTATGGCAGTCTACTTGAAATCACACATTCAATACTGAATGTATTCTGCTGTAATGTCACGATAGAAAACCACTTAGCAACTTTCAGCACCACATCATATTGACCAGAAGCAAGGTAATTATTGGTTTTGTTTTATTGTTATTGACAAGAGTGTATGTACTATGTAATAAAAGGTGCCAGAGGAGGGCAGTACAGGAGCTGTATGAATAGTTAGTTAGAATTATCAGACAGTATTTATTTTGTGAGGTCCTTTCACAATTGGTAAAACGTACTTTTTTTGTTGCAGTTTTCATCCTTATAAAGTGGTTGTTGCTCTATCACTGTTAAACTATAAAGGTTGATGATTTGATTATGGTATGAGTGGTGTGTGTGTCTGCTGTTGGATCACGGATGGTTTCTTTGTTTTTAAAACTGTTTGCTTCTAACGAGATAAGTATTCGTATCGTTGATTGATTGCAGTCTCCAGAAATACATTCATTGTCTTGTCAGGTGATTTGATACTCTAAAATGGTCTAGTAGCTTGTAGGCCTACAGTACTCTCTCACCAGCTACTTACAGTACGTGGGGTGATGCCGGGTGTAGTATTTTGCTGACGTCATGAACCAAGCTGTCTGTAATTCTTTGTTTGTAATGTGGAAGTTTTGGAGTAGACGACCAGCCTACTTCACCAGTCATCAAGAGTAACTACGGTCGAACCATTGTCTGCGTCTTTTCTAGTCCGAGAACTGAACTGGTGAAGTATCAAGAGAATATAATAGATTCGTAATAAATGTCGCCTGGAGGGGACACGCATTTAGGAATCGCTTTAGTTATTTACAACTTCGGATAGGCTTCTTGTTGCTGTTTATAGTGTAAACTAAACTAATTTTTCTCCTGTTGTATCGTTAACCTTTTGAATCCAGTTTTGAAACAACCCAGGAATAAAGAACTGTAAAGAACCGACTCGTAAGACCGAATGACTACTGTAAATTGTAGCGGCAATGAGGAACTGGACTTCAGACTTATTTTCGGAGAGGACGCGCAACAGCTAGGCCCCGCAGGTGAGTTTTTATTTTCTTACTTTTGCAATGTATCCGTATTCCACAAAGCCTTAATAGAATTTTACAAAGTTACCAATTTGGTGCAAATGTTCTGTTTGTCTCGCCTTGGCTAGATTGCGGTATCTGGTCATAGAGCCGAACCACGACTGTAGGCTGCATTCATTGACCAATATCAAATCATATTTTATTGGTCACATACACATGGTTAGCAGATGTTAATCCGAGTGTAGCGAAATGTTTGTGCTTCTAGTTCTGACAATGCAGTAATATTTAACAAGTAATCTAACAAATTCACAACAACTACCTTGTACACACAAATGTAAGGGATGAATAAGAATATGTACATATAAATACAGTGGGGCAAAAAAGTATTTAGTCAGCCACCAATTGTGCAAGTTCTCCTACTTAAAAAGATGAGAGAGGCCTGTAATTTTCATCATATGTACATCATATGTACACTATGACAGACAAAATGAGAAAAAAATCCAGAAAATCACATTGTAGGATTTTAAATTTATTTATTTGCAAATTATGGTGGAAAATAAGTATGATGCACCTGTACTGACCTCACCTTCTGGATGATAGCGGGGTGAACAGGCAGTGGCTCGGGTGGTTATCCTTGATGATCTTTTTGGCCTTCCTGTGACATCGGGTTCTGTAGGTGTCCTGGAAGGCAGTTAGTTTGCCCCCGGTGATGCATTGTGCAGACCGCAGTACACTCTGGAGAGCCTTGCGGCTGAGGGCGGTGCAGTTGCCGTACCAGGCGGTGATACAGCCCAAAAGGATGCTCTTGATTGTGCATCTGTAAAAGTTTGAGTGTTTTAGGTGACAAGCCATATTTCTTAAGCCTCCTGAGGTTGCGTCTTCTTCACCACGCTGTTTGTGTGGGTGGACCATTTCAGTTTGTACGTGATGTGTACACCGAGGAACTTAAAACATTCCACCTTCTCCACTACTGTCCCGTCGATGTGGATGGGGAGGTCTGAAGTCCATGATCGTCTCCTTTGCTTTGTTGACATTGAGTGAGAGGTTATTTTCCTGACACCATACTCCGAGGGCCCTCACCTCCTCCCTGTAGGCCGTCTCGTCTTTGTTGGTAATCAAGTCTACCACTGTAGTGTCGTCTGCAAGCTTGATGAGTGAGTTGGAAACGTGCATGGCCACGCAGTCATGGGTGAACAGGGAGTACAGGAGAGGGCTGAGAACGCACCCTTGTGGGGCCCCAGTGTTGAGGATCAGCAGGGTGGAGATGTTGTTTCCTACCCTCACCACCCGGGGGTGGCCTGTCAGAAAGTCCAGGACCCAATTGCACAGGGCGGGGTCAAGACCCAGGGTCTCAAGCTTAATGACGAGGTTGGAGGGTACTATGGTAAACCTCTCTGGGATCTAGCGTCCCCGCCCTGTGCCAACAGCCAGTGAAAGTGCAGGGTGCCAAATTCAAAACAACAAAAATCTCATAATTAAAATTCCTCAACCATTCAAGTATTTTACACCATTTTAAAGATACACTTCTCGTTAATCCAACCACAGTGTCCAATTTCAAAAAGGCTTTTCGGCGAAAGCAGAACATATCATTATGTTAGGTCAGCAACAAGTCACAGAAAGCATTCAGCCATTTTCCAACCAAAGAGAGGTGTCACAAAAAGCAGAAATATAGATAAAATGAATCACTAACCTTTGACGATCTTCCTCAGATGACACTCCCAGGACTCAATGTTAAACAATAAATGTATGTTTTGTTCTATCAAGTTCATATTTATATCCAAAAACCTCAGTTTACATTGGCGCCATGTTCCGAAATGCCTCCAAAACATCCGGAGAAATTGCAGAGAGCCACATCAAATAACAGAAATACTCATCATAAACTTTGATGAAAGATACATGTTTTACATAGAATTAAAGATAAACTTGTTCTTAATACAACCGCTGTGTCAGATGTCAAATAAGCTTTACAGCAAAAGCACAATATTCAATAATCTGAGAACAGCGTTCAGCCACAAAAGCAAACCGTACACTTACCCGCCAAGTTGTGGAGTCAACAAAAGTCATAAATGGCATTATAAATCTTCACTTACCTTTGCTGTTCTTCGTCTGAATGCACTCCCAGGACTTCCACTTACACAAGAAATGTTTGTTTTGTTCAATTACGTCCATATTTATGTCTAAATACCTTTGTTTTGTTTGCACGTTTAGTTCACTATTCCAAAGGCACAATGCGCGAGCGCAAAATCCAGACGAAAAGTCAAAAGAGTTCTATTACAGTTTGTAGAAACATGTCAATGTCAGTGGACCTATTGGGGCGATAAGCAAATTGGAGTGGGTCTAGGGTATCAGGTAGGGTGGAGGTGATATGCTCCTTGACTAGTCTCTCAAAGCACTTCATGATGACAGAAGTGAGTTAACTTAGCTTTCTTGGGAACAGGAACAATGGTGGCCATCTTGAAGCATGTGTCGGCTATTGTAGCCCTCTACATAACCTAGGCTATCAATTGAGTAGCCAAATAATCCTAGAGTAGCCTACAGATTAAGTTGAATAAGAATGTACTTTTTATATCTTTAAATGTTAGGATTAAGTTCTAACATAAAATACCACACTAGTATTTTATTATTGTACTGTAATCAATGTGCATAACAAGCAGTGACGATTTTAGCATGTAAATCTCGGTGGGGCAATTTTGTATTACATGCATGCCAGCAATGCATGCCACAATACTAAACAATACATTCATTGCATTATAACGGTGACAAACAGTGCCCACAAACTGTTAGGACCTACATAAAGCTGTCCCAACACCTTGCCACTGCTACACCTGGCTATCAGCGGAGCCTTGTCTGGCAGCGAAACAGTTCATTCAGCCTCTTTTACTGCCTTTTAAAAAATATAGCTGATATATGGATGACTTGCTTAAACAAATGTGGTTTCTACTGACAATTGAGATGTACAAACTATGGCATAAGGGGACGAAGAGCGGATAAGAGGCAATCTGTAATATCGATTAAGACACGGGCGTAGTCAATATAACTGTTTGTTCAGTACTTTTGAAATGTACAGCAACAGATTTCAGACCAAGTCACAACCATAGAATAAATAAAGGGGGCATAGCTTTAGTCTAGTGGTTAGAGCATTGGACTAGTAACCAAAAGGTTGCAAGTTCAAATCCCCGAGCTGACAAGGTACAAATCTGTCGTTCTGCCCCTGAACAGGCAGTTAAACCACCCTAGGCCGTCATTGAAAATAAGACTTTGTTCTTAACTGATTTGCCTAGTAAAATAAAGGTAAAAAATAAATAAAATAAAATAAGCAGAAAATGGAAGCTCTTACAAATATTCAATGATGACTTTTCTCTAAAACAGACTATAGGCTAAATTTGCACCACCAAGTCAGAACAGTAAGTTATGAGGTGAAAAGGAAACAAATTATTAGGGTGAGGAACATGGTCTAATAACAGCTTACTACACAACATACACTTAGTATTACTTTCTTAGCTACAGTTTTCATATCTCCCTGGTATATTACATCATTTATGCAGCAGCATACAAAACGTTTTTGGACGCACCTTGTGCTGTGCTCACTTGAACAGGAAGGTGGCGCGGACCGAAATCCCGACTTGGAATTCAGAGTTGGATGACCAATTCCGAGTTTGCAGTTGTTTTGAATGTGGCAGAAGTCATGCTGGATTGACAGCATGGCCAATGTATTCAAACTTTTCTGGCCCATGGCATTATCCCTTTTTTCGTGATATCCAATTGGTAGTTACGATGTTGTCTCATCGCTGCAATTCCCCTACGGACTCGGCGAAGGTCGAGAGTGAAGCCGCACTGCTTCTCGACACACTGCTCGCTCAACCCGGAAGCCAGCCGCACCAGCTTGTCGGAGGAAGCGATGTGAAACCACCACAGAAAGCACGGAGCTAGGCTAAAACACCTGCAGTTTGGAGCTGCCTTTCTCAAGAAAGCAAAAAGAGACCATGTTTGTATGCGGCTTTATTAACTAAGTTATGTAGTTAGGATATGTGACACGTATTAATGCCAAAATAACATGCAAACAGAATATAAATATATATAATTATGATCTTTTTTATATTTATATTTTTTATATTAGCTTATAACAGCCCTGAATGACGTGTCGCCACTGATAATGACACACCAGACATCTTGAATGACATGGAGTTTATTACACAGTTGCATTTGATTATATTTAATCAGATCCTGGTCCAGTTTACATTTGGATATATGCAAAATCTGAATGTCTCAATATACAGTATCACTGTGTAATTTGTTGAGTACACTATTGTATTGACAACTGCCCATTTTGTCATTTGGGGGGTCTTGCACAGAGATTTCAGGAGAAAGGCCTGGGGAAAGGGTCAAATGTCAGTGACATTTGGGTTTGTTTGCCTTGGCTAGATTGTGGTATCTGGTCATAGAGCCGAACCACGACTGTAGGCTGCATTCATTGACCAATGTGTCGGCTACTGTAGCCCTCTACATAACCTCGGCTATCAATTGAGTAGCCAAATAAGCCTAGAGTAGTCTACAGATTAAGTTGAATAAGAATTTACTTTTTATATCTTTAATATCTATTGTAATAGAAGAGAATAAAACATGATAGCCACCCACTCCCTGTTTTCCATCGGCCATTTCTCTTGTCTGTTTCCTTCCTTATTTCCAACTCCTGTAAATGGCACCCACATCTCAGTCAGGCGCCAACACATTCTACCACCCAGCCAGAGGGGCCGCCGAGCTGGTGTTGCATCAGATAACGTTTATATTCATTACATTCATTTTGCAAATAAGTCAAGGCGAAGGGCCGTTCTTTTATGTGCTCCATATCGTGGCACACATAGCCCTTGGACATGTCACCATCTTTGCATTTTGTGTGCAGACCAGGCCAGAGCAGGACAGTGTGTGGTTACGTTTGTCCTTGTGTGAACTAGTGTAGACAGTAGGCTGAGGAGTTTAAAAGTATCGACACGACCACTTATCGCAGGCATTTTCCTGATATTGTTCATGAAGATAGGTAGCCTATACTAGAAAATGTGAAGTTTGAGGTGAAATAAGTTTGCCAATATGGGTAATTTGGACCATTGATGGCTACAATCATGAAACTAGTAGTAGTAGGATGACTTAGAAAAACATGGTGCACATGAATGTTATAAATGTATCATTCTATTTATTGTTATGGAATAAATGCAGGCAATTTATCATGATATGGACTTTTGTCCATATTGCCGACCAGCTCTAGAAGGCCGCCGCTTTTGTTGCTGTTGCTCAGTTGACACCGGTGATAACGTACAGTTAGTTAGTTGTGTGATTTAGACTGGTGAGCGCTGCTGTTGTTAATCTATCCACCCGCCAAGCCACAGGAACCCCTGCCAAACAGGTCAATCTCTATGTCTAGTCTTCCCCACAATTTGTGGAGAGACTCTGAAATGGCATTTATGACAACATTCCCAGTGGGTTATGGATGACTAGTCTAGGCTGTCTGTGTTAAAGGATCAATCAAAAGAGAGAGTAGTAGATGGTGAGTAGTTGATCAGAGAATTATCATTTGTTTGTCTGTTATCTCCTCTCTGGCGTAATGCAGGGAGCAATGGCACCAATTTTATCTGCTGCTGTATGCCTCAAAGACTAGACACTTTGCATTGAAAATGAACCTCCCCCTCAATTTGCCTACACTCCTATCTAGAACCAAAAAGGGTTCTTCGGCAGGCCCCATAGGAGAACCCTTTGAAGAACCACATTTGGTTCCAGGTTCCCTTTCCAGAGGGTTCTACGTGGAACCCAAAATAGTTCTATCTGGAACCAAAAAGGGTTCTCCAATGGGGACAGTCGCAGGAATACCTTTTTCTAAGTGTCCTTTTTTTATACCCAGGTCCAGACCCTGGTGACAGCACGCCATACTATACCACCCAGTCTATGGTCAATCAGCCTATTGGCCAGGCCCAAGACTTACAACAGAGCCAGCAGCACCACCAGGCTGCTTCTCAACAAGCGCCTCTCCAAACCTATGGTAACTACCACCCCAGCTCCAGCTATGAAGTTCACAGTTCCAGATACTGTCCCATGGGACACCTCCCCAAGGCGTTCGACTGCCCAAGCATCCAGATCACATCTATCAGTCACAGTCACCAAGAGCTGGGCTCCAGCCAGGATGCCGTGCCCATCAGCGGGGCAGACGGCGGGGGTGAGTGCGGTCGTGAACGGTCCTGGTCCAGGGATCACCTCTACCTATCCCTGGACCCCTGTTACAGGGACTCATCGTCCCTGAACCCCAGCCCTTGCAGCAGCCTGTCCTCCAGGAGCTGGCTGTCCGACGTGTCCTCCTGCGAGTCCTTCTCACACGTTTACGACGACGTGGAGGCTGAGCTGAACGAGGCCGCCGCCCGATTCACCATGGGTTCCCCGCTGGCCTCTCCCCTGGCCTCCCCTGGCTGCTCCCCACAAGGCCAGGCCGCGGGGGGATTCGGGGTAGAGCTGTGGCAGCAGCAGTACTTCATGAACACGCACTCCCTCTCGCCCCACCAGTCCCCTCGCCAGTCGCCCCGTCAGTCCCCCTGTCACTCTCCGCGCAACAGCGTCACAGACGAGAACTGGCTTAACCCGCGCCCCACCTCCAGGTCCGGCTCAAGGCCCACATCACCTTGTGGGAAGAGACGACACTCCAGCGCAGACGTCTACGGACAGGGACCTTCCCCCTCCCCATCCCCTCATCAGTCCCCCTGCCCCACCCCCAGCCACTCTCCCAGGGGCAGCGTAACAGAGGACACATGGGCGGTTGGAAGCCCTGGTGCCATGGGGGCCCTCCTGTACAACCTCCCTGAGGTAGATGTTCCCTCCAAAACCAGGAGGACCTCTCAGCAGGCTCACATGGGTCTACTGCATGGACAGGGAGACTCAGGGCTGGTGCCCGAAGACCAAGGAGTCGTGTTGCCTCACCTGGACTCACCTGCGGATGAGTCTGGGTCTACTCTAAAACAGGATGGCCTTTTTGAAGAACTCTTTCTCTCAGTTCCCTCACACTTCACCTGGAACAAACCCAAACCTGGCAACATACCCCTTTTCAGGTTTGTTATTCATAATTACATAAGCATCAATTCTCACGTGGGCTTCATCATGCTATCCACCAGGTGAACACTAATTTCTGCGATCACTCAGCATGGTGCAGACATTGTACTACCATAGCAACCCTAGCAAGGCCAAGGGCCAGGAGATCATAACTAGAGGTGAAGAACAAGATACCAACCCCTATGCTGAATGTCAGTATGTTTATGAGAAATAATGTCTGGGTTGTAGTCGTTAACGCACTGTAGTAAACATTCTTGGAATGGAAAATTACAATTTCTTATTGGGCAAGTTCAGGTAATCCCTCCCTGTTTGTCTGTTTTCTTCCATTTGCTACCTAAGTAATATGACCCTGTGTTGCCTCCCACCCAGGACCTCCTCCCTACCCCCACTGGACTGGCCCCTGCCCAGCCAGTTTGGCCAGTGCGAGTTGAAGGTGGATGTGCAGCCACGGGGCCACCACAGGGCCCACTACGAGACAGAGGGGAGTCGGGGGGCCGTCAAGGCTGCCTCAGGAGGACACCCTGTAGTCAAGGTTAAGAGAAAGTCTTTCCCAACCTCATGACACCAGACCTGGGTCCAAATAGTATTTTCACTTGTAAAGCTCAATCTAGCACAGCTAAAGTATTTAAACACATACTATTTGAATCCAGGTCTGCATGACAAATGTACAGTTGAAGTCCGAAGTTTACATACACCTTAGCCAAATACATTTAAACTCAGTTTTCACAATTCCTGACATTTTATCCTAGTAAAAATGCCCTGTTTTCGGTCAGTTAGGATCACCACTTTATTTTAAGAATGTGAAATGTCAGGGCTCTGACCAAGAAGATCAATATGATTGCGCTAAACTTAATGCCTGGTTCACATAACAAGTTGTGCTTTGATAAACTGTTGTTTGCAATTGTAACCTCGAGGTGTCAATCAACGTGTGACATCCTGAGATATCAAAGAAGGTGTTCTTGTTACAATGAACTGTCTTGAGTAGGCGTTTTGTGCAATTACTCCCTCCCTGTTATTACTTGAAATTGACATTTATTGAACAATGTTATCAGGGGTTTGTGACACTTGTTCATGTATTAGGCTCAGTAAATATGGGGGGTGACGTAGCTTATTCAAACCCAACCAACCACAAGAGCATTGGCGGCCCTAATCTCGCACTGTAGTTTCTCGCTCTCTTGCTCTCCTTCTCTGTAAACGACAGATACATGGTAACCCTCAGACAGACAGCCTGTTATTGTAGCCCAACAGCTCTTCATTTAACACAGGCACGTGCAAGCATGTGTGTGTGTGTGTACATGTGAGCTTTGTGTTCTGTATATTCAAGTCCACATCAAGCATGGCCTTGGAAGCGATAACTCTAGTAAACAACTAGGCTGTGCTGTGACTCACTACATGAGAGAGGAGGGATCCAAGGTGTATGCATTTAAACCCATGGATGGATCACAGCTCGTACTCTAGTTACTCCAAAGTGCTGCACATACACCAACAACCACACCCTTTGATCTTTTACCATTTTAAGTAGTCTGTGCTCGGGGTATCACACTGGGCATCACACTGGGTATATCACCAGAGCGTATCACCTAACGTTTAGCAGAGCACTACTTGCCAGTGGGGCTGGAATACAATCCCTGGATCAGGGCTCAGAGTATCACCTAACATTGAGCAGAGCACTATTTGCCAGTAGGACTGCAGTGGGACTGAACTACCATCTATGGATCAAGATGCAGCCAGGCTGGAACAGATGCAGGCTGAGATAAGCAAAGCTTTATTGAGGCCTGGCTCTCATGTAATATATACCAGCTAGTTTATTTTTGGGGTGGCTTCATTACTCTAGTGTTAAAGCCACACAGCTTCACACTCTAGTCCTCTGTAATGCCACAAGCAGTGTTTCCCTGTACATTGCATCACGTAGGCGTGTTGGACATTCCTCAACCTCAGGCTGGCTCTTCAGGGGCACAACTTATTTTTGGTGACCTCAAATGGTTTGAATTGGGTAATTTCATTGCAGGCAATCCAGGATGTACATTGCATAGCGCAGGTCACATTTTTAGACATTGTCTGGGTGTATTGCTATCAGTACAGAGCTTTGGCATTGGTTTTGCATACTGTTTCTAAACAGACCCAAACACACTTATTCAAATGTACAGTGCAGAGAACAAGAGTGCTCATAAGAAGAAGTGAAACATGGTGTATTCATGTATTTGTAAATCAAATGCGGTAGAATGCGTATATGATTTCTATGGATTGGTGTCATTTTCAGCTCATTGGATACAACGAGAAGCCAGTCAACCTGCAGATTTTCATTGGAACGGCAGACGATCGGTACTTGAGACCACATGTTTTCTACCAGGTGCACAGAGTAACGGGAAAGACGGTGGCTACTGCTTGCCAGGAAAGCGTAATAAGCAGTACAAAGGTTCTGGAAATCTCTCTCCTCCCCGAAAACAAAATGTCCACCAGGTACGGGTCATAACCATGTCATATTTATGTTTTCAAAGCATCACCAGGCTAAAAATAGAACACTTGTGCTTGTGATTTATTGGTATTATGATCTAAAATGTAAAATGGCTTCCATTGTGAATTCTCATCATTTTTGAACGATTTAGAACAGATGATAGCATGTCAAAAATGGGAATGGGTTTTCGTCTAAGAATAAGCATATTTCTACACCTAGAACAAATAGAAACAGACAGAACATAACTATTTTGTCACGGAAATGTGGCTGCCTTACATAATAGAAGAATCCAGGCATTATTTTCTCGCACTATCTGATACTTATTGGTCACTATTCAACAAACGACATAACATCATAAAATGACATGTGAAGAATGTGAACTATTTAAAGCATTATGGTCATTCTTTAATAAGGGCGGCAGGCAGCCTCGAGGTTAGAGCGTTGGGCAGTAACCGAAAGGTGGGGGAAAAATATGTTGCTGTGCCCTGGAGCAAGGCAATTAACCCTAATTGCTCCAGGGGGGCTGTACAATGCCACCCTGGACATGACCCCACACCCTGCGGGTGTCTCAGGGGGAGTTGGGACAGGCAAAAAAAAGTAGGATAACAGGAAAAATATAAGCACCCCCAAAAGTAGGATTATTATTAGCTTACTGTAAATATTAAAATGGAAATGTTTATATGGGCCTTTATATAATGTTGTCTCATGCTTGTATTTCTCCCTCTACAGTATTGACTGTGCAGGCATCCTGAAGCTGAGGAACTCTGACATTGAGCTCAGGAAGGGGGAGACTGACATCGGGAGGAAGAACACGCGTGTGCGAGTGGCATTCCGTGTGAATATCCCTCAGCCCAGCGGCAAGGTCCTGTGTCTGCAAGCTGCCTCTATTCCTGTGGAGTGCTGTGAGTACCTTTTATTCAGTAGGCCGGCCTACATACTGTAGTAATAGTACCAGTCCAAAGTTTGGACACACCTACTTATTCAAGGGTTTTTCTTTATTTTTTTACTATTTTCTACATTGTAGAATAATAGTGAAGTCATCAAAACTATGAAATAACACATATGGAATCATGTAGTAACCACAAAGGTGTTAAACAAATCAAAATATATTTTATTTGCGACTGCACTTCAAAACACTTTCTTGAAATTGTCTGGATTGACTGACCTTCATGTCTTGAAGTAATGATGGACTGTCATTTCACTGCTTATTTCAGCTGTTGTTGGTCTTGGTCTTTTACCAAATTGAGCTATCTTTTGTAGACCACCCATACCTTGTCACAACACAACCGATTGGCTCAAATGCATTAAGAAGGAAAGAAATTCCACAAATGAACTTATAACAAGGCACACCTGTTAATTGAAATGCATTCCAGGTGACTACCTCATGAAGCTGGTTGAGAAAATGCCAAGAGTGTGCAAAGCTGTCATCAAGGCAAAGGGTGGCTACTTTGAAGAATCTCAAATATAAAATATACTTTGATTTGTTTAACACCTTTTTGGTTACTACATGATTCCATATGTGTTATTTCATAGTTTTGATTTCTTCACTATTATTCTACAATGTAGAAAATAGTAAAAATAAAGAAAAACTCTTGAATGAGTAGGTGTGCCCAAACTTTTGACTGGTACTGTACATGCGTTCAAAGATCCACATACATTATTCATATAGTCCTGAGTTTTTCCCGATTATGGGACTTTACCAGAAATAATCTTTATTTATATAATCTATATTTAGTGTTTGGTATAATAATTAGTTAAAGGCTATAACTTGTGACCAGACCTCCTCTTAAGGATCAGACCCTTTTTTTTCAATTTTCACCTAAAATGACATACCCAAATCTAACTGCCTGTAACTCAGGACCTGAAGCAAGGATATGCATAATATTGATACCATTTGGGAAACAATTTGAAGTTTGTGGAAATGTGAAATTAATGTAGGAGGGCATAACACATTAGATCTGGTAAAAGATAATACAAAGCAAAAAAAAAATGTACCATCTTTGAAATACAAGAGAAAGGCCATAATGTATTATTCCAGCCCAGGCACAATTTAGATTTTGGCCACTAGAAGGCAGCAGTGCATGTGCAAAGATTTAGACTGATCCAATGAACCATTGTATTTCTGTTCAGAATTTTGTATCAAGACTGCCCAAATGTGCCTAATTAGTTTATTAATACATTTTCAAGTTCATAACTTTGCACTCTCCTCAAACAATAGCATGGTATTATTTCACTGTTATGGCTACTGCAAATTGGACAGTGCAATTAGATTAACAAGAATTTAAGCTTTCTGACAATATCAGATATGTCTATGTCCTTCACTGTTCAGTATATGTAATAGTTAAATGTAATTGACTTGCAGCCCAGCGCTCGGCCACAGACCTTCCCCAGATGCAGAGCTGCAGTCCCCTCAGCTGCTTGGTCAGTGGGGGTGGGGAGATGGTAATTACTGGCTCCAACATATCCCCCGAGTCAAAGGTCATCTTCCTGGAGAAAGGCACTGGTAAGAGACGCTGATGCCGCCTTGACTTTATAGAGTTCATAGAAAGGCTAGAGGATAAGTCTGGTTTATCCTTTTCCCGAACCATACTCACTTGGATATGTTCTTTCCAGCACCATTCCAGCAACTATAGTAAAGTAGCTTTGCCTTGTGCGAGCCGAACCGGCTCATAGGAGCAAGAGTTCCTATGATCTCAGGGTGAATACTGTAACCATGAGTCCACTGAGTTGGTCCAACAACTATGGTGGTGCACAACCAGGCCAGCACAGTGCAGCTTTACGTGACTTGGCTCAGTAGTGTGAAAAGGGTATAAAAACGATGCCAAAAAAAGGAAAATATTCCTCCATTAACACAATACAACAGTGTGTTAATTGTGATGTTTTATTGCTCCAGATGGACGCACACAGTGGGAAGTTGACGGAAAAGTTATTCGAGACAAGAGTAAAAGAGTAAGTAGAAACTTAAATTACATTATTAAAGTTAGCCTACATGAAATCAACCTTCCAAACCCTGGATCCCTTTAATAGATGATAAATCATTTGGAAATATTCTCTTTGCAGTCCAGAATCGTGGTTGAGATTCCTACCTACCACAACACCACTGTGAGCTCTGCAGTCCAGGTGCAGTTCTACGTGTGCAACGGGAAGAGGAGAAGAAGCCAAAGGCAAAACTTCACATACTTGGCTGGTGCTTCTCCACACCATTATCCCACTGCCAGTGACCATGCAGTTGTGGCTCCTCGGGTGAAGCAGGAGCTCACTGACTCAACCTATCTGTCTACTTGCAACAATCTCCCTGGCCTATATCCAACAAGCAGCAAGCAGAATTCTTCTGACGGGGCCTTCTCTCAGGACAGGCCCTTGTATGGTTCCTCTGGTGGTCACCCTGTGCCTTGTGGTCCGCCCTCCCAGCCAGCATACACTCCCTCAGGCTCCTCGCCTCTTCAGCACTCCCCTCACCTCCACAGCTACAGTCCCAGTATGGGATACCAGCGGATAAGCCCTATGCATACACCTGATTCAATGCTACCCCCTCGGACAAAGCCTGTCTACCAGGCCACACAACATAATGTGCCTTATAGTGGCCAGGCCAGCTCTCCCATGAGACCTGGTCCTGCCGCATTCCAGGTCATTCGACCTCAATCTGCCCAGCCCAGGCCAGCTGTCTCCAGCCCTCATAGGGAAAGTGTGATGTACCAGAGCCTCATTGGACCTGATCTCTCTGTTGCCTCTCTCCAGTCTGCCAGAACCCACACCCAGAATGCAACCCAGCTGCAGTCTCTAAAATACCACTTTTCCCACTCAGACTCTGACCTAGCGGCTCTACAGGCTGAGTTTAATCTGAGCTACCATTCTGACAAAAACTTGCCTGCTTCGTATTCTCCCACTCCTGGAGTAGCAGCAACCTGCTCCACCTCCCCGTTAGCATCAGCCTCCTCTGGGGGTCCCCTGAGGCACCTGTCCCCCAGCAGCGCTCAGGGGCTGGCCTCTGGTATCGACCCCCAGGAGTGTCCCCCGGCACCCCACTCCCTCTTCTCAAACGACAGAGGGAGGGTGAACATCAAGCAGGAACCAGAGGAGAAGCTGCCTCTTGGCTCCATGGGACTCCAGGAGATCACACTAGATGATGGTAAGGGGCTCATATGATACTTCTGGCCATGTAGTGTATGTGGACACCCCTTACAATTAGTGGATTTGGCTATTTCAGCCACACCCATTGCTGACAGGTGTATAAAACAAAGCACACAGTCATGCAATTTCGATAGACAAACACTGGCAGTGGAATGGCCCGTACTAAACCAAATCAAATTGTATTTGTCACATGCGCCAAATACAACAGGTGTAGTAGCCCTCACAGTGAAATGCTTACTTACAAGCCCTTAACCAACAATGGAGTTTTAAGAAAATACCAAAAAACAGTAAGAGACAAGAAAAGCAAATAATTAAAGAGCAGCAGTAGAAAACAAAAAGCGGGGCTATATACAGGGGGGTACCGGTACAGAGTCAATGTGTCAATGCGGTGGCACCGGTGTCGAGGTAATTGGTGTAATTATGTACATGCAGGTAGGGTTAATAAAGTGGCTATGCATAGATAACACAGAGTAGCAGCAGCTTGGGGGTGGGGGGTGTAAGTAGTCTGGGTAGCCATTTGATTAGCTGTTCAGGAGTCTTATGGCTTGAGGGGAGAAGCAGTTTAGAAGCCTCTTGGACCTAGATTTGGTGCTCTAGTATTGCCGGGCGATCTTATCGTTGTCGGTGATCAGGCCTACCAATGATCTGGCCCCCCTGAGGGGCCCCTGTGTTGAGGATCAGTGTGGCGGATGTGTTGTTACCTACCCTTACCACCTGGGGGCGGCCAATCAGGAAGTCCAGGATCCAGTTGCAGAGGGAGGTGTTTAGTCTCAGGGTCCTTAGCTTAGTGATGAGCTTTGAGATCACTATGGTGTTGAACGCTGAGCTGTAGTCAATGAATAACATTCTCACATAGGTGTTCCTTTTGTCCAGGTGGGGAAGGGCGGTGTGCAGTGCAATAGAGATTGCATCATCTGTGGATCTGTTTGGGCGGTGTGTAAATTGGAGTGGGTCTAGAGTTTCTGGGATAATGGTGTTGATGTGAGCCATGACCAGCCTTTGAAAGCACTTCATGGCTAGAGACGTGAGTGCTATGGGTCGGTAGTCATTTAGGCAGGTTACCTTAGTGTTCTTGGGCACAGGCACTATGGTGGTCTGCTTGAAACATGTTGGTATTACAGACTCAGACAGGGAGAGGTTAAAAATGTCAGTGAAGACACTTGCCAGTTGGTCAGCGTATGCTCGGAGTACACGTCCTGGTAATCTGTCTGGCCCAGCAGCCTTGTAAATGTTGATCTGTTTAAAGGTCTTACTCACATCAGCTGCATAGAGTGTGATCACACAGTCATCCGGACAAACTGATGCTCTCATGCATGTTTCAGTGTTACTTGCCTTGAAGCGAGCATAGAAGTTATTTAGCTCGCCTGGGAGGCTCGTGCAACTGGGCAGCTCTCAGTTGTGCTTCCCTTTGTAGTCTGTAATAGTTTGCAAGCCCTGCCACCTCCGACGAGCGTTGGAGCCGGTGTAGTACGATTCGATCTGAGTCCTGTATTGACACTTTGGCTGTTTGATGGTTCGTCAGAGGGCATAGCGGAATTTCTTATAAGCTCCTGGGTTAGAGTCACACACCTTGAAAGTGGCAGCTCTGCCCTTTAGCTTGGTGTGAATGTTGCCTGTAATCCATGGCTTCTGGTTGGTGTATGTACGTACAGTCACTGTGGGGACAATGTTCTCGATGCACTTAGTGAAAAACCCAGTGACTGATATGGTGTACTCCTCAATAGCATCGGAAGAATCCTGGAACATATTCCAGTCTGTCCTAGCAAAACAGTCCTGTAGCTTAGCATCTGCATAATTTGACCACTTTTTTTGAAGAGCTCAGGGACTTTCAACATGGCCCAGTCATAGGTTGCCACCTTTCTGACAAGTTGGCTCATAAAATTTCTGCCCTGCTGGAGCTGCCCCGGTCAACTGTTAGTCCTGTTATTGTGAAGTGGAAATGTCTAGGCGCAACAACGGCTCAGCTGTGAAGTGGTAGGCCACATAAGCTCACAGAACAGTACCGCTGAAGTGCGTAGTGCAACTCTCATTACTGAGCTCTAAACTGCCTCTGGAGCAAGGTCAGCACAAGAACTGTTCGTTAGGAGCTAATGAAATGGGTTTCCATTGTCAAGCAGCTGCATACAAGCCTAAGATCACCATGCGCAATGCCAAACGTCGGCTGAAGTGGTATAAATCTCGCCCCCATTGGACTGTGGAGCAGTGGAAACACGTTCTCTGGAGTGCCCGAATCACTCTTCACCATTGGCAGTCCGGCGGCTGAATCTGGGTTTGGCGGATGTCAGGAGAACGCTACCTCCCCAAATGCATAGTGCCAACTGTAAAGTTTGGTGGAGGATGAATAATGTTCTGGGACTGTTATTCATGGTTCGGACTAGGCCCCTTAGTTCCAGTGAAGTGTAATCTGAATGCTAAAGCATAGAATTACATTCTAGACGATAATGTGCTTCCAACTTTGTGGCAAAGCGAGGTCCATACATAAATGGTTTGTCGAGATCGGTGTGGAAGAACTTGACTGGCCTGCACAGAGTCCTGACCTCAACTGACCTCAAAAACTTGTTTTATCATCTTATAGGCATAATTTTATCCAAATGTTATTGTTCACAATGCATATTATTGTCCATTATTTGTTTAGTAATGTCAATGCATGTTGTTTTCCACAATACTACTTTAGTAATGTCATCCATGTGAATATCAAAGACCCCGTGAAACACAGCCATGGGATTTATACATAGGCCTCCATCAAACCTGATCATTCTCATCAAATCCCATATTTCTTTATTTCTGTAATATTTCACTAAAAGGTGTTCTAAATTCTGTTCATCATGACAATTGGGCATAAGACACTATTTACTTTTGTCAAAACAACTCCAATTTACTACAGCATGCACTGGTAAACATCGTACGGAAATCAACCAGAAAAAAAGATCACTTTATAAATAGTTTTGTTCAAGAGACTGTTCCTGTTAATATTTCATTGTCTGAGAGACCCGATCATCACCGTAATTAAAATCCCCACATAATATTGCACACATAAATAGCCCCTAGTTTCATAAATAATAGCTTTTTCTTAGATGCTGTGTATACATTTATCACTGTTATTTTCGTTTCCTCTAAAGAAGCAGTCCAGTATTAACCTTTCGATGTCTGCCAAAAGCTAATATTCTCAGCTCATTTAGATTATTTGCTTACCTTCTACTGGGGACTTGGTTTCTCATTTTTCTTTTTAACTTGGCTTTGGATTGAACTGCGTTTGGAAGTGTAAACGGCGTAACTAACTCTGGCGGGGAAAGGGAGCAGGGGTTGGAAGGAATCTGTCTCTCTTTCAGTACTGAAATCAGTACTGAAGTCTGACTCGTTCGCGTCCTCAAAGGACTCTTCTTCCTTGCTCTCACTGCAGCTGGACCTGGAGGATTGGATACTCTAGTTGACACCTTCCTGGGAGACCTGGTCTCCTTCACTTTCGTATTCAGCTCTCTCAGCTTCTCTCGCATTCACTGGCACTTGCCTCTCAGCTGTGCTTTGACCTGTAGTGGTGACCTCGCGCTCTGCCGTGGCGTGGTGGATGGAACTCACTGTTGAGGTCGGTGGCTCTGTCTCCTCTTCCGGCTCTTCCTCTGGACTGGATTGGGGACCAGCCCTCGCTTTGGAGGCATAAGACTGGGGACACTTGCGGATGTCGTGGCCCTCTTTTCCACACAAGGTGCACTTGCTTGGACACTCACAGTCCCTGGATTTGTGTCCAAGGTCTCCACATCTCCCAACACTTCACCTCTGGGCAATCCTTGACATGGTTGTCCAGCCCCTGGCAGATGTAACACCGAGGGGTTTGTCCAGGGAAGGAGATCTTCCCCTTGTACAGGTCAAGGGATATTGAGTTAGGGAATGTTATGACTGCCCACTTGTGGTTTTGCGCACTTTGTAATTGTGTACTACATACCATATCCCAAACTTATCCACCGGTTTCACTGCAGGATGAAAAATAGTGCAATACCCATTTAGAAACAGTTTGACGTCATGATCTGGAACTCTTCCGTCCAGAACTTTACAAAGACTATCTTGACGTCCAGCACAATGGAGGACTCCACTGTCCCGTCCTTCTAATTTGTGGCTGTCTCTTGGGCTAAAATGGACTCCAGGAAGCGGCGTAATGGGGGTTCTTCCTTAAAGACGAGCTGTAAATCTCTCCTGTTCGGAAATACAATGAATCAGTAAACATCAACTGCACAAATCTAATTGGATTGGAATAAGAGTGTCTCTCTAACATAGTTGCAACTTGGTGGATCGAGATTGACGGTGTATTTTAATCTTGCCCAGTATTGACCAAAACTAGCGACATATGTTGACCACGGATGAGCCATACAGCTCTGACAGCTCGGGGCTACAAAATTATTATTATGGGAGATAATTGATCTATACTTTGGTTTGTCATGGACAACCGCGATGATCAGCCAGACATCGTGTGTTCACCAAAATCGAATCCAAGTGAATCCAAAACATTACACTGTTGATTTCATATGTCTCCAAGTGGCCACACGCCTCTCCAAAGTGTGCACAGTTCCTAAGTCATTTCAATGCACTTTTATGACTCAAAGATTGCTTTTTATTTTTTATTTTAGTTCTTCTAGCTGTGCCGTTGAGGAACTGGCGCACACTTGTAGTAGTTTTGTTTGGAACACAACCCTGCAATCACACAATCACTGTTGTTGTTTTCCCAATCCCAAAAAACGTCCCATTATAAATCACAATTTGGGTCAGGTGAGCTTCACTTCAACACTTGTTCTATTTCCCAACATGACTAGCTAGGTTTAAAAAATATATGATTTTACAGTGTTAGGCTTTCACAGGGCAATTCAGAGAAACAGATGGTCATTTTGGGACACATAGAAAGGAGTCATGCATTCAGGTGTGTGTTCCGCTGCAAACTTTCTTTACAATAGACAAACATAGGCACATTCTGTTCAGAACAATCCAGGGCATGAAGCCATGTCATCTTGTAACTGTACATCGAACATAGTGATCATAAACGCTGTCACTGTATGGGACATGAGTTTTATGATTATGGAAATGTGAAGTGCACATTTGGACTCACGGGTGTTTGGCTTGCTTGTATTGCATCATAGCTGTATTTGTTATAATCCCCAATGTCTCATCTTTCAAAGTACATTGAGTCCTCTTAATTTACAGCATTTCCCTCACTCTTTCAACAGTTTGTTAATGTTGTCCAATTAGCTGGAGAGATGGAGGTAACTTCTAGTCATGTGCCGTGCTCAAGTTCAGAACGGCTGTCAGTCCATAACCATACAGCTCTGTGAAGCACAGAGCCTGAGCTTTGACATCATTTATAGCATGTTCCTGTACAGCCACTGTCTAATTTAGGTGCTGATCAGTGCCCCAATCTGCCATTTTCAACCCGTATACATACTGGTAGGAATGTAAAGGGGAACTGTCAATTATCTAAAAACTAGTAAAACCCACATTTTTTCATATTGTAGCTTAGATCCTACTTTACATCACCTAAGGTTTTTGTTGTGCCTGCCATCGGTTGAGACACTTGCTCTTGAATACAGGTTTGATGTCATTTCAATCATAGAAATGTAATTCTTAGAATGGACCTATCCATTCAGACCACTGCAATTTAGCTGGTACACCATTGAAATTGTAATTGAATTAACATTTTAACTTCTAATTACTACCACAAAGATGGCCGCCAGTCCACCCACTGTCGAATGTCAACTTCAATGGTCATGTGTTTTCTATTATTTATATTTCTAGGATCTTAGTAGGTTTCTTATGGAGGATTGACAGTATAATTTAAAAGAACAGATATTCCCATTCAAGTCAACATTCTCTGATGTGTGGACCTCCCATCAGCTTTGTGGTACCATTTTAGTACATTTATGAGCCAAAACATGACACCCACCCTGTATTCAAGAGTATGTTGTGTCTCCACCGATGGCGGGCATAACACAACAACCTCAGATTATGTAAAATAGGGTCTGAACTACAACATATGTGAATTATGAATAAATCTGAGTACTCGTTTTTAAATAGTTGACGTTTAAGGTTAAAAAAAATACCACAAAAAAATGTCTTCAATCGTATGACAACTGTTTGTAAGCTTTTAAATTATATCAATCTCAACCATTTATCTTTTTCAGTGATGTAGACATGGACGCCTCGTGGTATGGTGGGGTATACAAAATAGGTCAACTTTTAGAACCTTTATCTCCAAAAAATCACTTTCTGAGCACTTCTACCTTGGGCAAATATGTATGGGAGGTTTCATTCAAATCAAAAGAGGTGCTGTCAAAAAGTGATTGAATTCATATGGATTTACCCAGCTTAAAGTAGGGCTGGCTGTAATTACAGGCCTTTAGGGGCCAGGCGATGAACCATAAAGCTCTCAGGATCTCACCATGCCGACCTGATTTTTTAATTAATCACCTCGCGCTGGCCGGACTGTGTTTGTCCCGACAACACAGTCACTGTGGCCCAGTATTCTTGTCACCATATGCCCACTAGGTCTTTGTTTGCTCCTCTACAGGGCTGCATGGCTGCCAGCCCATGTGTGTGCATGTATGCATACGTGTGTGTGCACCTGTGCACATACTGTATGTGTGTATGCGTGCATTATGATGTAGGTTAATTATAGGCAGAGGCCCGGATTGCTAGCTAAGGAGATGACACTTTTAACTGTGTGTATGTTAGTATAGCCTACAAACTATAGTCACATAGAGGAGGCTAAAGATACCTTGCCCGCTAATCTGCTTCAGTTACCATCTGTGGTACAGCTGTCACAGGGCAGTAATGACAGACAGGCTTTCATAAGACCCCCCAACCCCCACTACATACGGCTTGAAAATAGGACCCCTGGCCTGAGCTGGGTGGAAGGGTCCTCTTTGAACTTAACTTCACCCTACAGGGTTTCTGCAACTCTGATACTTAAATTAAGAAACAGCGAGTTTATGTCTCATTAGGAGACATAAGATAATAATTTAATAAGGATTTAATCAATTTGTAATTTCAAATTAAAGTGATTTCATTGATGTACAGTTGTGGGATCTTTTAGTTTCAATGATTTTGTTTTTCTTAATGACTAATTTTCAGCCATTACAATGTCTTGTACGTGTTCTTGGAGGAAGGGAGCTGGTGCAGTCAAGCTGTCGGAGTTCCTGTTAGTCTATTGGTTGAAAAAAAACAGGGACTGGTTATTTCCGTTCCCTCAGTGCTAGCCTGTTTGTTTTCATGTGTTGTCTATCATCTACCCTCATACACGGCTCGGGTTGCAAACACACCTTTTCATGGAAAGGCTATGAGTACGGTGTATATGTGACCATTTGATCCATGTGTTTTTGTTGCACTGTAGGGAATATAAATAGACATCACAAATGCAGACTGGAACCTCAGCCTTCGACATGGATCACACCCTTTGATAAAGCTCCAAAATGTGTTCTCACCATTCAGCCATCTCTAACCTTTAGACCAGGCCTCAATCCTTGTTGTTTTTTTCATCATGCGTGACATCTGCAGAGGGAGACTGTTAAAACTAAAAGAAAGCAATGTGTATCAACAATGCATGGTATTCAACGTCTGTTCCACATTGGTTCACGTCAAAATAAGTCAATTATACATTTAGTGTTACAACAAACTGTGCACACACACTGGTTGAAACAACATTGATTCAGCCCGTGTGTGTGCCCAGTTTTTTTTCGTACAGCAAAAATGTATAATTCACTTATTTTGCCGTTTTCCGTTTGGTTTAGATTTAGAAGATTGGCAATGCTGCCCTCAGATGGCTGAAACAACTATAAAGTAAGACACGACAAGAGCCTTGAAACTAAACTCCGGTGTGTCTGTCTTTTGCAGTGAATGAGATCATCGATAGAGACATATCTCAGCTCGGTGGTGGAGCAGCAGAGTCCAATCAACCAGAACAGGATACTTATGGATGGGATACTGTGATACTCCAGTGATAATGTTCTTCCATTCTGTGGCCTTTATTTGGTTTCTATTAATCATCATCATTACTCAGGACAGGAGTTGAATTGTGCTATCTATGCATTTGTCGGTTCTATTACTAACTGACCACAATATTGACGGCAAAACCCGTTGTGGTTTAACTGGTGCAATTAACCCAGTTGCTGGTAATACATACACCTGTGGAGGTGGTTAGGCTGTAGAGAATGTAACCACTGGGTACAGATGTCAATTCAACGTCTATTCCACATTGGTTCAATGTAATTCCATTGAAATGACGTGGAAACAACATTGACTCAACCAGTGTGCCCGGTGGGTATGCATGTTTGCTTATCTAACAGTTCAGGATTTTCAAGTCAAACTAAAATATATTTTAAGATGGAAATACTTCTCATACCAAAGATTTTTTATTTGTTGCCCTTAAGGCACAGCTGAAATATGACAACTCATTGTCTGTAAATGCATGAAAATTACGTATTTGGTGTTGAAAGAACATTGATGTCAATGAAGAGGCTGAAAAAGGCCAAATACCAAATGGTGTGTTAATTTAATATTTATTGATGAAATACATTCGATTTAAATTTATTTTTGATACTGTAGCTCTTGCAGTTGTATGATTCTTTAGAATAATGATACATTTTCATAACCTTCTAATGCCTGGTATTTTATGCCTATTTTCTATTTTAGTTTCCAAAGAATGTACAGTATATTATCAAGATTTATATGATACATTGGCAGTGTGCTTAGGTGTGAAGTAGCTATATCAAAGTCAAAGTTATAATGAACAAAAATATAAACGCAACATGCAACAATTTAATTGATTTGACCGAGTTACAGTTCATATGAGGATATCAGTCAATAGAAATACATTCATTAGGCCCTAATCTATGGATTTCACATGACTGAGAATATAGATATGCATCTGTTGGTCATAGACACTTTAAAAAAATGGGCCTCGGGATGTGGTCCCAGTATTTTGGTGCATTCAAATTGCCATCGATAAAATACAATTGTTTGTTGCCCGTAGCTTATACCTGCCCATACCATAACCCCACCACCACCATGGGGCACTTTGTTCATAATGTTGACTTCAGCAAACCGCTTGCCCGCATGACTCCATACACATACGTGGTCTGCGGTTGTGAGGCCGGTTGGACATACTGCCAAATAGTCTAAAAGGACATTGGTGGCTTATATTGGCAAAGGTGAGATGTTCACTAACAGAAATAGGATTTTTGTGTATGGAACATTTCTGGGATCTTTTATTTCAACTCATGAAACATGGGGGACCAACACTTTACATGTTGTGTTTATATTTTTGTTCAGTGCATTTCATCAGGTTTTTGTTCAATTAAAAAAAAGCAATTAATAAGCCTGTTCTCTGTGTATCTGTGAGTGGTTTTGAAAACATACAAAAGGAGGGGGTAGGTGTGGTTATACATTTGAAGTTGGACATTTACATACACCTTAGCCAAATACATTTAAACTCAGTTTTTCACAATTCCTGACATTTAATCCTAGTACAAATGCCCTGTTTTAGGTCAATTAGGATCACTACTTTATTTTAAGAATGTGAAATGTCAGAATAGTAGTACAGAGAATAATTTATTTGAGCTTTTATTTCTTTCATCACATTTCCAGAGGGTCAGAAGTTTACACACACTCAATTAGTATTTGGAAGCATTGCCTTTAAATTGTTTAACTTGGGTCAAACGTTTCAGGTAGCCTTCCACAAGCTGGGTGGATTTTGGCCCATTCCTCCTGACAGAGCTGGTGTAACTGAGTCAGGTTTGTAGGCCTCCTTGCTCGCACACGCTTTTTCAGTTCTGCCCACAAATGTTCTATGGGATGGAGATCAGGGCTTTGTGATGGCCACTCCAATACCTTGACTTTGTTGCACTTAAGCCATTTTGCCACAACTTTGGAAGTATGCTTGTGGTCATTGTCCATTTGGAAGACCATTTGCAACCAAACTTTAACTTCCTGATGCTTGAGATGTTGCCTCCCCCTTTTTCCTCCAAACATAACGATGGTCATCATGGCCAAACAGTTTTATTTTTGTTTCATCAGACCAGAGGACAATACTCCAAAAAGTATGATCTTTGTCCCCATGTGCAGTTGAAAACCGTAGTCTGGCTTTTTTTATGGCGTTTTTGGAGCAGTGGCTTCTTCCTTGCTGAGCGGCCTTTCAAGTTATGTCGATATAGATACTTTTGTATCTGTTTCCTCCAGCATCTTCACAAGGTCCTTTGCTGTTGTCCTGGGATTGATTTGCACTTTTCGCACCAAAGTACGTTCATCTCTAGGAGACAGAACGTGTCTCCTTCCCGAGCGGTAGGATGGCTGTGTGGTCCCATGGTGTTTATACTTGCGTACTATTGTTTGTACGGATGAACGTGGTGCCTTCAGGTATTTGGAAATTGCTTCTAAGGATGAACCAATGAACAATTATTTATTTGAGGTCTTGGCTGATTTCCTTTGATTTTCCCATTATGCCAAGCAAAGAGGCACGGAGTTGGAAGGTAGTCCTTTAAATACATCCACAGGTACACCTCCAATTGACTCAAATTATGTCACTTAGCATATCAGACGTTTCTAATACATAATTTTCTGGAATTTTCCAAGCTGCACAGTATGTAAACTTCTGACCAACTGGAATTGTGAAACAGTGAATTATAAGTGGAAAAATGAACAACACACAGGAATGGGAGAACATGTCATGCACAAAGTAGAAGTCCTAACCAAAAAAAAAGCTAACATGAAATTTGTGGAGTGGTTGAAAAACGAGTTTTTTTCTACCCCCCCTTTTTTCGTGGTATCCAATTGCTACGGGCTCGGGAGAGACAAAGGCTACCTTGGTTAGCGCGCATTGCGCCCGGAGATGAAACAAGGATTTCCCTACCGGCCAAACCCGGACGACGCTAGACCGACTATGCGTCGCCCCATGGACCTCCGGTGGCGCTGCGATGCAGTGCGCCATCCGGGAGGCTCCGGAAAGCGAGTTTTAATGACTCCGACATCAACATACTCTCTCAGCAATTTTTTCCACTGGATCAACACATGCACGATGTTGCAACACACAGGAATGGGAGAACATTTAGGTATCATGCATGACCCCGAAGGAGAGCCCTGTGACAACATGCTAACTAGAGAGCTCTCTGATCCAAAGGGTCCGAAACCGGAAGTATGTCAACATTCCAGTACCGGAAGATGGAATCTCAAAGAAATGGTTACAGAAACTCGCAAGGGAGGATGGTCGACACTCGACGGCAATCCTGTGTATATTAACAGCGCGGACCCGGCGTGAGATATAGCTCGGGAAAAGTACCTCCAATCCAGGAATGAGAAATGTGTTGTACTCCAAATTGCCCCATAACCCAACTGTTACACTGAGAAGATTGAACCACTGCTATTTGCCGATAACGTTATCAACGTGAACGAGTTGTCATATTACTCGGTGTTTTAAAACCTCTGCCTGGTAGCTGGCTAGCCCCTTAGTCTTGGGTTGCAAGCTAAAATGTTAATATACCTGTGGTCCATACCTACTGTACTTAGTTATCCAATGATGATACATAATCAAACGTTACCACTTTATTACCTACAAACGAGCTAATATAAAGTTAACGTTAGCTAGTTTGAATCATGATTGACAAAAAGCTTTCAAAATAGTAGGGGTTGCACTCTGATCCCTTCAAGCAAGTCTAAAACTCCCCAAAGTAGTGGTTTGTCGATTTTGGCAAACCTCGCGACAGATCAACAGGCCTTGCTGGTTTTGGAGAGATCCCCATGGCCCAGTTTGCAGACACACACGGCTTTGAGCACTGTATTGCTCGCCATGATACTCTTGAGGAGCTGCGCTACTGTCTCAGACACCTGGCAGTACTCCTGTAGAAAGTGGTGATGAAGACTAATTCACCTGCCTTGGAGATGTGGCAGCAGCTATTGTAGCCTACCTGGTTTGGGTACGTTTGTAAACTTAGCCTCTGGTTTGTTGATCTTCAGGCTTTGAATTGTACTGACTTGTCTGTTAATTGTGTTGAATAAGAACAAAACCATTGCAATTGAGACTTTCACCTCACAACCCGAGGAAAACTTTCAACTTGATATTAAAATAATGGATTTGGGATTGTGTTCATTTGCTGTATTTCATTTGATGATAAACGTTTCAGTTCGATATGTCATGCTGCTCATGTGATGGTGAATACAGCCTGCTGTGTCCTGATGCTTATTGCAAAGTAGATACAATGCATTGTCTTTTGGCTGTTCCGCATCAGTGAAAAACAGGTTAGCAGGAATGTGTTCTGTGTTTGTCAATGTCAATCATCAGCGAAAATGGCCAATTTGGATTAGGGCAAAGTTGAAACATTTCAAACAGAATGACCATTGTGACAATTGAAAGAGAACACTTTGGAGATTCAGACCAAAAGTGAGGACAGAACAGTTCATCTGACACAAGACTGAATCCAAACATTACACGGTTGATGTTGTGCCTTAATTTGTATGCATGCATATTTACAGACTTTTCCACATTTTGTTGTGTTACAGCCTGAATTTAAAATGTATTAAATTGAGATTTGTCACTGGCCTACACACAATGCCCCAAAATGTCAAACTGTATTTTACATTTTTTATTAAAAAAACTGAAATGTCTTGTATTCAAGTATTCAACCGCTTTGATATGATAAGCCTAGATAATAATTTAAAAAAAGCCTAGGAATAAACATTTGCTTAACAAGTCACATAATAAGTTGCATGGACTGTGTGTGCAATAATAGTGTTTAACATGATTTTTTAAATGACTACCTCATCTCTGTACCCCACACATAAAAATAATTCTAAGGTCCCTTAGTCGAGCAGTGAATTTCAAACATAGATTCAACCACAACAACCAGGGAGGTTTTCCAATGCCTTGCAAGGAAGAGCACTTATTGGCAGATGGGTAAAAACTCAGAGCGATTGTTTTGGGCCCTGTACAAGATCCATTGAGTTTGGGGGGGTCCCCCCCTCCCCCGTCTCTTATGTCATAAAAATCTCCCCCCAGCCCCCCCATCCTCTGTTTAGTTAGATCATTGTTTACAGTAGGAAAAGTGAATGGGAAAATAAGTTTGAAGTGTTTTCACCTGTCTGTGTGTTATTTCAACAGCAGCAAAAAACTCCATAACGTGAAAACTCTGATTGCTAAGGTAGTTAGACCTGATTGCTAAGGTAATTTTAAGATGTCAGGCTTGAAAACCATTTCAGCCATTTTGGCACAGTAACTCACTACCAAAACCAGACACAACTGGTTTGAAGTGGCCAAGAGACATCATGTGATCTACTACTGCCATCTAGTGGATTAACTGGGAATCAGACAAGTGATATATTTATTTACATCAATGGATAGCTAGAGACTTCAGCTTTCTCTTCATACACTATATAAATCATTCATGTAAGACAAAAAATGAAGGTATAGCAATGTTGCACAAACCCTGCACTTTTAAAATGTCTGTGATGCTATGGGAATTTGCACATGTTTAGAGTGCCACTATTCAGTAGAATACCTGACAAAATATGTTTCTTGAATTTCTTTAAAATTCTTTTGGAACAGTAATTGGTGACATATTTTATCTCAAACCTAGCCTGTCAAATATCTTATTCAAGACATTTAATATTCCTTATAGCATGGTGAAGTTATTGATTACACTTTGGATGGTGTATAAATAAACCCAGTCACTACAAAGATACAGGCGTCCTTCCTAACGCAGTTGCCAGAGAAGAAGGAAACCGGTCAGGAATTTCACCATGAGGACAATGGTGACTTTAAAACAGTTACAGAGTTTAATGGCGTTGATGGGCGAAAACTGAGGATGGATCAGCAACATTGTAGTTACTCCACAATACTAACCGAACTGACAGAGGGGAAAGAATAAAAATATTCCAAAAATTCATCCCGTTTGCAACAAGGCACTAAACTAATACAAAGTGTTATGTCTGAGGCAAATCCAATACAATACATTACTGAGTATCACTCTCCATATTTTCAAGCATAGCAGTGGCTGCGTCATGTTATGGGTATGCTTGTCATTGTTAAGGACTGTTTTTTTCTAGGATAAAAAAGAAACAGAATGGAGCTAAGCACAGTGAAAATCCTAGAGGAAAATCTGGTTTAGTCTGCTTTCCACCAGACACTGGGAGATGAAGTCACCTTTCAGCAGGACAACAACATAAAACACAAGGCCAAATCTACACTGGAGTTGCTTACCAAGAAGATAGTGAATGTTTCTGAGTGTCCGAGTTCCAGTTTTGACTTAAACCTGCTTGAAAATCTATGGCAAGTCCTGAAAAGTGTTGTCTAGCAATGATCATTAACCAATTTGTCAGAGCTTGAAGAATTCTGAAAAAAGTAAAAGGGTAATATTGCACATTTCAAGTGTGGAAAGCTCTTATTTTAGATTTACCGAGAAAGACTCACAGCTATAATCACTGACAGAGGTGATTATAACGTAATGACTCATGTGATTGAATAATTATTTAATCAAGATATATTAGATTTTTAATTTTTTCATAATTGTTTTTGGAATTGTTCCTACACTTTGACATTACAGAATATTTTGTGTAGATTGTTGACAACATTTTAAAAAATTAAATCCATTTTAATCACACATTGCAACACCAATTTTTGGGGGAAAAGTCAAGATGTGTGAATACTTTCTGAAGGCACTGTATGTGCATTTGACATTTATTGTACTTTTCACAGCATTTGTCAATAACACAATCAGAAAACACTCTGGATGCATTAGTCATGTAAAAATATTCATGTACATTTGGGGTAGGTGCAACATAATAAAAACCGATTACAAGGGTTGGTGTGAATGGTCTAACTGGTGTTTCTAAGTGGCAACACACCTCTCCAAAATATGTGTGGTTCCTACGTTATTTCAATGCACTTTTATGACTCAATGAAAGAGCCTTCAACTATAAGGTGCTTTTTTGAGCTCTCCTAGCTGTGCCATTGAGGAACTGAAGCAAGTACACTTCAAGTTTTTTATTTGCAACACCTTCCATCTTTAGGTCCCTTCTTGTTGTAACCGTAAGGTCTTCTTTCTCTCCCCTTCTTACCCCTCCAACCTCTCAGTTGTTGGGTGCCATCTGTATTTCCATGGCTAGCGTTGTGATCTCCGTTGCAGCTACGCTACCTGCTTGACGAAGTCCGTCGCCACAAGAACTACCTCCGCGTCATCCACAACATGGAGAGGCCCGGTTTGTTGCTCAAACCGCTTTATCCGTTTTCAAAGAGCGTGGCAGTACGTGTGGAGCCTACAATACGTGTTTCAATGACCTTTTATACGGTGTCTATCTGTGCTCTGAGGCACATTTGAAGGCAAAATGGAAGCAGAAAACGGATTTCCGTGATCTAAGAAGAAAATGGACAGCGTGTTGTTTGTCTATATATGTTGCTGATTAGTTGATTGCAAGTTTGCTGTGGCCACCTCTGATGAGCTGGTATTCAACAATGATGACTGTGCTATCTGCTGGGACTCCATGACTACAGAACGCAAGCATATAGTTACCAAAAAATATTAAACGAATCAAAATATATTTTATATTTGAGATTCTTCAAAGTAGCCAAACTTTGCCTTGATGACAGCTTTGCAGACTTGGCATTCTCTGAACCAGCTTCATGAGGTAGTCACCTGGAATGCATTTCAATTAACAAGTGTGCCTTGTTAAACGTTAATTTGTGGAATTTCTTTCCTTCTTAATGCGTTTGAGCCAATCAGTTGTGTTGTGACAATGTATGGTTGGTATACAGAACATAGGCCTATTTGGTAAAATACCAAGTCCATATTACGGCAAGAACAGCTCAAATAAGCAAAGAGAAATGACAGTCCGTCAAGGTCAGTCAATCCAGAATATTTCAAGACCTTTTAAAGTTTCTTCAAGGGCAGTCACAAAAAACATCAAGCGCTATGATGAAACTGTCTCTCATGAGGACCGCCACAGGAAAGGAAGACCCAGAGTTACCTCTGCTGCAGAGAATAAGTTCATTAGGAGTTACCAGCCTCAGAATTCCATCCCAAATAAATGTTTCACAGAGTTTAAGTAACAGACACATCTCAACATCAACTGTTCAGAAGAGACTGAATGAATCAGGCCTTCATGGTCGAATTGCTGCAAAAAAAAAACACTACTAAAGGACACCAATAATAAGAAGAGACTTACCTGGGCCAAGAAACACAAGCAATGGACATTAGACCTGTGGAAATCTGTCCTTTGGTCTGATGATTCCAAATTTGAGATTTTTGGTTCCAACCGCCGTGTCTTTGTGAGACACAAAGTAGGTGAACGGATGATCTCTGCATGTGAAGAAATTCGGCTTGTCACCAAAAACACTCACAAACTTCTACAGATGCACAATCGAGAGCATCCTGTCGGGCTGTATCACCGCCTGGTACGGCAACTGTTCCGTCCATAACCGTATGGCTCTTCAGAGGGTAGTGAGGTCTGCACAACGCATCACAGGGGGCAAACTACCTGGCCTCCAGGACACCTACACCACCCGATGTCACAGGAAGGCCATAAAGATCATCAAGGACAACAACCACCCGAGCCACTGCCTGTTCACCCCGCTATCATCCAGAAGGCGAGCTCAGTACAAGTACATCAAAGCTGGGACCGAGAGACTGAAAAACAGCTTCTATCTCAAGGCCATCAGAGTGTTAAACAGCCACCACTAACATTGAGTGGTTGCTGCCAACACACTGACTCAACTCCAGCCACTTTAATAATGGGAATTGATGGAAATTGATGTAAAATATATCACTAGCCACTTTAAACAATGCTACTTAATATAATGTTTACATACCATACATTATTCATCTCATATGTATATGTATATACTGTACTCTATCATCTACTGCATCTTTATGTAATACATGTATCACCAACCACTTTAAACTATGCCACTTTGTTTACATACCCTACATTACTCATCTCATATGTATATACTCTACTCGATACCATCTATTGCATCTTGCCTATGCCGTTCTGTACCATCACTCATTCATGTATCTTTATGTACATATTCTTTATCCCTTTACACTTGTGTGTATAAGGTAGTAGTTTTGGAATTGTTAGGTTAGATTACTCGTTGGTTATTACTGCATTGTCGGAACTAGAAGCACAAGCATTTCGCTACACTCGCATTAACATCTGCTAACCATGTGTATGTGACAAATACATTTGATTTGATTTTGATTTGTGTGGTTCCCAAAGTGAAGCATGGAGGAGGAGGTGTGATTGTGTGGGGGTATTTTGCTGGTGACACTGTCAGAGATTTATTTATAATTCAAGGCATACTTCACCAGCATGGCTACCACAGCATTCTGTAGCGATACGCCATCCCATCTGGTTTGCACTTAGTGGGACTATCATTTGTTTTTCAATAGGACAATGATCCAAAACACACCTCCAGGCTGTGTAAGGGCTATTTGACCAAGAAGGAGAATGATGGAGTGCTGCATCAGATGACCTGACCTCCACAATCCCCCGACCTCAACCCAATTGAGATAGTTTGGGATGAGTTGAACTGCAGAGTGAAGGGAAAGCAGCCAACAAGTGCTCAGCATATGTTGGAACTACTTGAAGACTGTTGGAAAAGCATTCCTCATAAAGCTGGTTGAGAGAATGCCAGGAGTGTGCAAGCTGTCATCAAGGCAAAGGTTGGAAGAAACTTTGAAGAATATAAAATATATTTTGATTTGTTTAACACTTGTTTGGTTACTACATGATTCCATATGTGGTATTTCATAGTTTTGATGTTGTCACTATTATTTTACAGTGTAGAAAATAGTAAAAATAAAGAAAAACCCTTGAATGAGTAGATGTGTCCAAACCTTTGACTGGTATTGTAAATGTAGAATATTGTAACGGTTTTCTTGACTTGAAGGAGAGGCGGACCAAAATGCGGCGTGGTTATTTTGATTCATGTTTAATAAAGCACTTCACATGAACAAACTAACAAAAACAAGAACCGTGAAAACCCAAAACAGTCCTATCTGGTGCAAACACAGAGACAGGAACAATCACCCACAAACACACAGTGAAACTCAGGCTACCTAAGTATGATTCTCAATCAGAGACAACTAATGACACCTGCCTCTGATTGAGAACCATACTAGGCCGAAACATAGAAATACCCGAATCATAGAAAAACAAACATAGACTGTCCACCCCAACTCACGCCCTGACCATACTAAATAATGACAAAACAAAGGAAATAAAGGTCAGAATGTGACAGTACACCACCCCCCAAAAAAGGTGCGGATTCCGTCCGCAAAACCTTAACCTATAGGGGAGGGTCTGGGTGGGCGTCTGTCCGTGGTGGCGGTTTTGGCGCGGGACGCGGACCCCACTTCACCATCGTCTTAGTCCGCCTTATTGTCCGCCTCCGTGGCTTTCTAACCATGGCAACCCTTCTCAATGACCCCACTGGACAGAGGGGCGGAAGCTCTGGGCAGAGGGGCGGAAGCTCTGAGCCAGCTTCATGGCACTTGGCTCATGCCCACTCTAGCCCGGCCGATACGCGGAGCTGGAATGTACCACACCGGGCTATGCACCCGCACTGGGGACACCGTGCGCTTCACAGCATAACACGGTGCCTGCCCGGTCTCTCTAGCCCTCCGATGAGCACAGAAAGTTGGCTCAGGTCTCCTACCTGGCTTCGCCCTACTTCCTGTGTGCCTCCCTCCAAGAAATTTTTGGGGCTGTCTCTCGGGCTTCCTTGCCAGCCGTGTTCCCTCATATCGCCGGCTCCTCTCTCCGGCTGCCTCTGCTCTCCTAGCTGCCTCCACCTGTTCCCATGGAAGGCGATCCTTTCCCGCCAGGATCTCCTCCCATGTGAAGCAACCCTTGCCATCCAATACATCATCCCATGTCCATTCCTCTTTGCGCCGCTGTTGCTGTTGCCCGTGACCACGCCGCTTGGTCCTGTTGTGGTGGGTGATTCTGTAACGGTTTTCTTGACTTGAAGGAGAGGCAGACCTAAATGTGGCGTGGTTATTTTGATTCATGTTTAATAAAGCACTTCACATGAAGTGAAGTGAACACATGAACAAACTAACAAGAACAAGAAACGTGAAAACCCAAAACAGTCCTATCTGATGCAAACACAGAGACAGGAACAATCACCCACAAACACACAGTGAAACCCAGGCTACCTAAGTATGATTCTCAATCAGAGACAACTAATGACACCTGCCTCTGATTGAGAACCATACTAGGCCGAAACATAGAAATACCCAAATCATAGAAAAACAAACAGACTGCCCACCCCAACTCACGCCCTGACCATACTAAATAATGACAAAACAAAGGAAATAAAGGTCAGAACGTGACAAATATATAAATGCCTTTGTGTGCCCAGCTCCTGCCCGCGCTCCTGGTCAGAGCAGTACACGTTGTGTCCCACATGCCATATGTCTCTTAACATCAGTGAGGGGGCCGGAAGGG
Organism: Oncorhynchus masou masou; assembly: GCF_036934945.1. Taxonomy (NCBI): domain Eukaryota; kingdom Metazoa; phylum Chordata; class Actinopteri; order Salmoniformes; family Salmonidae; genus Oncorhynchus; species Oncorhynchus masou. Next base: position 55,469,704 of record NC_088242.1, read on the forward strand.
AGAGAGAGGAGAGGCAGAGGGAGCCCCTGCTGGAGGATAACATGAGCCCTGGAGGCCCGGGGCCCAAGGCACGGCAACACCTCAACCAGCACAACCACTTTTTCCACTTTGACAGTGAGGCCCCAAAACTCATCCATTTCAAATTACAGTCTATTATGGACCGTGTGAATGATGCCAATTAAAATGGGTTCCTCCTATGTATTACATTTCAATGCTCTACTTGTGACTATGGATGTTTTTGTTTGAATATTTTGTCCTGTATGTTACCCTGTGTTTTTTTCATTTAATTTTCTCTATTCCATTGATATCCATTTAGCTCCTTCTGTTTCCCATGCTCCTGTTAATGGTAGTAATCTATTAGCAGCGCTGGCTAATCAGCCCTAATGATGATGAGGCTCTGGGCAGCGCGGACCCCATTAGCACACCCATGTCCTCTGGCCCCATAACATTAACACGTCTGGCTTCAAACAGTACTTGTCTTTCAAATACTTTGGGCAGTGAATTTGCCAGACGGGCAGGTTTTGCAGTTGCACTTTTGGGACTATTCCATTGGTTCCATTGCACCAGGCAAGCTAAACCAACATGAGCTAAATTATTTGAAAGGATACCACCATTAACCACAAGCCTAACCCTAGCTTAATGTTCACATCCCGGTTCAACCCTGACCCTAGCCTCAGCCAGAACCCTAACCCTTTTCGATGTCTCCTCTCGCAGGAGATATCTGAGTAAGAGCCCTGCTGCCATGAACGATGATGATGAGTACAATGAAGGTATGCCCTTCATTAAGAGTTAAAGGATTATAAGTCAGCCCCAGGTTTCCCAGCACCACCAAACCTGCCCAAAGTCTTTCTAGGGCTGAAGTAGTCTACTGAATGGACTGTCTCAAATCAAATCAAATGTTATTTGTCACATGCTTTGTGAACCACAGGTGTAGACTAACAGTGAAATGCTTACTTATGGGCTCTTCCCAACGATGCAGAGAGAAAAATATAGAAACAAGGAATAAATACACAATGAGCAACGATAACTTGGCTATATACACAGGGTACCAGTACCAAGTTGATGTGCAGGGGTGTGTATAGGTAGGGGTAAAGTTACTAGGAAACAGGATAGATAATAAACAGTAGCAGCAGCATTTGTGATGAGAGAGTTAGCGCAAAGAGGGTCAATGCAGAATGTCCGGGTAGCTATTTGGTTAACTATTAGTAGTCTTATGGTTTGGGGATAGAAGCTGTTTAGTGTCCTGTCGGTACTGCTTGTCGTGCGGTAGCAGAGAAAAGTATGTGACTTGGGTGGCTGGAGTCTTTGACAGATTTTAGGGCCTTCCTCTGACACCGCCTGGTATAGAGGTCCTGGATGGCAGGGAGCTCGGCCCCAGTGATGGACTGGGCCGTACACACTACCCTCTGTAGCACCTGGTCGGATGCCAAGCAGTTGCCATACCAAGCGGTGATGAAGCCAGTCAAGATGCTCTCAATGGTGCAGCTGTATAATGTTTTGTGGATCTGAGGGCCCATGCAACATCTTTTCAGCCTCCTGAGGGGGAAGAGGCGTTGTCGTGTCTTCTTCACTACTGTGTTGGTGTGTATGGACCATGTTAATTCCTTGGTGATGTGGCACTGAGGAACTTGAAGCTCCTGACCTGCTCCACTCCAGCCCCATTGATGTGGATGGGGGCATGCTCGGCCCTCTGTTTTATGTAGTCCAAATCAGGAACTACTATCTATCCATTGAATTATCTAACCATTGAATTAGTCTGGCAGACAAGAAATGTGCATAGTAACATTTTTCCCATGCTGCATTTTAAATGTTCTGATTGGGAGCTATAGCCAGATCAGGGACTGGGTTCTGTCATAGATATTACAGCTTTAATCAGTCTCTCTCACCCCAGGAGTACAGAGCATTAATGCCTGGCCTGAATTAAGTTCATGCTCCTGCCGCTTTCACACTTTGGCATTAAATCTATCCACGAGTCATTCTGTCTGTTTATTACTTGATCCAGTGATCCTCAAACTAACAATGTCTTATTAATGTGAGTCATGAAAACAGGACACGATGCATTCTAAAGTGGGTCTATTGAATTCAGGCCTTGAAAGATTCTAGTCGATTATGGCTCTGCTTATACCAAAACAGTATTTGCTTTGGTTCAAAACAGCAGGTCTGGGACAGGTAGCATGTCCAGTGAACAGTTCAAGGTTCCATAGCCGCTGGCAGAACAGTTGAAACTGGAGCAGCAGCACGGCCAGGTGGACTGGGGACAGCAAGGTGTTATCAGGCCAGGTCCTGAGGCATGGTCCTAGGGCTCAGGTCCTCCGACAGAAAGAAAGAAAGAAAGAATTAGAGAGTGCATACTTACATTCACAAAGGACACTGGACAAGACAGGAGAAATACTCCAGATAGAACAGACTGACCCTAGCCCCCCGACACATAAACTACTGCAGCATAAATACTGGAGGCTGAGACAGGAGCGGTCGGGAGACACTGTGTCCCCATCTGACAATACCCCAGGACAGTGCCAAACAGGCAGGATATAACCCCACCCACTTTGCCAAAGCACAGCCCCCACACCACTAGAGGGATATCTTCAACCACCAACTTACCATCCTGAGACAAGGCCAAGTATAGCCCACAAAGATCTCTGCCACGGCACTACCCAAGGGGTGGCGCCAACCCAGACAGGAAGATCACGTCAGTGACTCAACCCACTCAAGTGATGCACCCCTCCTAGGGATGTCATGGGAGAGCACCAGTAAGCCAGTGACTCAGCCCCTGTAATAGGGTTAGAGGCAGAGAATCCCAGTGGAGAGAGGGGAACCGGCCAGGCAGAGACAGCAAGGGCGGCTCGTTGCTCCAGTACCTTTCCGTTCACCTTCACACTCCTGGAACAGACTACACTCAATCATAGGACCTACAGAAGAGATGAGTCTTCAATAAAGACTTAAAGGTTGAGACCGAGTCTGCGTCTCTCACATGGATAGGCAGACCATTTCATAAAAATGGAGCTCTACAGTATAGGAGAAAGCCCTACCTCCAGCTGTTTGCTTAGAAATTCTAGGGACAATTAGGAGGCTTGCGTCTTGTGACCGTAGCGTACGTGTTGGCATGTACGGCAGGACCAAATCGGAAAGACAGGTAGGAGCAAGCCCATTTAATGCTTTGTAGGTTAGCAGTAAAACCTTGAAATTAGCCCTTGCCTTAATTAGCGCACGGATCCCGTTAATCGACAACATTTGGTGAAGCTGGAGCGCACCAAATTCAAGTTACAAAATTGTAATATTAAACATTCATGAACATACAAGTGTCTGAAATCATTTAAAAGCTTAACTTCTTGTTAATCCAGCCGTTTTGTCAGATTTCAAAAAGGCTTTACGGCAAAAGCATACCATGCGTTTATCTGAGGACATCGCCCCACACACAAAAGCATTAAAATCATTTTCCAAACCAGCACAGGCGTCACAAAAGTCAGAAATAGAGATAAAATAAATCACTTACCTTTGAAGATCTTCCTCTGTTTGCAATCCCAAGGGTCCTAGCTACACATCAAATGGTAATTTTGTTCAATAAAGTCTTTCTTTATATCCCACAAAAGTCAGTTTAGTTGGCGCGTTTGATTCAGTGATCCACCCGTTCCACTAGTTCAACATGCATACAAAGAATCCCAAATGTTACTAATAAACTTTGTCCAAGTCAAACAACATTTCTAATCAATCCTCAGGTACCCTAATATGTAAATAAACAATCAAATTTAAGACGGAGAATAGTATGTTCATTACAGAAGATAAATAACCGGAGATAAATAACGAAGTGCGCACCCTCATCCACTCACGCCACAACATTACAGTCAAAATGAGAGCCACCAAGAAGAACTACAAATTCTAGCTCAGTTTTCAAAAAACAAGCCTGAAACCCTTTCTAAAGACTGTTGGCATCTAGTGGAAGCCATAGGAACTGCAAACTGGGAGGTCTTCGGATGGATTCTCCTCAGGTTTTCACCTGCCATATCAGTTCTGTTATTCTCACAGACATTATTTTAACAGTTTTAGAAATTTCGGAGTGTTTTCTATCCAATACTACCAATTATATGCATATCCTAGCTCTGGGCCTGAGTAACAGGCAGTTTACCTTGGGCACGTCAGTCATCCGAATTTCCGAACACTGCCCCCGGCCCTTAAGAAGTTAACAGGAAGCCAGTGTGGAGGCTAGCACTGGAGTAACATTTTTTGTTTCAAGTCAAGATTCTAGCAGCTGTGTTTAGCACTAACTGACGTTTATTTAGTGCTTTATCCGGGTAGCCGAAAAGTAGAGCATTGCAGTAGTCTAACCTAGAAGTGACAAAGCATGGATACATTTTTCTGCATCATTTTTGGAAAGTTTCTGAATTTTGCAATGTTACGTAGATGGAAAAAAGCTGTCCTTGAAATGGGCAATTTTGAGCTTCACCATGTTTCATTGAAATGTACAGCTGTGTGTCATCCGCATAGCAGTGAAAATTAACATTATGTTTCCGAATGACATAACCAAGAGGTAAAATATATAGTAAAAACAATAGTGGTCCTAAAACGGAGCCTTGAGGAACACCTGAAATTTACAGTTGATTTGTCAGAGGACAAACCATCCACAGAGACAAACATATCTTTCTGACAGATAAGATCTAAACCAGGCCAGAACTTGTCCGTGTAGACCAATTTGGGTTTCCAATCTCTCCAAAAGAATGTGGTGATCGATGGTATCAAAAGCAGCACTAAAGTCTAGGAGCACGAGGACAGATGCAGAGCCTCTGACTCCATTATAAGGTAATTTACCACCTTCACAAGTGCAGTCTCAGTGCTATGATGGGGTCTAAAACCAGACTGAAGCGTTTCGTATACATTGTTTGTCTTCAGGAAGGCAGTGAGTTGCGGTGCAACAGCTTTTTATTTTTTTTTGAGAGGAATGGGAGATTCGATGTAGGACGATAGTTTTTAATATTTTCTAGGTCAAGGTTTGCCTTGAATCGGGTCCAGTTACCAGTATTTCCCTGGGTTAGTTATGTGTCAGAAGTTTAAACAGGAAGCATGGAAATCCTGATTGACCATACTGGCATGGCTATATACAGAAACAAATATTTAAGAGAGCTTCCCTGGTGGCAAGGAGGATAAAATACCTGGCTTGGAAACAAAACATTGCAGGTACAAACCCCAAATGTGCAGATTGTCAATATATAAAGTATAACAACTATGGCTGTGTTTGTATGATTTAAATGCTGTTCAAATGTCCTATGAATTAAATAATGTACAGATTGTCAACACATGAAGTGTAACACATGTGGTTGTGTCTGTATGATTAAATGCTGTTCAAAGTGTAAAGAATATAGTGTTCAGGTCCGGATTAATGCAGAGGCTTACCGGGACCGTGGGGGGCCCAATAGGCAAAAACAACAACATATCATATACAACTTTTTTTCTTACACTACAACCGCCAACTACAGGAGGATTCAGGAGCCCACTCTCAACGAGTGTAGCCAGCCTGCTGCTGCTGCACTGCTACTCAGATGGGAAGAGGAGAGGAGGTAGGGGGCCCACGTGGGTAACTGGGGGGGCCCTGCCTTGATTGGGAAATGGATGAATAAAAAATGCTGCATATACTGCATAATAAATACATGTGACTGGTCAATTGTGTGAGTCGGGCTGGGCTCAAGTGGCAAACAAACGAAGAAAAATAGGCAAAATCCATAGTTAGATTTTGGAAACTCTTACCCTGGCATTTTTTTGTGTTAAACTCATGAGTTCACTAGCAATAGCTGTCAGTCCTGATTTGAATGGGAACTATCATCTATGGATTATATTTTCATGCTTGGTTGGGGCTGTCTGTTTGCCTTTTGCTATTTTCTAAATATGATTGAAGACCCAATAGAAGAAAAAAAATCTCAACAACTCCCAATTTCTGGCGAAGAGCAGTACTGTTTTTCTAAGTAGCTCATTGTGAGATAGGCTATTGCCAACAGGAGCACATCGGCCATCAAAGCCCCAGGGCCAATGAATTCTTAATCCGGCCCTGGTTGTGTTTGTATGATTAAATGCTGTTCAAATGTCCTATGAATTTAAATTATAATGCCATGTGTCTCTAGATCACCTTCAAAATGCGAATTGCCATTAAATATGGAGAGAAACATAATGGGGATGTATTCCAATGGGGATGTATTCCAATCTGCTTTCTTACGCTTTAAGGAGCTACACATTTGTATGCTGAGAATGTTGTGGTAATATTAGGTAAAATATAAAATAACATTTTCTAAATGTTCTTGAAATGTTCTGAGGACCTCCAAGGCAAGGTTGTTGTATCTGTTGGGGACATATTCGTGTGTTGTACAGCATGTAGATATTCACATAGAGTATTTATCTCTGTAGACAGACGCACAACATCTTGATACATAGTCTTCCATTAGGTTATGCTGTACTATATTGCCATATTGTAGCCCTCCACTAGTTAACTAGGACATGATGACTCTGCTGCAGATCTCTTACATTCCTTTCTGTCCTGCCATTATCCACAAACTCTGGATAAGAGCGTCTGCTAAATGACTTAAATGTAAATGTAAATGTAAGGTAAAATGTATATACCGTAAACATCAATGGAGCATTATGCTGAACCTGAAACATATGCTATGAATGTCATAAAAACGGACTTATTTGCAGTGGTGTAAAGTACTTAAGTACAAATACTTTCAAGTACTAATTAAGTAGTTTTTTAGGGGGTATCTGTACTTAACTATTTATATTTTTGATAACTTTTCCTTCACTACATTTATTTTTCCTGACACCCAAATGTACTCGTTACATTTTAAATGCTTATCAGGATAGGAAAATGGTCCAATTCTCACACCTATGAAGGAACGTCCCTCATCCCTCCTGCCACTCATCTGCAGACTCACTAAACACTCATGTTTCATTTGTAAATTATGTCTGAGTGTTGGAGTGTGCCCCTGGCTATCAGTAAATAAAATAAAAAAACAAGAAAAAAGTGCCATCTGGTTTGCTTAATATCAGGAATTTGAAATTATTTATACTTTTACTATATGTATCAATAGAAATTACAAGTGCAGTAACAGTCAAAAGTTTGGACACACCAACTCATTCAAGGGTTTTTCATTATTTTTTACTATTTTCTACATTGTAGAATAATAGTGAAGACATCAATACTATGAAATAACACATATGGAATCATGTAGTAACCAAAAAAGTGTTAAACAAATTAGTGATGCACCGATATTACATACCGGTATCCGATATTTTCCTTGCAAAAAATAAATATACAGAGAACTGATATTCACAATTTTTGTGGCATTTTAAGCATTATAGTACAGTTAAATAGTTAACACACACACATGGATGCAGCGGTCTAAGGCACTGCATCTCAGAGCAAGAGGCGTCACTACAGTCCCTGGTTTGATTCCAGGCTATATCACATCCGGCCTGATTGGTCGCCCCATAGGGCGGCACACAATTGGCCCAGCGTCGTCCGGGTTTGACCATTGTAGATAAGTTGGAAAATAATACTTATTTTCCACCATAATTTCCAAATAAATTAATTGAAAATCCTACAATGTGATTTTCTGGATTTTTTTTCTCATTTTGTCTGTAATAGTTGAAGTGTACCTATGATGAAAATTACAGGCCTCTCTCATATTTTGAAGTGGGAGAACTTGCACAATTGGTGGCTGGCCTAAATACTTTTTTGCCCCACTGTATAACAGAAAGGGATTTTAATCATTAATCAGTGGTCCTACAAGGGGTTGGAGGTCACAAATGAACATTTTGGGACATACACATTGGTTGGGCTGGCACAGTTCATGATAGCCATGTTCTGGCCAACTCAGCACTATTTACCAAGGGTCAGGAGGGGAGACTCCTCCCAAGATGGACAGACCTTTCATGGAGTGAATGTGCCACTTGTAATATTAGGAGACGCTGGCTACGTACTACTTCCGTGGCTGATGAAGCTCAACTCAGAGAGAGAAGGGAATCCCACCTGTGCTTGACCAACTTTAATGAGAGGCTCAGTAGTTCTTGCATGACTGTATAGGGCTTTTGCTCGACTGAAGGGAAGATGGAGGTGTTTGCTTCAACGCAATGACTCTCACATTGACATAATAAACACACTAATTACAGCACGTTGTGTGCTGCATACATTCTGTGAAATTCATAATGAGACTTGAGGATGATGAAGTACAACAACAAAGAATTCCCAGCAATGCAATTGGAAGGGAGGGCAACTCCCATTACTTACTAAATGTTCTGGGAACCTTTAAAGAACTTAGAGAAGGTGTTCTGTCAACATTATTACAACATTGTAGGAATGCAACCTATTGTAAATTAAACATTGTATGAATGTCATCACAACTGGGCATATTGTGTGTTTTGGTACAGTACCTACAGTGCTGTGAAAAATGATTTGCCCCCTCCTTGATTTTCTAAATGTTTGCATATTTTTGATACTGAATGTTATCCGATCTTCAACCAAACTTAAATATTAGGTCATGGAAACCTGAGTTTACAAATAACTAAAAACAAAAAGTATTTAGTTATTTGTGAAAAAAGTAATTGCACCCTTACATTCTATAACTGGTTGTGCCACCTTTAGCTGCAATGACTCCAACCAAACGCTTCCTGATGTTGATCAGCCTCTCACGCCACCGTGGAGGAATTATGGCCCACTCTTCCACGCAGAACTGCTGTAACCCGGCGACATTTGTGGGTTTTGAAGCATGAACTGCTCATTTCAAGTCCTGCCATAACATTTCAATTGGGATTAGGTCTAGGCCATTCCAAAACGTCAAATGTGTTGCTTTTTAGCCATTTTCATGTAGACTTGATTGTGTGTGTTGGGATAATTGTCTTGCTGCATGACCCAGCTGCGCTTCAGTTTCAGCTCACAGACGGATGGCCTGACATTCTCCTGTAGAATACTCTGATACAGAGCAGCATAATGGTCCCTTCTATTAAGGCAAGCGGTCCAGGTGTCGAGGCAGCAAAGCCTCACCAAAACCATCACACTACCACCACCATGCTGGACCATTGGTATGATGTTCTTACTGTGGAATGCAGTGTTTTGTTTTCGCCAGGCATAATGGGATCCATGTCATCCAAGAAGTTGACTCAAGTTTGCCAAAAAACACCTGGATGATCAACAAGACTCTTGAAAGAATGTTCTATGGACAGATGATTCATAAGTATAACTTTTTGAACATTACAGAGAATTACATAAAAAATTAAGTAAGTCCAAATCCCTATCTCAGTCCATGGCTAATTTAGGAGAGGAACAATTTTAAATAGCTAGCCACCGGAGGACAACACAACAAAAAAATTGTTGGTCAATGCCGTTTGGCTTGATGTGTATGGTGTGAAGCCAAATCTAAACTGGCTTCCATTGACACTTTTTTGGTGCACAATGACCATTCACAGTTGAGCTCACTCAGTTTGGCTCAACGCTGATTGGCTAATACTGTCTAAAAAAAATATCAAGGAGGCCTAATGCTCACTGGCTTCCCTTGCATTCAATGCTGCCAACGACAACAATTTCAAACCATTTTTGACCAGAAAGCATCAGATAGATGGGCTACACATACAGAGACAGAGGGGCACTGTTTTGCTCGATCCAGTGAGATACATTAAGCCTCTTGCGAATTGAAAAAAAGAAGATGAAACACAAAGAGATGAAAGATACATTATTTTATTGGTACATTTTTTGGGGAAGCCTGGCTTCCCTTGGCATACATGGTATTCATGGAGGCCAAGGGAAGCCAGGCTTCCCACCCAAAAATGACCAATAAAACAAAATATAATTTGATAAGAGAGACATAAATATAATTAATTGAATGTTCTTTTTCTTTAGTCATCTACAAAATTGCTTCCAACACTCTTCTCAGCAAACTGGATGTAATTTATCACAGTGCCATCCGTTTTGTCACTAAAGCACCTTATACTACCCACCACTGTGACTTGTATGCTCTAGTCGGCTGGCCCTCGCTACATATTCGTCGCAAGACCCACTGGCTCCAGGTCGTCTACAAGGCCATGCTAGGTAAAGCTCCGCCTTATCTCAGTTCACTGGTCACGATGGCAACACCCATCCGTAGCACGCGCTCCAGCAGGTGTATCTCACTGATCATCCCTAAAGCCAACACCTCATTCGGCCGCCTTTCGTTCCAGTACTCTGCTGCCTGTGACTGGAACGAATTAAAAATCGCTGAAGTTGGAGACCTTTATCTCCCTCACCAACTTCAAACATCAGCTATCTGAGCAACTAACCGATCGCTGCAGCTGTACATAATCTATTTGTAAATAGCCCACCCATTTTCACCTACCTCATCCCCACAGTTTTTATTTATTTACTTTTTTGCTCTTTTGCACACCAATATCTCTACCTGTACATGATCATTTATCAATCCAGTGTTAATCTGCAATATTGTAATTATTCGCCTACCTCCTCATGCCTTTTGCACACATTGTATATAGACTCCCCTTTTTTTTCTACTGTGTTATTGACTTGTTAATTGTTTACTCCATGTGTAACTCTGTGTTGTCTGTTCACACTGCTATGCTTTATCTTGGCCAGGTCGCAGTAAATGAGAACTTGTTCTCAACTAGCCTACCTGGTTAAATAAAGGTGAAAAAAAAAAAAAAAAAAAAAATAGTTGGTGTAAAAATAAATAGAAATGTATACATTTTAAGGTTGTATCATTAGATTTGGGGAGGGGTCACCAGAAATTCTGGCAAAAAAAACGGGTTCCCCTCTGGAAAACTTTGAATACCACTACTGTAGATATTACTATTGTACTCCGACGGTGACTTTGTGTAATTTGTCACTAGAGGGCAGTAGCAGTACACTACTGTTTACAAGGGAACATCAGTGGTGTACATCTTATGTCTCAATCATCACAAGGTAAACATTTTCCTGAGACTTCCTCAGACTGCATTTATACAGGCAGCCCAATTCTGATATTTTTTCACTAATTGGTCTTTTGAGCAATCAGATCTTTTGACATTAATTGGACAAAATATCAGAATTAGGCTACCTGTGTAAATTCATAAAGCTTCTGTCAATACAATATGTTAAACTTTTCTAAAATCCATGAAGTTTGTGTGGATGTGTGTGTATGTGTCACGGGCAGGATCTGAACCTTGGTCTCCCACGGGAGAAACCAACATCTGATCTTTAGACCAAGAAAAAACTTCCTCTTGGGCGACACGGATTTTGAAGCCACAGGCAGGAATACCTCTGCATTAGACAATGAGCCTGAGCCAAGCCCACTACATTCGCTCTCTTTGACCTCCTCCCCCACGAGAAACCGTCCAAAGTTGGACACCATTGTCACGGGAGGGAACTGAACCCAGGTCTCCCACAGGAGAAACCAATGTATTGATCATTAGACCAAAAGAATATTACCTTCTTGGTCCTAGGGTGACACAGATTTTGAAGTCAAAGCAGGGCTACGTCATCACTAGACCATGAGCCCGACTCATGTCCACTATGTGTGTGTGTGTGTTATATGAGGCATGTTGCAATACCTGACCCCTGACCTTTACAGAGCCCTGTCCAGTAAAGAAAACTGATTGGGATGGCCTGTCTTTGTCTGAACAGGTCATGAGAGGTCAAGGCATGTATGTCACCACTCACTGACTAACACCCATGCATGCCACCTCTGTAGAACACAATACAATAACGTTACATGGACATTTTGTGTAGCTTCCTCTCTCACACTAGGGTAAGGGCAAGACAGAGGAAGAGAAAGAAAGAATGAGAGGAGGGGGAAAAAGGAGCGAGAAGAGGGGAGCAAGGGAGATAGAGAAAACAATTGGTGGAGGGAAGAAGCGAATAAGATTAGAGATAGAGGCCTTTGGGTCCCAGGCTGCATTATGTGTTCCGGTGAATTCCCTTGGTGAGATAAGTGCCAAGGAAAAGAGACTCAAATATTTGCTTGTTTTCTCACTGTGTACCAGGAATTCGGAAGAAAAGCAAACCCAATCAACAACTTGATCTGACCGCTGTGTTATAGCCTAACAATATTTAGGGAAATACATCTAATAAATATGTTTACATAATTTACACATAGATTACCTACCCCCTTGGGTACACCCAAACATGTTGTGAATTGTGTGATAACAGAAAACATACACTGAGTTGTATTAGCTAGCATAATTAGCCTCTAACCTCTGTAAATTGTCTGTTGATGACACCAGTTTTAGACATAGAGATAGCACGGGGACAGATAAGTGTGACAGCTCCCGTTGTAGAACAGCCTGGTAATGCTGCTGGTATAACATGTTGCTGAGCCTCTTATCAGGCTGACCGGCCTGTCACTCTCTCTGCAGGAAAATGAGTGGCTGAATTGAGTGTTAATTGGTTCTGCTCTATGCTGGGGCTGGGGCACCAGTCCGTCGCTGAGGGTGGCATTTGAGATGCCTGTTGGGGCCAGTAGTGTAACGTACTTAAGTAGTATTTTTTACTTAAGTCGTTTTTTTGTGGTATCTGTACTTTTACACGTTTACTTTTTCCCTTTTCCTTTATTTTTGGGGCTCCCGAGTGGTGCAGTGGTCTAAAGCACTGCATCTCAGTGCTAGAAGCATCACTACAGACACCCAGGTTCAAATCCAGGCAGTATCACAACCGGCCGTGATTGGCCCAGCATTGTCCGGGTTTGGCCAAGTGATCGTCATTGTAGTTAAGAATTTGTTCTTAACTGACTTGCCAACTCAAATAAAAAATAAATCTGGTCGACGCACTAAACACACCTGCTTCAATTGTAAGTGATGTTGGAGTGTGCCAGTGGCTTTCTGTAAATTAAACATACACAATGAACATCTGGTTTGCCTAATATAAGGAATTTGAAATGATTTATACGTTTACCTTTGATACTTAAGTATATTTTAAACCAAATGCTTTTAGACTTTTACTCAAGTAGAATTTTACTGGGTGACTTTTACTTGAGTAATTTTCTATTAAGGTATCTTTACTTTTACTCAAGTGTGACAGTAGGGCTATAACTAGTCTAGTGCTATTTGCCAGACTAATGGCACTCCAGTGGCTGTGGGAAGAGACGTAACACAGTAAAAGTCAATCCGGGACACTATAATTAGTATGATATGTTACATTTCGTATGGTGTGTATTCATTTCTGGATGTCCATCATTCATTTTGCATGATATGTCACAAATTATAATTTGTGCGATATGTTATGAATTGCAACTCATACAATATGTTTTCGAATTTGCAAAATGTATGATATGTTATGAATGACAATTTGTTGTGGCTAATGTTAGCTAGGTGGCTAATGTTATCTAGGTGGCTAACATTAGCTAATGCTAATTAGTTGCAAAGTAGCTACAAAAGTAGTAAGTAGTTGCAAAATTGTTAATTAGTAAAAATTCTAAAGTTGTCCATGATGAGATTCAAACACGCAACCTTTGGGTTGCTAGACATTCACGATATACACTGACCGCTCCACCCTGACTTTAGTTTTTGTCTTAAATAACCTTCTGTCTTATTAAAGCTCTATTGGCAAGGGACTAGCTTTACTACAAAACGTAGGTTACGTAATTATTACCCCAGCATGTCCGTTTTTCCAGTGGACGATTCAGACGGGATTAGTTTGACCAAACTGCCCCGGTAATTATTTTTTCCCCTCATTCACAATTGAACATTATGATGGAAGCCTGAAGGCTCTTCTAGGTATAGCCTAATATTGGCCTAATGGCCTTCAGTTTGGAGAAAGTCAAAATAATAATGCATACGAATAAGAACTATGAACAGTAACCTATGCTGACATTTAATTACCTGACATATTTGGCAATTCATCAATTCATTGGCACAATATTGTCCACTTCATATTTTACAAGAGAAGTATGGCACTAGGAACGTTGATATATGAGAAAACAGATCATTCATCTGCAGGCTACGTGCATAGCACTTTGTTTTAAGCATTTGTTCCCATGTTCTTACCCTTACTGGTTAGACTGTAAACTCTCCTTCCAGACCCACATCAAACATCTCCAATCCAAAGTTAAATCTATAATTGGCTTCCTATTTCGCAACAAAGCATCCTTCACTCATGCTGCCAAACATACCCTTGTAAAACTGACCATCCTACCAATCCTCGACTTCGGCGATGTCATTTACAAAATAGCCTCCAATACCCTACTCAACAGATTGGATGCAGTCTATCACAGTGCCATCCGTTTTGTCACCAAAGCCCCATATACTACCCACCACTGCGACCTGTACGCTCTCGTTGGCCCTCACTTCATAATCGTCGCCAAACCCACTGGTTCCAGGTCATCTACAAGACCCTGCTAGGTAAAGTCCCCCGTTATCTCAGCTCGCTGGTCACCATAGCATCACCCACCTGTAGCACGTGCTCCAGCAGGTATATCTCTCTGGTCACCCCCAAAACCAATTCTTTCTTTGGCTGCCTCTCCTTCCAGTTCTCTGCTGCCAATGACTGGAACAAACTACAAAAATCTCTGAAACTGGAAACACTTATCTCCCTCACTAGCTTTAAGCACCAGCTGTCAGAGCAGCTCACAGATTCTTGCACCTGTACATAGCCCAAATATAATTTAGCCCAATCAACTACCTCTTTCCCTACTGTATTTATATTATTTGTTTTGCTCATTTGCATCCCATTATTTTTTATTCCTACTTTGTACATTCTTCCACTGCAAATCTACCATTCCAATGTTTTACTTGCTATATTGTATTTACTTTGCCACCATGGCCTTTTTTGCCTTTACCTCCCTTATCTCACCTCATTTGCTCACATCGTATATAGACTTGTTTCTACTGTATTATTGACTGTATGTTTGTTTTACTCCATGTGTAACTCTGTGTCGTTGTATGTGTCGAACTGCTTTGCTTTATCTTGGTCAAGTCGCAATTGTAAATGAGAACTTGTTCTCAACTTGCCTACCTGGTTAACCTCTTGAAACTCTAGGGGCGCTATATCATTTTTGGATAAAAAGACGTGCCCGTTTTAAGCGCAATATTTTGTCACAAAAAGATGCTCGACTATGCATATAATTGGTAGCTTTGGAAAGAAAACACTCTGACGTTTCCAGAACTGCAAAGATATTTTCTGTGCGTGCCCTAGAACGTGAGCTTCAGGCAAAACCAAGATGAAACGGCATCCAGGAAATGAGCAGGATTTTTGAGGCTCTGTTTTCCATTGTCTCCTTATATGGCTGTGAATGCGAGAGGAGTAAGTCTGCCCTTTCTGTCGTTTCCCCAAGGTGTCTGCAGCATTGTGACGTATTTGTAGGCATATCTTTGGAAGATTGACCATAAGAGACCACATTTACCAGGTGTCCGCCTGGTGTCCTGCGCCGAAATTGGTGTGCAAAAAGTCAGCTGCAAGTATTTTTCCACAGAATTCAGAGAAGAATGCAGGCTTCCACGAACGATATATCAATGAAGAGATATGTGAAAAAACACATTGAGGATTGATTCCAAACAACATTTGCCATGTTTCGGTCGATATTATGGAGTTAATTCGGAAAAAGTTTGACGTTGTAGGTGACTGAATTTTCGGTTCGTTTCGGTAGCCAAATGTGATGTACAAAACGGAGCGATTTCTCCTACACACAGACGCTTTCAGGAAAAACTGCGCATTTGGTATGTAACTGAGAGTCTCCTCATTGAAAACATCCGAAGCTCTTCAAAGGTAAATGATTTTATTTATTTGGTTATCTGGTTTTTGTGAAAATGTTGCGTGCTAAATGCTACTCAAAATGCAAAGCTAGCTTAGCATACTCTTACACAAATTAGTCAATTGCTATGGTTCAAAAGCATATTTTGAAAATCTGAGATGACAGTGTTGTTAAGAAAAGGCTAAGCTTGAGAGTAGGCGCATTATTTTCATTTTATTTGCGATTTTCAGAAATCGTTAACGTTGCGTTATGCTAATGAGCCTGAGGCTTTAGTCACGATCCCGGATCCGGGATGGGGAGTTTCAAGAAGTTAAATAAAATAAAATAAACTGGGTGCAACACCTGTTCAACTTTGTAATATCCCTCACAGTGGTGACAATGACGATTCGGGGATGACGATTCGCACCAGATAAGTATTATCAGAGGACCTTGGAGTTTTTAGGGCCGGGATAATAACCTTCCTGCCAATTAGAAATGACTGACATGGCCCCCCCCTGTAAAACTTATCCCGTCCAAATAGGGCTTTATGTAACCATGCCAAACGTAACACAACATTCTAATTTGAGTGTCACGGATTTACGTTTACTATGTTACGTGTAGTCTATGAGACAAGGCTGGATTTGGCTGTGATAAAGACCCTGGGCTTATATAATGAAGCAAGCAAGGGGTCCAGGGCTCCCTGGCTAGACTGAGGAATCCTATCTAGGCATTAGGTATGCTCAGTTTTACTGTGTGGACCTTTGACTTGGACTGGGTTGGGTTGAGTAGCCATATCAGAATCCATAATTCTTTCCAGAAGAGGCTATGGTTCAAGAACTGGTGACCCATGTCTCCCAGCAGCACATCCTTTATCATGATGTCTTGAATAATAACATGTCATGAATATTAAAGCTACCCAAATATGAAATGCAGTCAGAAAATGTTATTCTACCCTTAAAAACAAAAACAAAAAGTCCAGGCCCTCCCTGAAAACAAACCAATTTGCTTAATTAATTCTGTGACTGGCTGGTGAACCATTATGCAGTGAATCTACATTGCATCCATGCTGTAAATGAACTATCGCTACTGCTGTTTACAAAATCAATAGATCAAGTTTAGTCTTATCTATGCTATATTTCAACCTTAGGAGCTAGTGGGGTGTGCTGGAGCCAAGGCGGTCTCTCACACCTCCATGGTTGAAAGGTCCCCCACATTTGGAGGTAGCGTGCCTCCAAGCGCAGGGGAATTACATTTCAGATGGGCATTGCTCACAGCGCCATGACCTGTACTCAGTTTAGACATGTTGCAGCATGAATAAGAAGTAGTGTGAAAGAAAATAGCTCAAACTGCCAGGCCCCAAAAACCTTCCTGTAAGTGATTTTGACCAACAACAAAATTCTCTTCACTCGGTTTTATGAATTCAATTTACCATTTAATTTCTATTGCTTTCTATTGCTGTGTTGGTAATATGATTGTCGTGTTCAATAAGAGGACGATGCTCATCCAAGGGGCTTTCTGGAGTATTGGAATAAGGAGCTATGACAGTGGCTGTCCTCCGGGTCATTCTTGAACAGATTAAAAGCTTATTTGAATTATATGTTTTCTTACAAACAAGACAGCTTGTTTACTGGGAAGACTGGATGAGCCATTTTGAACGGTTACAAGCTGTCATGTCTGGAGGCCTCCATCGTGTCGAAAGATATGCAAATTGAATACACGGAAGTGAAATGGATGAATCTTTTGAATTGCTATTTAGAACAATAGCAATAAAGTAAACATCAATCTATTGGTATGTGCTTCTTATAGATTCAGTTGAAGTATGATTTTCACCCCTAGAACTGCCACCTTCAACAGACATACCCCCATGGTATGGCAGTGCTTACCCTGTGATAATCTAATAACAAATTAAAATGTAATTATATAAATAATTGTCATTATTTTTGCATGTCTAATGTTTTTTTCTCAATGGTTCTGTTGTTTTTTTATGCTCAAAATCTCAAAATTTGCTTAACTGCATCAAAACCTCAGCAAAGGCGCCATTCATCCATTTCTTTCCATCCATTCAAATCATCAGATCCTCAAAAGGTTCTACAGCTGCATCATGGAGAGCATCCTGACCGGTTGCATCACTGCCTGGTACGACAATTGCTCGGCCTCCGACCGCAAGGCACTACAGAGGGTAGTGCGTACGGCCCAGTACATCACTGGTGCTAATCTGCCTGCCATCCAGGACCTCTATACCAGGCAGTGTCAGAGGAAGGCCCTAAATATTGTCAAAGACCCCAGCCACAGACTGTTCTCTCTACTACCGCATGGTAAACGGTACCGGAGTGCCAGGTCTAGGACAAAAAGGCTTCTCAACAGTTTTTACCCCCAAGCCATAAGACTACTGAACAGTTAATCAAATGGCTACCCGGACTATTTGCATTGTATGACCCCCCCAACCCCTATTTTAAGCTGCTACTACTCTCTGTTTATCATATATGCAGTCACTTTAATTATAGATTAATGTACATACTACCTCAATTGGCCCGACCAACCAGTGCCTGTATATAGCCTCGCTACTGTTATTTTTCACTGTCTTTTTACTGTTGTTGTTATTTCTTTACTAATCTATTGTTCACCTAATGCCTTTTTTGCACTGTTGCACTGTAAACTATTCACTGTTGTATTCGGCGCACGTGACAAATAAACTTTGATTTGATTGCGTGCTGTTTTTCCTGACTCCAGTCACTACTTTGCCTAGCTAGAAGTAGCATAATTTTTGCATTGAACCATTTTCATATTTTGTACATTCGTATTACCTAACAATGTTGTGTGGGTATTGCCGCGGCATCCTCTTTTCCCGGACGCAGTTATGCCAAAACTCCACCACGTTATTCAGAGGGACGTTCTACTACGCTCCCATTGGCTAGCTAGCATCGTCTCACTCGCAGGCAATCAGCGCAGAGACAGTGGCCTTCCAAGGTAAGGATGGAAAGTATAATTTAACAATCATCTGCCTACCGTAATGCAGGCCTATTCTTATGAGGTTTGGGAACATTTGCCCATGTATTTATTTTCAGTTTCAATGAGTTGTAAAAATGTCTCAGAGAACTCACATTGCTGAATTCCTTCAATTGAAGGTCAGCTAAATTAACCTAGGCTACTTAACGTTACTAGCTCTGTATTTGAAGTTGTAACTTTATCATTGAGTCTATTATCAGGTAAAAGCATATGCTTATTATTCATAATTTCTCAAATAGTTATTAGCTAATCATTCAGTCGAATATGCTATGCTACAGCCATTGAATCTGTCTTTGAGTATTAAGGGACGTTAATGATTAGCTCGGTCCACGACATTATGTTATTATATTTTTCAATCTTGAAAAACAAGGGCACACGTTATTAATCAGTGACACGCCCTCTGAATAACGGGGCGTGGCTCTGGTCTAACTGCGTTGGGAAAAATAAAGACGCGGTATTGCCTGGGGTAAACACTGCCTGCTACGGTGCGTTTCCATTTAACTGCCTTTGGTTGATGAAAACAGCTGGACATAATAATGTCACATAGGGAGAAAAGAAATTCTCGCAAAAAACCTAGTGTCCATTTAGGCAAAATTGTGCATTAACAAATTGGTGACAGACTGTATTCCCTCCCATCTATATGTTTCATGTCTCAGGTGGCCCGCAAAAGCCAGCATGGAGAGAATGCAAGAAAATACTAATATATTTGTCATATTCTAATAATTCTCTGAACCGCTGGGCGGAGCAGGTGAACCCAAATGCAGACTCAGATGAGGAGACAAGGATATGTAACCAATGTATTTATTGAAAAGTGGGAAAGGAGATGGGGTGCAGTCCAGGGGAACCTCGGCTGGGTATTAGGGAATCCAGACTGAGGCTGGGGGCAAGGAGATTAGGAACTGGGTAAGCAGGTCTGGAGCGGAATCCAATGAAGCAGTACAGCAGGGATCCAGGGCAGGGAAGCAGGACTGAGGAGATGAGGGACTGGAGACGGGTACCAGTGTCAGAACAGACGGGACTGTAGTGGAGAGAAAAAGCAGTGTGCGGCTAGGGAAAACAGGCACAACAGGATAACAAAATCTATGCAGGAACAAACAACTAGAAATGCAGACTAACTGAGTAGAGGATACGATCTGGCAGCGGCAGGGCTGAGTATTTGTAGGGTTCTTGATTATGGAACAGGTTGCAGCTGGTGGAATCCGCTCTGCTTCCAGCACACCTGTCTCCACACACACAATCACATACACAGAGAGGGAGAGAGCACTGGGGGAGTGGTGGCAGGTTTAGGGAGGTTCAGGATGAGAAGTAGAGGGCATGGCAGGAGCAGATGTAACGTTTTCATGTTCCAATGTTTCGCCACAGCCTGTGCATGTGGTGAACATTGCACTCCTGTAGATCTGAAATAATTGGATGATGAAACATCCAGCCAACCAGTAAAACAATTCAGGCATTCTTGAAAGTCAAGACATTTCTTGTCCTGCAAATAAACATCATTTTTATAATTGAAAAAAAATGTATTTAACAAGCAGAGGGCATTTAGAATTATATGTGGAGTTGAGCCACAGAATTTCTAAAGAATCTTTGGGGGCGCTTTATACTGTAGTTTGTTTACCCAATGACATCCCACGCCCTGTGTACCTTCAAAATTACTCAACAATCATAATTTATTCGAAAAGCACAGCTTCTATCATCATTTATTGTAATAAATAAAGGTTGACAAAGAAAAATCCCCAATCGAACAGATAAACATTTTACTGATCTTTAGAACGTTTCTCTATAGCTGCCATTTACATACACGTCACATTGCTTTTTTTGCGACATTGATTTTGTTGAATAAACCTGAGTCAGGACAGAATGAGATTATTTTTTTGGCCAAATTTCTCATTAATAGCACTTTTACAGCTCCTTTTTAACAGTGTCGAACAGTAAGGGCCTTCGGAGAAGGCCTACGGATTTATAAAATGATTTATTATATTTTAAATAAACATTTTCATTTCTATTTAATATTTTCTATAATTTAAATGATATTCTGATTTAATCTCTTCAGTTGTGTTGGATAGTGAATGGTTAACACTAGCTAGGTTTCCATCCAATTGGCGACAGATTTTCATGCGAATATTCTAAAATCTGCATAAAAACATTTTCCCACCAGAGATGTTGTTTCCATCTAAGTGACTTGTTGCGGACAAACGGCTGTGCGTGATGATGTTGTGCACATAAAAATAACTTTTGCAGTTAATTCCCCGTATACCGAATAAAAAATTAAAGTTAAATGGGATTCCATCGCATTTTCACCTCTGCTGATGATTTTGCCAAATATACACTACCGGTCAAAAGTTTTAGAACACCAACTCATTCTCAAGGGTTTTCTTTATTTTTTACTATTTTCTACATTGTAGAATTTTAATTTTTAATTTTACCTTTATTTAACCAGGCAAGTCAGTTAAGAACACATTCTTATTTTCAATGACGGCCTGGGAACAGTGGGTTAACTGCCTGTTCAGGGGCAGAACGACAGATTTGTACCTTGTCAGCTCGGGGGTTTGAACTTGCAACCTTCCGGTTACTAGTCCAACGCTCTAACCACTAGGCTACCCTGCCACCCCAGAATAATAGTGAAGACATCAAAACTATGAAATAACACAATCATGAATCATGTAGTAACCAAAAAAGTGTTAAACAAATCAAAATATATTTTATATTTGAGATTCTTCAAATAGCTAACCTTTGCTGGGATGACAGCTTTGCACAATCTTGGCATTCTCCTTGAATGAGTAGGTGTTCCAAAACGTTTGACCGGTAGTGTATATTTTTTTGCAATATATGGCAAATGTGCCCACTCTGGTCTTGGCACGTGTGCTCTAGCCAACAGCTGGCAGATATACAGTGCGGGTAGGCTAGCCTACATGATTCAGTCTGGTTTTAGACCCCATCATAGCACTGAGACTGCACTTGTGAAGGTGGTAAATTACATTTTAATGGCATCGGACCGAGGCTCTGCATCTGTCCTCGTGCTCCTAGACCTTAGTGCTGCTTTTGATACCATCGATCACCACATTCTTTTGGAGAGATTGGAAACCCAAATTGGTCTACACGGACAAGTTCTGGCCTGGTTTAGATCTTATCTGTCGGAAAGATATCAGTTTGTCTCTGTGAATGGTTTGTCCTCTGACAAATCAACTGTAAATTTCGGTGTTCCTCAAGGTTCCGTTTTAGGACCACTATTGTTTTCACTATATATTTTACCTCTTGGGGATGTTATTCGAAAACATAATGTTAACTTTCACTGCTATGCGGATGACACACAGCTGTTCATTTCAATGAAACATGGTGAAGCCCCAAAATTGCCCTTGCTAGAAGCATGTGTTTCAGACATAAGGAAGTGGATGGCTGCAAACTTTCTACTTTAAAATTTTTAAACAGAGATGCTTGTTCTAGGTCCCAAGAAACAAAGAGATCTTCTGTTGAATCTGACAATTAATCTTAATGATTGTACAGTCGTCTCAAATAAAACTGTGAAGGACCGTGGCGTTACTCTGGACCCTGATCTGTCTTTTGAAGAACATATCAAGACCATTTCAAGGACAGCTTTTTTCCATCTACGTAACATTGCAGAAATCAGAAACTTTCTGTCCAAAAATGATGCAGAAAAATGAATCCAAGCTTTTGTCACTTCTAGCTTAGACTACTGCAATGCTCTACTTTCCGGCTACCCGGATAAAGCACTAAATACACTTCAGTTAGTGCTAAATACGGCTGCTAGAATCCTGACTAGAACCCAAAAATTCGATCATATTACTCCAGTGCTAGCCTCCCTACACTGGCTTCCTGTCAAAGCAAGGGCTGATTTCAAGGTTTTACTGCTAACCTACAAAGCATTACATGGGCTTGCTCCTACCTATCTCTCTGATTTGGTCCTGCCGTACATACCTACACGTACGTTACGGTCACAAGACGCAGGCCTCCTAATTGTCCCTAGAATTTCTAAGCAAACAGCTGGAGGCAGGGCTTTCTCCTATAGAGCTCCATTTTTATGGAACGGTCTGCCTACCCATGTCGGAGACGCAAACTCGGTCTTAACCTTTAAGTCTTTACTGAAGACTCATCTCTTCAGTGGGTCATATGATTGAGTGTAGTCTGGCCCAGGAGTGGGAGGGTGAACGGAAAGGCTCTGGAGCAACGAACCACCCTTGCTGTCTCTGCCTGGCCGGTTCCCCTCTTTCCACTGGGATTCTCTGCCTCTAACCCTCTCTCATGCCGTCCCTGGAAGGGGTGCGTCACCTGAGTGGGTTGATTCACTGATGTGGTCATCCTGTCTGGGTTGGCGCCCCCCCTTGGGTTGTGCCATGGGGGAGATCTTTGTGGGCTATACTCAGCCTTGTCTCAGGATGGTAAGTTGGTGGTTGACAATATCCCTCTAGTGGTGTGGGGGCTGTGCTTTGGCAAAGTGGGTGGGGTTTATCCTTCCTGTTTGGCCCTGTCCGGGGGTGTCCTCGGATGGGGCCACAGTGTCTCCTGACCCCTCATGTCTCAGCCTCCAGTATTTATGCTGCAGTAGTTTATGTGTTGGGGGGCTGGGGTCAGTTTGTTATATCTGGAGTACTTCTCCTGTCCTATTCGGTGTCCTGTGTGAATCTAAGTGTGCGTTCTCTAATTCTCTCCTTCTCTCTTTCTTTCTCTCTCTCGGAGGACCTGAGCCCTAGGACCATGCCCCAGGACTACCTGACATGATGACTCCTTGCTGTCCCCTGTCCACCTGGCCGTGCTGCTGCTCCAGTTTCAACTGTTCTGCCTTATTATTATTCGACCATGCTGGTCATTTATGAACATTTGAACATCTTGGCCATGTTCCTTTATAATCTCCACCCGGCACAGCCAGAAGAGGACTGGCCACCCCACATAGCCTGGTTCCTCTCTAGGTTTCTTCCTAGGTTTTGGCCTTTCTAGGGAGTTTTTCCTAGCCACCGTGCTTCTACACCTGCATTGCTTGCTGTTTGGGGTTTTAGTCTGGGTTTCTGTACAGCACTTTGAGATATCAGCTGATGTACGAAGGGCTATATAAATAAATTTGATTTGATTTGATGAGATTATTATGTACAAAAGAGCAGCCAAGGATCGATCATCATGTGACCATAATAAGACCCTTGATATTTATTGGAAAGGAGCATCAAGCTCATTGCCGTGCACTTTCACCCTACTGAAGTTCATCATAACTTATTTCATCTGTAGGTTACAGTGGTGTGTATTCATGGATCCCAAGTGAACTCAGGCTTCCCCAAAAATCTGAAAAAGAAAAAAAGAACGGATATTTTGCCTCTGTGTTTCATAATTCTACTTCAATTCATAAGTGGCTGAATGTATCTCACCTGAGAACTCATCAGAGTACGCAAAACAGCGTCCCTCTATCTTCGTACGTGTAGCCCATCTATCTGATGCTGTCTGAGTGTATCACATTGTTGCCGCCCGTAGTATTGAATTCAATAGCAAGGATAGCAAGCGACCATTTGGCCTCCCTTTATATTTTCTGTTGTTGTTGAAAAGAATAACCAATCAGCATTGAACTAGCCTGAATGAGCTCAACTGTGAATGGTCCTGGCACACCCAAAAAAAAAGTGTCAATGGAAGAAAGTTTGGGATTTGTGTGAAGCCAATTCCAATCACATCAAAACGCAATTGACAGAAAAATGTGAATTGTTGTATAGTTGTCCTCCAGTGGCTAGCTAGCTAAAATTGTCCCTTTCCAAAATGAATCATTGATGGAGATAAGGATTTGGACTTGTGTACCGGCCGACGATTATAACGGCAATTCTGATCCAACCATAAAATCATACATTGTGCCGCTGGCTTAAGAGGATGGACGTTCAATATGTAGCTAGATGTAGGCTAACTTTAACTCGCTAGCTGGTTCATCAATGCCTATTAGAAAGTGTGTGCCCTCAGGCCTGGAAGGAAGCAAAAGTAATTCTGCTATGCAAGAATAGTAAAGCCCTCTGTACTGGCTCAAATAGCCAACCAATCAGCCTGTTACAAACTGTCACAAAACTTTTGTAAAAAATTGTGTTTGACCAGATACAATGCTATTTTACTGTAAACAAATTAACAACAGATTTTCAGCACCCTCATAGGGAAGGATATTCAACAAGCAAGGCACTTATACAAATGACTGATGATTGGCTGAGAGAAATTGATGATAAAAAGATTGTGGGGGCTGTTTTGTTAGACTTCAGTGTGGCTTTTTTTGACATAACATAACATATGTGTTATGGCTTTACACCCCCTGCTATATTGTGGATAAGAGTTACCCTGTAACAGAACACAGAGGGTGTTCTTTAATGGAAGCCTCTCCAACATAATCCAAGTAGAATCAAGAATTCCCCAGGGCAGCTGTCTAGACCCCTTACTTTTCTCAATCTTTACTAATGACATGCCACAGGCTTTAATTAAAAAATATATATATATTTTTTATTTCACCTTTATTTAACCAGGAAGGCTAGTTGAGAACAAGTTCTCATTTACAACTGAGACCTGGCCAAGATAAAGCAAAGCAGTTCGACAGGTACAACAACACAGAGTTACGCATGGAGTAAAACAAACATACAGTCAATAATACAGTAGAAAAATAAGTCTATATACAATGTGAGCAAATGAGGTGACATAAGGGAGGTAAAGGCAAAAAAAGGCCATGGTGGCGAAGTAAATACAATGTAGCAAGTAAAACATAAAAAAATAAATACTGGAATGGTAGATTTGCAGTGGAATAATGTGCAAAGTAGAGATAGAAATAATGGGGGAGCAAAATAAATACAGTAGGGGGAGAGATAGTTGTTTGGGCTAAATTATAGATGGGCTATGTACAGGTGCAGTAATCTGTGAGCTGCTCTGACACCTGGTGCTTAAAGCTAGTGAGGGGGATAAGTGTTTCCAGTTTCAGAGATTTTTGCAGTTAGTTCCAGTCATTGGCAGCAGAGATCTGGAAGGAGAGGCGGCCAAAGTAATAATTGGTTTTGGGGGTGACCAGAGAGATATACCTGCTGGAGCATGTGCTACAGGTGGGTGCTGCTATGGTGACCAGCGAGGTGAGACAAGGGGGGACTTTACCTAGCAGGGTCTTGTAGATGACCTGGAGCCAGTGGGTTTGGCAACAAGTATGAAGCGAGGGCCAGCCAACGAGAGTGTACAGGTCGCAGTGGTGGGTAGTATATGGGGCTTTGGTGACAAAATGGATGGCACTGGGATAGACTGCATCCAATTTATTGAGTAGGGTATTGGAGGCTATTTTGTAAATGACGTCGCCGAAGTCGAGGATCGGTAGGATGGTCAGTTTTACAAGGGTATGTTTGGCAGCATGAGTGAAGGAGGCTTTGTTGTGAAATAGGAAGCCAATTCTAGATTTAATTTTGAATTGGAGATGCTTGATGTGAGTCTGGAAGGAGAGTTTACATGCTAACAAGACACCTAGGTATTTTTAGTTGTCCACATATTCTAATTCAGAACCGTCCAGAGTAGTGAGGTGGACGGGCGGGAAGGTGCAGGCAGCGATCGGTTGAAGAGCATGCATTTGGTTTTACTTGTATTTAAGAGCAATTGGAGGCCACGGAAGGAGAGTTGTATGGCATTGAAGCTCGTCTGGTGGGTTGTTAACACAGAGTCCAAAGAATGGCCAGAAGTATACAGAATGGTGTCATCTGCGTAGAGGTGGATCAGAGACTCACCAGCAGCAAGAGCGACATCATTGATGTATACAGAGAAGAGAGTCAGTCCAAGAATTGAACCCTGTGGTACCCCCATAGAAACTGCCAGAGGCCCGGACAACAGGCCCTCCGATTTGACACACTGAACTCTATCAGAGAAAGAGTTGGTGAACCAGGCGATCATTTGAGAAACCAAGGCTATCGAGTCTGCCGATGAGGATGTGGTGATTGACAGAGTCGAAAGCCTTGGCCAGGTCAATGAATACAGCTGCACCGTATTGTTTCTTATCGATGGTGGTTAAGATATCATTTAACAAATATCAAAATGAACTCTGAACCAACTAAATTCATTTGGGGACAGGTCGAAAAACATGAAACATTTATGGCAATTTAGCTAGCTAGCTTGCTGTTGCTAGCTAATTTGTCCTGGGATATAAACATTGGGTTGCTATTTTACCTGAAATACACAATTAATCCACAGATAAAAGGGTAAAATTTTGTTTCTGGTAATCTCTCCACCTTCAGGCTTCTTCTTCTTTGGACTTTATATGGCGGTTGGAAACCAACTTTAAGGTGCATTACCACTACCAACTGGACTGGAGTGTGGAACTCAGCTCATCTTTCAATCACCCATGTGGGTATATGCTCCGAAAAAACAATGAGGACATGGCATGTGGCTATATGCTCCTAAAACCCAATGAGAAGATGAGAGAGGCGGGACTTGCAGCACATCAAGGATCACAAATAGAACCAAGTTTTATTTTAGCACCTGACTACGCAGACGCTTGTTGAAGCGCGCAAACTGTGTGGGTGCAATGATTGAATAACATGTATGTATCCATTTATTTTGTGACGCGAGCGGTGTGGTCAGCATGTCATCCACGTATATCATGTGTACAGTATATGACTAATAAACAAACTTGAACTTGTCCAATTGCATTGACCTACTTTAGCAACAGCAAAGCGGTTGGCGACACCTTAATTGGGGAGAAAGGGTTCGTGGTAATGGCTGGAGAGGAATAGGTGGAATAGTATCAAATACATTAAACACATGGGCTCCATGTGTTTGATACCGTTCCATTTACTCTGTTCCAGACATTATTATGAGCCGTCCACCCCTCAGCAGCCTCCACTGCATTGTTATACCTAATGAAAGGATCACCATTTATCCCAACTGCTAGCACACCAAGAGGCCCAAAACAAGGAGTTCAACAAGGCTTATTGCCACAGTGATTAGGTAACACTGTGCTCAGTTTAAAATCTGTTTTTACCTCAGTTGTATGTCGATCCAATACAGCAGGCGTCTTCAACCTTTTCTTGCCCAGGGACCTCCTTCCCATCATACATTAACAAAAAATAATACAAAATCACCTATTTTGTGTTACCAGGTGAATGATAATAGCAAGGATAAGAAATCAACATTTATAGATTTGTCATTTTTCATTACTTTGACTTCTCCAAATTATAATTAGAAGAGGAAGTGTAAACTCTAACATAGGCTATTAACTAGAAAGGTAACTCCAAACCCTTTTTTTCTAAGAGCAGCTGTTTAATACCATCTATTGCATCTGTGTTGGCAAAAATGTATAGCCAAGTCAAGAAAGCTTACCAGCAGCCAGCGGCACTTGTAGCAATGTTAGCCTATTTGCTGATGCTTTTTCAAAGCCTATGTCAGATACTCCAGTGAGTGTAATATGGCTCAATATTATGAGTTAAGAAATAGTAAGAAGATATTCTACTCTTTTTGACAGTAGGTATGTCATCCAAAATGTGTTAATTATATTATTGGTAGTGATATTCATGAAAACATTTAAACAAACACGAACATACTGTAGAACCCTTC
Source organism: Oncorhynchus masou masou (assembly GCF_036934945.1). Classification (NCBI taxonomy): domain Eukaryota; kingdom Metazoa; phylum Chordata; class Actinopteri; order Salmoniformes; family Salmonidae; genus Oncorhynchus; species Oncorhynchus masou. The sequence continues at coordinate 55,497,903 of NC_088242.1, forward strand.
ATGAGACCTGGAGAATTTTGAAACCCCACAGGATTTTCTAGAATTGGCCATCATCCTCAAATATCAGTTTGTCAACTTGTGAATTCATGCTTTATTGGGATAATAATACTGTGTTTGAATCTCACTCTAAATACATACTTCATTATCTTTAAATATGACATTATTGGATCAATTTAAGATGACACATGCATGTTAAAAGATACTTTCTTGATAAAGTATAAAGGTTGTGGCTTATGGAGGAGATACAGATCCATTGAAGGTTAATTCAAAATGGCTGGTGATACTGCAATTTGAATGTTATCGTTACGGTTTTAAATTGCAATAAGAGCATAACATTTAAAAAAAAAATACATTATCTTTCAAGACGAGAACATCGCCTGCAGATAATGAACTTACATTTTTGTCCAAGGTTGCAATAATCTTAGCATCATGCAACTCTAAATATGCAAAAAGCAGTCGTTATCTCACGGAATCAATATTATTGTAATTGTCAGAGAATAATTCATCCATCACCGAGGAGAAAAGTGTTGGACATGGGCTCTCTTATGCTAAAAAGGATTATTAACAAGTATCAGAACAGTATATATAGCGGCTTGGATTTTGCCAGTAGCTTTGCGAAGACAAAGGGCTGACTTAACCTTCCATATACATTTTAGTCATTGAGCAGACTCTCTTATCCAGAGTGACTACATGAGCCATTAGGGTTAAGTGCCTTGCTCAAGGGCACATACAGATTTGTCCCTAGTCAGCTCGGGGATTCGAACCAGCGACCTTTTCGGTTACTGGCCCAACACTTAATGGCTATAGGCTACCTGCCGCTAATACAGTGAGTTAGTTATTATGCTGTATACATATTTGGTTGTCACATTCTGGCACAGGAACTTTTCAGACTTCTATATGACTCCTGGAGCAACCGTCTTCCTTTTGACCCACCTCCGGTTTGAACTCTGACTCGACTCTCACAGTCTCACTAGTATCAGCCATGGCCGAGGGCAAAGTCTTGGTGTCATATGTCAACTCTAGATTTTCAAAATGGAGGACATCTTTTACCAGGCCTAAAGCACCCTGCCCTTGAGTACGGAGTCAGCAGTAAAGGCAAGAACTGGAGGTGAAGGGGATATAGATATACCACCAGTGTGTAGATGAAGGTCAACCAATACAGCTTCAGGGCAGTTCATGATGTATTTGAATAAAATGGACCTGGAGATGCTGACCTTGAATACTATTGCACTTACGATTGTTATCGGCTAATGATATAGGTTTTAAAAGTCTAATTATTCTTTCAGATTTTTAAAGACTTGAATGTGCGTTAACATTCCACTGACCAATCTCTATGACCGTCGAGTAAAAAAAACAACACTCGTTTTTAAAATTGTAACTTTTGCTTTTAGACTGACTTCTACCCTGATCTCCTACTTGGTGTGAAGTGTTGATGAGGATCAGAAATAGCAGGTTAATGGCTGCTGAATGCTCACACTGACAAACCGTATACAATTATCCCAGAATAGACTAGTGAGAGGAACTCTCTAGGTTATTATATCAGCGTGAGCCCAGGGCAAATTTATTCCATGCTTCTAAACACACATCTGCCGCCCTCTTCCGCTCCGCCCAAAGTCCCCTAGCTTTGTAAACAATACAGTATTAATATCTCACAGTAAACACTCCTACTCATCATTAGGGGTTAGACCACTTGTTAGGTATCAAACATGATATACAGGATTTTGGTTGCTTCTGCTGCTTTGACCTTCTGCAGCCTTTATGAAGGAGTACCGCGGGCAAAAACCATCACGGTAAAGTTCATTTACAGTCAAAGAGACAATCGCTCTGCTCCTAGCCCCTTTTATTTATATATATTTTTTAAAATTTAAGCTTTAACTGGCAAGTCAGTTAAGAACAAATTCTTATTTACAATGACGGCCTACCTCGGACAAACCCGGGCCAATTGTGCGCCACCCTATGGGACTCCCAATCACGGGCCGGTTGCGATACAGCCTGGAATTGAACCAGGGTCTTTAGTGACGCCTCTAGCACTGAGATGCAGTGCCTTAGACCGCTGCGCCACTCGGAAGCCCTCACTTGGAAGCCCTCTGCGCCACTCGGAAGCCCTAGTTCTGCATTCCACTCACTGTTTAATATCTATTACTGGGCCAGATTATACGCCCTTTGATCACCCAAACGCCTTCGGAGTATGGGGTAGGGAGGAGAGGGGGTGTGGGTAAGACATTCTGAGGCAAGGTATGAGCCCCAAAGTGCTATAGTGACCCTGGACCGTGCTCCGATTGATCATAATTGCATTTCAAACTGGTCAAAACCGTAACAGAGACCAATCAAGCGGCCAAATGAGGCATGGCACGTCACAGACTGCCTCAAGACTTCATTACAGAGTAGGGAAAACCGACAGAGGGCAGTACCAGGGCAAAAACTATTGCAATATGTATGAACACATGACATTATGAAATGGAGGATTTTTATTCCCTTCTGCTCTGTGTAACGTTCAGGGTCTAGCAATGACTCATCTCTTTGTTATTGTTCGCAAGGTGTTCTTACTTTAAGATTGGCAGTAGCATCTTGGTGTAAGGTAATACTACTGTAGGTACAATATTGTATTGTAATGTCACCCTCGGTGGACTCAGGAACAGTGAGAATAGACAACATGAGCAATAACATACTAATAAGCGGGGGGAACTGGGGAGCAGTAACGTCATACTGACATATGGCTGACTGGTGGGCCTATTAGCTTGGGATATACCATTGTCAGAATTCTTAAATCACTTCATGCATTACATTTCCCTTCGTATAATTTAATGTATTTCCAAGCAACACATCCTGAACAAGCCATAAATTGTGGATAAGACTAAGTCTGAAGGAGGCCGCTCTATCTCTCTCCATCCGCTGACAGCAGAAGGATGGGCCTCTCTCTGTGCAGTGTTTGCTAAGATGTTCTTCTAAAGAGAACTCCATTGCTTGGAGTCTGAGTCAGTTGGTTGCGTGCCTAAATAAGGGCATATCTCAACAAGAGGACCAGAGTATCTTAGCAGCTGCAGCGTGCATGGTTTGTTGGCAAGGTAACGGAATATAAATGTATAAAGAGGTCAGCCTTTTCAGCGTTTTTTGTAAACTTGGTAGATGCAAGTAATAATTCAACATTTCAGAGATGCTTTATTAAGTCCTCAGACTGTAGTTACCAGCAACATCTTGGATATTCATTCTTAACTAATGCAATGAAATATAGTAGACACAATCTCAAATGTGTCCATTATAAACAAGCATTGGGACAATTTGTTATGCCATTGGTGTGCACACAAATCCTTGTGTTTGCATGCGTTTACAGAAAATTAAGGTCTTGGGACTGGAAATCTTACAGTATTACATTTCAGACTATTCAAATATAATTCTCTTAATGATGCATATTTTATCATCACAGCATTGTGTGTGTGTTGACTCAGTGGGCGGGCAGAAGACTGATTCTCTCTCATGCTAGACTGACACAGCTGTTCCCATCCCACAGTCAACAACCACACTGCTCAATTCACTACATTTACCAGAAGAAGAGTTTCTGGCTCCAAAATGCTTCAATAAAATCTCAGTAGTAGTGAACTTCCTCATTCTCTGTTGCAGTCTATTGAAGTCAAATTACAAGTTCGAACAAATGTGTCATGTGGAGGACTCAACATGGATCAGCAGTTTCTAGAGGGGATGGGAGTAGTGTTTCCTACTAAAGAAAGCACGCTCGCGATGATTTCTCGCATAAAGAAAACAGCCTACTCACATGAAGCAAATTAAGATCTGCTGGCAGTACACGATCATCATCACGTCAGCATTGTCACGTAAAATGTTAAAAAGGTACACTCAGCAAAACTACATCATCATAGATACACAACTGGGGCCGACTTCCTACTTACAGAAGCCAACATAAATGACATAATTAAAATCTGTCAAAACACAATTTGCTGATATTGTTTTCCTGTAAGTAGGATGCTCTTCTGAGTATGACGACGTCATCTTGTTGAGTTTTTAAGATGTACTGGTATGTTGGAAATGAACCCCATGGATAGAGCTAAATTGAAATGTTTCTTACAGAGGAAATTTGAAAAGCATATGCATAACCATGGCAGTGGTAGCAATTGAAAGGGAACTGTTTGGGGATTATGGGACAATTATTATTTCGAAGGTGAGGACACAGTTCACCTGACACAAGACTGATGTCACACATTACACTGTTGATTTTATTAGCATTTTAGAATTACTGTACTTTTCGCTGCATTTGTTGATAACGAAATCTGAAAATACTCTGGATACATTAAGTAACATGATAAGAATATCCCTAGAACATGTGGGGTAGGTGCAACATAAGACAACCAATTTACAAGGGTTTAAGTGAGAGGACTTAACTTGTGTCTCCAAGTGGCCACACACCTCAGCACAGTCATTTCAATGCACTTTTATGACTCAAAGAAGAGTCTTCAACTATAAGGTGTTTTTTGGAGCTCTCCTAGCTGTGCCGTTGAGGAACTAGAGCAGGCACACTTTTAGTTGTTTTGAACACAACCCTGCATCCCCGCCATCATACAATTACGGATGTTCACGTAATCCAAAAACGGTCCATTATAAATCTGTCTGGGGCTTGTGGGCATCGATTGAAAGCTGGTTCTATAGCTAACATGACTAGCTAAGTTATAAAATACGATATTACACTGTCAGGCTTTCACAATGCAATTCGGGGGAAACGGATCATAATTTTGGTGCACATCGAAAGGAGTCATGAGTGCATTGAGGTGCATGCTGTTTCTTCGCAATAGACAAGGATAGGCACATTCGCTTCAGAACAATCCAGGGCATGAAGCCATGTCATCTTGTAACTGTACATCAAACATAGTGATCATAAAATTGACACTGTATAAGACATGCATTTTATGATATGGAAATGTGAAGCACATCACATCATTGATTCCACAGAATACAATTAAACGCCATGCTGATTTGAACTTCATCTGGAATTGCACTTAGAATGTACTGTACAGCTTTAAACGTGTACTGTAGGCAATGCTAATCTAATACAAAAATATGTTAGCAAAAAGGTGTTATGAAAAGCCATCCTCTGGGACGTCCCCAGGACAAACCGGGAACTAGACAAAACCTCCAGGGGACAATGACACAACGTCCCAAGAACGTCATAAACAGCCTCAGGGATGTCCCCGGGACAAACTGGGATCTAGACAAGACACCCAGGGAACCATGGCACAACGTCACAAGAACATTCTAAAAGTGTCTTTGGGGAAGTCCCCGGAACAAACAGGAAACTAGAAAAAAGATCCTTACCTTGGGAACATCACACAACATCCTAAGAACTAGTAAAATGAAAGTCCTGAGAACATCCTAAAAAGGTTTAGACATGGTCCTCAGTGATTTTGTGGGAACTTAGAGGGAACTACCCTGCAAACAACAAAGAGTCGTTAGGATGTCCCCGGGACGTCACAAAATGGTGGCTTGAAGTTGTCAGGGCGTTGTGCCACGGTTTTGTCTAGTTTCCGGTTTGTCTTGAGAACGTCCCCTGAGGACGTTTTTAGTACTTTCTTGGGATGTTGTGTCAGGGTCCCCTGAATGGTCTTTGGACATTGTCATGATTCCATGGAAGTTTATCTCCAGTTCTTGGTTTGTTACTTTTGCCAAGTCCATCAAGGCCCTGATTGGTGAACACTGATCCAGTCACAGCTCTTTGTATTTTGGATATGCTAGGGCCACCAACACCCCCACACAAACAAACAGTGCTTTTCAACTTACATATTTGACACACTGACATAGAGTGCCTCATAAAGTATTCACACCCCTTGACTTTTTCCACATTTTGTTGTGGTACAGCCTGAATTTTAAATGGATTACAGTTAGATATTTTGTAATTGGCCTACACACATACCCCACCCATAATGTCAAATTGGAATTATGTTTTTTGAAAATTTTACAAATAAATAAAAAAATCCAAAACTGAAATGTCTTGAGTCAATAAGTATTCAAACCCTTTGTTATGGCAACCCTAAATAAAAAATCTGCTCAACGAGTCACATAAATTGCATGGACTCACTGTGCAATAATAGTGTTTAAGATTATTTTTGAATGACTACCTCACCTCTGTAACCCACACATGCAATTACAGTGCATTCAGAAAGTATTCAGACCCCTTGAATTTTTCCACATTTTGTTACGATACAGCCTTGTTCTAAAATGGTTTAAATTAAAAATGTTCCTCAACAATCTACAGACCATACCCCATAATGACAAAGTGAAAACAGGTTTATTACAAATAAAACCTTATTTAAATAAGCATTCAAACCCTTTTCTATGAAACTCGAAATTGAGCTCCGGTGCATCCTGTTCCCATTGATCACTTGAGATGTATCTACAACTTGACTGAAGTCAACCTGTGGTAAGCTCATTGTCATTGGTTACACTAATTACACTGTGTGTCTATATAACCTGGTTCAAGTATTTATGACGTTACCCTGAGGAAGGCACAGTGATGCCGAAACATTGTTAAATGCCCATTGAATTGTTGGGAGATTATACATGGAGTGTGCGACTTTCTTTATTTTGATAGTTTATTCACCGTTAGTCAGCACCTCCACACTAACTATTTTCTGGGTGTGCACCAGCTCATGTTTTTATTTTTATTTTTTTAAGTTCAATTGATTGAACATGATTTGGAAAGGTACATACCTGTCTATATAAGGTCCCACAGTTGACAGTGCATGTCAGAGCAAAAACATAGCCATGAGGTCAAAGGAATTGTCCGTAGAGCTCCGAGCAGGATTGTGTCGAGGCACAGATCTGGGGAAGTGTACCAACACATTTCTGCAGCATTGAAGGTTCCCTAAGAACCCAGTGGCTTCCATCATTCTTAAATGGAAGAAGTTTGGAACCACCAACACTCATCCTAGAGCTGGCCGCCCAGCCAAACTGAGCAATCGGAGGAGAAAGGCCTTGGTCAGGGAGGTGACCAAGAACCTGATGGTCACTCTGACAGAGCTCCAGAGTTCCTCTGTGAAGTTGGGAGAACCTTCCAGAAGGACAATCATCTCTGCAGCACTCCACTAATCAGGCCTTTATGGCAGTGGCCAGATGGAAACCACTCCTCAGTAAAAGGCACATGACAGCCCGCTTGGAGTTTGCCAAAAGGCACCTAAAGACTCTCAGACCATGAGAAACAAGATGTTCTGGTCTGACGAAACCAAGATTGAACTCTTTTGCCTGAATGCCAAGCGTCACATCTGGAGGAAACCTGGCACCATCCCTACGGTGAAGCGGGTTTGTGGCAGCATCATGCTGCGGGATGTTTTTCAGTGGTAGGGATTGGGAGACTAGAAAGGACTGAGGGGAAGATGAATGGAGCAAAGTACTACACAGAGAGATGCTTGATGAAAACCTGCTCCAGAGTGCTCAGACTGGTGCGAAGGTTCACCTTCCAACAGGATGACCCTAAGCACACAGCCAAGACAACGCAGGAGTGGGTTCGAGACAAGTTTCTGAATGTCCTTGAGTGGCCCAGCCAGATCCCGGACTTGAACCCGATCGAACATCTCTGGAGACCTGAAAATAGCTGTGCAGCGACACTCCCCATCCAACCTGACAGAGCTTAAGAGGATCTGCAGAGAAGAATTTGAGAAACTCCTCAAATACAGGTGCGCCAAGATGGTAGCGTCATACTCAAGGCTGTAATCGCTGCCAAAGGTGCTTCAACAAAGTACTGAGTAAAGGGTCTGAATACATATATAAATGTGATATTTCAGTTGTTGTTTTTTTTTATACATTTGTAAACATTTCTAAACCTGTTTTTATTTTGGGGTATTATATGTAGATTGAGGGAAAAAACTATTTAATCCATTTTAGAATAAGGCTGTAACGATAACAAAATGTAGAAAACAAATCAAGGGGTCTGAATACTTTCCAAATGCACTTTATCAGTAAGGTCCCTCATTCGAACAGTGAATTTCAAACACAGATTCAACCACACAGACCAGGGAAGCCTAAAATATTCCAATGACCTTGTCATTGGCCACAGATTAAATGACGTCAAATAACGTTATATCTACATCCAAAATCGTTATATCTACTTTTCAAAATCTTAGCTAGACAAGGAGTCATCATAAATCACGTTGACAACCTACTGGCAAATACGTTTTAATCTTTGTTCATCTGAAGAGATAATATAGATAAAACGTATCGGTGCTCATCGGCCATTGAACATAAACATTACACGAGTTGGAAAACAAAATTAAACAATGAGTGGTTTGGAAGGAATCTAACTGCAAGCATTGCAAAGCAATCCCTATTTTGCTTCCCTTGCCTGCTATTCGGTGGAGAGTGTGTTTGGTCCAAGTCTTGGTCCATGTCTGTGCTTCTACATCTGCATTACCTGGATGTTTTAGGCTGGGTTTCTGTATAGCACTTTGTGACATCTGCTGATGTAAAAAGGGCTTTATAAATACATTTTATTGATTAAAGATGTATTTTCAAAGCGTAAATGAGTTAAAATTCACAAGCAACACCATGGGCCAGAAAAGGTTGAATACATTGGCCCTTCTGTCAATCCAGCATGACTTTTGCCATGTTCAAAACAACTGGAAACTCTGAACTGGGAAATCTCAGGATACAGTGAGTTCAAGACAACTGTGAACTCCAAGTCGGAAACTCAGGCCTCTTTCGAGGGCTCCGACCTGAAGATTACTGATGTCATGATTCAACCTAGTTTTTTCCAGAGTTCCCAGTTGTCTTGAAAGCACCATAAATCCAGAGCATGCCAGACTTTGATGACAAGGTTTCATGAATTTGCCCACAAGGACCACCGTGCCAACTTCCTGTTCAACTGAACACAGCACAAATGTGAGTCCAAAAATGTCTCGTATGCTGCTGCATAAATGATGTAATATGCCAGGGAGATATGTATACCGTAGCTAAGAAAGTAATACTAAGTGTATGTTGTGTAGTAAGCTGTTAGAAGCACATGTGCCTCACCCTAATAATGTGTACCCTTTCCCCATCATAACTTAGCCTACTGTTCTGACTTGGTGGTGCACATGTAGCCTATAGCCTGTTTTAGAGTAATGTCATCTAATATTGTAAGAACTTTCATTGTCTGCTTATATGCCTGTTATGGGATTTTTATGAATGACTAAATTATGTATACATTTAACTTAGAACTACAAATAAACAGAATACTACTCTGTTACTGTATGAATTGTATTATAATCATAATACTGAATATAAGGTGTGTAGTTTTAGTCAAGAATTAGAACAAGGACTTTCTGTTCCTTGTTAGAAACGAATGGAGCTATCGTCAAACCGGCTGGAATACTGTGTTCCTTACAGGACATTCTGTCCCCACCTAGGGAGGGGAGAGACCTTGGGCTTGTAGTAGATTGTTTAACAGGTGGCAGACAATGTGAGAAGGCTTGTGAACTATATTGCCATTGTATCTGAGAGGAGGGACATTTTAAACGAAATGTGAGGTATATAAACCAATTTACATGATATTATGACCAGAGCTCTCGGGAATAAACGCTATTGATTCATTTTGAGACTGATCTTTGTCTATTTTATGCAAGTAAGAACCTTACAAATTCTTAGAAAAAGAACAAAGTGTTTTGCTTTGTTATAATTGAATTGGTTAACAAACATATAAGTATTCAATTCCTCTAACAATGCCCCCTTTATTTATCCTACAAATAGTTAGATTAACTGATAACTAAAATATCAATGCAGATGGCATTCTTTTACCATCTGTGCAGAGATGTATTATAGGTAATGAATGTGTAGTGGACTTCTGAAATTGTACAGACTTTGTGAAAGATCAGCATAACCCAAATCCACATGTTATTAGTTCAAGTCCCAGGTGGGGTCATATGGAAAAAAACAGTACTAAGTGATCATGCCAAATGTAATCATATTGTCCTTGATTAAAGATTTTTACGCTATTGTAGTTGAACAGCGTACCACTTACCTTAAAACCCACATACCATTTCATTACCTGACTTATAATGGTTTGGAAAACCTGGGACCATCAACATAATAAAAACCTCCAGGGGACCATGACAACATCCTAAGAATGTTCAAGGGACCATGACACAACGTCCCAAGAACGTCTTAATAACGTCTCAGGACAAACCAGGAAATTAAAAAGGTCACGTGGTGCCCTAAGGACTAAGAATGTCCTAAAAAGATCCTGACATGGCCCTCAGTGATGTCCTGGTAACTTACATGGAACTACACAAAGATCCCCCAGAGAAAACGTTGCTGAATGTTCTCAGGTTTTTTCCTCCTCTGTTTGCAGGGGAAAACTGAGATTTTGAAGGACCTATTAGAGTAACATGCTACCTAGGGAAACAAGAATTAGCATTTTGTGGTAATGATGCGAGTACAAGCTCATGTAATCTTAACCATGTCGAGTTATTGGATACCATTGCTGAAAAATGCGAAAGGTTAGCAAGACACTTGAGACTTCCACTGTTTCCAGGAATATCAAACAGAATACAGTATGATTTCATTGAAGCAGTCAGGGATGTGATTCGAAATGACATTGAAGATGAAATTAATGCAGCCACGTTTGTTGCAGTAGATGAGACAACTGTTAGATACTACAAACAAAGGCCAGATCTTTATGATTTTGCATTGTGGTTAAAAGTGAAGTCAAGGAGGCGTTTTTGGTATGATGATGTGTGCGATGACAAACAATCTGCGGCCTTGGTGGATTATGTATTGGGAGTGTTGGGGAAGTACAACTGCGCCATCCTAGGCCCTCATGTCAACTGAGACTTTTCAAACTCAAAATTAATAAAGACTTCAACGCTGTCACTGAGAGGTTCACCCTGATGTACTTCATTTACAAGAAGGCCTCATTTTTTGGTGTGTGTGGGTTAGGCCACTGCTGAATGAAAAAGAGAATGGTGCTGCTGTCCATTCAGCACCATGGAACTAACCAGTAGGCTATCATATGAGCGAAAGATTTGAATTTGTAGCTTACTTCCTCATTTTCGACCACTGCCTATACGTTAGCGTCTTTAATATGTGCATTTCATTTCCTAAAGCGGTCTAGCTGTACGGTTTGGATTTACGAACAACATCCCAATGATGCATTTGATTTATCAAGCTTGAATTTCGTTTTTGATGAAACAAGTTTTTAATTGCGTTTTTCAGTCATTTCGATTGTTGATATGGAAATTTCATTAGAACCTTATTGATTATATAAGTGTGTAATAACATTTCATAGCTTTATTATGTGTGTGTGTGTTTACGTGGAGTTTGCGTTGCAAATTATTCTGATGAAATGTGTCCATATTGGTATTTTAGTGCCACCTCCGTTATAACTGTGGATGCTATGGCTAAGCTGAGTTGAGCAGTGTGTCATTTTGTCAGATGATTTGAATCTGTATCTTGGCTACACAAGCGATGGCGGTATATTTGTTTTTTCATATGGCGGAATATTTGTCCATTCTGGTTAATAGCCTATGTCACTCTGGTTGTTGGAGCTGTTGTATGGTGAACTTGGGCCTTCATCAAGGTTAATTTCTGAGTAAGTCTGGCTTTGATAACTTCACTGCACATCACTGATGTGGGCCATGTTTCAAGTAATTATCAAATATGAAGTCCATGTACAGCTGAAGGCAGAGGTTTAAATACACCTTAGCCAAATACATTTAAACTAAGTTTTTCACAATTCCTGACATTTAATCCTCGTAAAAAATGCCCTGTATTAGGTCAGTTAGTATCACCACTTTATTTTAAGAATGTGAAATGTCAGAATAATAGTAGAGAGAATGATTTATTTCCGCTTTTGTTTCTTTCATCACATTCCCAGTGGGCCAGAAGTTTACGTACACTCAATTGGTATTTGGGAGCACTGCCTTTCAATTGTTTAACTTGGGTCAAATGTTTTGGGTAGCCTTCCACAAGCTTCCCACAATAAGTTGGGTGAATTTTGGCCCATTCCTCTTGACAGAGCTGGTGTAACTGATTCAGGTTTGTAGGCCTCCTTGCTCGCACACTCTTTTTCATTTTTGGCCAGACATTTTCTAAGGGATTGAGGTCAGGGCTTTGTGATGGCCACTCCAATACCTTGACTGTGTTGTCCTTAAGCCATTTTGCCACAACTTTGGAAGTATGGTTGGGGTCATTGTCCATTTGGAAGACCCATTTGCGACCAAGCTTTACCTTCCTGACTGATATCTTGAGATGTTACTTCAATACATCCACATTATTTTCCTGTCTCATGATGCTATCTATTTTGTGAAGTGCACCAGTCCCTCCTGCAGCAAAGCACCCCCACAACATGATGCTGCCACCCCTATGCTTCACGGATGGGATGGGGAGGCTTGCAAGCCGAAGAACACCCTTTTTCCCCCAAACAGTTCTATTTTTGTTTCATCAGACCAGAGGACATTTCTCAAAAAAATACTGTCTTTGTCCCCATGCGCAGTTGCAAACCGTAGTCTGGCTTTTTTTATGGCAGTTTTGGAGCAGTGGCTTCTTCCTTGCTGAGCGGCCTTTCAGGTTATGTCGATGTAGGACTCGTTTTACTGTGGATATATATACTTTTGTACCTGTTTCCTCCAGCATCTTCACAAGGCCCTTTGCTGTTGTTCTAGGATTGATTTGCACTTTTCGCACCAAAGTATGTACATCTTTAGGAGACAGAACACGTCTTCTTCCTGAGCGGTATGACGGCGGCGTGGTCCCATGGTGTTTATACTTGCGTACTATTGTTTGTACAGATGAATGTGGTACCTTCAGGCGTTTGGAAATTGCTCCCAAGGATGAACCAGACTTGTGGTCTACAATTATTTTTCTGAGGTCTTGGCTGATTTCTTTTGATTTCCCCAGGATATCAAACAGAGGCACTGAGTTTGAAGGTAGGCCTTGAAATACTTCCACAGGTACACCTCCAATTGACTCAAATGATGTCAATTAGCCTATCAGAAGCTTCTAAAACCATGACATAATTTTCTTGGAATTTTCCAAGCTGTTTAAAGGCACAGTCAACTTAGTGTATGTCAACTTCTGACCCACTGGAATTGTGATACAGTGAAATAATCTGTTTGTAAACAATTGCTGGTAAAATGACTTGCATCATGCACAGAGTAGATGTCCTAACTGACTTGCCAAAATTATAGTTTGTTACCAAGAAATTTGTGGAGTGTTTGAAAAACGAGTTTTAACCTCTTGAAGCTCGGGGGCACTATTTTTATGTTTGGAAAAATAACGTTCCCAAAGTAAACTGCCTATTTCTCAGGACCAGATGCTAGAATATGTATAGGATAGAAAACACTAAAGTTTCCAAAACTGTCAAAATATTGTCTGTGAGTATAACAGAACTGATATTGCAGGCGAAACCCTGAGGAAAATCCAATCAGGAAGTGCCTCTTATTTTGAAAACCTTCTGTTCCTATTCATGCCTATCCTCCATTTAAAGGGATATCAACCAGATTCCTTTTTCTCTGGCTTCCCTAAGGTGTCAACAGTCTTTAGACACAGTTTCAGGCTTTTATTTTGAAAAATGAGCGTGAAAGATCACATTGCGTAAGTGGATCGTTGGGGGCTCTCAGAGTGAGTTTTTGCGCTACAGAGTAAAGCCGCCATTGTTCCTCCCGCTGTTATTGAAAAACCTACACACTCGGTTGATATATTATTGAATATATATTTTAAATACGACATGAGGAATGATTATAAAAAACGTTTGATATGCTTCTGTGGACACTATGAAGACTATTTGGAATTTCCGTCTACGTTGTCGTGACCGCTCTTTCCTGTGGATTTCTGAACATAACGCGACAAACAAATGGAGGTATTTTGGGTATAAAAATAATCTTTATGGAACAAAAGGAACATTTTGTTGTGTAACTGGGAGTCTCGTGAGTGAAAACATCCGAAGATCAAAGGTAAACGGTTAATTTGATTGCTTTTCTGATTTTCGTGACCAAGCTTCCTGATGCTAAGTGTACATAATGCTATGCTAGGCTATCGATAAACTTACACAAACGCTTGGATTGCTTTCGCTGTAAAGCATAATTTCAAAATCTGAGACGACAGGTGGATTAACAAAAGGCTAAGCTGTGTTTTGCAATATTGCACTTGTGATTTCATGAATATGGATATTCTTTAGTAATATTATTTGACTGTTGCGCTATGCTATTCAGAGGTTGCTGACAAAAAAATGATCCCACGACAGGGATGGGTAGCGTCAAGAAGTTAATGACTACAATCTAAGTGTATGTAAACTTCCGACTTCAACTGTATCGAGTACAATCTATAAATCGAGGTAGTTTCAGTCAGCCTTTCATGCCACAGGCTCCTTCAAAGCCCAACCAGTTTTAGTTTAATATTTCCATACATTTAATAACATGGTACTGCACTAGTCTGAAATTCTGATAACACAACATACAAATATATATCTCAGCGTTCAGTTGTTCACATTACATGGTTGCAAAATGTTTTTTAAATATTTTTTTTTACAATTGGCCACAGACATAGTTTCATACTTTTCTTAAATAATTCCCTATTTCTTCCCAAATAAGATGACATTAAAAAAATATATTTTGTCAATATTGCAAGTTTATGCCATCAATGAGCTTTCTGTACCTTTCTACTAGCAATTTGGCCCACTTTTCAGAAGAAAACTGCTGTAATTATTCAACATTTGATGGGTGCCCTTTACCAACCGCTCGCCATATTGGACCTCGCCGTAGGTTTTGGATGTGTAATTCAGAGCTGTACTTTTCGCTGGCCACTCCAGAACAGTCCAACATCTCTTCTTAACCATTCCTGGGTGCTTTTTGATGTGTGTTTGGGGTCGTTGTCCCGCTGGAAGACACAACCTTCAATGGAGACCCAGTTTTTGGACACTGGGTTGAACATTGGATTGTGCACATTCAAGGTCCCCAGTACCAGAGGCAGCAAAGCAACACCACAGCATGATTAAACCTCCCTTATCTTTCATTGTAGGGAGGGTTATTTTTTTCATTGAACGCTTAATTTGGCCAGTAAACCGAACGCTGATCTGTATTGCCAAAGAGCTCTAATTTTGTTTCATTGGCCCGCAGAGCATTCCCCCCCAGGATTTAGCCTTGTTTAGGTGGGTTTTTGAGAAGTTCAATCAGGCTTACTTGTCTCCTTCAGCAGTGGGGTCTTCCTATGTTTACCAACGACTAAAACCAATTATGGAGGAGGTTCAATAATGATTTCGGATTGCTTTGCTGCCTCTGGTACTGGGCGCCTTGAATGTGTGCAAGACATGAAATCAGCAGATTATCAAGGGTGTTTTGGAGTGCAATGTTCAATCCGGTGTCCAAAAACTGGATTCCACAGTAGGACAACAACCCCCAAACATACATAGAAATCACCCTGGAAAGGTTCAAGAAGAAATCTGTTCTGGAGTGGCCAGTGAAGAGTCCAGATCTGAATCATAACCTATTGCGAGAGGTGAAAACAGTAGAAGTGTGCTACAATAAGCATTTCTTGACAGTTATCTTGGACAAAGGCTGTGCAACTAAGTACTAGCTCCGGGGTGCCAATAATTGCAACCATGCCATTGGTCTTTATTTTTTAAATAAAAATGTTAAACTTATATTTACAAAAACAAAATAGGTTCTGCAATGTTGAATATCCCAAAAACAAGGTGTGGAGACCAAACTTTATTTTTCAACTTATTGTAGAAGAAATAGGCAATTATTTAAGAAAAGTGCAAGGGTGCCTATATATTTGGCCGCAACTGTATGGGTAATGGGTATCTGATCCATTGACATACTCAGCTTCTCAACAACAAAGAGATATCATAACTGTGCCACATCAAACGATTATGACATTTTCACATGTACTGTTTGACAGAGAGAGAGCGTAGGTAGTAGGTACAGTATGTATACAGCCATGAGCAGGCCTCTCCTCAGTCCTCCTCCTCTGTTGTGTCCCCGTGCCAGTTCAACAAGGGCTTCCGCTCAGGGGGGAGGGACGGCTCGATCCTCTGCCACCGATTGGGCGGCCAGATGATGTGGGAGGCACGGCCGTGGACCAACCCCAGAGACACCTGTGGAGAGGAATATAGGGAGGAGACCCTGGTCAAAGAACTATGATACTATCGCTCATTCTAAGTGATCATTAGAATAAAGGGGCAGTTCCTTGGCTGCAGAAGGCTTGATGGCAGAAACTTGTCCATTGTGAATAGTGCTGGTCGTCTTTTTCAAGACAAATATAACATGGAAACTGATTCTAATAAAAAAATAAAAGAAATTTAAGATGGAATTGATTCAATTATTATTTTAGCTGTGACGTCACGACATAAGTTAAATAGACTTTAATATGTGGAATGTTAAGCACATTAAACTGCAAAGGTTTGTTCTTGTTTTCCCAGACAATCACGTCTATGTCAATTAAGCGGTTAGCACAAAACACACTGACCAATATCAACTGGTATTAATGATGCTTATCTTTCAAAATGCCTGTTATTTACAAATGAGAAACACAATTATTCTGTTCTCCTTGAAGGTAAGGCGGACTTTGGCTCATGCCACAGGGCTTGCTCTGTGAGTATGAAATGGCACCCTAGTCCCTAAATAGCACACTACAATATAGGGATACGGTGCCTTTTCAGACTCGGATAGAGGAGGAGGCCTTTCTGACTCCTTCTGACTAATACATGTCCTGGGGGGTGATATCAGCACAACATAGGTCTCTGGCCATGGATAATAAAAAAAAAAAAACATTTAAAATACCAATACCTTAATTCTGGCCTGTCAAGATTGAAATATAATTTAATTAATGGATTCATTCATTCTTCTTCTCTACTCTAATTGAACTACACTAGTTCCTGGCTGATAAATAGATTAAGTAATATTCCCTTAAAAATTATTTTGGCCCATGCTTCATTCCCGGGTATTGGCACAGAAAAAAATAAATAAATAAATTTGGTCAGTATATCCAAATATATTGTCCTACCAGACATAATATACAAAAGACAGAGATCCAGTACAGTGCCATTCCATTACAGAACCTTCCTTCAATATTCCCCTAATACACTGAATAGAAATATAAAAGCAACATTTAAAGTGTTGCTCCCATGTTTCATTAGCTGAAATAAAAAGATGCTATACATTTACCATATGTACAAAAAGCTGATTTCTTTCAAATGTTGTGCACAAATTTGTTTACATCCCCGTTAAGTGAGAATTTCTCCTTTGCCAAGAAAATCCATCTACCTGACAAGTGTGGCATTTTAAAATGTGAATTAAACAGCATGATCATTACACAGGTGCACCTTGTGCTGGGAACAATAAAAGGCCACTCTAAAATGTGCAGTTTTGTCACAACACAATGCCACAGATGTCTCTGCAGAATATCCACCAGAGCTGTTGCCAGAGAATATAATAATTTCTCTGTCATGAGCAGCTTCCGATGTTATTTTAGAGAATTTGGCAGTACGTACAACTGGTCTCACAGCCGCAGACCATGTGTAACCACACCAGCCCAGGAACTCCACATCGGCTTCTTCACTAGAGAATTTGGCAGTACGTACAACCGGTCTCACAGCCGCAGACCATGTGTAACCACACCAGCCCAGGAACTCCACATCGGCTTCTTCACCCGCGGGAACATCTGAGACCAGCCACCCGGACAGCTGATGAAACTGTGGGTTTGCACAACCAAAGAATTTATGCATAAACTGTCAGAAACTGTCTCAGGGAAGCTCATCTGAGTGCTTGTCGTCCTCTCCAGTTTCTTGACCTGACTGCGGTTCGGCGTCGTAACCGACTTCAGTGGGCAGATGCTCACCACTGATGGCCACTGGCACGCTGGAGAAGTGTGCTCTTCACGGATGGATCCCAGTTTCAACTGTACCGGGCAGATTTCAGACAGTGTCTATGGCGTCGTGTGGGCGAGTGGTTTGCTGATGTCAACGTTGTGAACAGAGTGCTTCGTGGTGACGGTGGGGTTATGGTATGGGCAGGCATAAGCTACGGACAACAAACACCATTGCATTTTATCGATGGCAATTTAAATGCACAGAGATACCGTGGCGAGATCCTGAGGTCCATTGTCGTGCCATTGATCCTCCGCCATCAAGTCCTGTTTCAGCATGAAAATGCACTGCCCTTGTCGTAAGGATCTGTACACAATTCCTGGAAGCTGAACATGTCCCAGTTCTTCCATGGCCTGTATACTCACCAGACATGTCACCAATTGAGCAGGTTTGGGATGCTCTGGATCGACGTGTACGACAGTGTGTTCCAGTTCCCTCCAATATAAATAAAGGTGAAATAAATAAATATTCAAACTTCGCACAGCTATTGAAGAGGAATGGGACAACATTCCACAGACCACAATCAACAGCCCGATCAAGTCTATGTGAAGGTGATGTGTCACACCAGAGACTTTATTTTATTTTATCCACGCACCTACTACAAAAAAAAAAAAAAAAAAATCCATGACCAACAGATGCATATCTGTATTCCCAGTCGTGTGAAATCCACACATTTGGGCCTAATGAATTTATTTCCGTTGATTGATTCCTTATATGGACTGTAATAGTAAAATCTTCTTAAATTTTTGCGTTTCAATTTTTGTTCAGTGTAACTCAAGTCATCTCCCCCTGCAGCAGCACATTGTGAGAGGAGAGCTTTAGAGTTGAGCCCTGGCCTGGGGATCAGAGTGTAATTTCCCTCACAGCAGCCAGCATAAACACTTCAATTCCACAGAGGAGAGGCGAGGTGGCAAGAAGAGACAAAGGCCGTGTCCCAAACGGAACCTCGCCAGAGACTGGGGGGGGGCGCCCTTCCATCACCATGCAGGGGGCTGCTGCTGTGCTGGGTGGAACTGGGGCTGGTACTAAATTATCCTGGTGGTTTTGAATGAAGACCATCACGATAATAAAGTAACTGTCAAAACCATTTAAAAATAGGCCTACCTACATTCATTTTAGGATAAAAAAAGTTTCCTAATAGCAGGAGTGTTTAATGATTACAAAACCTTTTGGTAACTTAATCTGTCTATGAAACTGACTACTTCACCTCCTCTTTCCAACTGTCCTTTGATGCTTGAGCAGCCAAATCGCTAGATTCACTGGGGGGGTAGAGCGCTATAGACATTTCAGTAAAAACTTGATTTTATACCATGATGTATTCATTGCTTGCTAGTAAATACATCATTTGGCCTTTAAAAAGGTTGGATGTGTCTGACTATTCATTAATTATGTATAAACAGCAGTTGACAAGGTTGTTCAGGCTCTGAGGCCTATAATGCACTAATGTTGTGTCAAATGGACAATTCTCTCGAACCTGGCATAGTATCATTTGATACAGACTGCATACACTGATCAGGCCCAGCCGATACGCTGACCTCCTATCCCTGCAAAGTAAAACAGTAGCCTAGGCTATACAGTGTCGGCCCGCAATGGACCTTTTATGCCGAAGCCAACCATTTGTAAAACAGACAGTTTACCATTATTTCCTATCATTTGGTTACATTCATTTCTCTTCATGCATGTATTAATTGCAGTCGCATACCATTCGCATTCTCAGAGTGGAATCACTGATTGCAGAGTTCACAACCTGAGACACTTGTGAGAAAGTCTCGGTTTATTTCATACCATCATTTACACGCTCCACGTGAGCAACGGGTCTGGTTTATCTGCCCTGTTAATGTTGATGGAGAGCACGCGCGCCTGAGCGCACACAGAAGCACCTGGCCTGCTTCTCACAAATGTCAAAATGTAGGAAAGTGCCCACCCATGTGGTTGGGCTAATAAGCCGGGCTTCTCAGTCATTTATTTTCTTCACGTCACATGGTGCAGTAAGTCAACGAAGTCCGTTATATATATATATCTCACAGTACTTGAACAATCTTTCCTACACCCTCCCCCCTCAGTAATCAGCTTCACTGATAAATAGGCTATGAACATGTTGCTTTTACTTGGTTCTATTTGAATGACAGTCAATTTAATCTTCATAGTATAAACCATCCCCTTCATACCTTACTTGTCGACTCATTATATTGTAGCCTACTTTCTTGAAAACATAAGGTAGGCCTAGATTGTTTTAAAACACATTTTAAGGAAAGGAGAAATATTTGCTTGTGTCTGAAACACGCTGGCGGTTTTGATTGACGGGTGCATTTACAGGGGTGTGCGTGAGTGAGTTTGCTGATTCTTCCTGTACCCATATGTCCATTCAGAACGTTTCCCTACACTGCATTCAACGGGAAAAGAAGAGCGTCACAAGGTTGACGCTTACGTCAATGCACCGCAGTCAATGCAAAAAGGTAAGTGTCACCCAATTGACGCCTATGTCAATTCACTGCATTCAATGGGAAAATATGTCACAGGGTTGATGCTTATGTCAATACATTGCATTCAATGAGAAAATATGAATTTCAACCAATTGACACTTACGTCAATTCATTTCATTCAATGGGAAAATATGAGGGTCACAGGCTTGATCCTTATGTCAATACATTTCCAGTCAATGGGACATGAGTGTCAACCAATTTCAACTCTTCACAGTGAAAACTAGGTCCCACAGAGAACAAGGCCTTTCTTCCATATAAAATCATTACCTACAGCCCTCACATAACCGTGGACTGCAACTGAGCTAGCTAACCGTCCTTCCACACAACCCATCATGACCTTACAGGGATGCTCTCCTGTGTTGAGGTTCAGCTTACTGCAGCAACAGGAAGTAGCTTAATCCATCCTCAACATGGTGCTCCATTCTCTTCCTGCAGACCGGGGGACCGTCTACAGGAAGATCGACGCAAAAGCATTTTAAGCATTTTTTTTTTTAAACCTCCATTGGATACAATGGTCTTGCAGTTCTAGAAACCAAGAGCCTTGTTAGAATTAATTCAGAAGGAGATATTGGTAAAAAAAAAAAAATGTGGGGGGGGAGGGGTAACTTAAAACTGTATGTGTCTGTGTGCATGCGTCTGTCTGTGTTGCCTGTGTCAATATTCTGTCATTGGATGTGGGAAAGAGGAGAGAAATGAGGAGACGGGGAGGGAGGGAATGAATGAGAGAGAATGGAGGGGGAGGAGGGAGACAAATAAATGGATAGGGTGAAGGAGGGAGGGGGGGAAGGAGGGGAGAGAGTCAACAGACAAAGGTGGGGGAGAGGAGGGAGAGAGATGACATGGGGACGGAGGGAAGAAGGAGGGAGAGGGTAAATGAGGGAGGGATAAGAGGATGGACGGGAGAGAGCAGAGGGAGGAATAAGAGAGAACGGACGTGAGAGAGAGAGGGAGAGAGAAGAGAAAGAGGGGAGAGAGAGACCCTTCACTAAGCCCGAACCCCTTGGTTACTGTTGCAACCTCTGACAACATTTTTCCAGGAATCACAATTCTCCATTCCCCATTTTCAATTAATTTACAAACATTTCAAAAAATATTTTTTCACTTTGTCATTATGGGGTATTGTGTTTATCTATTGAATCCATTTTGAAATCAGGCTGTAAGACAAAATTAGGAAAAAGTTAAGGGGTATGAATACTTTCTGAAGGCACTGCATCAATCAGCCATTTTGGGATAATGATATAGAAAGACAAAAGCAAGGTGTTTAGGTGCATTAAAAAAAATCTGACACACAAAGGACTGGAGACGGATGCCAAGGCTTTCATAAATACACAATATAATCTTCAAATAACATTTCAAGGCTGTGGGAGTGAGGCAAGTGAAGGTAGAAGGCTAAACTAGCTTGTCCACTCGGTCCCTCACAGGAGAAATGAGTGCTACGGCCTTGAAGACATCAGGGGTATCTGACAAATGGCTCCAGAATACCAACACTCCTTCCTCAGAAGGCTTAGTTTAGAGACTGGGAGTGAGAAAAGAGCCAAAGGTTGTCATATAGGGATGGATTTGTTACACAACTCACAAGCTTATTGCTGTTGTTGGGTGGGTGATAACCACTATGCCATTTACTGACTTGATATGGACGACGACTATGCTTGCTTTTTAGATTTTAGTTTTAAATGTCATTTTAAATGCCGCTGACAAATCTGTGACCTGGAAAAGAGTAAGACATTGAAGTCCCGCAATACAATAAAGTTACATTTATTTTTGTTGTTTGTACTCCCAAAACCTGTATGTAAAGCAACCGTTGAACGCCATTTCAGGCATTCAGCATATTTCAAGCTGCAAGACATAATCTGATTTTGGCAAAAGGTATGACTGTGATATTTGTTTAGGTCTATCCAACCTGACAGCTCACTCAGCAACTTCATCTCATGCAGCACTTTATACAGCACCTGGCTCTCCAGGGAGTCCAAAGAGCCTATGGGGTTTTAGACAAGTATAAATAACAAAGCGAAAGAGAGAAAGCGAGAGAAATAGAGAGAGGGGGGGAGAAAGAGAGGAAGGGGGGGTTGGAGAGAGAGAAGAAAGAGGGACAGAAGAGAGAGAGGGATAGGAGAGAAAGAAAGCGAGGGAGTGGCAGGTATGCGCTTTACTGAGAGGCATGTTAATTCACTTCCTAGTGAGAAATATACTTACATTTAGGAGCAAAACAAGGTTCAGAGCACCCATTTAAAATTAAGTCAACACAACAGAAAATTGGAACATTTCTTCCTCTTTGGTTGTTCCACGTATATTTTAGGAACAAAGAACATTTCACGTCAGTGGAACACGCTTTATGTGAAATGTAAATCAAGACCGGATTTAATATTTCACAAAAAAATATATATTTTTATGCCTTCAGAAAGTATTCACACCCCTTCACTTTTTCCACATTTTGTTGTGTTACAGCCTGAATATAAAATGGATTCAATTGAGATTTTTTTGTCACACGCCTAAATACACTACATACACTATAACGGCGCCGGAGGGGATGGCTGCCGTTTCACGGGCCCCTAACCAAATGTTCTATTTTGTTACATTTTATCACATTGTTTAACTCATTTTGTACATAAAGTTGTTGCTACCGTCTCTTATGACCAAAAAGAGAATAAATCCCCACCGTTCGCGTGAAGAAAAGGCGGAATACAGAGGGACAAGGTCAGGATTCGGAGATGAGTGAGTAAATCGCCACTACCATCCATTCTATTGGTAATCACTGGAAAACAAACTCAATCTATGGTCGAGACCATCCTACAAACAGGACATTAAAAACGGTAACATCTTATATTTCACAGAGTCGTGGCTGAATGACGACATGGATAATATACAGCTGTCTGGGTTTTCCGTGCGTCTGCAGGACAGAGCAGCTATGTCTGGTAAGATGAGGGGGGTGTATTTGTCAATGCCTGCTGGTGCGCGATGTCTACCAAGAGTTCTCATCTGTATTATTTCTAGCCATCTATTTACCACCACAAACCGATGCTGGCACTAAGACCGCACTCAACGAGCTGTATAAAGCCCGAAGCAAACAAGAAAATGCTAATCCAGAAGTGGCGCTCCTAGTGTCCAGGGTCTTTATTGCAGGCAAACGTAAATCCGTTTTACCTCATTTCTACCAGCATGTCACATGTGCAACCAGAGGGAAGAAAACTGTAGACCACCTTTACTCCACAAACAGAGATGCATACAAAGTAGAGGTCGAACGATTATGATTTTTCAACGCTGATACCGATTATTGGAGGACCCAAAAAAGCCGATACCGATTAATCGCCCGTTATATAATAATGACAATTACAACAATACTTAATGAACAATGAACACTTATTTTAACTTAATACATAAATAAATAATGAAACATTTGGTTTAAATAACACAAAAATACAATGTTGGAGAGGAAAGTAAAAGTGCAAAAATCAGAACATGAGAACATATGAAAGCTGGTGGTTCCTTTTAACATGAGTCTTCAATATTCCCAGTTAAGAAGTTTTAGGTTGTAGTTCTTAGGAATTATAGGACTATTTCTCTCTATACCATTTACATTTCATATAACTTTGATTATTGGATGTTCTTATAGGCACTTTAGTATTGCCAGCCTAATCTCGGGAGGCAAGAAGTCATAAACAGCGCTGTGCTTCAAGCATTGCTAAGAACTCCTGGCAAACGTAGGAAAGTGTTGTTTGAATGAATGCCTACGAGCCTGCTGCTGCCTACCACCGCTCAGTCAGACTGCTCTATCAAATATCAAATCATAGACTTCATTATAATATAATAAACACACAGAAATACGAGACTTAGGTCATTAATATGGTCAAACCCGGAAACTATAATTTCAAAAACAAAATGTTTATTCTTTCAGTGAAATACAGAACCGTTCCGTATTTTATCGGACGGGTGGCAACCCTAAGTCTAAATATTGCTGTTATGTCATAATTATGTCAAATTCTGGAAAATTAATTACGGTCTTTGTTAGGCAGAAATGGTCCACACAGTTCGCAACGAGCCAGGCGGCCCAAACTGCAGCATATAACCAGACTCTGCTTGTGCACTGAACGCAAGAGAAGCAACACAATTTCCCTAGTTAATATTGCCTGCTAACATGAATTTCTTTTAACTAAATATGCAGGTTTAAAAATATATACTTGTTTATTGATTTTAAGCAAGGCATTGATGTTTATGGTTAGGTTCATTGGTGCAACGATTGTGCTTTTTTCGCGAATATGCTTGTTAAATCATCACCCGTTTGGCAAAGTAGGCTATGATTCGATGATAAATTAACAGGCACCACATTGATTATAGGCAATGAAGAACAAGCTAGTTAAACTAGTAATATCATCAACCATGTGTAGTTAACTAGTGATTATGTTAAGATTGATTGTTTTTTATAAGATAAGTTTAACACTAGCTAGCATCTTACCTTGGCTCCTTGCTGCACTCGCGTAACAGGTGGTCACAGCCTGCCACGCAGTCTCCTCGTGGTTTGCAATGTAATGCCGATTACCAATTGTTATGAAAACTTGAAAATCGAGGGTTGGAATTGTGACATAAAAATAACAAGAATCGACAGAAGTTCATTTGTAGTTCTAAACATATTTAGGGTGTTTTTTACTCACTTTTTGTGTCTCCCACGACGTTATTCCTCTCGCCTCAGCATCCATCACAATTACATGCACATGGCCAATTATGCAAATTAGGCGATGATGTCATTTAGCGACTTCTAGCGAATTTTAGGACAGCCAATAGCTACTTTCCTTAGTGAGGAGTTGGCAACACTGCGTGTGATATGCACACGCAGTTACAAGACTGCTATAGTTAGCCGCAGGCGAATGAGCAATATCCACCATCGTAATACGGATGAAGCCTGAGCTGGAATGTGAAGCTAACTGAAGCTAGCTAATTTCAGAAAAGCCTGGGCACATCTGGCTATACACCCCTCTGGTGCACTGTTAAATTATTTAACCATTTAAACAATTTGGGTTTGGATAAAAACTCTGTTTTTGCAATGCCCTCAATGGCTTTCATGCGATTAAAATGTGCCACACATGTCTGCATTGGGAAACAACACAAATGACAATGTCAGTATGACCAATGCATTTCTTATTGAGGTGGTGAGATGGCCTAATAAGCATGCAGGCATAAGCGAATAGTGGTCATAGTGCATACATACAGTACCGCACTGTATAGGCCTAGATAAGAAGTAACCATATAACCATTACAGAGGGCTTGTAGATCCAACGGGAAATAAGGTATAATAAGACAATGGGCTGAGGAAACGGTTTCCTTAAATTAACTGTTCCCTTATAGTATTCTGTTCATGGACGATAAACTGCTTACAATAATGTCATCCACAAAATCACCCCCAATCCACCCAAACTCTATCCAAATAATTCAATGTTCAGATCCAGCAACAGACAGAGAGAGTACTGACTGACATGGAACCATCCAAAACCAACTTCAGAAAATAAATCCTTCCACAAACCAGCAGCTGACCCAGTTAAATGTCAAGTACAAAGTTGTTCCTTTATAGGATTGGAATGCTACAGATAGATAATTCCCTGGCCTCTACTCGGCTCTGCTGCTTCCTTCTTCCATCCAATGACAGCTCCCTGAAATACTTTGTCAAAACCCAAAAAGCACAGAGCGCCTCGCTGCCCGATCACTCACTCCTCGTCACTACTTTCAGACCCTTATCAAGACACATTTGTTATTGCCCGACAAGGATGAGGATATGTATGGAAAATACAACAATGAAATACGCTAAGCCTTCTTTCTTCACAGGCAGATGAGGCTGCCGGGCCCACATGCCCAATGAGGCCTGCCAGAGATTAATAGCACTAACTGTACCTACCTGCCATAATGGAGAAACTGTTCAGAGTTTCTTTCCTCTAAGGGAACAGCTTTGTCTTAATAAGCAGCACAAAAATGACAAATTTAGAACCCAGGTTTGTTTTCCAACGCATAGCTATTCAATTATTTTCCTTTTAAGGACTCTCAGGGTCTTTTTGGGCCCCATTGTTGGAGTTCAAATGTGGAGCTGCTGGAAACGACTCAGACAAGCTGTGCTTTGCTTTGCTTTTCAATGGCATGGGCCAAAGCCTTGTACTTATATACAAATATAAGTCTTTTATATGCAAATATAAGTCTTTTATATCCAAGTATAAGGCTCTGGCATGTGCCATTCCCATTGAGTAGTAGAGGACTGAGCAGAAACGTGGCTTACCGGGCCAAAGCTGTTGCTGTCCAGACTGTGGCCGTGATGGTCCCCCTCGATCCAAAAGTGGCCATCAGGGACCCTGAGATAGCGGTTCTTATAGCCAAGTGTCCTGCAGAGGGAAATGGAGGGCGGGAGGTTTGGATCATGGATCAAACGCATTAGCCAGGTTAATACAACCCAAATTTACTTCAGAACCGAGCTACGAAAGAAAGGCAGTCTTTAACATTGATTGAGCTACGGGATCAATTGAGAACAACAATAAACACATTGAAATTAGACAAGACAAAAGGCAAAACTTAAATTGAGAATAAAGTTCATCTACCTACATCTGCATTAAGGAAATGGACATTTTCGTTTCATTGTGGTATATCACCTTTTTACTAAATAATCCATCTGCCAGTCATCCTCCCTTTAGATCAGACTATCTTGTAGACAAAAATTGAATCTAATCAGATGAGGACAAACATCCATTGTGTGTAATGACTAATGAGATATGGACAGGACAGCACACTCCCTTAGGTCTAGTCTCTGGTTGCGTCCCTTAACACCACACTATCCCCTATATTGGGCCCTGGTCAAAAGTAACACACTATATTAGGGAATTGGGTCCATTTGGCACGTAACCTCTATCTGATCAGTTCCACCTCCAGACTTGTTTAGCGTCAATCAACTATTTTGTGGTGTGAGGACAGGGTGGTGTACGCCATCAATCACCTGTGCACTTAGCTGTGACTGAGCCCTGATGCATGGTTCATCTCCGGAACATTGTAAATTACGGGAGAAATGACTTTTTAAAATGACAATTCTTCTCCTATTCCTTTCCAGGGCAATGTTACAGGAGCCTAAATGACTACTCTTTAGACCTTGGACAAAAATATTGATTTTGCTGCTGGGAGGGGAAAATGTTTTTATTGCCACATACACCGGATAGGTGGTGAAATATGTTGTTTTACAGGGTCAGCCATAGTAGTATAACGCCACTGGAGCAAATTAAGGTTAAGTGCCTTGCTCAAGAGCACATCAAACACATTTTTCAACTTGTCTACTCGGGTATTCGAACCTGCGACCTCTCGGATACTGGTCCAACGCTCTAAACGCTAGACTACCTTTTACCCTGTCTGTTCTCCAGCAAACTGAAGTTCAGTGACTTTTAAAATCAGGGGTCAGGCGTCTACATACAGCATCTGAACACAAACAATGCGACAAACAAAATACTGGCTACTTCAAAATCTAGTGACTATATCCCATAGAATCCAAATAGTCCCCATCTTTTATTTGTACAGTAAAATAGTTTGCAGTAAAACTTTATAGTAACTTTAACGAGACATTTGTTATCTATTTATAAGCAGTGTTCATATACATGTATTAATAAATGATTATTCAAATGGGGCTTACACTACGTACTTATTAATAGTTTATCAAATAGTTTATTAATGAACATTATTATAAAGTGTTACCTAATCAGCTCCCCCGGCTATGCTCAGGAAAAAAAGAACAGTCTTGAGTTTTGTGGGAAGACAAAAACAGGTTGCATCCCAACTGAAACCCTATTCTCTACATCCAACTGAAACCCTATTCCCTACATAGTGCCCTACTTTGACCAGAGCTTGTTGGGTCTGGGTCAAAGGTAGTGCACTAAATAGGGTGCCATTTGGGACGCAGCGCAAAGCGAATATACAGAGTTCAAAGCGAATAGACAGACCCCTGTATTAATGCTGTTTGTATGCGACTCACTGCCTGGCAGTGTCTAGCAGCTACAAAGGGTTTAGGTTGCGTTCAGGAGTTTGGGCAGATTCTCAGCATTGAGTTGTGTTAAAAATGTATGCACTCTCTACCTCTCAGTGTAGCAGGTTTAAACAATAGCTGCCTGGTACAGTGGAGGTTTGATGGAGGTTACTTAACCTTTGTTTAAACTAGGCAAGTCAGTTAAGAACAAATTCTTATTTACAATGACGGCCTATCCCGGCCTATCCTGGGTTGTTCCGTACCTCTACGAACACCAGAATCTCCATCTTGAGGTAGCTCTTCCTCATACACCTCACATAAATATACTATGCATTCCAGTCATCAGCTTTACACAGCGTAGCAACACTGACAACACAGTGGCGTAACACTTGGGCTTTCTGGGTTTTTTAAAGCCGCGATTCGATTGCAACGCGATTTATGTCCCGTAAGCCATCATTGTTTGGAGATGAATCTCCGAAATGGCCCTCTATATCTCTGAGGGGCTCAGTTCAGAGGGATACACATAGCAAAAACACACACACACACACCACTCAGAGGGCTATAATTGGCTGAGAGGCCTCTTCCTGTGTCAGGCAGAGCAGACAGTCTCTGTGCGTAGCAAGATTAAAACCATAGCTGTGATTTATAGCATGGCGGGCCCGCAGGCTAACACACATGCAATCACACACCAGCCTCAGCTAGTTAAGGCCATCATCAAACCCCCATGTTAATTATTCATCCATCTCCTCCCAGGCAATACAAGTGACTCGTAATTTGTTCAGCGGCACCCGTCACAAATAGCTGCCAGAGGGATTCACATGGCGACCTTGTGGTACGAGTAGTGGCACCCGAAGATTTGATGCTGGTAGATAAGAAATTTAAGACAGAGCTTCAAATTCCCGAGTAAACAATGAGTTTACTTGTAGCAGCAGTCTTCTCATAGGAAGTCTCTGAACAGGCCTTTAAGACACCCTTTGTTTTACATTATTTAATTGCCTTTTGTTTCGTTTTTACTGTATAATGTGTACGTACTTGATGAAGTCTCCCTCAAGGGCTATGACCCGCTTGATGATCTTCTGCTGGGGGTTCTTGGGAGACCTGAAACAATAAGGATACATGACATCAATTAAGATATTTGATGAAGAGATATATCCGTCAGCTCATAGCACCAATAAACCCTGTGCGGTAAAGACCCTGTTCACTCCAAGCTTTCATCAAAATGAATAAAAGACCCTATTCACAACACTAGATTGAACTGGAATCAGTGTTCCTCACCAGCAGACAGAGAAATGGACTATACTGCAGTGAGTATTGGGTGGGTTCAAGTACCAGGATCTCATTCCTCCTCCTCCCTCCCTCCACATGTGGACCTCACACACCACCGGGGAACACAAACATATCAGCACCATGGTAGAGAGAGCTCATTCCCTTTATGTTTATAATAAACCCTTAATAACCCGTAATACCGCAATGCTCAGTTAATGAATTCTACAACCATTATTGCCAATGCCGATGACCTTCTCCGAGCCACGAAATACTTCGAAGTAGCCAACAGAGGACACGATTCATTTGATATCAACAACGACAGTCCTTTTGAGAACATGCAAAGCAATGGCATTCACATTCTGGACACAAAATCAGTCTAATAAATGGGTCATTTAGAAAAGATTTGTCGTTTTTCAATCTCTCGCTTGGGCATGATGTTCAAGGCCATGATCAACAGTATTACAATGATCAAAATTCTTCTATTCCATCCACAGGTTTTATAGATAAATGTGAGGCAACCAGGGAGCCAGAGATACAATGGTGTTCAGTTCAGAGTGTCTGGCCAAATGAGGGACGTCGACACAAAGGCATTGAATAATGACCCACAGAAACCGCAGTTTGTTAAACGTTGCCTTCAAATGCCCAGAGAATCAAACAGAAATGCCAGTCTTAATAAGAAGCCACATCCATTCTCCATCCCTCCCTGCTCTCCCTCTCCCTCCCTTTAACACACACACACACACACACACACACACACACACACACACACACACACACACACACACACACACACACACACACACACTCTGTCACTCCCTTTCTCCCACTCTCTACCACACATACACACACATTTGCTCTCTCTCTTTCTCCCTCCTTCCTCCTCCACATCCCCCCTCCCTCTTCGCCTCAGGGATACAGGGGATCATGACTGATTGGCAGCCCGCTCAGCCAATCAGAATTACCAGCAGCTCAGAAAACAGAGCCCGCAAGCTAAACAGGGGTTAACCTGTCTCTAGAGAGGCTGTGTGTGTGTGTATTAGGGCTGTGACGGTCATGGATTTTTGGATGATGGTAATTGACCAGCCAAATGACCACGGTCAACGTAATAACCGTTCGAATAGCAACACAAAAAACTGTTATACATAACATCTGTTTTAAGCACATTTTCTCCTCTCCTGACTGCATGTGCTGCCATAGAAATAGAATGAATAGAACGGGTATCCCTATTCAAGTCAATGATAATATAATGTGTGGACTGGCAGCCGCTGCGAGGATCAAAGCAGGAAGTGTATCGATCAATATGTGCTGTGATTTGTTGATTCAACTCAACTGACATTACAAATACATTCCATTGCATAAGCCACATCAGTTAACATCAATTGAACAAACATTCTACATTACCATGACAATGATTGCATCACAATACCAGGCAGCCATCGTATCCAGGGTTTTCTCTGGATCGAAAAGGAGCTTAGGTGGTGGCCGTGGCATGGGGCTTGGCAATTGGCGAGGTCGGCATGACTGAATTTTTTAGATTATTTTAGAGGCCCCCCATCTTGACAGTGTAGAGATTTTTCTACATGCTGAAGCCAATTTCTGCACACAACCCTAAGATCACCATGCACAATGCCAAGCGTCGGCTGGAGTGGTGTAAAGCTCGTTGCCATTGGACTCTGGAGCAGTGGAAACGCGTTCACTGGAGAGATGAATCACGCTTCACCATCTGTCAGTCCGATGGACTAATCTGGTTTGGGCGGATGCCAGGAGAACGTTACGTGCCCGAATGCATAGTGCCAACTGAAAAGTTTGGTGGAGGAGGAATAATGTTCTGGGGCTGTTTTTCATGGTTCGGTCTAGGCCCCTAAATTCAGTGAAGGCAAATCTTTACGCTACAGCATACAACACCATTCAAGACGATTCTGTGCTTGCAACTTTCTGGCAACAGTTTGGATAAGGTGAGGTCCATACATAAGTGGTTTGTTGAGATCGGTGTGAAAGAACTTGACTGGCCTGAACAGAGCCCTGACCTCAACCCCATCAAACACCTTTGAGGTGAATTGTAACGCCAACTGTGAGTCAGACCTAATCGCCCAACATCAGTGCCCGACCTCACTAATGCTCGTGGCTGAATGGAAGCAAGTCCCTGCAGCAATGTTCCAACATCTAGTGGAAAGCCTTCCCAGAAGAGTGGAGGCTGTTATTTAATTTTTAATTTACCTTTATTTTACTAGGCAAGTCAGTTAAGAACAAATTCTTATTTTCAATGATGGCCTAGGAACAGTGGGTTAACTGCCTGTTCAGGGGCAGAACGACAGATTTGTACCTTGTCGGCTCGGGGATTCAAACTTGCAACCTTTCGGTTACTAGTCCAACGCTCTAACCACTATGCTACCCTGCCCCTACCCTGTTATAGAAGCAAAGGGGGGACCAACTCCATATTAATGCCCATGAGTTTGGAATAAGATGTTCAACGAGCAGTCCACATACTTTTGGTCATGTAGTGTACCTTATATCTGGCTTTAGTCGTTTAAGTTTACACTGATTGAACTTAGGCGTTCCGCAAATCTCTTAGGAGGCCCGCTCAAGGTTTTTTACCAGTCAAATTGCCATGGTTAGAGGTTCCAAGCCTGTTCTTTCCATTCTGCTGCAGGGAGGGTGGTGTTGCCATGGCAACTAAAGACTTGTTTGCCACAACACCTTTTTTCAGGTGTTTTCAGCAAGGAGCAACAAAGTTATCACATTTTTAAGAGTCCACATGATCGCAGAAACAGACTCAGCCGCACGAATACCCGAATGTCCTGTCTTCAGTGAGCTGTTGGTTCCAAATTTTTCTGTTATTAATGACAGTGGAGCTGGCAGCAGCAGGGCAGAGTGATGGTTGATCAGCTGAGTGATCTGCTCTCTAACCGCAATGGAGAAACGGAGGGATAGACAGGGAACAGTGCCCGCCCCGTCGCTCTGCTCTGTACCCAGCATCTTTAACTTAACAGAGCCTCCCTCTCTCTCTCTCTCTCTCTCTCTCTCTCACACACACAGTGGAACAGCATCAGAGCTGGAGCTACCCATCTCTCCCTCCCTCTCCCGTTTCTCTCTCTCTCTTTCCCTCTGCCTCTCACACAACGAAAGGAGAAGAAGACTATTGGACTTGGAAATACACATGAAAAACCGGCTGTGATCTGAGTCTCACGGTGTCACACTGGACTGCTGCTCTAAAACATGGGTCCCAGCCATGAGGTGAATACCTGCTGCCACTCAATACAGTATGTGAGGGGGCTCACTCCCGCGGGTAAGTTACTAATCTCTCTCGCCTATGTGTATGAGTCATATGTGGTTGGTTGGGGAGGGGGAGGGGGGGGGGGCGACAGAGGTCTGGTTTTCAGTGTGGCACTGCGGTAGTCCTTGAGTGTGGAGGGAGTTTGCAGCAGAGAAGGCAGAGGGCACAGCCTATAGTTGTGTGGGAGGCTTGGCTGAGGGGGAGGCTTGAGGAAAGAGAAAGCTGCTCAGTCCAACACAGGCTTTTGTTGTTGATACTTTATGCACGGGTTGGATGAATATGTAGGCGCCGCAGAGGTTTTAGAGAGGGAACTACCTGTTATTATTGCCGGGCTTTCCCTTCTGGTGACATTTTGATTTTCTGGTGTATTTTGAAAGCAAATGAGACAGATGTGGGTTTCAGGCTGGAGCAGAATGGACGTGGTGTTCTCTCGGAAGCATCGCTCTACAGGTACATTTGAGAAAAAGAACAGCCCTGAAGTATACTCGCCTCTGTGTGTCCGTCAGGGCTTGAACAGATAGGAAGACAAGACAGGAAATCTGCCGTCAGTAGAAAAGACCAGAATATAACGAGGTAAACCAGTAATAAGCCTGAGGTAAAATAGAACCCCCTCCGTTTTCAGTGAAAGCACATCATAACACATAAATACTGGATGTGTCTAAAGTTAAACACTATTTGGCTGTGTGTGCCAAGAGGAGGAAGATATAGGATTTCTACAAGGATTTATTTAAGATTTGTTAGCGTCTTTAAGGAATCCAGGTGAGGTCGGTCAATATGAGGCGAGCGCTGGAGTGCTGGGAGTAATCCTCGAACCATCGGAAAAGACATTCCCACCACTGCCTGCCTAATTTACCAGAACGGCACACGCTCCCCCCTCCATCTCCATCTCTCCCACTCTCTTTTCCCCCTCTCCCTCGTTCCCTCTCCGTCTCCCATCACTCTGGCTGTATTTAGGGCTTGTTCATAATTAAACATCATCATACTGAGGCATCTTTAGGGAGCAGCAGACCTCATTCAGCACTGTCACAACATTAGCTACTAAATGGGGTCAGAATTAGCCTAATCATGCATACAAATGCCTAAAAATGCACCAATATCACGCTGAATATCCTGGCTCTGCATATATTTAAAGAAGCAGTCGTCATACAGTAGTCCTCTATGGGCATCCTGCTTTCCCAAGGGTCTCTATGTAGACCGGTGGGGGAGATGAATCCACAAGAGAACGCAATACTAGCGCTTTACACGTGTGAGAAAAAAAGTGAAAGTGTACACGGTCAATCTCTGATGTCGGTCTTAACAGACCGCACTAAAGCAAAACACTATCCGAGTGTCAGGCTGCACAGAAACAAGTGAACAAATAGGATGAATAGGTTGCTACAAGATACTGTAACCTCACACGCAACACCATTCTATGCTCGAATAATGGCGGTAATGTTTGCATCTCTCAACAGACACTACTGTATATTGAGTTGATCCCAAACATAAAATGCAGGCGAATTGAAATGATGTGAGATGGCATTACTATGAGACGTGAATTATTTATGACAAGCAGTTTCAATTTGTTACTGGAATCTTGACTTGAGGTCCACATGCAAACCTCAAACTCCTGTGTAGCCTACAGATGTCAGGTCTTAATTTGACCCATTTCGTTGCAGGAGGAAAACAATCCTGCAGCAGGAGGATTTGAATTAATATTGAATATTTAGAATTTTCCGCCAGGGGGCAGCTGGAAGCAGTGTTTGAAGGCTGTACAATGTAGTACCGTACCTAGGCTACGATTTGGTGAGGCCGTCACGAACCAACCTTCTATCATCAAGTATTCCCACGGCTTGCTAGAGCATTGTGAACTGCCGTAGAGGAGTGGTCTTTGCAACATGCTTTGGCTCCGAGCATCATGAGTTCGCTCTCAGTGCTCGGCAATCGTTTTGATACTTCATATAATTGGAAACTGTGTAGCCTACTGATATTTAACTTTTTTTGTGTCATTTAGCAGATACTCTTATCCAAAGCGACTTAAATTATTTACATTTTCCCTTACTGGTCCCCCTTGGGAATCAAACCCAAATCCCTGGCGTATTCAAAAATGTCCTCAATCTACACACAATACCCGACAAAGCAAAAACAGGTTTTAAGAAAGAAATGACTGAAATATCACATTTACATAAGATTTCAGACCCTTTACTCTGCACTTTGTTGAAGCACCTTTGGCATCAATTACAGCCTTGATTATTCTTGGATATGATGCTACAAGCTTGGCACACATGTATTTGGGCAGATCTTCTCAAGCTCTCTCAGGTTCGATGGGGAGCGTCACTGCACAGCTATTTTCAGGTCTCTGCAAAGATGTTCGATCGGGTTGAATTACAGTCTCTGCACTGCACAGCTATTTTCAGGTCTCTCCAAAGATGTTCGATCGGGTTGAATTACAGTCTCTGCACTGCACAGCTATTTTCAGGTCTCTCCAAAGATGTTCGATCGGGTTGAATTACAGTCTCTGACTGGGCCAGCCAAGAACATTCAGAGACTTGTCCCGAAGCCACTCCTGCATTGTCTTGGCAGTGTGGTTAGGGCCGTTTTCCTGTTTGGAAGGTGAACCTTCGCCCCCAGTCTGAGGTCCTAAGCGCTCTGGAGCAGGTTTTCATCAAGATCTCTCTTTACTTTGCTCCTTTCATCTTTCCATCGATCCTGACTAGTCTCCCAGTCCCTCCCGCTCAAAAACATCCCCACAGCATGATGCTGCCACCACCATGCTTCACCGATGGGATGGTGCCAGGTTTCCTCCAGACACCAGCTCTAGGAAGAGTCTTGGTGGTTCCAAACTTCTTCCATTTAAGAATGATGGAGGCCATTGTCTTCTTTGGGATCTTCAATGCTGCAGACATTTTTTGGTACCCTTCCCCAGATCTGTACCTTGACACAATCCTCTCGAAGCTCTACAAACTATTTATTCGACCTCATGGCTTTGTTATTGCTCTGACATGCACTGTCAACTGTGGGACCTTATATAGGCAGGTGTGCCTTTCCAAATGATGTCCAATCAATTGAATTTACCACAAGCGGACTCCAATCAAGTTGTAAAAACATCTCAAGGATGATCAATAGAAACAGGATGCACCTGAGCTCAATTCCGAGTCTCATAGCAAAGGGTCTGAATACTTATGTGAAAATTTTTGTTTTTTTGCTTTCTCATTATGGGATATTTTGTGTAGATTGATGAGAAAAAAATGAATTTAATCCATTCTAGAATAAGGTTGTAACGTAACAATACTTTCGGAATCCAAATGCACTGTATGCAGATAATGTATGGAAGTTTCACCAGTAAAACGTAGAATTAACATTCACGATTGTATGCGGTGGTGTCTTTTGTCTTACGGTAACAATATACTATGCTATTATATTTGGTTCTGTATTGTAGAATACAATCATTATGTGATCTTGCAGACATTGATTCAGCTTTGACCTAAATGTATTAAAACGAGCACCATTCGTCTGAGTAGCCTGTTCTCGACGTGTACACATGCGCAGAAGCTTCTGGAAGCTCCGGATATTTTTGTCCAGAAGACTAAGATCCTGAAAAAGTTGGATCCTCAGCCACGGACTAAAATAAAAGTGTCTGGTATGGTCATTTCTTATCAAGATCGAGGGTAAAATATCCCTGGATTGTCCATATTTGAAATGTGTAACTAAATCTAGTCAATCGGGGGGAATGAGTTATTTGAGCCAGAACTGTGTGGGCCTATATACTGAGCGTACAAGGAACACCTGCTCTTTCCATGACATGGACTGACCAGGTGAAAGCTATGACCCCTTATTGATGTCACTTCAAATCAGTGTAGATGAAGGAGAGGAGACAAGTAAAAAGAAAATTATTTTTAAGCCTTGAGACAATTGAGACTTGGATTGCGAATGTGTGCAATTCAGAGGGTGAATGGGCAAGGCAAAATATTTACGTGCCTTTGAACAGGGTATGGTAGTAGGTGCCAGGTGCACCGGATTGAGTGTGTCCAGAACTGCAACGCTGCTGGGTTTCTCACGCTCAACAGTTTCCCGTGTGTATCAAGAATGGTCCACCACCCAAAGGACATCCAGTCAACTTGACACAACTGTGGGAAGCATTGGAGTCAACATGGGCCAGCACCCCTGTGGAACACTTTCGACACCTTGTAGAGCCCAATGCCCCGACGAATTGAGTCTGTTCTGAGAGCAAAAAGGATGCAACTCAATATTAGCAAGGTGTTCCTAATGTTTTGTACACTCAGTGTATGTGCGCCCCAGGCCACGATTGAACTCGAGTTTCACACTTCATTATGTGACAATGGATATACTACAGAATATGAACAAATATGGCTCCACTGGTCCGAAAGACTAGACTGCCCCCACATGGATAGAAAGAGAACTGTGGGTTTCATGAGGCTCATTTGAATTTCCTGATGCGCACAAACATTTTCCACGACAAAAGATTGATCAAATTAAGATCCGACATCTGTACCATGCCTTGTCAGAGCCAAAGACAGATTTAGACTAGCGTGAAAACAATCAATTCATTTATGAAAACCTCCTTGCTTATTAATACAAAAAAATAGCCAAATGGAAACCACGCCACACGACCTACCCCTCCTACAAAATCCCCACTATGGGAATATCAATATACCGTAGCACATGGATTCATGGGCTAAACAAAGATTGATTTGATACACTGGGAAAACTCATTCCTAGCAAGTATGACTCGGATTCTGAAGCGCCATGCATTTTTTAGTCAGCGCAGCAGAGCAAGTCCTACCCTGGGCCTGTGGAAAGGGAATGGTGACATCTAACACCCCAAGCATTTCCAGTTAATGTATTGCATTAGGTATTAATGCAATGATCGGTCATATTGATAGCTTAATCCAAAGTGAAAAATGGACGTGGCTAGTCCATTGCACCAAACAAAACTTATTGATTTAAGGTTTATACATACAAATAACAGTCAGTTTATGTGTACATGTGCACCTTACTTGTGTGTGTGTCTGGTGTGCACACGCATGTGTGTTTGTGTGTGGCAGTAGACCATAGGAGATGGGGTGGGTAGGTAGGAGGAAAGGGCTGGTAGGACACTGTGGGGAGCTGACAGCTTAACACCGATCCCTAATGAATTGTTGACTTGCTGATTATTTGCAGGCGGCGTTGAGCAGATGTGAGAGGGAAGCTCTCCTCTCCAGATTACATTATGCATGGGTACCACACAATAGGCTGGCCTAATAAATGTAGTCATACTGCTAATGCTAATGACAGGCACATTTCTAGCATAGCTAATGCAGGTTTTCATGGCGGGCTGGCCAGGCAAAACATGTTGTTGTTGTCGTTGACTTAGGCTACATAGCAGGCTGTGATATTGTAGCAGGCAGCACTGTACGGAAACACAGGGGAGCAGGTCACGTTGAAGGAACACAGTTTTAGCTTGGACAGATTTAATGGTTAATCAATGAAAAGACATGGGGGTGGGGGCCATAGACAAAGAGGGGCACTTAGCTCACTCCATTCCCCCCCCCGAGGCATCAGCAGCATGCACACGGCCAGGCTGTGGCCTCTTGATGTAGTTAAGACTCTAACATCCTACACAACAGAGAGGTGCTGAGAGATGGAGAGGGATCAATAATTCCCTTGGGTGCAGAGAGATGGGAAGGGTATGACCGAGCGTATGGTCGACTGTGTAACACAGAACAACAGAGGGCATGGTCTGTCGATGGAAAGACCACAAACAGGCTCCCAGCTGGGATATACAGTGTCTTCAGAAAGTATTCACACCCCTTGACTTAACATCATTTTGTTGTGTTACAGACTGAATTAAAAAATGTCACTAGCCTACAGTACACGCAATACCCCATAATGTCAAACAGGAATTGGTTTTAGACAGTTTTACAAAATGAAAAGCTGGAATGTCTTGAATTAGTACGTATCAACCGCTTTGTTATGACAAGCCTAAATATGTTCAGGAGTAAAAATGTGCTTAACAAGTCACATAATAAGTTGCATGGACTCACTATGTGTGCAATTAATGGTTTTTCAATGACTGCCTCATCTCTGCACCCCACACATACAATTAACTGTAAGATACCCTCAGTCCAGCAGTGAATTTCAAACACAGATTCAACATCAAAGATCTTTTTTCTTTTCACCTTTATTTAACTAGGCAAGTAAGTTAAGAACAAATTCTTATTTTCAATGACGGCTAAGGAACAGTGGGTTAACTGCCTGTTCAGGGGCAGAACGACAGATTTGTACCTTGTCAGCTTGGGGATTCGAAATTGCAACCTTTCGGTTACAAGTCCAACGCTCTAACCACTAGGCTACCTGATGCTCAGATCAGGGATGTTTTCCAATGCTTTGCAAAGAAGGGCACCTATTGGTAGATTAAAAAAATTAAAACATTTTAAAAAACATATATGGGTGTATTGAATTTCCCTTTGAGCATGGTGAAGTTATTAATTACACTTTGAATGGTGTATCAAAACATCCAGTCACCACAAACATACAGGCGTCCCTCCTAACACAGTTG
This sequence comes from Oncorhynchus masou masou, assembly GCF_036934945.1. Taxonomy (NCBI): domain Eukaryota; kingdom Metazoa; phylum Chordata; class Actinopteri; order Salmoniformes; family Salmonidae; genus Oncorhynchus; species Oncorhynchus masou. The sequence continues at coordinate 55,537,266 of NC_088242.1, forward strand.
CCGGAGTGGAAGGAAACTGCTCAGGGATTTCACCATGAGGCCAATCTTTATCCAATCTTTATGCTGCCACCACCATGCTTCACCGTAGGGATGGTGCTAGGTTTGCTCCAGACGTGACGCTTGGCATTCAGGCTAAAGTGTTCCATCTTGGTTTCATCAGACCAGAGAATCTTGTTTCTCATGGTCAGTCCTTTAGGTGTCATTCGGCAAACTCCAAGTGGGCTGTCGTGCCTTTTAATGAGGAGATATTTCCATCTGGCCACTCTTCCATAAAGGCCTGATTGGCAGAGTGCTGCAGAGATGGTTATCCTTCTGGAAGGGTCTCCCATCTCCACAGAGGAACTCTGGAGCTCTGTCAGAGTGACGATCGGGATCTTGGTCACCTCCCCGACCAATGCCTTTCTCCCCCAATTGTTCAGTTTGGCTGTTCATACCCTTCCCCAGATATGTGCCTCGAAACATTCCTTCGACATTGTGGCTAGGTTATTGCTCTGACATGCACTGTCGACTGTGGAACCTTATATAGACACGTGTGTGCCTTTCCAAATCATGTCCAAACAAATGAATTTACCACAGGTGGACTCCAATCAAGTTATAGAAACAGGATGCATCTGAGCTCAATTTAGAATCGCATAGCAAAGGGTCTGAATACTTATGTTTAAGGTATTTCTTTCTATTATTTTTAATAACTTTGCAAAAAATGATAAACCTGTTTCACTTTGTCATTATGGGGTATTGCATGTAGATTTGATTGTTTTAGAAGAAGGCTAACGTAACAAAATGTGGATTAAGTCAAGGCGACTGAAAACTTTCCAAATGCACCTTAATGACAGTGTGAAAAGAAGGAAGCCCGTTTTCAATAAATCACTGAAGTAAAACTGAAAGATGGCTGTCTAGCAATGATCAACAACCAACTTGACAGATCTTGAATACTTTAAAGAAAAAAAAGTGCAATATTGTACAATCCAGGTGTGCAAAGGCCAGAAAGACTCACCTCTGTATTCGCCTCCAAAGGTGATCCTCACTTGTATTGACTCGGGCGTGAATACAGATATTTCTGTATTTCATGTTCCGTAAATGTGCAAATGTTCCTAAAAACACATTTTCACTTTGTCATTATGTGTGTGCATTAAATTCATTTTGAATTCAGGCTGCAACACAACAACATGTGGAATAAGTCAAGGGCTATGAATACTTTCTGAAGGCACTGTAGCTAATTGGTAGTATATTAAGAGGATGGGAGTTGCAGTCACATAGTCAGTTTGGTGACTCTGTCTTTTGATCTTATAATGTGATTAATCCGTTCTCAAGGGGGCTAGATAATAACACAAAGATATTATGGGAAAATCCTTACACTTAAAATGTTCACATGACCAGATCCCCTTGGCATACTGTTTATCATAACCCCTGTCACTGCAACCTGCTCCTCATCACTGCTAGCATGAATGGTTTGTGAATAAAACATGGTGGAATGGGACCATTTCATGAGATGTTTACCACATAAGGAGGTGGATGGAAGGAATTCGCTGCACTGTGGCCTCACAGCACAGAGCCTGTTTCACTGTATGAAAAGGAACATCAATATTTTAGGTGCATCTCAACCCCCCTTCCTTTCTGCCATACACCCATAATCCATTTGGAGAATGTCAATATTCAGCACTTAAAAATGCTGTGGCATGCAACCTCGCAGGGTTAAATATAGTACAATCATTTAATTGTGAGGTAGATCGCTTTTATATAGCTATAATGCTTTCCCAGCTATTCTTTGTTAGCATGCTAGCAACTTCACACATTGTTGTCGTAAATTGCAGCCCAAATGTTAGAGCATTGTGCTTGTAACGCCCATATGTAAAATGGATGGATAAAAGTGTCTGATAAATGGCATTTATTATTTCAACATATTCTTCTCCCTTTTTATAAGTAACAAACACAATTCCATTTTTGTAGTCTTTGAAGGGATTTTTGTAAGTGTGCTGTATTTTGGTAGAGTTGAGGTTTATTTAAAGAATGCTGCCTTTGCACTGTGCCCAACTGCAGCATTTGGTACTTGGTAATGCAATGCACTCTACTAACGGGCATGCGGCTGACTGAGTGGACTTGTCCCTCTGTTCCCGCACCACAAATGGCTCCACAGACGTCAATTGTTTCCCGTTACCTCAACCTCATGGCCACAACTCCTACTTCCATGCACTGTTAAAAAAAAAAAACCCAGGTATTTCTTTACTCTGTTTGATCTGCTGAAACCGATTCTGGGACAATGTAATCGCAGCAATTCAGAGAGGCAATGTCATCTCAGAGAGAGAGAGCGAGCGAGAGCGAGAAGAGGTACATTAAATAAGTGTTCTGCTGTTGAATCTTGAAACTACTCTGCGGCATAAGTGAAATCACTAAGGGAGCTAAATACGATAAATAACTGGACAATACGTTATAAAGGTGCATCTTGTTATCGCCAATGTGAAAACACAAGCAAGCAGTGTTGGATACATCATGACGGAAGAGCATATAACACCACTCAAGCCTCCATTTCATCTAACTGAGAGTGGAAAGTATGTAAAACAGCCCCAGGCGCATTTGTTTTGTTTTTGAGGAAATGAGCATCCAGCTCGAGGTTAAAAAGAACAAGAAACAATGGCGGTACATACTCTGCTGTTCTATTGCGCGTGCAATGATGTCAGAGGGGAAGGGGGGGGGGGGGTGGTACAGTGTTCTTTGTTTGAAGTGACGTCTTTGTTGTTGCAATACCACAAACGGACGTGGCATTTTCATCGCTATGGATTCCAGATGAAATAACTAACCCGGGAGCGTCGCGGAAGCAAACAGGACCACTTACATTAGCCTTGTGTGAGCCTCTCTAGAGTCAGTCGACTCTTAGTTAACCAGGGAGTTTCCAATGAAACCATTTCCTTTTACAAAACCAGAACAAAGGAGTTGGAAAACGGTCACTGCAAATGACAGCTAGCACTACACACTTAACTTGTTCACTGTCTCTTAGTATTTCTTTCAACACTTAACATAAAAAGCTTTGAAATAAAACACCAAATGTGTGTGAATATTCAACATGGTGTATAATATCAGACCTGGAGCAGCTTGGACAAAATCTGTACACAGGTCCTACACAGATGGCTGAGCAGGAGACCATTAGGCACAAAAAAATTTCTTCCACCACTTGGTTCCACCTGCGTGTGTTGACTGACTGCCATAAACAAGCTAATATAGGCACGCTCGGTCATAGTGCGTCTTCCTCAGCAGCCTTGCTCGTATAGCCTTATAGACAGCTTCCTCTTCCATGGCCCACAGAGACTTTGACTTCTGCCCTCAAGGTCCTAAATGAATCAAAACATCAATATGTGCAGTCGACACAAGCAAAACCCGGCACAGAGACCTGTAGGAACAATTTGATTCAACTCATCATAAATATGCAATAGGGAAGAAGAGTCACAGAACAAGACCTGTGGCAAGCTTCGGAGCTATTTTGGCAGAATCTGAAACGCCTTGAGGTCAGCTAATTGGGCAGATTTGTTGCTTCTCAAGACCGTTTTGCATGGCTGATTGGGCTGCACGACCAGTACACCGGTGTCGTATGGACATGCCTGCCAACCGGAGACCTGACACGATCGTGTCGCCGGCAGTAACTAACGTAGCATTTTTTCACCCTCCCATGATTTGATTTCAAGTAGAATAGCAGCCTACACAAGAAATAACTAATATTGAAAACCATCTAGATGTCATCTGGATATATGCACATACAGTCTACTCAATGGGGAGGGCATGAATGGCAACAGCAACGGGAGACAATGCCCCTTCGGTAGTTGTGTGGTAAGAAACAGAAGAAGAAAAAAACACAGCTCAATCAAAACCGTCTAACCTTTCCACACATCCACTACTTTCCTTTCCACACACCCACTACTTTCCTTTCCACACACCCACTACTTTCCTTCCCACACACCCACTACTTTCCTTCCCACACACCCACTACTTTCCTTCCCACACACCCACTATTTTCCTTTCCACAAACCCACTACTTTCCTTTCCACCCCCCCACTACCCTTTCCACACACCCACTACTTTCCTTTCCACCCCCCACTTTCTTTTCCACCCCCCACTACCTTTCCACACACCCACTACTTTCCTTTCCACACACCCACTACTTTCCTTCCCACACACCCACTACTTTCCTTTCCACACACCCACTACTTTCCTTTCCACACACCCACTACTTTCCTTTTCCCCCCCCCACTACTTTCCTTTCCACCCCCACTACTTTCCTTTCCACACACCCACTACTTTCCTTTCCACACACCCACTACTTTCCTTTTCACCCCCCACTACTTTCCTTTCCACCCCCCCACTACCCTTTCCACACACCCACTACTTTCCTTTCCACACCCCCCACTTTCTTTTCCACCCCCCCACTACTTTCTTTTCCACACACCCACTACTTTCCTTTCCACACACCCACTACATTCCTTTCCACACACCCACTACTTTCCTTTCCACACCCCTCCCCCACTACTTTCCTTTCCACACCCCTCCCCAACTACTTTCCTTTCCACACCACCCCCCCAACTACTTTCCTTTCCACACACCCACTACTTTCCTTTCCACACACCCACTACTTTCCTTTCCACACACCCACTACTTTCCTTTTCACCCCCCCCACTACTTTCCTTTCCACCCCCCACTACTTTCCTTTCCACACACCCACTACTTTCCTTTCCACACACCCACTACTTTCCTTTCCACACACCCACAACTTTCCTTTACCACCCCCCACCACTCTCCTTTCCACCCCCCCCCCACTATTTTCCTTTCCACCCCCACTACTTTCCTTTCCACACACCCACTACTTTCCTTTCCACACCCCCACCACTTTCCTTCCCACCCCCACTATTTTCCTTTCCACACACCCACTACTTTCCTTTCCACCCCCCCCACTACTTTCCTTTCCACACACCCACTACTTTCCTTTCCACACACCCACTACTTTCCTTTCCACACACCCACTACTTTCCTTTTCACCCCCCCCCACTACTTTCCTTTCCACCCCCCCCACTACTTTCCTTTCCACACACCCACTACTTTCCTTTCCACACACCCACAACTTTCCTTTCCACCCCCCCACCACTTTCCTTTCCACCCCCCACTATTTTCCTTTCCACACACCCACTACTTTCCTTTCCACACACCCACAACTTTCCTTTCCACTTTCCTTTCCCCCCCCACTACTTTCCTTTCCACCCCCCCACTACTTTCCTTTCCACACACCCACTACTTTCCTTTCCACACACCCACTACTTTCCTTTTCACACACCCACAACTTTCCTTTCCACCCCCCCCACAACTTTCCTTTCCACCCCCCCCTTTCCCCACTACTTTCCTTTCCACCACCCACTACTTTCCTTTTCACACACCCACTACTTTCCTTTGCACACACCCACAACTTTCCTTTCCACACACCCACTACTTTCCTTTCCACACACCCACTACTTTCCTTTCCACACACCCACTACTTTCCTTTCCACACACCCACTACTTTCCTTTCCACACACCCACTACTTTCCTTTCCACACACCCACTACTTTCCTTTCCACACACCCACTACTTTCCTTTCCACACACCCACTACTTTCCTTTCCACACACCCATGCTGTACTCATGTCGCCATATTGAGCTGCAACTACCACCTTCTCCATGGGTGGTTGTGTGTAACAGAGAGAGAGAGTTGATGTGTGCATGTGAATAGTTAATATATTCATGGCAGAGAGAAATTCAGCTAATTGGGGAGTATGGTAAAACTGGGGGGGGGGTTGTTTTACTGCTGTGAGCAAGATATGAATCGCTGTTTAAAAATTCAGATCTTCCAGCAGATCTCTTGCCCTTCAGTGATATTGAGTGACTCCAGTGCTATTGTGTGCATCCCAAATGGAACCATATTCCCTGTAGTGTTTCGACTTTTGACTAGGGCCCATAATGCTCTGGTCAAAAGTAGTGCACTATATAGGGAATAATGGTGCCATTTGGAACGCATCGTCTCCAACTTATCAAATAATATATATATATATATATATATATAGGTCAAGTCAACCATAACTTCTCATTTTGATGGCAAAGTGACAGCAATAAAATCGAATGAGCACTGAATGTGTCAATATTGCTGAATGTCAATACATGCCTCAGTCTCTCAATAATGCCTTGTTGTACTGAGCTGATTTTTTTCTGTCCGTTTTCTCCCCAGATGGAAATTGACACGAGGAGTGACAGTGATTGAGGATAACAATGATGGAAGACAGAGTGATCCAGCCCAAGCCAGAGCATTTCTCCTCAACCCTTCCTTCGCTTCACCGTCCGGCCATCTGAAGGATACATTGACCTTCACACATCCAGCTTGCCTGACAAACTGGAGCAGGGTACATTGAAAGGTTGCTCCTTTCCTCTCTGCCAAAGACGAAACGACTACAACAGGGCCAAAGCTTTGGGGACCAGGTGACAGCAGAAATCTGTTCTGTCTGGCCACGGTAACAAATGAGCCTTTATTTGTGAAGTTAACATTGCTAACATCAGACTCCATAAGGACCAATTACTATCTGAAGGGAATAGTGGGCCAAGATGAAGGAGACTGTGTTTGTGGCTTGTTTGTTAGCGGAGCTAGCTCTGACTGCCTTTGTTCTGGCCTCAGAGGGGGGCACTGCTCATTGCCCCGCATTGTGCCGGTGTGAGATACGACCCTGGTTCTCTCCCAGCTCTATTTATACAGAGGCTCCCACGGTGGACTGTAATGATTTAGGCCTATCGACACTGCCAGAGAAACTGCCCTCAGACACACAGGTGCTATTGTTACAGACCAACAATATCATCAGCATCGAGAAATCTTTGGATTACCTGGCTAATGTCACAGATATAGACTTATCCCAGAATAACATATCCTCTGTGAGCGATGTCCGTCTGGGTCCTCTTCCCCATCTGCTATCACTGCACATGGAAGAGAACTGGGTTCCAGCCTTATCAGATAGCTGTCTCCCGTCCCTGCCCAACCTCCAGGAGTTCTACATCAACCACAACCTGATCTCCTCCATCAGTCCTGGGGCCTTCCAGGGGCTGGGGAGGCTCCTGCGGCTCCATCTCAACTCCAACCGTCTGAGGGGCATCAGCAGGGAGTGGTTCCAGCCGCTACCCCGCCTGGAGATCCTGATGATTGGGGAGAACCCCATCGTCCAATTGTCAGACATGAACTTTAAGCCCCTGGTCAACCTACGCAGCTTGGTTCTGGCCAGGATGAATATGTCCGAAATCCCGGACGACACTCTGGTCGGCCTCGACAATCTGGAGAGCATCTCGTTTTTTGACAACCTGTTTGTCAGAGTCCCCCGGGCTGCTCTGAAGAAAGCCAAGAACCTGAAGTTTCTGGATCTCAACAAGAACCCCATTGAGCGGATTCAGAGAGGGGATTTTGTGGACATGTTCCATCTCAAAGAGCTGGGCATCAACAGCATGCCTGCACTGGTGTCCATTGACAGCTTCGCCCTGAATAACCTCCCAGAGCTGACCAAGATAGAGGCTACCAACAACCCAAAGCTGTCCTACATCCATCCCAACGCCTTCCACAAGCTGCCGAGACTTGAGACGCTGATGCTGAACAGCAACGCCCTCAGCGCTCTGCACCTCAACACTGTGGACTCCCTGCCCAACCTGCGCGAGGTCAGCATGCACAGCAACCCCATCCGCTGTGACTGCGTCATCCGCTGGATCAACATGAATCGGACCGGAGTACGCTTCATGGAGCCCAATTCCCTCCTCTGCGTGGAGCCGCCTGAGTACCAGGGCCAGCACGTCCGTCAGGTTCACTTCCGGGAGATGACCGAGATCTGCCTCCCACTCATCTCGCCAGGGAGCCTTCCAGATCGAGTCACGGTCGGGAGAGGGAGCTTGGTGACGCTGCACTGCCGGGCATTTGGAGAGCCAGAGCCAGAGATATACTGGGTCACCCCCTCTGGGGACAGAGTCCTGCCCAACAGTGTGTCTGATAAGCACTACATGCATCCAGAGGGGACCTTTGAAATCTATGACATTACAAAGCGTGAGGCAGGACTGTACACCTGTGTCGCTCACAATCTTGTTGGCGCAGACCTTAAGTCTGTGTTGGTGGTGGTTGACAGATACTTTCCACATCCTTCTGTTAACGCTTTACATATGTACGTTAGATCAGTGCAGCCCAACTCTGTTTCAGTGTCTTGGGATAATACTCACGGTGGTCTTGTATCCAATATAAAGTGGTTCACAGTGGCAAATGCTAAGCACCCCTCCATGGCACACACTGCGAGAGTACCATCCGATGTGAAGGAGTACCGTCTCACCCACCTGAACCCCTCCACCCAGTACCGGGTTTGTGTGGAAGTCATGAGCATGCAACTCGGACACAACAGGGACTGTGTCAATGTCACCACAAAGGGACTGGCTCACCCCGTGGAGAGCAGGGAAACGTGGAACACAGTGGTGATGGCTGCCTGTGCTGTGCTATTCATTGTGGTCGCTGTGGCTTGCTCTCTCATATACACATCTCTGCAAAGCCAACACTTTTACAGGAAGTTGATGGTGGACCAATCTCAGTCATTGCTCAGTCCTAGCACCCGCCCCGGCTCCGCCTCTTCTCTCACGGAACTGTGTGTGGCTGGAGTCAAGGTGAGGGCGACAGTGATAGACTTGCCAGAAAACTCCATGTAATGTAAGAAACATCCTTGAGAAGGAAAATTAATGTTGTGGATTTTAAACAAGGTGAAATAGTGATGGACACAGAACTATGTTGATTCGTGCCCCCTCATTTCGTCACAATGACAGGACACTGCGTTCTGAAACTCCTGGAACACGATGGAATCAGAAGCCGGAGCCCTCACGCTTAAATATTTAACCAGCTAAACTCTGACCCATAGACTATTTTATACAACAAATTTGTGTTGTTGCGGAAAGAACTTTCACAGACCGGTATCTAGATTGTGATATACGTGGCTACTGGTCTGTCATTCATGAAGTGCAACTGGAATAAAGCAGAGCACAAAGACTGTTGTCTCTCTCTGTTATGGCTTTGTGCTTTATAACGCCTTGTGGAGATGTCTTTGTGGTCCACAATGAGGAATATTTCCTGTGCTGTTTAATCAACACTCAAGGATCATCATTAAGAAATACCGCTCATTTACAGTTTATAATGGAAAAACGTGTTAGATTAGTAGACAATAACGGTGTATATGATGTAAACAATTTTATGATCACGTTTTTCATTAAAAACAGTACATTGTAATTGTAATTATGAAAGACCCAACTTCAAGGATGATTTGCTTAGGACAATCTGAATACGATATTGGGATACTCTGAAAGTAAACAATCTAAGCTCCCTTCAACAATAACATTCAGTTGTCCATGAAATGGAAAATGTTATAATTCATAAATATGAGTCCCATAAATCTTTCCATGTCACGGTCTAAACATTGCAAGAGAAAAACAGAGTGATGTAGACAAACACAATTACTGGGACTGCCCTTGAAGGCGGACATTTTAACATTGTTACCAAAATGCAATCTCAGGCAGGAGGACGTGTTTTGTCAATGACCTGGGAGTAGGAGTGTGTGTGTGTGTATACACACTGTACTGTGTGTGTGTATACACACACTGTACTCTGTGTGTGCGTGTGTGTGTGTGTGTGTGTGTGTGTGTGTGTGTGTGTGTGTGTGTGTGCGGCATCAGAAAAACCCATCGACTTTGAACTGCATTATATTCTCTTTCATTAAAAATCCAATATGGATTCCTAACACAAACCTCACAGAGGTGATGAATAGGCGACACATGCGGACTGATGGGGGGCATTTATCAGAGGGACTCCACCATATATCAATTGAGTTTCAGCACCTTGGACAGGGCTTTTAGAGTGGTGCCATTTGTCAACGCCACAGGACCTAAAATATGACCCATTAGAGCGCAGGTAGTGAATAGGTCAGCAAGAAACTTGGAGGCTGCTAGCCTCTGAGCGCAGTGCAGTGCTCCCCTTCCCTCCATGACCCTGGTGAAACACGGACGCCATTACAAGAACAGCTCAGCAACTCTCTAGCTAATTTGCTAAGCACTTCACATTGAACCGACCCACCGAGAGGGGAAGGAGACAAATGGAGTGCAAAATTAGGACAAAGTGCCTACTAGGGCCAGTAGTGGTGCGTGGGTAAAATCACTGGGGAAGCCAAGCCAGACAAAAAGCCATAATGCAACCAATGTTGTGATAATTGTGTTGTTTTCTCTATAACCTGTTAGGCCTATATATCACGGTCGCAAGGCATATGAACTAAAGCCAAGACAATAAGACAAAATGGCAGAATAAATTCAACCACACCTTTCTTTAATCAAAAAACTGGAGAGCAACCTCTGACCGGTGAAGTACACCAAGCATACTGCATGTAACAAACATTTACATGACCTACTGCATGGTCAAGCAAGTTAATGTTTCAGACATTTTCGGACCACTAAACAAACAACTATTAACTTAGAACCACGGAGAGTTACCACAAATCGCAACGAAACCCGGAGTTGCCTCCACTATTCCAGCACCATTTCAATTATCAAATCACCTACGCTTAGTCAAATACAGTGACAACTAAACGATTCCAAAAACAATTTAGTGTGTGTGCACACGTTCATGCAAGTAGAAAAAACATGTTGACTCAGTGTAGAGAAACGCCAACGCCATCTCTTTGATTAGATTTTTTCATGTTGAAGAAACCATCTATCACTCATACAGTACACGCTTTCATTTGTTGTCCTATGCTAGCATTCTAAAAAACTTGCTTGCTAGCCTAACTTCCCTTCATGGGCAATATTAGCTAGTTAACATTAGCCTTCTACATCTAGCTACATATTTAACTTCAATCCTCTCAGGCCAGGGGCACAACAATGTATAAATTAATGGTTGGGTCAGAATTGCCGTTATTATCATTGGCCAGTACGTAGAATTAAGTAAAACCCCAAGTCCAAATCCCTATCTCCTTCCCTGGCTGATAAAGGAAAGGGATAATTTTAGCTAGCTAGCTAACGGAGTACATCAACACAACGAGATGCATAACAAGTTTCTGTCAGTTACGTATATTCTTGATGCGATGTGATCGGAGTGAAGCCAAATCCATACTGGCTTCTCTTGACAAATTTTTGTTGGTGTTCCAGGACCATTCACAGTTTAGCTGATTGGCTATTTTTTTATCAAGGGAGGCCAAATGCTTGCTGGCTTCTCTTGCATACAATGCTACGGGCGGCAATAATGTCATTATTTTGGACCTGATGGCCTAGACATACATAGACAGAAGGGCGCTGTTTCGCTCGCTTGGATACCTTCTCTGGTGAGATACATTCAGCGAAGAAAATTATGAAACACAGAGAGAAAAAATATTTTTTCTTGGTCCATTTTTTTGTGGAAGCCTGGCATCCATGATTTTTTAAAATATATATATTTTTTATTTCACCTTTATTTAACCAGGTGGGCAGTTGAGAACATGTTCTCATTTACAACTGTGAAGCAGTGCGACAAAAACAGCAACACAGTTACACAGTTACACATGGGATAAACAAACGTACATTCAATAACACAATAGAAAAATCTATATACAGTGTGGCAAATGTACTGAGATTAGGGAGGTAAGGCAATAAATAGGTGATAGTGGCGAAATAATTACAATTTAGCATTAACACTGGAGTGATAGATGTGCAGATGATGATGTGCAAGTAGAGATACTGTGGTGCAATGAGCAAAAATATATAACAATATGTGGATGAGGTATTTGGGTGGGCTATTTACAGATGGTCTGTGTACAGGTAAAGTGATTGGTAAGCTGCTCTGACAGCTGATGCTTAAAGTTAGTGAGGGAGATATAAGTCTAAAGCTTCAGTGATTTTTGCAATTCGTTCCAGTTGTTGGCAGCAGAGACCTGGTAGGAAAGGCGGCCAAAGTTGGCTTTGGGGATGACCAGTGAAACATACCTGTTGGAGCACGTGCTACGGGTGGGTGTTGCCTTGGTGACCAGTGAGCTGAGATAATGCAGGGCTTTACCTAGCAGAGACTTATAGATGACCTGGAGCCAGTGGGTTTGGCGACAAATATAAAGAGAGGGCCAGCCAACGAGAGCATACAGGTCGCAGTGGAGGGTAGTATATGGGACTTTGGTGACAAAACGGATGGCACGGTGATAGACTACATCTAATTTGCTGAGTAGAGTGTTGGAGGCAATTTTGTAAATGACATCACCGAAGTCAAGGATCGGTAGGATTGTCAGCTTTACGAGGGTATGTTTAGCAGCATGAATGAAGGAAGCTTTGTTGCGGAATAGGAAGCCGATTCTAGATTTAATTTTGGATTGAAGATGCTTAATGTGAGTCTGGAAGTAGAGTTTACAGTCTAACCAGACACCTACGTATTTGTAGTTGTCCACATATTCTAACTCAGAACCGTCCATAGTAGTGATGCTAGTCAGGCTGGCGGGTGCGGGCAGTGATCGGTTGAAGAGCGTGCATTTAATTTTTACTAACATTTAAGAGCAGTTGGAGGCCACGGAAGGAGTGTTGTATGGCGTTGAAGCTTGTTTGGAAAACACAGTGTCCAACGAAGGGCCAAATGTATACAGAATGGTGTCGTCTGCGTAGAGGTGGATCACAGAATCACCAGCAGCAAGAGCGACATCATTGATATATACAGGCCCGAGAATTGAACCCTGTGGCACCCCCATAGAGACTGCCAGAGGTCCAGACAACAGGTTCTCAGATTTGACACACTGAACTCTATCTGAGAAGTAGTTGGTGAACCAGATGAGGCAGTCATTTGAGAAAGCAAGGTTGTCGAGTCTGCCGGTAAGAATGCGGTGATTGGCAGAGTCGAAAGCCTTGGCCAGGTAAATGAAGACGGCTGCACAGTACTGTCTTTTATTGATGGCAGTTATATCATTTAGGACCTTGAGCGTGGCTGAGGTGCACCCATGACCAGCTCAGAAACCAGATTTCGTAGCAGAGAAGGTACGGTGGGATTCGAAATGGCCGGTGATCTGTTCGTTAACTTGGCCTTTGAAGGCGTTAGAAAGGCAGGGCAGGATGGATATAGGTCTGTAACAGTTTGGGTTCAGAGTGTCTCCCCCTTTGAAGAGGGGGATGACCGCAGCAGCTTTCCAATCTTTAGGGATCTCAGATGATACGAGAGGTTGAACAGGCTAGTAATAGGGTTTGCAACAATTGCGGCGCAAAATTTTAGAAAGAGAGGGTCCAGATTGTCTAGCCCTGCTGGTTTGTAGGGGTCCAGATTTTGTAACTCTGTCAGGACATCAGCTATCTGGATTTGGGTGAAGGAGAAGCGGGGGGTGGGGAGGCTTGGGCAAGTTGCTGTGTGGGGTAGCTTTAGCAAGGTGAAAAGCATGACCAGCCATAGAAAAACGCTATTGAAATTCTTGATTATCGTGGATTTATTAGCGGTGTCACTCTTTCCTAGCCAAGCTGGGAGGGGGTGCTCTTATTCTCCATGGACTTTACAGTGTCCCAAAACTATTTGGAATTGGTACTACAGGATGCAAATTTCTGTTTGAAAAAGCTAACCTTTGCTTTCCTAACTGACTGTGTATATTGGTTCCTAACGTCCCTGAAAAGTTGTATTTCTCAGGGGCTATTCGATGCTAATGCAGTATGCCACAGGATGATTTTGTGCTGGTCAAGGGCAGTCAAGTCTGGAGTTAACCAAGGGCTATATGTGTTCTTAGTTCCACATTTTTTGAATGGGGCATGCTTATTTAAGATGGTGAGGAAAGAAGCACTTTTAAAAGAATAACCAGGTATCCTCCACTGACGGGATGAGGTCAATATCTTTCCAGGATACCCAGACCAGGTCGATTAGAAAGGCCTGCTCGCTGAAGTGTTTTAGGGAGTGTTAGACAGTGGACCCATTACAGACACAGGCAATGAGGCAGTGATCGCTGAGATCCTGGTTGAAGACAGCAGAGGTGTATTTTGAGGGCAGGTAGGTCAGGATGATATCTATGAGGGTGCCGTGTTTACGGATTTGGAGTTGTACCTGGCAGGTTCCTTGATCATTTGTGAGATTGAGGGCATTTAGCTTAGATTGTAGAACGGCAAGGGGTGTTAAGCATATCCCAGTTTAGGTCGTCTAACAGTACAGACTCTGAAGATAAATGGGGGGTAATCAACTTGCATATGGAGTCCAAGGCACAACTGGGGGCTGAGGGGGGGGGTCTATAGCAAGCGGCAACAGTGAGAGATATTTCTGGAAAGGTGGATTTTTAGAAGTAGAAGCTCTAACTGTTTGGGCACAGACCTGGATAGCATGACAGAACTCTGCAGACTATCTCTGCAGTAGATTGTGACCCCTCCCTCTTTGGCAGTTCTATCTTGGTGGAAAATACACAACACTGACAAGGGCCATTAATCAGAAGGGACAGACGAGGAACAAGTTTGATATCTAGAAAGTGGTACAACTAGACTGCTGTAGGTATTAGAGATGTGTGTATTTTTTCCCTTAATTTTAATTTACTGGCAAAGAGAGATAATTGCTCCACGAGATAAGATAAGAATGCTTGTTTGGAGATCTTGGGTCTGTATTAATATTCCCTGGTTCATTAGGGTAGCTTAGTTGAAAGGAGAAGAACTGACAGGATCTCCACGGAGGTTTCATCACATATTCTTCATTCCTCCGTTCGTCTGTTTTTTTGTTTGTTTTTCTAACAGGATTTCTGTAAGACCCAGGGAATTTATTGAACGTTCCCATCATTTGCAGCCCTAATTTTAACTGTTAAACTGATAAACTGTTTCCAACAATAAACTCCTACACTACAGTGTCATAATAACATGTTCAACAGCTTTTGATATTAATGTCTGCGGCACACCAGTATCAATCAACAGGGGGGAGGGGGGGGATATAAGTGCCATACTTCTCTGTAAATTAAGTTAATCTTGTTCCGACGGGGGTGTGTTATGAGTGTTAAATCACCGAATCCCTCAACAGTAACCACACACACACTGGTGGGCATTCCTCTTATGTAGATATGATTAACCCACTGATCATTCTCTCAGGGAAATATGTGTATAACATTGTGTATGACAAATAGGCAGCATATGATACACTGCAATTTAATTATGATATTCATGGGCAGATCAGGGAAAATTAGTAAGTCATTTTTCTACCTCCACATATAAAGTAATCCATTGTCATTGTTAATATAATCTCCGAAGCAGGACAAGACAGTGTTTGCATATCTGCAATTAGGATATTAAAATTGAAGTCAACAAATTCTATGCAAAGGGAATTTATAGCTTTATGCTTTTCATGGAGATACACTACATGACCAAAAGTATGTGGACACCGGCTCGTCGAACATCACATTCCAAAATCATGGGTATTAATATGGAGTTGGTCCCCCATTAGCTGCTATAACAGCCTCCAACTCTTCTGGGAAGGCTTTCTACTAGATGTTGGAAGATTGCAGCAGGGACTTGCTCTGTTCAGGCCTGTCAAGTTCTTCCACACTGATCTCGACAAACAATTTCTGTATGGACCTCACTTTGTACATGGGGGCATTGTCATGCTGAAACAGAAAAGAGCCTTCCCCAAACTGTTGCCACAAAGTTGTAAGCACAGAATCGTCTCTAGAATGTCATTGTATTATGATTTCCATTCAACGGAACTAAGTGGCCTAGCCGGAAAGGTGAATTACAGCCCCAAACCATTATTCCTCCTCCACCAAACTTCACAGTTGGCACAATTCATTCGGGCAGGTAGCGTTCTCCTGGCATCCGTCAAACCCAGATTTGTAAGTCGGATTGCCAGATGGCGAAGCCTGATTCCTCCAATGGCGGCGAGCTATACAGCACTCCAGCCTACGCTTGGCATTGCATGTTGTGATTTTAGGCTTGTGTGCGGCTGCTCAGCCATGGAAACTCACTTCATGAAGCTCCCGACGATCAGTTATTGTGCTGACATTGCTTCCAGAGGCAGTTTGGATCTCGTAGTGAGTGTTACAAACGAGGCCCGACGATTTTTACATGCTACACGTTTCAGCACTCGGCGGTCCCATTCTGTGAGCTTGTGTGGCCTACCACTTCGCAGCTGAGCCGTTGTTGCTCCTAGACGTTTCCATTTCACAATAACATCACTTACAGTTGACAAGGGCAGCTCTAGCAGGGCAGAAATTTGACAAACTCTTGTTGGAAAGGTGTCATCCTATGACGATGCCACGTTGAGTCACTGAGCTCTTCAAGAAGGCCATTCTACTGCCAATGTTTGTCTATGGAGATTGCATGGCTGTGTGCTCAATTTTATACACCTGTCAGCAATGGGTGTCGCTGAAATAGCCAAATCCACTCATTTGAAGGGGTTTTAATACTTTTGTATAGTCGGAAGTTTACATACACTTAGGTTGGAGTCATTAAAACTCGTTTCGCAACCACTCCACAAATTTCTTGTTAACAAACTATAGTTTTGGCAAGTCGGTTAGGACATCTACTTTGTGCATGACAAGTCATTTTTTCAACAATTGTTTACAGATTATTTAAAAATTCCAGTGGGTCAAAAGTTTACATGCACTAAGTTGACTGTGCCTTTAAACAGCTTGGAAAATTCCAGAAAATGAAAGCTTCTGTCACTCCCTGACCATAGAGAGCCCTTGTTTCTCTACGGTGTACTAGGTCAGGGCATAATTAGGGGGTATTCTAGTTTAATATTTCTATGTTGTGTTCTAGTTTATATTTTCTATTGGTGTTTTGTATGATTCCCAATTAGAGGCAGCTGGTAATCGTCGTCTCTAATTGGGGATCATATTTAAGTAGATATTTCTCCCACCTGTGTTGGTGGGATATTATTTTGTGTTTGTGCATGTGCACCACGTGCTTAAGTTTCACTTGATATTAGAGATGTGGAACTCTACGTACGCTGCGCCTTGGTCCAGCTCTTACGACAACCGTGACAGAATATCCCACCAAAAGAGGACCAAGCAGCGTATCCACGAGGTTAAGGAGTTTTGGACATGGGAAGAAGTGATGGGTGGCTGTGAAACCCTTCCTTGGCGGCAGACGGAAGGTAATAATGGAAGACAGCGACAACGCCAGGGTTCGCGGCCACAGAAAGACCAAGGACAACCAAGATTTTTTTGGGGGGGGGGTTACAAGGGGTGGCCGGCTGAGCCGCGGGAAGAGCCAGAGCACATGGAGCAGGCGATAGAGAAGTGGTCAGTCGACCCAAGGAGAGAGCCAGAGCCCACCTGGGAGTTGATGGAACAGTGTGAAGAGGGATATCTGAGAATGATGTTGGCGAAGAGTAGGCTGCAGCACAGGGGGGCTGAAGATCGGGTCATCAGTCCGGTGCCATCTGTGCCGGCTCCACGCACCAGGTCTCCAGTGTGCCTCCCCAGCCCGGTACGTTATGTGGCTGCTCCCTGCACTCGCCCTGAAGAGCCAGAGACCACCAGGGAGGCAATGGGGAAGTTGGGAGAGAGAGAGATGAGAGAGATGTTGTGCAAGTGTGTTCTGCTCAACATCCGACCAGAGGATCCGGTTAGCAGTCTGGTGCAACCTGGGCCGGCTCTGCGCTTCTGGCCTCCAGTGCGCCTCCCAGTCCGGTACGTCCTGTGTCTCCTTCTCGCACTTGCCCTGAAGTGCGTATTCCCAGTCCGGTACGTCCTGTGCCTCCTCCTCGCACTCGCCCTGAAGTGAGAGTCCCCAGTCCGGTACGTCCTGTGCCTACTCCTCGCACTCAACATGAAGATCGTGTCACCAGTCCGGTGCAAACTGTGCCGGCTCCACGGATCAGGCCTCCAAAACTGACATAAAAAAGCCAGACTACAGTTTGCAACTGTACATGGGACAAAGATCGTACATTTTGGAGAAATTTCATCTGGTCTGATGAAACAAAAATAGAACTGTTTGGCCACGAGGCAAGAAAATTATGTGGATATAGTGACGCAACATCTCAAGACATCAGTCAGGAAGTTAAAGCTTGGTCGCAAATGGGTCTTCCAAATGGACAATGAGCCCAAGGATACTTCCAAAGATGTGGCAAAATGACTTAAGGACAACAAAGTCAAGGTATTGGAGTGGCCATCACAAAGCCCTGACCTCAATCCTATAGAAAATTTGTGGGCAGAACTGAAAAGGTGTGTGCGAGCAAGGAGGCCTACAAACCTGACTCAGTTACACCATCTCTGTCTGGAGGAATGGGCCAAACTTCACCCAACTTATTGTGGGAAGCTTGTGGAAGGCTACCCGAAACGTTTGACCCAAGTTAAACAATTGAAAGGCAATGCTACCAAATACTAATTGAGTGTATGTAAACTTCTGACCCACTGGGAATGTGATGTTAGAAATAAAAGCTTAAATAAATCATTCTCTCTACTATTCTTCTGACATTTCACATTCTTAAAATAAAGTGGTGATCCTAACTGACCAAAAACAGGTTTTTTTTTTACTAGGATTAAATGTCAGGAATTGTGAAATGCTGAGTTTAAATGTATTTAACTAAGGTGTATGTAAACTTCCGACTTCAACTGTATAGTGTACGTGTAATAATGTAGGGCAGAATCCTTTAATCGGAAATATTCACGTGCAACCTGACCTTGAGCTGTTACATAAACTGCAAATCTGTCATTGACATCAATACAGTGATTTATATGAAAATGAACGATACAGGTGTATAAAACCTCAAATGGCAAATGTATATCCCTTGAATAGTCACCCAATAACTAAAGAAATACAAACTCCTCAGAGGAAGTAGGATATTAGTTCAATACATTGGGTACAATAGCAGGTGTAGATACTCTCAATTCAAAAGCTGTGGATTTATCATTATTTTGTGAGTGTACAGTACCTAGGCCAGGGTTTGACAACTGGCGGCCCGCGGATATAAGACTACAAAAAACACCAGGTAAACAATGCCAAGTATTCTGTTCCCAAGTATTCCCACGCATAATATAGAAATGTAAGCAAGGTTTGAAATTACTATGTTTTAGTCAAATATATATATATCCGTTTGGACTTTTTGCGGTCAACTTGCAGGCTACAAATTATATTCCGGTCCCCCGAACATCTGCTCAAGAAACAAAAACGTCCCGCGGCTGAATCTAGTTGATGATCCCTGACCTAGACAATATGTGAGAAAATTAGATAAGAGAATTGTGGTATAGAAGAATGAAAGCCTGGGAGTGAGGAGAGGGCAGAGAGGGCGGTGATTGGGTTCAGCGGTGAAAGGGGAGGCATGCCCAGAGAGGACAATAACATGTCAAAGAAAAACTATCCAGCAGACCGGGTAATGTATCTGTCAAATCAAAATCAATGTTTATTGGACAGGTGCACTGGGTACAGGTTGAAACGGTGCAGTGAAATGCTAACTTGCTAACTTTCCATAACAATGCAGTACTAGCAATAGCAATCAAGATCCACTGTGATGACATGATCAAAATGTAATCAATCACATAGACCAAAGCCAAGTCTCAGAACTTAATGTAATTCAAATGTACATTTTAGTCATGGAATACTGGGTTTTAGTACATTCTTCGGTTGTTTATGTTCATTTCTGGAAAACATCATAATGACCTCTAGTTGAAGTAAACAAATATCTCTTATTATAATGTTTCCACTTCTAAAATGCCCAAATCCTCTGCGATTTGTCAGGCCAGAAAATAGCCTAATCATTTTGAAATATTGCCCCATTATCCGGCTGTTGTATTGGGGCCAGACCTCCAGTTCGTTGCCAACAGTGTTAAAATAGAAATGCTGACATTTTCTCAAGCTTTCCTCAAACTGCACCTTGGGCTTGAAGTAATTATTTCCCCACTCAGTGGCCCACTAAGTTAAAACAACACTGGTGATTTTGTGCAATCTTGTAATAGGGGTTTGGCATTCTTGTGTGTGTGTATTTCATTACTTTAAATCCGAGACAGGGAAACTTAATCTTTGCTGATAAACTGGCTATGATTATGAACAACTTTTAAACTTTTGATTTGTTTTTGAGTGTTTGAATAGGCATTGAGGACTGCTCTCCCTTACACCCAAAATCATATTGGATTAAACAGACATAAAAAAGGTCAAACAAAGTGAGAAATTGCACTCCCTCATAGTGGCGAATGATGACTGATGACAACTAACAGACCAGTGAGTGTTTCCGAGGAGGAAGACTATCCTTGCGGATCACCACAGGAAATAGGAAAAGCCTTGCAGAGCTACACTAGAACTGCCAAAGTCCTTTTTATTTATTAAAGGTCCAATGCAGCAGTTTTTTTTGTTTTTTTAAATCTCATTTTCCAATAATTTCTGGGTAGGTATTAAGTACCTTACTGTGATTGTTTTCAATTAAAGTGGTCAAAAGAAACAAGAATAGCTTCTTATCAAAAAAGCAACTTCTCAAGCAAGAATTTTGCTGGGACAGTCAAGGAGTGGTCTGAGTGGGGAGGGGAAAACGAGCGCTTAGCGTATTCGTCTACTGATGCCTACAGTTCCACCACGACGCAGGCGCATTTGGACGTGTAACCCCTTTAAAACATTGTGTGTTTGAGAAACAGACATCGTTGATACCAACCATTAGTATGGGGGCTGAGCTAGAGGGGGTTTTGTGAGACAAGGGCAGATCCTGAAGGGGGGTATTTTTACAAAAATCAATGTGGAGTCAGATTGGTTTGAGCTCCAAACTGTTAAAAGCACATGCACATGTTTTGCTCTATGTCACTCACAATCTACACAAGGTAAAGGGTTATTCTACATAGGAAATCCCAGGACATTGTGTCTATATTACTGTAATAAGCTCACATAGCGGCTGTCACAAATGCCAAACAGCTGTCACTAACGAGTTGGATATTAATTTCCCACTGAGCAAACCATTTATGTGCATACAGCATTATTATAAATTCATTTATCAGGTTTTTGCATTGTCAAAAAAACTCGCAAATGTTATATCAAATGATTTTGTTCTCATATAGTCCTGAAAATTAATAAAAAGGTAAAACACTTCATTGTGAGGCTAAATATAAGGGCTGGACATGCAGATAAATGACAGTCAGCTAAATGAAAAGCTGGGTATCGGGACGGATAGGGTTAACTCATTTACTGCCTGGGGAGGTCATCAGGCAGAACAAAACTCCATCCCACCAAAACAGGCGGACGTTTCTGGCAGTCTTTTCAAACAGCTCCGACACTAAAAGGCAATTAAAAAAATAACCTTTTTCTAAAATGGATACATTGGTTTCCCCCCCCCATTCATTTATTAAAAATAAAAACCTGAAATATCACATTTACATAAGTATTCAGACCCTTTACTCAGTACTTTGTTAAAGCACCTTTGGCAGTGATTACAGCCTCCAGTCTTCTTGGGTATTGTTACATGTGCTCCCTCTCGACCTCTAGGTCACCAGGCTGCTCGTTATGGTGCACACCTGTCACCACCTCCTTGATTATCATTGTTTCTGTTTCAGTTTCCCGTCTGTGCATTGTCCGTGTTTCTTGTTTTGTATTATGCTTCATTTATTTATTAAAAAACACTCACTCCCTGAACTTTCTTCCCGACTAGCAGCACACATCGTTACAGGTATGACGCTACAAGCTTGCCACACCTGTATTTGGGAAGTTTCTCCCATTCTTCTCTGCAGATCCTCTCAAGCTCTGTCAGCTTGGATGGAGAGCATCGCTACATAGCTATTTTCAGGTCTCTCCAGAGATATTTGATCGGGTTCAAGTCCGAGTTCTGGCTGGGCCACTCAAGGACATTCAGAGACTAGTCCCGGAGCCACTCCTGCGTTGTCTTGGCTGTGTGCTTAGGGACGTTGTCCTGTTGAAAGGTGAACCTTCAGCACCAGTCTGAGGTCCTGAGCGCTCTGGAGCTGGTTTTCATCCAGGATCTCTCTATACTTTGCTCCGTTCATCTTTCCCTCGATCCTGACCGGTTTCCCAGTCCCTGCTGCTAAAAAACATCCTTACAGCATGATGTTGCCACCACCATGCTTCGGGGTAGGGACGGTGCCAGGTTTCCTCCAGACATGACGCTTGGAATTCAGGCCAAAGAGTTCAATCTTAGTTTCATCAGACCAGATAATCTTGTTTCTCATGATCTAAGTCCTTTAGGTGCCTTTTGGCAAACTCCAAGCGGGCTGCCATGTGCCTTTTGTCTGGCCACTCTACCATAAAGGCCTGATTGGTGGAGTGCTGCAGAGATGGTTGTCCTTCTGGAAGGGTCTCCCATCTCCACAGAGGAACTCTGGACCTCTGTCAGAGTGACCATTGTGTTCTGGTCACCTCCCTGACCAAGGCCCTTCTCTCCCGATTATTCAGATTGGCCTGGCGGCCAGCTCTAGGTAGAGTCTTGGTGGTTCCAAACTTCTTCCAATTTAGAATGATGGAGGCCAACGTGTTCTGGGGGACCTTCAATGCAGCATAGATTTATGGGTACCCTTCCCCAGATCTGTGCCTCGACACAATCCTGTCTCTGAGCTGTACGACAATTTCTTCAACCTCATGGCTTGTTTTTTGCTTTGACATGCACTGTCAACTGTCGGACCAAAGATAGACAGGTGTGTGTGCCTTTCCAAATCATGTCCAATCAGTTGAATTTACCACAGGTGGACTCCAATCAAGTTGAAGAAACATCTCAAGGATGATCAATGGAAACAGGATGCACCTGAGCTCAATTTTGAGTCTCATAGCAAAGGGTCTGAATACTTATTCAGTTATTTAGTTATTTTAATAAATTAATTAATTTGCATAACATTTATAAAACCTGTTTTTTACTCATTATGCGGTATTGTGTGTAGAATGTTGAGGGAAAACATTTAATCAATACATTTTAGAATAAGGCTGTAACGTAAAAAAAATGTGGGGGAAAAGTCCATCTGAATACTGGTATTCTATGTGTCAATTCAAAGTTTAATAGGGAAAGGAAGCACCCTAAAGCATTCATCACTGCTGTATGGGATGACCATCAATACCACACTGTGGGCAGAGACAGACGGAAGCCAGAAAGCAACTACATCTACATCTGAAGCTTCTCCAATAATAAGACTAGCAGTAGATGTAAAAAATAAAATACATACATACATACATACATACATACATACTTACATACATGCCAAGAAAACATTTAATTTAAAAAAAGGCAATTCATTATGAGCAACAGCTCTACAGTATGTAGGATGTGCCTGTGGTTATATCCATAGGATACATACAATTGTGTTCTATTTAATTCTATGGTGGTTAAATCTGTAAGTAATGAGGCTACCATAGCACAATCACGCTTTGGAACTGTATAAACTGTGTGCCAACTCCAAGAATGGCTTTAGTACTGGACAGTCAAGTGTCACCTCACCACTCGAGGCTATATCTAGCCTACGTGTTGTTCACTGAGTGAGGCTCTTCACGCAAGGGGGGCAGCTGCAGCAGCAACAACAACCAACTAAACACAAACCCTGGCATGCGTGATGAGAATTCTGAGTTGCTACATAGTTAATTACCAACGCAATTTGCACACAGCTCCCTAACCTCTTTCTGGATCCTTTGATCCCAGCGCTTCTTCATGGCTCCTGCCAATGTGAGCGAGTGGTGAGCGCCAAGCGGGCGAGCATGGTTAGCTTAGCTAGCGCTCAAAAGGTGGGACTGAGAGAATTCCCTTATCCCTCTTCCAGCAGCGTATATAGCATTACAAGAAGCGAGTATGGTTATGCTATACAGCTGCCTGCCACCAAGGCTCTGCTATAATTACACATTCCGCAATGAATAATTTAACTTTTCCTAATGACCCGGTAAGCTGGTTCATTTAAACAGCGCCTTCCTCCTCCTAGTGCAGTGATTATACAGTAGCTGGGAGCCAAGGTGACAGAGGTAGATTAGAAGGAATTACCACTGGCTCAGGAGGGGTTGTCTATCCCATAGACATACCATTAGGCTCGTTAGTGCTGCTGGGGCGGTACTCTCATAATGCTGAACCCAAACGACCATGATGGTCAAATGAAATGTCATCTTAGGACATAAACAGAACTCTGATTAAGACTTGGAAACCCACACCAAGACAGTAAAAACAAACAAATGCTCCCTCTGAGACTGTCCTTCCATCAGATCTTAGACGAAGACATAGAAGAACGTTACTTTTCCTGAAGAAACATCATAGTGTTCTTAGTCGTCGACAACGTCCCCACAACCTAAGATGGTCTTTCATCTGCCACTGTTAGAGATGCTCACAAGCCACTCATAACTTTCCTTAGAGAACATGACGTCAATGCGGCGGATGACTGGCACGACAATGTGGGCGTCAGGATCTCGCTACGGTACTTCTGTGCACTCAATTTTCCATTGATAAAATACAATTGTGTTCGTTGCCCATAGCTTATGCCTGCCCATACCATAACCCCACTGCCACCAGGGGCACACTGTTCAAAACGTTGACATCAGCAAACCGCTTGCCCACACAACGCCATACACAGGTTGTGAGGCCGGTTGGACGCACTGCCAAATTCTCCAAAACAACAACCGAGGCAGCCTATATTGGAAAATTAACATTGTGTTGTGTGACAAAACTGCACATTTTAGAGTGGCCTTTTATTGTCCCCAGCACAAGGTGCACCTGTGTAATGATCATGCTGTTTAATCAGTTTCTTGATATGCAACAACTGTCAGGTGGATGGATTATCTTGGCAAAGTAGAAATGCTCACCAACAGGGATGTAAACACATTCTTGCATATATATTAAAATATATATACACACACACACACACACACGTGCATACACACAGTTGAAGTCGGAAGTTTTCATACACTTAGTTTGGCGTTATTAAAACTCATTTTTTCAACCACTCCACAAATCTCTTGCTAACAAATTATAGTTTTGGCAAGTCGGTTAGGACATCTACTTTGTGCATGACAAGTAATTTTTCCAACAATTGTTTACAGACAGATTATTTCACTGTATCACAATTCCAGTGGGTCAGAAGTTTACTAAAGTTGACTGAGTTTTTAAACATCTTGGAAAATTCCAGACAATTATGTCATGGCTTTAGAAGCTGCTGATAGGCTAATTGACATAATTTGAGTCAATTGGTGGTGTACTTGTGGATGTATTTAAAGGCCTACCTTCCAACTCAGTGCCTCTTTGCTTGACATCATGGGAAAATCAAAAGAAATCAGCCAAGACCACAGAAAGAAAATAAATTGTAGACCTCCAGAAGTCTGATTCATCCTTGGGAGCAATTTCCAAACGCCTGAAGGTACCATTTTTATCTGTACAAACAATAGTACGCAAGTATAAACACCATGGGACCACACAGCCGTCATACCGCCCAGGAAGGACACGCGGTCTGTCTCCTAGAGATGAATGTACTTTGGTGCGAAAAGTGCAAATCAATCCCAGAACAACAGCAAAGGACCTTGTGAAGATGCTGGATGAAACAGGTACAAATTAATCTACATCCACAGTAAAACAAGTCCTATATCGACAACATGAAAGGCCGCTCAGCAAGGAAGAAGCCACTGCTCCAAAACTGCCATAAATCCAAAAATCCAGACTACGGTTTGCAACTGCACATGGTGACAAAGATCGTACATTTTGGAGAAATGTCCTCTGGTCTGATGAAACAAAAATAGAACTGTTTGGCCATAATGACCATCGTTATGTTTGGAGGAAAAAGGGGGAGGCTTGCAAGCCAAAGAACACCATCCCAACCGTGAAGCACGGGGGTGGCAGCATCATGTTGTGGGGTTGCTTTGCTGCAGGAGGGACTGGTGCACGTCACAATATAGATGGAATCATGAGATTCAAGCAACATATCAAAACATCAGTCAGGAAGGCTTGGTCGCTTGGTCGCAGATGGGTCTTCCAAATGGACAATGACCCCAAGTATACTTCCAAAGTTGTGGCAAAATGGCTTAAGGACAACAAAGTCAAGGTATTGGAGTGGCCATCACAAAGCCCTGACCTCAATCCTATAGAGAATTTGTGGGAAGAACTGAAAAAGTGTGTGCGAGCAAGGAGGCCTACAAACCTTACTCAGTTCTTACCCAGCTCTGTCAGGAGGAATGGGCCAAAATTCACCCAACTTATTGTGGGAAGCTTGTGGAAGGCCACCCGAAACAATTTAAAGGCAATGCTACCAAATACTAATTGAGTGTATGTTAACTTCTGACTCGCTGTGAATGTGATGAAAGAAATAAAAGATGAAATACATCCTTCTCTCTATTATTCTGACATTTCACATTCATAAAATAAAGTGGTGATCCTAACTGACCTAAGACAGGACATTTTTACTAGGATTAAATGTCAGGAATAGTGAAAACTGAGTTTAAATGTTTTTGGCTCAGGTGTATGTAAACTTCTGACTTCAACTTTATACATACACACACTCCGGACTCCGACATTGCTTGTCCTAATACAGTATTTCTACATTTCTTAATTCCATTCTTTTAGACGTTTGTATTGTTAGATATTACTGCACTGTTGGAACTATGAACAGAAGCATTTCGCTACACCCGCAATAACATCAGCTAAATATGTGTATGCGACCAATCAAATATGATTTGATTCTATATCAGTACATTGGAGTTTAACCATATTATTTGCTGTAATATATGCTCTGCCTCTTCTGGAGGATGAAATTGGAATTGTAACCAACATTGTATGGCTTCATTTAAAAAGGGATACTTTAAACATGGTTCCATTGGAAATGATTGGTTTTAATCTGTATAATGGCAAAAATACCACTTTTGAACATTAGATGTGCCTCACTTTGTAGCCTGCTGGAAAATCAGTTTGGATTTAGATATAATTACGGCATAATGGAAGCTTTAAAAGAGACGTTAAATTCCTTAATATTGAATAGCTTATTTGTATTATTTTTTATATTGATCTTGTCTCATCGCTACAACTCCACAACCGGCTCTGGAGAGGCGAAGGTGAAGTCATGCGTCCTCCGAAACATGACCCGCGTAACCGCGCTCTTTAACACCCAGCAGCTTAACCCGGAAGCCAGCCGCACCAATGTGTCGGAGGATGTGTCAGCCTGCAGGCACCAGGCCCGCCACAAGGAGTCGCTAGAGCGTGGTGAGCCAAGTAAAGCCCCCCTGGCCAAACCCTCTTCTAACCCGGATGAAACTGGGCTGTCCTATGGGACTCCAGGCCACAGGTGGTTGTGGCACAGCCGGGAATGAACCCGGGTCTGCAGAAATGCCTTAGACTTCTGTGACTCTCTGGAGGCAATATTGAATAGCTGTATCCCTTTAAACTCATGTTCGTTATGTAAATATGTCCGTTTAACTTAATCTGGTTTGCCATTCCAAATAAAATGAAAGGGAAAAAAATCTTGCATGACTTGAGAAAAGATTCTCCTGGAGAGAGCCATGAATAAATATGTAAACTACGATATCACTAGAGAATTAGTGTTACTTTCCCGGAGATGGACAGGTGTTTCCCTCTACACGGTTTCAAGATCCTCTCTCTTTTGCAGTTTTCTATCGAAGTTAACAGTTGCAAGACGAGTGCTCAATTTGTCCGGCTTACACTACATGACCAAAAGTATGTGTACACATGCTGGTCGAACACTGCATTCCAAAATAATGAGCATTAATATGGAGTTGGTCCCCCCTTTTCTGCTATAACAGCCTCCACTCTTCTGGGAAAGTTTTCCACTAGATGTTAGAATAATGAGCCACAAGAGCATTAGTGACATCAGGCCCTGACATTGGATGATTAGGCCTGGCTTGCAGTCGACATTCCAATTAATCCAAAATGTGTTCTATATGGTTGAGGTCAGGGCTCTGTGCAGGCAAGTCAAGTTCTTCCACACCGATCTTGACGAACAATTTCTGTAGTGACCTCACTTTGTGCACAGGGGCATTGTTATGCTGATACAGGAAAGGTCCTTCCCTAAACTGTTGCCATAAAGTTGGAAGCACAGAATCGTCTGTTTGCTGTAGGGTTGAGATTTCCCTTCACTGGAACCATGAACAAAAAGCCCCAGACTATTATTCCTCTTCCACCAAACTTTACAGTTGGCACTGTGCATTGGGGCAGGTAGCATTCTCCTGGTGTCTGCCAAATCCAGATTTGTCCGTCGGACTGCCAGATGAAGAGTGATTCATCACTCCAGAGAATGCGTTTACACCACTCTAGCCGACGCTTGGCATTGCGCATGGTGATCTTGGGCTTGTGTGCGGCTGCTCAGCCATGGAAACCCATTTCATGAAGCTCCCTAAGAACAGTTGTTGTGCAGACATTGCTTCCAGGGGCAGTTTGGAACTCGGTAGCGAGTGTTGAAACCGAGGACAGGCAATTCTTACGCACAATGCACTTCAGCGGTCCAGTTCTGTGAACTTGTATAGCCTTCCACGTTGCGGCTGAGCTGTTGTTGCTCATAGACGTTTCCACCACACAATAACAGCACTAACAGTTGACCGGGGCAGCTCTAGCAGCGCAAAGCCATTGACAAACTGACTTGTTGGAAAGGTGGCATCCTATGACGGTACTAAATTGAAAGTCACTGAGCTCTTCAGTACGGGCCATTCTACTGGCAATGTTTGTCTATGGAGATTGCATGGCTGTATGCTCAATTATATACACCTGTTAGCAACATGTGTGGTTGAAATAGACAAATGTGAATGGATGTCCACATACTTCTGACCATGTAGTGTGAATACACACACTACCGTTCAAAAGTTCGGAGTTACTTAGAAATGTCCTTGTTTTTGAAAGAAAAGCTAATTTTTTGTCTATTAAAATAACATCAAATTGATCAGAAATACAGTGTAGACATATTTCTATGGAATATCTACATAGGAGTACAGAGGCCCATTATCAGCAACCATCACTCCTGTGTTCCAATGGCAAGTTGTGTTAGCTAATCCAAGTATATCATTTTAAAAGGCTAATTGATCATTAGATAACCCTTTTGCATTTTTTGTAACAGCTGAAAACTGCTGTTCTCATTTTTAAAAATCAATAAAACTGGTCTTCTTTAGACTAGTTGAGAGCACCAGCATTTGTGGGTTTGATTACAGGCTCAACAGGCAGCTTCATTAAATAGTACCCACAAAACACCAGTCTCAACGTCAACAGCGAAGAGGCGACACCGGGATGTTGGCCTTCTAGGCAGAGTTGCAAAGAAATGCTGCAGGGTGTTAATGACTAAAAGGTGTAGATTCACGTGCAGCAGATGTTAATTTCACCTTCGCAAAAGGCAGGAATCATTGTCACATGCAGGCAATGGTCATACACAGGCAGGCAAACAGGCAGTTGAATCAAAACTAGGACTGAAGGCTATAACTGGTTCTCACAAACAAGCTAGGAAAAGGCTTAGTAGAGTCAAAACTAACAATACCTCAAACAGAATGAAATTAACTAAATAAGGAGCTGATGAGACCAGATGAGTAACTAACACAGGTGAAATCAATGAACACAAAGAAACAGGGCTACGTTCAAGAACACAACGAAACAGAACAAGGTTGACTAAGAAAATAAATAAATACAGAACCTTACAATGTAGATAATTCATAAAAAATCTGCCTTTTCCAGCTACAATAATCATTTACAACATTGACAATGTCTACAATGTATTTCTGATCAATTTGATGTTATTGTAAATGGACAAAAAAAATAGATTTTCTTTCAAAAACAAGGACATTTCTAAGTGACCCCAAACTTTTGAATGGTAGTGTATATAGGGAAAGGGGGATACCTAGTCAGTTGTACAACTGAGTGCTTTCAACTGAAATGTGTCTTCCACATTTAAACCAACCCCTCAATCAGAGAGGTGAGAGGGGGGGGCTGCCTTAAATCGACATCCATGTCTTCGGCGCCCGGGGAACAGTCGGTAAACTGCCTTGCTCAGGAGCAGAACGACAGATTTTTACCTTGTCAGCTCGGGGATTCGATCCAGTAACCTTTTGGTTACTGGCCCAATGCTTTACCCACTGGGCTACATACTCAGGGCAGAGCACCACCTGTTTTGCATGTTATTTTAGCACTAATTCGTGTCACAAATCAGTTTGCAAACTATGTAAAAATACATTTATTTTGTGAATAAAGCCACATAAAAACATGGTCTCTTTTTTGTTTTCTTGAGTAAGACAGCTCCAAAATGAAAGTGTTTCAGCCTAGCTCAGTACTTTCTGTGGTGGAGGGGCATCCAGCGGAAAACAGAGCATAGGGGTTGGTAATGTTCTTTATTTGCTCTGTGATTGTTCTGTCACGCGCTGGGACACTATGTCACTGCAGAATCCATAGGGAGTGCTAGGCAGTTCAAGCCCCCTTGGGTGCTGCCATAGATTTACATCAGAAGTGCCCATCCAAGAAGGCTCAAGGTCATTGGCCACAGAGAAAATGATAAAACTCCAGATAAAACTCCAAGATAGCCCAGAATAAGCTGATCAGGATAGTATTGAAGTCCAGGTAGTCACATAGGCAGGAGCTGCTTTCAGGAAATCAACTGGCTGCCTGTTGAGGCTAGGGTGTCCCAGATTAGACTTGGTTTACAGGAGTATGAATGGTTCTGCGACCAGATATCTAACTGATTACTTTCCCCGTGTTAGGGATGCACACAATCACAGCACCAGATCAAGTGTTGCTAATGTGTGCTTATACAGGTTCAGGAGTAATGCTGGGAATGCTACTTCATTGTATACTGGAGCCTCATAGTGAAATGAGTTGCCTTTGCCCATAAAAATGACATCCTCTCTGGGCAGCTTTAAAAAAAAGAATGTGAAAAACTGTTTGTTGTCTTCTGTGCCCATTTGAATGAACCCTACGATGTAACTGCAATGAGATGGATTGTCTTTTTTGTTTTTGTACTTATCCTACTGTTCTGACTTGTGTACAGGGAGAATACTGTAAGAATGGCCCATGTTCTGAATTCTGTCGTTGAATATTTCAAAAGTGCTGAACAAAATATTTATCTAAACTCGCTCATTAAAGTCTTAATAAAATGACGGATTGCCTCTCATCCACTCATTGTTCCCATATGCTATAGTTTGTACATCTCAATTGTTATAGGCCTATTGCTTACATATGTCTGTCTCTCTCATTAGTATCTCATTCATCCTTTTAGACAATGTTGGAATGATTTCATTGTTTTGCTTACTTTGTGTATTATAATTAGCGTATGTGCTCCTCTTGACAAGGAGGAGATACTATATAATGTTGTTGAGTCTGTAAACCATGTTCGCCAGTGGCAGTCTCTTCCCATTCAAATATTTGTTTTTGACAAAGTTCAGTAACAGACCCATGTAATTCCAGTTGATATTGCGAGGGTGGTTTTGCGCTGTCTGTGCGTCTGTATATTGTATATAAAAGTGGATCCTAATGATTGTATTTTCCTTCCTTTTTAGAACACATAGGCCTAATAAAATCTCTCTCTCAAGTTAAGGCCTCAACACCATGCTGAATTTATCTGAAATAACTTCTGTCGGTGTCCATTTTGAAAGTGCTGAACAAAATCGGAGCTCTTTTTCTTGTACTTGCTTATACTTGGGAGTTGAAGTGTAAATGAGAAAACTATTAACATTATGCATTTACTGAACATTAATGTAATAATGTTTGTGTATGGTTCAAATATCAAAACTCATTTTGGCGTTTGTTTTATTTAAGGAGAATACATAATTTAACCACATTTGTTGAAGCTAGCCAGACATGTCTGCTAGCAGTAAATAAGGCTGAATGAACTGTTTAGCTGCCAGGCTTCATGGTACTTAAAGGAAAGCTCTGCTGTTAGGGCTTACACAAAGATTTGCATGCTAAAATCGCCACTGTATAAATACAGTATATATACATACTACCGTTCAAAAGTTTGGGGTCACTTAGAAATGTCCTTGTTTTTGAAAGAAAATATCATTTTTAGTCCATTAAAATAACATTAAATTGATAAAAAAAATACAGTGTAGACATTGGTAATGTTGTAAATGACTATTATAGCTGGAAACGGCTGATTTTTAATAGAATATCTACATATGCGTACAGATGCCCATTATCAGCAACCATCACTCCTGTGTTCCTCCTCTCTGGATGGAGATCGTAGTTCAGGATCATATCACCTCCACCTTAAATGGCACCCTGGACACACTGCAATTTGCATACACCAAGCTGGCTCTATGGACGGGGACCGTAGATCCGGAGAGCGCCATGATTCTGTGAAACAGAGTTTGTTACAGTCCCTGATGTCTCTCTGGATGGAGATCCTCGCCCTGAGCTCATCTACTTTATTGTCCAGGGACTGAACATTAGCGAGTAATATACTCTGAAGCAGTGGATGGACTAAAATACCACGCCGAATATCTCCTTTATGCCAGTGGCCTCTTGGAGCAGGCTCTGGGATAAGTTCAATTGCCTTGGGGGATACGAACAAAGGATCCAATTCAGTAATTTCTAGTCAAAATGCTGGTGATGATATCCAAAAGTTTTTTCCGGCTGTATATAATAATGCAAAAAATGTTATGGGCTAATAATATGAGAAATAACACCAAAAAAATCATAATAATACTGCAAAGATGCTTAGGAGCCAGAAACAAGGTGGCCATGTCTATTGGCGCCATATCTCAGAGGAAAGACATATTTACTTTTTTTTTTTAAAGGCATAAGGAAGGTATCATGTTTATTAATTAAATTGTAAAGAAGGTTGGTAAAATTGTCACACAAGCGATTAACAAAAGGTTTATGGAGACGTATGCTCAATACAAAAGTATAACCAACTCAACACAGCTCTGCCACATAAACAGAAGAGGCAATGACTGAAAAGAGAAAGGAATACAATTGGTTTGTCTGCCTCCAATGAGAACCCATGCATGGCTTAAAATGACTAGTATAAATCGTATGTGCAGTTGAAGTAACAAGTTTACACATACCTTGGCCAAATACATTTAGACTCAGTTAACAATTCCTGACATTTAATCCGACTAACAATTCCCTGTCTTAGGTCAGTTAATATCACCACTTTATTTTAAGAATATGAAATGTCAGAATAATAGTAGAGAAAATTATTTATTTCAGCTTTTATTTCTTTCATCACATTCCCAGTGGGTCAGAAGTTTACATACACCCAATTAGTATTCGGTAGCATCGCCTTTCAATTGTTTAACTTGGGTCAAACATTTTGGGTAGCCTTCCACAAGCTTCCCACAATAAGTTGGGTGAATTTTGTCCCATTTCTCCTGACAGAGCTGGTGTAACCGAGTCAGGTTTGTAGGCCTCCTTGCTCGCACACCCTTCAGTTCTGCCCACAAATTCTCTATAGGATTGAGGTCAGGACTTTGTGATGGCCACTCAATACCTGGACTTTGGAAGTATGGTTGGGCTCTTTGTCCATTTGGAAGACCCATTTGCGACCAAGCTTTAACTTCCTGACTGATGTCTTGAGATGTTGCTTGAATATATCCACATCATTTTCCTCCCTCATGATGCCATCTATTTTGTGAAGTGCACCAGTCCCTCCTGCAGCAAAGAACCCCACAACATGATGCTGCCACCCCAGTGCTTCACGGATGGGATGGTGTTCTTTGGCTTGCAAGCCTCCCCCTTTTTCCTCTAAACATAATGATGGTCATTATGGCCAAACAGTTCTATTTTTGTTTCATCAGACCAGAGGACATTTTGCAGTTGCAAACTGTAATCTGGCTTTTTTTATGGCGGTTTTGGAGCAGTGGCTTCTTCCTTGCTGAGCGACCTTTCAGGTTGTCGATATAGGTCTTGTTTTACTGTGGATGTAGATCATTTTGTACCTGTTTCCTCCAGCATCCTCCTCCAGGTCCTTTGCTGTTGTTCTGGGATTGATTTTCACTTTTATTTAGGAGACAGAACGCGTCTCCTTCCTGAGCAGTATGACGGGTGCATGGTCCCATGGTGTTTATACTTACGTACTATTTTTTGTACAGTTGAACGTGGTACCTTCAGGCATTTGGATGAACCAGACTTGTGGAGGTCTTGGCTGATTTCTTTTGATTTTCCTATGATGTCTAGCTGAGGCACTGGGTTTAAAGTTGGGCCTTGAAATACATCTACAGGTACAACTCCGATTGACTCAAATGATGTCAATTAGCCTATCAGAAGCTTCTAAAGCCATGACATCATTTTCTGGAATTTTCCAAGCTGTTTAAAAGGCACAGTCAACTTAGTGTATGTAAACTTCTGACCCACTGGAATTGTGATACAGTGAATTATAAGTGAAGTGGAAAAATTACTTGTGTCACGCACAAAGTAGATGTCCTAACCAACTTGCCAAAACTATAGTTTGTTAACAAGAAATTTGTTGAGTGGTTGAAAGACAAGTTTTAATGACTCCAACCTAAGTGTATGTAAACTTCCGACTTCAACTGTATCAGTTTCACTTAAAGTCGAGAGGTTTGACAACTATGCTGCATAAAATTCAAGATAGTTGGAAACAGCTTTTTTTTTTTTTTTTTTTTTTTTAAATGTGCCAATACCATGACATCGGGGTTATAAACTGACATAGAAAACAACAATTGACGCATCAATCTGATCTTCTCAGTTTAAACTATTATATAAAATTCTTGCCGCAAATAAGTATGCTCAGTATATGGGGCATTGAACAGTCAGCTCTGTGCAGACTCTGCCACAAGGAAACAGAATCAAAAGAGCATCTCTTTTGGTGACTCGCTTTTGGAGTCAGGTCCTGGAGTGGTTAAGGCAAGTCATATTGTCTGTGTTCAGATGGACCTATAAACAGTATTACTGTTAGGAGATCTGAAAAACCACCATCAACTAATGGGAAACATGATTATACTCTTAGGTAAAATATTTATTTTAAGGGAAATCTCAGTAGAAATTGTACAAATTAGAGGTTCAAGAGTGGTCCCAGAGTGGTGTGGCGTAAAAAAAAAAAATCTTGGACGACCTGCAATTCCATGAATCTGATTGGTCAAGACACGCAAAGAGCCTGCAGCAGCACTCCGATGTGAAGGGCAGAGAAATTGGACGCGATTTGTTAAATCACCAGGCAAGGTAATGCTTAGTGTTAATATATTTTATTTCACCTGATTGAAAAGTGCTGTGGCAAATGCCGTCTCACTACACTATTTTTCGGTGTCCCTGCCCTTGTAAGACAATCACAGTAAAAATAGGATGTGTTGCAAAACCAAATAGTAAAAGGGTAGTGAACTGGCAAAGATGCGTTGGTCTGTAGACACCTGAGTGTTGGAATTAAGATCAGAGCGTACAGTATATGTGAGTGAAAATAGCTGTAAGGAGAAGTAGAAGACATACTGTTGTCTGTCAGTTTACTCCAATCGGGGGAGGAGTAGTAGGGGTAGCCCTTTCCTGCAGTCAAATGACCTACTGGCCTCATGGGTGGAATGTAAAGAATATTTTTCAGAATTTTATAACAAATAAACATCATTTAAAAAACCTGTGTCTATGTCAAACAGTTTTGTTATATTTCCGTCTTCTGTGATGTATTTATCACTTTTAAAACAATGGGTTACCAACATATTCAAATAATGATTGACATATTGTCATTAAAAACTTTATTTTGCATGAATTTATTCATACCATTTCATCCTTCCACAATATATAGCCCTGACACAAATCTAGGGTTGCTACCCAAGGCGGCTGGTCGTTTGTTCTATTGGTTCGGTTGCCAGAGTCTTTTTGTTCTGTTTCTATGGACGCGACCCAGTCGTTCGTTCTAACGGCTCCATTGCCATACTGGCTGGCAACATTCTTATCCCTTGCTTGCAAGCTAGCCAAGTACGGATAACTCAGAGTCATGTCAAACTTAAAAAATAATAACAACAGTAGCTGCATTTGCAATTGTTTAAGATGTTTTCTAGTGACATTTATTTGGATAAATACGTAACAATGAGCTAATGAGAAGCGATTTCGTCTGGTACAGAAAATGTGTTCTCTAGTCAGGACACTGTTGTTCAGAGGAGCTAGCCAACAGCACAG
The DNA here is from genome assembly GCF_036934945.1 of Oncorhynchus masou masou. NCBI lineage: Eukaryota > Metazoa > Chordata > Actinopteri > Salmoniformes > Salmonidae > Oncorhynchus > Oncorhynchus masou. The sequence goes on from NC_088242.1 coordinate 55,573,179, forward strand.
CCAACAGCACAGCCAACACAATCACTTCAAACACTGAAGCTGTAAGACTGCAAACTCGCTGCACTTCGTTTCTTTATAACTTTTTATTTATTCATATAAAATTATGCCAGCTGATTCATGATTTTTACTGGCTGAGAAACGCTGCCTGCCTGCCTGTCTTGTCCCGACTCCTACACCTTCATTACTATGGGACAGCTGGAGATCGAATATTGAAACAATGTTGCAAATGTCGGAGAGGCAGACCGCAAGGTTGATACAAATCTCAGCTGTTGAAAATGAAATGTTAGTCTAAAAGAAATGTGAGGTTATGTTTTTAATAGTGGAGATCAACTTTATACATTTGCCTGGCTGGACTGATGAGACAGTGGATTGCACAGTCAGATGGAACAGAGTAAATAGGCATTTTAACGTCATAGATTTAGCCAGTGGTAATTTGTGGAATAGACACAGGCTGGAATGCGCTTTTAACCAATAATCATTCAGGATTAGACCCACCCGTATAAATAAATTGTAATATTGGGATGCAAACTCAAAATTGTATACATTTCAACTCTATATCTGACATGGTACAGGTGTTTTCTTTTTTAAGACCATAACCATGTCGGTGTGGTCTACACGTTTGTTTCAAAATAGATTTGTTTAAGACTACCAAGAAACACTGTGCCCCTGATTTAGCCCACTGCAGTAAAAGGTTAAAATAAAGTGCATGGGCAGATACTCCAAACAAGGTGCTTGCTCAGCAATGTTCCCTCTAAGCTATACCCGAGACTGCTCAATATACCCGAGACTGCTCAATATACCCGAGACTGCTCAATATACCCCAGACTGCTCAATATACCCGAGACTGCTCAATATACCCGAGACTGCTCAATATACCCGAGACTGCTCAATATACCCCAGACTGCTCAATATACCCCAGACTGCTCAATATACCCGAGACTGCTCAATATACACCAGACTGCTCAATATACACCAGACTGCCGCGCAGCCTCCCCCAGGACTGCTGCGCAGCCTCTCCCAGGACTGCCCCAGGACTGCCCCAAGACTGCCGCGCAGCCTCCCCGAGGACTGCCGTGCAGCCTCCCCCAGGACTGCCGCGCAGCCTCCCCCAGGACCGCCATGCAGCCTCCCCCAGGACTGCCCCAGGACTGCCGCGCGGAAATATCAGCCCACAGAGAGAACGAGATTGAACTTCACTCAACTTTCTAGAGCAGTGGCCACCAACTGGCCGATCTCCAAGGCATTGGCAGGGTAGCCTAGTGGTTAGAGCGTTGGACTAGTAACCGGAAGGTTGCAAGTTCAAACCCAATAGCTGACAAGGTACAAATCTGTCGTTCTGCCCCTGAACAGGCAGTTAACCTACTGTTCCTAGGCCGTCATTAAAAATAAGAATTTGTTCTTAACTGACTTGCCTAGTTAAATAAAAGGTAAACATGTTTTTTTATCCTAGTCGATCGGCAAACATTCCTGTAAAAAAACAACAACGATAAAGCCTTGTGTTCCCCAGCTTCTCCATGAAGGCCTTCCATACACGTGATTTGAATTGGGGACCGCGATCGGAGATAATATCCTCTGGAAGGCCAGTGCCTCAGTGATCTGGATAGCAGTATGGAGACCAGAGAGAGGGATGACACGGAGTGACTTAGAGAATCTGTCCACTATCGCAAAAATGGTGGTAAAACCATCAGAAGAGGGGAGATCAGTGACAAAATAAATGGACTGATGAGACCAGGAACGCTGAGGGATGGGAAGGGGAAGGAGTTTCCATGCTGGAGTGTTCTGGGAGTTTTTGGATTGGGCACATACGGAACAGGAGTTGACATCCTGCACCAAGGTGGGCCACCAATACTTTCCAGAGATGGACTGAATGGTGCGGGTCATACCTGGATGTCCAGCGACAACAGCTGTGTGCACCCAGGTCTCGAACAGCTGTTGTGCACCCAGGACTCGAACAGCTGTGTGCACCCAGGACTCGAACAGCTGTGTGCACCCAGGACTCGAAAGGGCGGAATTATGGGGCACTCAAGACAGGAACCTCTCCCAAATTGTAGAAACAGGACAGGGAATCGGCTTTGATGTTTTTTTTTAACCTGGGCGATATGTCAGCGTGAAATCAAATCTGGTGAAGAACCCACCTGGCTTGACACAGTGGCCTCCATCATTCTTAAACGGAAGAAGTTTGGAACTATCAAGACTCTTCCTAGAGCTGGCCACCCGACCAAACTGAGTAATCAGGGGAGAAGGGCCTTGGTCAGGGAGGTGACCAAAAACCCTCTGTTCACTCTGTCAGAGCTCCAGAGTTCCTCTGTGGAGATGGGAGAACCTTCCAGAAGGACAGAAGGTAGAGCGCTCGACAGAAGCCACTCCTCAGTAAAAGAAACATGACAGCCTGCTTGGAGTTTGCCGATTGGGAGACGAGGGAAAGATGAACGGAGCAAAGTACAGCAAAATCCTTGATGAAAACCTGCTCCAGAGCGCACTCAGGAGCTCAGACTGGGTCGAAGGTTCACCTTCCAACTGGACAACGACCCTAAGCACACAGCCAACACAATGCAGGAGGGGCTTTCAAGACAAGTCTCTGAATGTCCTTAAGTGGCCCAGCCAGAGCCCCGACTTGAACCCGATCGAACATGCCTGGAGAGACCTGAAAATAGCTGTCCAGTAACACTCCCCATCCAACCTGACAGAGCTTGAGAGGATCTGCAGAGAAGAATGGGAGAAACTCCCCAAATACAAGTTTGCCAAGCTTGTAGCGTCATACCCAAGAAGACTCATGGCTGTAATCGCTGCTAAAGGTGCTTCAATAAAGTGCTGAGTAAAGGGTCTGAATACGTAAGTAAATGTCCTATTTTTTTTTGTTGTCATTATGGGGTATTGTGTGTAGATTAATGAGGGGGAAAAAACATTTTAGAATAAGACTGTAACGTAACAAAACGTAGAAAAAAATCAAGGGCTCTGAATACTTTCCGAATGCACTGTATAACCTTATTTAATAACAAGAGATTTGAGCGTGGCTACTGCTATGTAGGACTCTAAATGGTCGCCCATCTTTTCAACTCACCTAAGAGTAGATGCACAATGTACACAGTAGCCTCCAGCAGAGTGCATCGAGCCAATCCACCATTACTGACTGGGCGACATATTAGATTTATATTTGGCTTTCTACACATCCTCCTCTCCTTGGGTACTCATACATTCAAAGGACATAATTGTATCTTTCTGAAAACAGAACGTGAGAGATGTAGGCTGCATTAACCGTGACTATTTCTTAAGAGAGGGGAGAAGGGAGCTGTTTTTCTGAAAAAGCATAAAGTAGCTTGAGAGAGAGAGAGAGAGAGAGAGAGAGAGAGAGAGAGAGAGAGAGAGAGAGAGAGAGAGAGAGAGAGAGAGAGAGAGAGAGAGAGAGAGAGAGAGAGAGAGAGAGAGAGAGAGAGAGAGAGAGAGAGAGAGAGAGAGAGAGAGAGAGAGAGAGAGAGAGAGAGAGAGAGAGAGAGAGAGAGAGAGCGCAGCTAAGAGGGACCTTTTACTGAGACCAAACGGCCGGGGAAAGATGCTTCTTTGATCTTTTTTTTATTTTTAAATCACACAGGAAGAGAAGGCCAAAACCCATCCTTTATTGATAGAACCCACTGGGCGCACACTGCTTGAATCAACGTTGTTTCCACGTCATTTCAATTACGTTGCACCAAGGTGGAATAGACGTTGAGTCGACATCTGCAAAAATAAAGCCCTGGACGATCAAAGCACAGCGAGCATGACATGCAGGAGGTTTGGCCGGATCAGGAGGAAGAAAAACAACTACGCAAACTGGGAAGGTTGCTTCACAAGAACTTAAAAGCAAATTAATAACACACTTGGACAATGGACACCACATCAGAGAGAAAGAAAAGTACTAAAATCAACAACAAATATCATATACCCAGATAAGCACCCCAGTACTGGGGACATTTAGTGGCGCTGGCACACCTAAATACTACAAAACATGCTTTCCTTACCCGTCCTGAAAAGTGAGCTGCCTCGATGCTGGTAACATTTCCTAATTGTGTATCTTATATAAGCCCCACATTCAAACACCTGAAACCTCATCAGCAGCGAATTCAGGCAACGGCAGTTTGAAAGAATGCCAAAGATGTAGCTATCTTGAAGAGCAAGAGTCTTAATGTGCTGTTCCACTCTACAGAATGCCTTAGCATTGTGTACCATTGGACTTGTTGCCTTACGGAAGCAGTCCAGTGTGGTAGATCCATGGACCAGCCTAGTCTGAACCGTGGAGTAAGTCTGCTTCTGGTTAAATGCCCCGGAGATCGCTAGCATAACGACTTCCCTTGGCTCATCTGGTTCAGGGCCTACATCCAAAATGACACACTGTTCCCTATATAGTGCACTACTTTTGACCAGGGCCCATAGGGCACTCATAGTAGTAGTGCACTATATATAAGGAAAAAGGTGCCATTTTGGCACACAGCCAGGGTGAACTTTTGGAGGCCCGGAGAGAATCGTTTCCTGCCATCGTATAGTCGTTGTATAGTCATTGAGGACTGAGTCAACAAATGTTCCGGATACATTCAGACTCAACAAAAGCAAAAGACAGAAACATTCAATGTTTTTGCCGGTGACATTCAAGGAATTGTTCTGGGTGGTATAACGTTGAAAACAATAACTGAACAGTGGCTGAACATGGCTAGTGAGCCTGTTTGCGTAGGACAGCATAGAACAGTGCATAGATGAATACCTGTTCCCCTATTTTATGACCCTTTCCATAATGTTTCTCAGCTGTTAATATGACCCTTCTACTGAGACGATATACAGGTAACTGACAAAATAGAGGAAACACCGACATAAAGTATCTTAACAGGGCGTTGGACCACCACGAGCCAGAACAGCTTCAATGCACCTTGGCGTAGATACAAGTGTCTGGAACTCTATTGGAGGAATGAGACACCATTCTTCCACGAGAAATTCCGTTATTTGGTGTTTTGTTGACGGTGGTGGAAAACGTTGTCTCATGCTTGGGTTGAGTTCTGGTGAACAGACGGCCATGGCATATGGTTTACATCGTTCTCATGCTCATCAAACCATTCAGTGACCAGTCAATGCCCCCATCCACAGGGCATATCATCCTACGGCCAAAATAACAGCCTGCCCAGCATTTTTATACATGACACTAAGCCTAATGGGATGATAATTGCTTAATTAACTCAGGAACCACAACTATGTGGAAGCACCTGCTTTCAATAGACGCCGATTCCATTATAGTAGCAGTTACCCGTACATACTAACATTGCTCTGCGTCACCTTGTCCAACAGTGTGACTTTTCTTTACACGAATAAGTGGGTCTCATTACCTGTGCCGCTCGCCCTGCACTGCTCTCCCTCCCACTCTCAGTCACAGTGTCAACCCCCTTCACCGGTCTGGTCAGAGACACACTCCCTTGGCAGCTTTGTGTCAATCTACACCATGCGGTCACTGTGTGGTGTGACACACGCCCACGTCCCCCCCCCCCCCCATTATAGGCTTCAGTACCTAAACAAGTCGCCCAAGAGTTGGAGGCTGTTCTACGGCTCTACTTTGAACTTTCAAACATAAAAATTATCGGTTTCAGCTGCCTAATATACATATTATATTGTTTGTCTAAAAGGCGTGGCTTCATGCTATCAAACAAGCCAACGGGTGTAATATTTGAATGATAGTGAATCAGGCAGACATTCACATTGTGAATAGAAAATATTAACTCCATATAGGCAACATTTTTTCAGATTTGATTTTACATGCTTCTTGTCTGCCTCGAATGACATGAAATAGGATTTATGTCAAGCAAAAGGTCGGCGGACTGGGAGACTTGACTTCAGCGGGCACAAATTGCACCTGTGTGGTTTCTGCAGTGCATCTCCCAACGCAGCTGTTTGTTTCAAGCCGCGTAGAATGGCCGAAAAGCTCTCTCCCACTTGATGAAAGACGGAGTGAAATATGAAGTGGCCATAATGAAAGAGCTGTGGTCCCAGAAAAGGTGGAGGAGAGAGAGAGAGGGGTGGAGGAGAGGGAGAGAGGGGTGGAGGAGAGGGAGAGAGGGGGGGAGGAGAGGGAGAGAGGGGTGGAGGAGAGGGAGAGAGGGGGAGGAGAGGGAGAGAGGGGGGGAGGAGAGGGAGAGAGGGGTGGAGGAGAGGGAGAGAGGGGGGGAGGAGAGGCACCAATAAAAAGAGTGGAGGTTATAGAGAGGCCTTGGATCAAAGGGTAGCTCGCCCTCGCAGAGGGGAGAATAAAACAGCCCTCTACACCGCTGGTCAGACACCAGCACTCCCTCCTTTTGGCACGGCCCCTGACAGAGAGTGAAACCCACCCCACTAGGAAAGGAGAGAACATTGTCCTGGCTGGTTAAGTACTAGGTTACCTCCACGGACACAAGGGTAACCGTCCACACGCAACCCAACGTGCTGAACAACATCTGTAATGTACAGGCGTGTTGGCGAACTACAGGAACATACCGTGGAGTCATAAAACCTGGAACTTGTACGAGAAACCCATCACACTGTCTCAGGCTGGCTGGATACTACACAAGTAACCTCCACATGCACGAGGATAATAGGGTCCACACACCCGCAAGCGCACGCGCACACACACTCAGCTCGACGTGCTGAACCACCTCTGCACTATACAGAAGGCGGTGTTACTTTTAGCTATAAAATGTTGTCTTAAGGAATATTCATTTGTAATACATTGTTTATCCTAAACAAATCCCAGGCTACAAACTCGTGACATATTCTTAGTATAGACAGAATTTCAGAGCAAAACCTTCAGGGACCATATGATAAAGAGAGTGTTGGGCCGATTTACTACAATAAGTAATGTATCGAATAATGCATCCTAGTAATAATGGAGACACGGTGCTTTCATGTGTTTCTCTATGTCAAATGACATAAAACTCTGTGGCATTCGGATACATGCAATGTACAAAGACTAAGGCTGGAATTCAATAGTTGCAGATTATGGTCCCCCCCCCCCCAATTGTACTTGCAAAATCCGCTATCTGCAACGATTAAATTCCGGCCTATGGTGAGTGGCTGTACTACCTCAGTTACTGAACATATGTATGTAAAGTTTATCCCATTTTTATGTAGAGAGTGGCAGTTACTACTACTCGCCTTAAAAGATAGCATGATTGACAGATGCCAATAAAATGAAATCAGTGCCCTCACGAGGCAAGCAGGGTTGTTTAACTCAAATCAAATCTTATTGGTCGCATTCACATATTTAGCAGATGTTCATGTTTGTTGGCTGTCTCACTGCACTGTAGGTGACTGACAATGCTGCATGGTCAAACTTAACATGCTGCTCAGCCAGCCTTTTGATGGTGTGCGAGTGCATGTGTTTTTGCGTTCGTTGATTTTGATCTCTGTCATTATCTCCAAGGGCATTTAAGGGCTCTAAAGGAACATCAGATAACCATCACAATTAACTCTGCGGATCAATAGTTCCTGGCGCCAGGCTAAATGTTTTGCACTGGGCCGAGCGGCCGCGCGCCCTTATTACAGGAAGTTATTGAGGTGAGCATCAGGGCGGAGAAGACAACACACGGCTACCAGAACCAGCTGTAGTCGAGAGAGAGAGAGAGAGAGAGAGAGAGAGAGAGAGAGAGAGAGAGAGAGAGAGAGAGAGAGAGGTCTGGAGAGAGAGAGAGAGGTCTGGAGAGAGAGAGAGAGAGAGAGAGAGAGGTCTATAGAGAGAGCGAGAGAGAGGTGTCGAGAGAGAGAGAGAGAAAGAGAGAGGTCTATAGAGAGAGCGAGAGAGGTGTCGAGAGAGAGAGAGAGAGAGCGCGTGAGCCGCGAGAGCGAGAGAGCGCGAGAGCGAGAGAGCGAGAGAGAGAGTGCGAGAGAGGTGTCGAGAAAGAGAGAGAGAGGTCGAGGTGTCGAGAGAGAGATGTCGAGGTGTCGAGAGAAAGAGAAAAGTCGAGGTGTCGAGAGAGAGAAGTCGAGGTGTCGAGAGAGAGGAAGAGAAAGAGACAGTCCAGCGGGCTTGAGAACATTTAACCTTATTGCAGTATATTTGTCCTCCTTAATAGAGGACAATGGAGAAACGTGAAGCTGGTCATAGCAAAGATAAAATGATGCACAATACACCACAGATAGGCTAGTCTTAGCACATAAGACCTGTACACATGGTAATACACCACAGATAGGCTAGTCTTAGCACATAAGACCTGTACACATGGTAATACACCACAGATAGGCTAGTCTTAGCACATAAGACCTGTACACATGGTAATACACCACAGATAGGCTAGTCTTAGCACATAAGACCTGTACACATGGTAATCTCAGGAAAATATACTACACAAAACTCAGTCACTTCCTAGATAATAAGATTTAAATAAACTATTTTGAAACCATTTATTTTGAACACTCTACAAGGAATTCAAATTCTATTGCACTTTTACAACAAAGGGGAACATCAGCAACAAAAGACATCAAAAGACATCAATACATGCATTTCCTTTCATGTTTCCTTTCTGTTATAAGTTAGAAAACACTTTTCAATTAGTTGCCTTGATCCTTTCCATCCCAGGGGTGACATCATGGAATGTGTATTATTCTGTGTACCATTTTACAGGACAACCTATAAAATATATGCTTAGCCCTAGATGGTATGACTGTGAATACGGAATGGAAACATCAACATAATCATCGAATGTTTAGCTAGTTTGTCCACGTTTTATTCGTTGAAGAAAATAAATATGCTAAAACATACTAGTGCACGCACACCCATGAGATTGGTTCTGTTTCATGCCCGGGATGACTTCGAAACCTTTATTGGAGTGATTATAGTACAGCGTAACAAAAATACTGCAGTGTTACACAAGATATTTGCAGTACCACCTACCAATCTATAAATTACACCTCCGTAATCTATTATGGGTCAGATGGTAATCTGAATCAGGGTTAGTTTGGCAGCTGGGGTGAAAGAGGAGCAATTACAAAAGAGGAAACCAAGTCTAAATGTACCCTAAACCAGCAGCTTGGATATATGCTGAAGGAGAAGGACAGAGTACCATCTAAACACACTCCCAAGGAAGGGTGGGGGAGGGAGGGGGCATTCATTCAAGAGAAAACGTGTTGGCCACTAAGAAAGCTTTTTGTAGAGTGTTTAAACACTAAATCCGGGAAGGGGCCATCTGAGTGGAAGACTATCATCTGCATATAAATGCTTGAGAGAGCTTGCATGAGCAGGAGGAAATTGAAAGGAGCGGGGGGCTTGGATCAAGCCTTGGGGTACTCCCTTGGTGACAGGCAGTAGCTGAGAGAGCAGAGGTTCTGACTTTACACATTGCACTCTTTGAGAGAGGTAGTTAGCAAACCAGCCCAAAGACCCCTCAGAGATATCAATACTAGCTGACCCACAAGAATGGAATGGTCTACCGTGTCAAAAGCTTTGACCAAGTCAATAAAAATAGCAGCACAACATTGGTTAGAATCAAGGGCAGCGGTGACATAATTTAGAACCTTAGACATGATGCCCCTGACAGCTGATAGATCAGAGCCTCCTATTGATTGGCACTAAATAGAGTGATTGATGGATCGGCTTTAAAATGATTGTGTGACTCAGAGAGGACTGAGGAGGAGAGAAGTGAATCTGGACTTACAGCTAGTCTATTGGTATAAGTACGAAAAGGACAGGGAGGAGTATGTGAAGGAGAAACTACAGTCAATGAGGAAGAAGAGGAGGTGGTTGACAAAGAAGAAGAGGAAGAAGAAAATGAGGTAGAGGAGGAAGAAAAGGAAGAGAAGGAGGAGAGAATTAGGAAAAAGGGGAAAGACTATTTCTCTTGGAAGCAGATGCACAGAGAGCCAAGGCTCTGGTATAGTTAGTCATGGCCCCCCTCATGTCTGAGAATTGCTCTCGGAGCTTAATCACGGCATTCGGCTTGTGCTGTACGTTAGACCTGATCCAGCCAGGCTCTGTGGCTACATCTGGATCAGGTCACACGTCCCTAAGCTACACTCCTCAGAGTGGATGCCAGGATCAATACTATGGGTATTAACCGATCCTCATTGAGGCGCACACGCACACCCTTTCTCTTGTTATGGTACTGAACAGTGGGGCTGCAACTAAGGTGATGCAACTGTGACACTATTTCATAGAGCAGGACACTTCCACCTCCTTTTCGCAGTGGTGTTTCACCCCCTTGCTTCCCTGAGTGCATTAGTAAGTGACTAGTCCCTTGTGATCTGCATTATAGAGTCAAGCTCTACTGATTTCTCCTGAACAGACAACGTGTCTGTGCATTAAACAATTTCTTCAACAGCGGGAGAGTTAGTATAGGTTAGCTGAAAGCCAGTCAGCTGGAAGAGCATTACCTACAGTGCCTTCGAAAGTGGTCAAACCCTTTACTCAGTACTTTGTTGAAGCACCTTTGGCAGCAATTGCAGCCTCCCGAAGCCACTCCTGTGTTGTCTTGGCTGTGTGCTAAGGGTCGTTGTCCAATTGGAAGGTGAACCTTCACCCCCAGTCTGAGGTCCTGAGCAGGTTTTCATCAAGGATCTCTCTGTACTTTGCCCCGTTCATCTTTCCCCTCGATCCTGACTCGTCTCATAGTCCCTGCTGCTGAAAAACATCCCCACAGCATGATGCTGCCACCACCATGCTTCACTGTAGGGATGGTGCCAGGTTTCCTCCATATGTGACACTTGGCATTCAGGCCAAAGAGTTTAATCTTGGTTTCATCAGATCAGAGAATCTTGTTTCTCATGGTCTGAAAAGGTGCCTTTTGGCACACTCCAAGCGGTCACCTCTTTGACCAAGTCCCTTCTTCCCGATTGCTCAGTTTGGCCGAGTGCCAGCTCTTGGAAGTGTTGGTGGTACCAAACTTCTTCCGTTTAAGAATGGAGGCCAATGTGTTCTTGGGGGCCTTCAATACTGCAGAAATTGTTTGGTACCCTTCCCCAGATCTGTGCCTAGACACAATCCTGTCTCGGAGCTCTACGGAGAATTCCATCGACCACATGGCTTGGTTTTTGCTCTGACATGCACTGTCAACTGTGGGACCTTATAGAGACAGGTGTGCCTTTCCAAATCATGTCCAATCAATTGGATTTACCACAGGTGGACTCCAATCAAGTTGTAGAAACATCTCAAGGATGATTAATGGACACCGGATGCACCTGATCTCAATTTCGAGTCTCATAGCAAAGGGTCTGGATACCTATTATAAGAATGGTATTTCAGTTTTTAGGAATAAACAAAGGCTTTGATTTCTGGTGAAAACAGATGGACAGGGGAAACTCTACTCTACTGTGGTGTCCAAACTTGTGAAACATGGATCTCTGTAATTGTTTCAGATTTGCTCTGGTCCAATCAAATGTGGGGTTGTTTTTTTGGGTGCGGAGCTCATTACAATAATAGCCCGTGTGTGGAATGATACCCAAATTCATACCCATAATTATGCATTTCTGTATATGGTCAGGGACCCATGATGAAATTCCGTTACCATAATTCTGTTATCAGATGTAAATCCACTTCACCTACTGTAGTTCAATAACCAAAATATATATTTTTTCAAACTCAAGTAGTCATGTCATAGCTGACACCCCCATTCTTCCTGCAGACATCTTTGAATCTTAATTTGAGTTTTTGGAAAATGTGGTCACAAACTGAGGGAGATTTTACCGTAATTCTGTTACCAAAATGTGCATCAGCACAGTTCCTCCATTAAATGTAGAACTTTGTGTAAATTGTTCAAAGTAGTCCTTGTGCATGTAGTTTGAAATCAATGTTCTTTTAGAAAAGGGAAGAAAACTAATCGGAGTCAAAGTGTCTAATTGCCGATATCTAATAGGACTACATATAAAACATGAAACCTGAACCACTTCACACAATCCTGTCCACAGGGAAAGGGTCTGTTTTTCCCACTAGAGAGGACAGAACAACATGTTCTTTATCTATGGGACACAGACTGAAATAAGTGCAGTAATGTCCATTACAGGGAGTGATAACATTGTGCTGCATTAAATGTTGTATCCCAATTACCATTGACTAATTACCTCTAAAGACATAGTGCATCACCGAATGCCTCCAGTATTTGCACACTAATATGAGTGTATTTGACAGCACCATTAGTGTCGAGATTTATAACCAACAATTAGAACATCTGTGATGCGTGTTGATTCTGAAAAAGTCTCACACACACACACACACACACACACACACACACACAACTACAGTAAAGCTGAGAATTTACCATGACAGAATAAGATAAATAAGGGACATTATTCATGCACTATTAAGCCTAAAACCATAATAAATAGTATGATGAATGATCAACCCTTTAAACGAGCGATTGTAATGAGTTAGTTATACAAGGAAAACAGACCTCCTATATCATTTCATCCAAAACAACTGGACTCTGTCGGGAGGCGTGTCTGTCGGGAGGCGTGTCTGTCGGGAGGCGTGTCTGTCGGGACCATTCTAATCCGCTGCCTACTGCCTTTCGTGAGTTTAAATCAAGGAAATAATGTGAAATTGAATGTGAACAATGGGAATACTCATAATATTCAAGCGTTTCAGAGTCACTGCACTGAAATGACCTATTTCACTCCACCCACTGAATAGTGAGCATAAGCAAGCATAAACCCCACTAGCTTAGCCTAAAAAAACGGTGGTAGGTGCTACAACATCCACTACTCCAGCTAAATAGAATGGCAAATAAAAGTTTGAAAAAAACAACAACATTAAATCCTCAACCACATTAGATGTAAATCGTCTTTGTTGATTTCATGCACTCAAAATGACTGCTGGAGTGGAATGCATGCACACGTTGTCTTCTGTAACTGGTATGAATAATGTGTGTCAATCCTAGTAATGCATAGCGGACTAAACTCTCACTCCACGGCGAAGAAAGTTTATGATGAACATCATAAACTCCTAGTGTCCCGTCACCTCCTCTTCTCAGAGGGGGAATTGAAACTGTCTCTGAGCTGTCTTTTCAGTAGCTGTATCATCTAGAGCTCCATACCAGGACCAAGCTTCAAAGTGTTTCAATGCATGAGGTAAATATTCCAAATTCCGACACGTTCCTAGACTCATTCGTATCCCAATCCAGCACATGCATTTCTTTGAAGTCAACGATTAAGATTAGAGCGAATTCTGCTGGTTTATCGCAATTTCTGAAGGCTTCTGTGAGTTCTGAATCGCAAGTTGAAGTAATTACAGTAGCCAAGGCCCAGTGCACATTATGCAAATAAGAACACAGGACTGAAAGAAAAGCACCAAATACTTGTATGTAAAACCTCTTCATATCCAGCCCTTTCCCAACAGATGAAATTAAAATGTACAGTTCGCACAACTCACTTAGAGGGGAAGTCTACTTAAACAATAAAATAAACTGAGGTGATGAAGTTGGCTTTAAAGATAAAAGTCCAGTCCACATTAAAGTAAACATTTCTCACCACATCAAAAAAATATAGGCAGCTCTTTTTAATATGCAAGCTTCAGACTCCACGGTTCTGAGCAGACAAGTGTCCCAGCGCAATCTGCTGGAGAGGGGAAAAAAACAGCCTGAAGTGGAGAGTAATCCGGCTCACGTCGCAAATGACACCCTATTCCCTATATAGTCCACTACAGTTGACCAGGGCCCTGTTCAAAAGTAGTGCACTATGTAGGGAATAGGATGCCATTGAGGACCTAGCCCCAGATACAAGCCCACTACCCCTGATGCTGCTATCAGATGGCTTATCTAGCTACCTACCTCCTGCCTGGCCTGTACTGTATGTCAATGTCGAAGACGCTCTAAGAATCCATGTGAATAACAAGCTAATCCCTGGCAGGAATAAGGGCTGGACTTGACTTAGCAGTGGCGCAATGAATCCCGTGGTGAAGTGCAGGTTGTGTTGGAATGTTAATGCAAAGTCATGAAATACCAGCCACACCAAAAAAGAACAGGAAAAAGGAAGGTAAGACAGTAATACTTGGCAAAGAGTTCAGAGTTAAAAGCCTTAGCCATACCTAGCCACTGTGTGTACAGTAGGGTATGCGTCAATGCGTTTGCCTCTGCTGACTTCAGCCCGTTTAGTTGCCCTGCGGGGTGAGATTAAAGTTGTATTGTTTTATAGTGTGTGTACTATAGTAGGCCTATACCTAGTAGCGGGGAGGAAAACATTGTGTTTCGCTCAGCGGGAAGAACACAGTGAGTCTGAGAGATGAAACAGCAGGACATGATACAACCATTTAAACGCGGTTTATGTATTTATGTGTTTATGTGTATGGGCAAAAATGACCCATCTGGTTAATCATAATATTCTACCAAGAGCTTTTTCTTAGTTTAATGTAGTCGATTCAACCCTAACACAGACAAAGAAACACACACACACAGTACTGTGTTACAGAAGGGGCTAGCCACAGTGTATCATGTCATGTGAACCTGTGCTACTAATCTTCTAAAAACTTGCCAGCAGCCGTCGGTTAATTTATGAGTATTCAACATTCCAATACAGCTAGTCTGGTTTCCATAATCCACATGATACTAGCTTGATGAATTGGTTGTAAGGAACATATTCCTCCAGTAAATCAAGTGATAATTAAGTAATGTGACCTGAATACCAAGTAATACACTGACTGTCTAAGGATCTGAGATCATGCATTCCTAATGGACCTCAACTACAGGCCGGGGGGTGGGGTCTTCAAACCAGTCAATGTGAATTGTGAAAAACTGGATTTAAATTATTTTGGCTAAGGTGTTTATAAACTTCTGACTTCAACTGTAGCTAAAATGTTTTTGCTGGCATGGGCTAGTTGATCTGGACTAGAAATAGGAAGAGGAGTGGGAGGCCCCGGTGCACAACTGAGCAAGAGGACAAGTACATTAGTGTGTCTAGTTTGAGAAACAGACACCTCACAGGTCCTCAACTGGCAGCTTCATTAAATAGTAACCACAAAACACCAGTCTCAACGTCTGAGAGAGAGAGTTCCTCTGTCCAGTGTTGGTGTTCTTTTGCCCATCTTTTCTTTTTATTGGCCAGTCTGAGATATGGCTTTATCTTTGCAACTCTGCCTAGAAGGCCAGCATCCTGGAGTCGCCTCTTCACTGTTGACGTTGATACTGGTGTTTTGCGGGTACTATTTAATGAAGCTGCCAGTTGAGGACTTGTGAGGCATCTGTTTCTCAAACTAGACACTAATGTACTTGTCCTCTGTCTCAGTTGTGCACTGGGGCCTCCCACTCCTCTTTCTATTCTGGTTAGAGACAGCTTGTGCTGTTCGGTGAAGGGAGTAGTACACTGCATGGTAGGAGATCATCAGTTTCTTGGCAATTTCTCGCATGGAACAGCCTTCATTTCTCAGAACAAGAATAGACGAAAGAAGAAAGAAAGGACTTTGCTTCTGGCCATTTTGAGCCTGTAATCGAACCCACAAATGCTGACGCTCCAGATACTCAACTAATCTAAGGCCAGTTTTATTGCTTCTTTTAAATCAGAACAACAGTTTCCAGCTCTGCTAACATAATTGCAAAAGGGTTTTCTAATGATCAATTAGCCTTTTAAAATGATAAACTTGGATTAGCTAACAGCGGGCCATTGGAACACAGGAGTGATGTTTGGAGTGACCCCTGTGCCCCCCCCCACCACCGACCTCACAGTTCAGGAATCACTGCTTTAGAGCACCGGGGTCACCAGGTTAGCATTCTGCACGGGGCTCCTGAAATCCAATGTCGCAGAGCGCTGCTCCTTCACTCAACCCAGCCAGTAAATGGAGTTTTTTCTTCTTCTCTGCTCTTGCTAGTCCCCTCTGTTTTTCTCAAAACCATTGTGTCAAAACAGGCTGTTTATCCCCATCCATACGGTACGCCATACGGTGAGACACTGCTCTTTTTGACGGTGTCCTACCAACGACAGAGAGAAATAATGATAAAGAGGAGGAGACAGCAGGCATCAATTGGGGGAGCGTGCCTAAAATGGCTACGACTGCATAGTAAAGCACTTAATGCTCGTCTATCTGCTCATTAGCCTGCCAATTAGGTGGCCTAATTTCACACTGACATTTAGAAATGTTCCCCCGTTAATGGAAAGGCAACAGCGAGAAAGAGAGAGAGAGAGAGAGAGAAAGAGAGAGAGAAACATGAAAGTCTGTTCTCTAAGTAATGCTGAAGAAACGTGTTGACGAACAAGATAGAATTGCGCTAGTTGCGTAACAAAAAGATGGCACATATAAATGAAGGCTCAGTCCAACTCGAAAGATAACAAGCACTGCTGGCATCTTATCAACATTTGACACTAAGGATAGTTTACTTCGTCTCGTCAAAGCAAGGGACACATATTGAAAGCACATCATACATTGATACAAATCCAAACGCAGACAAAAAAATGCACCTCGTACAAATACATTCATGTCAAAAGGAGCTATTTTCTGACTGGCTCTTGGACAGAGGGGCATAAGGAAGGAGCCATCCAGCCGCTCCCTCCTCAAAGTCAGAAGATGCTCATATAAAAGAAAGAGCTCAGAAAACAGGCTAATGGTGTTGTGTCATCGGTGAGATGGTAGAAGAGAGCACAAGGCCTCCTGAGTGGCGCAGTGGTCTAAGGCACTGCATCGCAGTGCCATCTGTGCCACTGGAGACTCTTGGTTCGAGTCTAGGCTCTGTTGCAGCCGGCCGCGACCTTGGAGACCCATGAGGCGGTGCACAATTGACCCAGCGTTGCCCGGGTTAGGCCGGCAGGGATGTCCTTGCCAAATCACGCACGGTCGACAGGTGCACAATGTTTCCTCCGACACATTGGGATGTGTTAACCCGGCTGGCTTCCGGGTTAAGTGGGCATAGTGTCAAGAAGCAGTGCGGCGTTGCTTGGGTTGTGTTTCGGAGGACGCTCGGCTCTTGACCTTCGCCTCTCCCGAGTCCGTATGGGAGTTTCAGCGATGAGACAAGACTGTAACTACCAATTGGATACCATGAAATTGGGGTGAGTGAGTGAGAATTAAAGCCGTGGGCTGCTCTGTCCTCCGAGTGCCCCCGTCCTTCATCTGCAGAGCCCGCAGACGCCTCGCCATCATTAACAAACGAGGGTTTAAGCGAGTAAAGATGGATCCAGACCCTGTCGCACACTGACGGCAGCTAACACTTCTCTTTCTTTTCTTCCCCTCTCTCTCTCTGCCATATACACACACACAACGTACTCTCTTGCACACACACACACACACACACACACACACACACACACACACACACACACACACACACACACACACACACAGTACTGCGGCACACCAGACCATTAATTCAACAATTCTCTGTCATTTTATCCTCCTCCCTTTCACCGCTCCTACCATAAAAGACATCAGTATCTGTAGATGTGAGCCAATTTGAGACAGAGATGGGAGAGCGACTGCAGGTGTCTGGTTGGGGGGAGGGGGGACGGGACGGGACGTAGGCTAGTTGTGTAGCTAGATTATACAGGGGGGGAGGGAGTGAGAGAGAGAAGCATGAAAGTAAAAGGCACTGGAACGTTTCCAGGGGAACCGTTTAACAGACTTCTTTGGCTTCTTTGCGTTTAGACAGCTGTGCAGCAGAGTCTCGTACTACGGAACAGGTTTGACTTGTATCAACCTCATCCTGTGTGTACATCTGTCAACGACTCCACAACACACTGACATGAATACTCTTATCTGTGCGCACACAATACGGTTACGTACTGTAGCCTGCACTTTCTATATCAGACACCACCAGACTGCATGCAATGTTCATGTTCCTAGCGGTATGGTTCGACATGCAGATAATAATACCACAGTCATAAAATACACTGGATAGGATAGAATGCTGTCAGTGAAGGGAGTATTTCTCCAGGTAGGTCCAACCAGCCTCTTATTCATCCCACCACTGTCCTCCACTATGTTATCAAAAAACCTACACACCATCCCTTTCTCTCCCCCTCATCTCCCTTTTTCTCTCCTTCCCTATCTCCCTCCCTCCCCCTGCCCACTACCCTCGCTCGCTCGCTCGCTCACTCTCCCCCTCAAACTCTCCCCCACCCCACGACCTCGCTCTCTCTCTTCCTCCACTGCCTCTCTCATCTCTGTCTCGCCCCCTCTTTCTCTCCCCCCTCCCTCTCCCTTCCTTCCTCCCGCTCATCTCCCTTTGTTTAATTAAAATTAGAACCAGTGGCAAAAAGGGCAGCCACAATTTATAAAAAGTATCATATCTCTCTGACTGGGCCCTTGAGTCCACAGGCTGGCCCTTAACATAATAATAAAATTTTTTAAAATTGCTGTGAGTGGGAGGGCCGCCAAGGACCGGCACTAAAGCCCCGAGAGACCCATCACCGCTCGGAATCAGAGATGGACGACTCTGTTTCACCATCCATAGATAATGTCCACTCACTGAGATACCAGTGTGTTAGCTGTACTTGCTGAAGTACCCGTGTGTCCTGTCCTGGCCAGTTGGACAGTGTAGCTTGACTCCTCTCAGCCCGGAGTCAACGGTCAGTCGCATACTGTGGAATAGATTCTGAAGGACAACCATCCGCAACGTCCACTCACTGGGATACCTGTGTGTTAGCTGTACTTTACTTATCTGTGCCCTGGCCTAGCTGTGGGCCAGACACAGTATAGCTCGACTCCTCTCAGCAAGAGTCAGCGGTCGGTTGCAACGGTTTGTTACATACTACAGATTCTTAAAAAGGACAACCAATCAAAATGTCCACTCACTGGGAGTGTTAGCTTTACTTGCCTTTACTGTGCCTGAAGTGGGCACAGTGTTGCCTAGCTTGACTTCTCTCACCCAGAGTCAACGGTTGGTTCCATACTGTCGATTCTGACTGATGGGGAATGGAGTTCTATCAGCCCACCACTGCATTATACAGAATTTCATCGCGATTCAGAGACAAGCACCCTTCCATATGGCTACCTTTTGGGATAAACGGGAAATGAAGACAAATGTTACAGGGTGTAATGGTCTCGCATTTTAAACAGAAACCGCCGAGGCTGTTCATATCTACATTCACCCTGACTGTAAATAGAGTTCTGACGAGCAATTAGCCAAACAAACAGACGACCCCCTGCTCTACACTAATCAAGTCATTTGTAGTCTTCCTATCAACCACGCAGTTCAAACCAACTCCACGTTAATGTCAGGAAACCAGCTAATTACTATACTACCAAAACGTGTCAATATCAGTTGATCAGGTGTCTTGGTAAATAAGATTTTTTTTCCGAATTGGCTTGTCTGGCTAAATAAAGAATACAGTAAGTAAATATATAAAAGTCTGTCTGTCCACCTACCTGAAAGAATGGACACTTCTGTGGCCGAGACAAGCGACGTCAACATTATGTCACACAGCATTATATCAAATCACAATGCAGTCTGGGAGACAGAAACAAACCACGGGAGGGACACCTAGATGTACGACAGGGACAGATGATCTGGTGTTAGAGAGTTACTGAAAACAGGCCCTTAGAAAGACGTTACACTGCAAGACGTCTCAGACTCGTAAACAGGGCCTCTCAGGAGAGGCCCGTCGTCTCATTCTGCCATCTTATCGCGGGAAGCCATCCCCCGCTACGCCTTGCTACCGGGCTTCACTGTGACAGATGACGTTATATCTCCTCGATAGCGTCTCACCCTCACGGCACAGTGCAACACACACCAGACGCTCTGGCCTTTTCACACTGAACCAGAGAGTTTCCGAACAGCAGCAGGAGGCGGTGTGGCGAATAGAGAATAGTTGCTAGGAAATAAAGAATTAGGAATAAGGACTAGGGAAGAGGGAATGTGAATAGGAAAGGAAATAGGGAATATGAAATAATTAACTGTGCAGACTGTCCAACAAAACAAACCAACACTCTGAAGCTCAGATCGACAGATGCATAAATAAACCCCAGGAGGGAGCTATGAAGTTACAACATCCTCGGTTCAAAAAACAAAAAAGGAGAACATGAAATATCAGACAGAATACACTTCTTGGCTGGGAGAGTCGTGAGCAGCCAACAGGCTAACTCTATCAAACAGAAAGAGGAAGTCAGACGAGGCGTTCAGGCTCCAACAGACACGCCTCCAAAAAGAGCAGAACAGCAGCAGCAGCAGCAATCTGATTCTCCAGCTGCAGTCAAACTTCAGTCTCCGTTATCAAGATTCGTAGAGAGATCGGCGCTCTCGCTCAGTCTGTATCCCAAATGGCACCCTATTCCCTATTTAGTGCATTAGGGGCCACATGTCTCCGGCAGCGAAATAAGACCTCTTCCATAAACCAGACTGCCTGGGAACTCAAACATGCTTAAACCCGAGTCGGCCAGAGTCCTGGTGGGAGACGGATCACATCACAAAACACTAGTTTGAAGCCACATTTTCTGTCCTCTTCTCTGCATCGCATTGTCTCTAACAGCTGTCAGAATCACATTTATCATGGTGCGCGAAGGTTAAGGAAATGTCTCAAATGGCACCCTATTCCCTACATAGTGCACTTCTTTTGAACCAGGACCCATATGCTTTGGTCAGGGCCCTGGTCAAAAGTAGTGCACTAGCCTATAGGGAATAGGGCACCATTTGGAATTCAGCCTTCAAGACACAGCACAGGAGCCAGTGGATCATAAACACCACGCATCCCATTTATAAATTAGATTCCTCGGCTTGTTTTGGCTCCCACATGGTTTCTGATAACTAACTCGCGCTGATGAAATGATATTACGAGTCAAGCGCAGCAATCTGAGAAGCGGCTTTTAAAACGATGGGCCCTGGTCAAATGTAGTGCACTATAAAAGGGAATAGGGTGCCATTTGGGATTGCAGGGCCATCTTTTCATCTGAAAGAGGAATAAGGCTAACATGGAGTCAAGAACAGAACTGTCCCTTGGGCAGGGTCGTAAACTAGGCCTGTCACTGTATGAAGGCAGACGAGACTCCAGACAGCCACCTTCACATATCCACAGTCAGACAGCCACACAGACAGCTTCACATAGCGATAGACAGCCACACAGACAGCTTCACATAGCGATAGACAGCCACACAGACAGCTTCACATAACCACAGCCATGCCAAAACTATTCTTACAACATCCTGTCAGACTGCTTAGAGTCAGCTCACATTCTTGGCCACTTCCCAAATTGAACCCTATTCCCTATATATAGTGTGCTACTTTGGCCAGGGCTTGCATAGCGCTCTGGTCAAAAGCAGTGCACTATGTAGGGAATAAGGCTGCCATTTCGGATGCAACCCAGTCCAGACACAGCTAACCGACAGGTGCATAATGACCTGCCACTGGGCTATACACCCAGGAACGGGGAACCGAACAGACATTAAAATGACACACAAAAATTCAAACGAGAGAGAAAACAGACATGTTTTTCCATGCCTTACAGGACGAATATTCCATCCAAAACAGACTAGAGCGTTGCATCTGAAGCGTTGCATCCTATTACCTAGAGTGACATTGGGGACACGTCAGTCCTCGTTGACAAAAAAAGCTGGTCGTACTGAACTGGATCCATTGTATCTTAGTCTCGGCTTGGAGAACAATGTACTAAGTGTGCATTAAATGAACAGTATAAATCAGTGGCGTTGACAAGTACTGGCAGATCTTAGCTCCTTGAGTCTGGTGAAAATTAGCCTGCGGTAACTACAAACGATGCTCATTTCCATCTCCCAAAACGGGCCTTGATTAAAAGTGAACAGGCTGGGCGACTGCACTACATTAATGAAGGCAACACCACAGGCTTAATTGGCTGTGTAATGGCGACAACCTGTACAAAGGCCAACTGATTTTCAAAAGGGAGAGGTCGCACTTGATGTCAAAAGTGGCCTCAAAAATGATGACACCAGCCTCATGGGATGTTCTAGAGTCCGCCCAAGATCTCTTCTGCTCAGTCATTGCTAAGTAATGGATATTTTTTCTTTTCGCCTTTATTTAACTAGGCAAGTCAGTTAAGAACAAATTCTTATTTTCAATGGCGGCTAAGGAGCAGTGGGTCAACTGCCTTGTTCAGGGGCAGAATGACAGATTTTTACCATTAGACACCTTATTACCTACGTAGCCCCATCAGCCCTGGTCAAAAGAAGTGCACTATAAAGGGAATAGGGTATCATTTGGGATGCAACATATCTGCAGCAAGCCGTGCTGTTTCTTTCCATGGCATTCAACACAGGACTGTGTCCAGCTCAATGGCTGTCTTTTATGCTGGTACTTCCCATTGATTCCAGAAGGTTCTCCGAGGATTTAAGTACACAAGTAACAAACTGTCCCATGCCAATAGTAGTTACATGCCGGGGGGAAAGAATATAGCCATGCCCTGTTAATGAGTGGGTTTGTGAGATAATAGCTTTGTTTAGTGATGGAGAATACTTCAAGGCTTTTGCAGTTGTTCTGCTAGTCGAAAGATTCTGTTTGGGGCATTTCCCGTTTCCAATATGGAGGCCAGAGAACAGTTATTGTAACTTACAGACATTGCAGTCTCTGCGCAACAATTACTTTAGCAGCTGAAGTTTAATCAGTGGAAACAATCCTGAACTTCCCGCCTTACTCGTTTGAGGCAATTAGTCAAAGTCACATCCACTCATTTTTCACACCGGTCTCCTAATGGTCTCCTACGGTTCAATGGATAAACAGTTTACCTCAGCAAATGTTACAAAGCTACGGGGGGGGGAAATTGTTGTGTCTCAACAGGGTCATCAAGAGAATTGTAGTCTAGCTTCACGGCATAGGTATTCATTTTTATTCTATATCAGCGACTGACTAAGACCTGTATGGGAAACCAGGTTATGAGATTGGTGATTGACCAATCAATCCATTAAATTAATTATGTTTTTAAACGGTAGAAAATAGAAACATCAGGTCCGTCCTCAGTGACTGACTGAAGGTGAATAGGCCTACCACTACTGCTCGGATTTAAATGACGGCTTTCAAGGGGCATCCACTTTACTCTATTACATCAAAGCCTCATCAATTCCACACCCTACCAACTCAAAATGTTTTTCCTCGTGTCAGATCTTCCTGCCGATTCCATTCCGGACGGAACCGAGTGAGCGACTAGGACTCAGCCATTTCGGTCAGACGTCTCTTTTTCTGTGTTACGCCTAAGAAACCATTTCAGTTACACACTAAGCTGCATGCATCTTCCCACGACAGACATAGCATGTTAGGCTACGTCCCAAACGGCACCCTCTTCTCTATATAGCGCACTACTTTTGACCAGGGCCCACAGGACACGATTAAGGGAATAGGGTGTCAAAGCAGGTGGAGTCGACTGCATCTGATCTACTCCTCATAACTTGAAATGCACACCTACAGGTCCAGTGACACACCAGCCAGGCCAACACGCCAGTCACTTTACCCGGGAGAAATCACACCAATTGCCATTTAGGAAATTAATTCAGTGACCTATTATAATGTAAGATTCATTTGCACTGTGTGCTTGCTTGCTGTGCTCGAAATATAAATGAGTGCTCTCTCTTTCTCCTCTCACTCATGCAAAATTCATTTGAGATAATTACTGCCTACACGACACGTCAGAAAACAGAGCAAAAGGATAAAGGGCTGACTAAATATTCTACTAATTAAGACCAAACATTTGATCCAGTGCCAAATTACTTTGGTGCTTGAGTGACACCGAGCCCAATGAATACACCTGAGCAGTCGGTGAACACGACACTCCCTTTGAAGCACAGGTCTGCAAAAGGACATAGGTCTTTCACGGGCCTCTTTTAATGCACAAAATATAACAGATATCTGGGCTATTCCTGGGGGAGAGCAAAATATTCCTACACAAGACTGTTTCCCCTCAATTAAAAACCATATCATAAAGACAATGATTGACGCATCAAAGAATGGTTACCGGAGAAAAATCTTTCTGAATCCACCTATGAACATCTGTGTGTGTCAGCCGCTTACATTATGTTTGAAGAGGACACTTTTGATGTTGTTTCAATAGATCTAGGCCTAACATAAGATATCCACATTGGAGTAAGAGGAAGTGACTGAACGACTCAACCTGTTGAAAATACAGACACATCAAATGCAAACCTGGAGAATTCACTGTTTGACACAGCCTACGGTTTGTGTTGCGACAGTCCTGAACTCAAAAAGGACCCTAGCTACGTCTAATTAGCAAATGACAAATGGCTTTGTGTCCATCGCCAAATACCTTTGCAAATTAAAATGAATGAAACAAGAGCAGGAAATCCTTCACTCTTCAATTAAAGGATGTAGTAATGCAGTCTAAGGCACACCTCTGAAAAGGCGATGTATGAACAGCATTTAAACTGCTGACTGTACCCTTACATGGTCTTGTGTTAGTTTGACCATATAGGCCTATATCACCATCATACTCAATACATTCCATGCAATCATAATGCACACATTTCCACATTTCCAATTTTCAATCATATGACGAAATACTGTTGTCATACTGAGTCTAGAGACCATAAGGTTTACATTTTCACATAAAAAAAAGAAAAGCTAAACAGAAAAGGGAAATATATTGTGCTGAAATATCTTATTAACATACTGCTTGAATAGGTCATGTGTTGTTATCACTTCCCTGTAAAAAAATATATATATAATACAAGAAACTTCATTGAATCCTAGTTCACGTTTGAATTGTAAAATTAAATAGAATATCTGGCTGCATAAAGATAATGCTGTACTTGTATAAAAAAATACAAAAAAGTTGTAGTTGTGTGAAGTACATTTTTTTAAGTGTTGGAATTTCAAATCGCAGCTCTCCAGTCCTGTTCATTCAAATGTCACCTCCGTAATCATCGTTGCCTTTCCAATTTGTATTAAAAATGGCTACAACCTGTACATGCACACCGAATTTGGGCGTAACCTATGAGAAAAAAAAAGTCATCCATGGACGGAGGTAGAGATGGCAGATAGCAGCAGAGGCTCAATGTCCCCGTGTTACCATAGCAACGGGTGCACACGCAGACAGAGGAAGTCGGCCTGGTACTCCAGTGAGGGAGGGCGTTCTGACAGACAGGCAGGTTGCCTGCTGGATGCACCGCGCGTGACCTGACTGACAGAAATGGTACAAACAACAGTAAGTGGAAGTGGCAGTTTGCGTAGAGTGTGTTCGGAGTCAAGATAGAAGAGACGGCAACGGACACACACACAGGGTTGGGGTAGAGAGGAGTGGGTGCTACATGACAACGTGCAAGACTTCAGAATATTTCTCACTGAAGAGTCAATTCATTGGAGTCCCAATGGAGTATAAGGCACATGACTATTATGCATAATACCGTTTCGGAGCCATTGAATGACAACCTTATTCCATTATAAAATGTTAGTCCCGTTAAACCAATGCACTTGTAAGTGTACATTCAGAGTTATAGAAGCCATTGGAAATCCGTGTCACAGAACATCACCTTTATTGAACGATTAGGAGGTTTTTATTCCTCAGCTGATAGCTGGGTCAGAAGACACAATTCAGTTGAATGCATTCAGTTGCACAATTGACTAGCTATCCACCTTTCCCTTTCGTTTCCTCACGTTATCGAGGGGCTACCCTTGGTGTGCCTGTCCTTTATCATCTTTAAAGCAGGGCCGCTGTGGGAGCTCGTCACTGGTCCTGAGCTGTGGAGTGTGGCACAGACACCCCAGCCTAAGGCTATGGGTCATCTTCCTCTCTCTTCCTCCCCTCTCCTCCCCTCTGCTGCTTGGCTGGATCTGCTGCCCAGCTGAGATGAGCGATAACAGAGATCCCCCCCCCCCAGCAGCAGACGTGGGTTCAAATACTATTTGAGATCTTTTAAATACTTTGAGCGTTGGCTGTAACCTGACTGCAGTGCTATATTAGGTGCAGGGTTTGCAGTTTTTGGGACTATTCTATTGGTCTACCACAGGCATGCTTAATCATCAAGCACAGATAACACATTTTGAAATAATTTCAAATAGTATTAGAACTCAGGTCTGCCAAGCAGTGGTGTTGGAGGAGTCTGTTCATCACACACTCCATTGAGTCAGTCTCTCCAAGGACCACACCCCGAGCAGTGAGCACACACTGACCATGTAGTTTACAAGCTTTAGCCTGAGAGGAGGGAGGGGAGTGTGTTAACAGCATTGGTAGGCTATAACCTTGGTTGCAGGTCTCCTCTCCTTATCATGTATCTTTATTGACAATCTTGTTTTGAGGAGGTTAGGGTGTGTAACACTGAGTTAGCTCTGCAGTAAATTCAATCGCAAGTTAACAACATGAGAAACGGTTAAGTGGCCTGTAGGTTACCCACAGTTCCCAGACTGTGAAGTCCACCTATTGACTCAATGGAGTGTGTGTAGTTATTCCCTCCACAATGCAATCAAACAAGCAAAATGTCAGTATAGGGACAAAGTGGAGTCGCAATTCAACGGCTCAGACATGAGACCTATGTGGCAGGGTCTACAGTCAATCACGGACTAAGGAAAACCAGCCACGTCACTGACACTGATGTCTTGCTTCCAGACAAACTAAACAGCTTCTTTGCCCGCTTTGAGGATAATACAGTGCCAAGGACACGGCCCGCTACCAAGTACTATGGGCTCTCCTTCGCCGTGGCCGATGTGAGTAAGACATTTAAATGCGTTAACCCTCGTAAGGCTGCCTGGCCCAGAGGGCATCCCTAATCGCATCCTCACACAGAGCATGCGCAGACCAGCAGCTGATGTGTTTATGGACATATTCAATCTCTCCCTATCCTAGTCTGCTGTCCCTACATATTTGAAGATGGCCAACCATTGCTCCTGTACCCAATAAGGCGAAGGTAACTGAACTAGATTTGCATACCTCCCCAATTCCACCGACGATGCAATCGACATCACACTGTCCTATCCCATCTGGATAAGAGGAATACCTATGTAAGAATGCTGTTCATGGACTATAGCTCAGCATTCAACACCATAGTTCACTCCAAGCTCATCATTAAGCTTGAGGCCCTGGGTCTCAACCCCGCCCTGTGCAACTTGGTCCTGGACTTCCTGACAGGTCGCCCCCAGGTGGTGACCGTAGGAAACAACATCTCCACTTCGCTGGTCCTCAATACTGGGGCCCCACAAGAGTGAGTGTTCAGCCCCCTCCAGTATTCCCTGTTCACCCATGACTGCGTGGCCATGCACGCCTCCAACTCAATCATCAAGTTTGCAGACGACACAAAGGTAGTAGGCTTGATCAGCAACAACGACGAGACAGCCTACAGGGAGGAGGTGAGGGACCTGGCGGAGTGGTGCCAGGAAAATAACCTCTCCCTCAATATCAACAAAATGAAGGAGCTGATCGTGGACTTCAGGACACAGCAGAGGAAGCACCCCCCCATCCACATCGACGTGACATTATTGGAGAAGGAGGAACGTTCAAGGATCCGGGCCATACACATCACGGACAAACTGAAATGGTCCACCCACAAAACAGTGTGGTGAAGAAGGCGCAACAGCGCCTCTTCCACCTCAGGCGGCTGAAGAAATGTGGCTTGTCACCTAAAACCCTCACAAACGTTCACAGATGCACAATTGAGAGCATCCTGTCGGGCTGCATAACCGCCTGGTACGGCAACTGCAACCGCAGGGCTCTCCAGAGGGTGGTGCGGTCTGCACAATGCATCACCGGGGGCAAACTACCTGCTCTCCAAGAGACCTACAGCACCCGATGTCACAGGAAGGCCAAAAAGATAATTAAGGACAACAACCACCCAAGCCACTGCCTGTTCACCCCGCTATCATTCAGAAGGTGAGGTCAGTACAGTGCATCAAAGCTGGGACCAATAGAAGCTATTTTTCAGTCTATCTCAAGGCCATCAGACTGTTAAACAGCCATCCCTAACACAGAGAGGCTGCTGCCTACATATAGACTTGAAATCATTGGCCACTCTAATAAATGGATCACTAGTCATTTTATTAATGCCACTTTAATAATGGTGTTTACATATCTTGCATAACTCATCCCATATGTATATACTGTATTTTATAACATCTATTACATCTTGCCTATGCTGCTCGGTCATTGCTCATCCATATATTTCCATGTACACTACCATTCAAAAGTTTGGAGTCACTTAGAAATGTTCTTGTTTTTGAAAGAAAAGCACTTTTTTTTTGTCCATAAAAATATCATCAAATTGATCAGAAATACAGTAAATAAATGGATGATGGCATGCTGAATGCTTACTTAACCCCTCACCCCCACCATTTGCCACTGTGACCTACAGGGGCCAAAACGCAGCTCACCTGCAGGGGGGGGGGGTCCCTGTGTCTCCCTCAAACTGTGCTGCTACACGCAGACACCGAGACGCAAGGTCCACTTTCAGGCATAAGTCTGAGAAAATTGAAGTTTTCCTGGCAGAGACTAATATTCTCTGAAGAATGACTGCATATCTATTTCATTTGTCATTTCTCCCCTATAGCTAGCTATATAGGCCTGGCTGTTACCAGTAATGTGACTGAGACACGTGCATGAACATCCATGATGCATGTGAGGCTTGATGAAAAAACCTTTACCACTGGAATGATCTGCCAACGCACAGCAATACAATCTATTTTTAAGTTCATGTATGCCTGCCAAACTGGCAGAGAGAGAGAGAGAGCGAGAGGGCAGTAAAGTCTGAGCTATTGGAGGAGAAGCACTTCACAAAGCATGAAGCATTGAACATTAAAGAGGCACAGTTTAGCTAAATTACAGGGATTAATCATCCTTCTCCTACTTACTGATAACGCTTGTTTTGCTCTTTCTGTTGCCAGAGGAAAGAACATTCATGTTTCTGTGATTTTACCTTCTCACCTTTTCTGCTACCCCAGAGCAAGATGATGTTGCCTGGCCCTGACCTGCATTAGCGGAACAAGCATGAGAGAAGTAAGATGACAAACGCACACACCCCCGAAACACACGAGCACACACACGTTCCCCAAACCCCCCCCTCTCTTCTCCCATCCACCCACACATTGCCCTGCTCTGACTGCTCTCTTCCTCCAGTCATATCAAGGGGTGGGGTCTTTATTAATGGGCTCAGTGTGTTGACAGTGGCTGTCTGTGTCTTAATCTGTAGCCCTCCAAACCCCACACGGGCCTGACACCGCCGCTATGCTAACCCTCAGCCCAATTTGCATAACTGTTCTAAAATGCCACTGACAGCCAACTTAACATAGCACTGTGTGTGTGTGTGTGTGTGTCAGGGAATTTAACACAGAGCCCTGTAGGTAGCATGTGGGACAACCACAAACCATCAGCCTTTTCTCAAATAGGCCACGGACCAGTCGAGCGTTGAAAATAAGCTGGGACGGATTCTTGTTTCAAACGGCACATTATAACTGGATAAGACGCTTGGAAGGATGAGATATGTTATTCACTGGGGATTCAAAATGTACTCTGTCAGTAAATGGTTACATTCGTTGAGAACTCTACCCTCAAGGAGTCACTTCATTTTTCACTTATCCTTTATTTGTCACATTTGACCAATGAAGAAGCCAGTTCAGGGTCACATAGTTTGCAGGCTTACCCCTCGGAAGCAAGCGAACTCCAGGTTCCAACTAGTCTGGTTTGGTTCCTTCACCATCCTTCATTTAGGGCATGGGCATAATGCGAATACTATCTCTGACTTGGAAATGTGTCACTGTAACAGCCTAAATGATCAATCCTGTCCCTGTGGCATTTGAAACACCAATTTCCTTCCATCCAGAGCCCAATATTAATTTAAAGCTTTTATGCCCTCAATGTGTCAAGTGAGTAACCTGCCCACTACGCACAGCTCACTCCGTATCGGCAGGGTGCTTTCCAAGCTGCTTCTGTTAAAACGGGGAGAAATGAGGGAATATTTCATGTCGAGGTCATTCCCATTTCCTTGCATGCCTGTTGATGGATGTGAATGCCAGGAAAGCAGCTTTGATGTTTGTACAATTACACGGTGGCTGAATGAGAGGAATATCTCCTCGCTGCATAACCAAAGTACCCACTGGGGCTGATGACAGAGCTCCCGTGTAATGAAAAACATCATTTGTGTTTGGAGACAGGTTGTTTTCTCCTCAACCACGTTGTCTCCGTGTGAATGCAGGTTCTGAAAAGGAACATCAGGAAAATCACCAGAAGGAAGGGAGAGAGAGAGGAACACGAAGCCAGGAAGCAAGGGGATGGCTGAAAGAAATTAAGCTGAAAACAGACCACCACAGCCAAGTGGGTATTTTCCACATTCCATGAAAACCTGCTGCTATCTATGTGGTTCCCTCTGAATGTAACCCTACCTCATTGTGTTGATGCAAACCCAACGTTTACTGTATATAGATTCTGATTTACAGTAAAATCCTATTATTAGGACTACTGGCACGTATCATTGCAGATACACAGTTGAAGTCGGAAGTTTACATCCACTTAGGTTGGAGTCAAACTTGTTTTTCAACCACTCCACACGTTGCTTGTTAACAAACTCTAGTTCTGGCAAGTCGGTTAGGACATCTACTTTGTGCATGACACTGTATCACAATCCCAGTGGGTCAAAGGTTTACATACACTAACTTGACTGTGCCTTCAGCTTGGAAAATGCCAGAAAATTATGTCATGGCTTTAGAAGCTTCTGATAGGCTAATTGACATCATTTGAGTCAATTGGAGGTGTACCTGTAGATGTATTTCAAGGCCTACCTTCAAACTCAGTGCCTCTTTGCTTTACATTATTGGAAAATCAAAAGAAATCAGCCAAGACCTCAGAAAAAAAATTATAGACCTCCACAAGTCTGGTTCACTCTCGGGAACAATTTCCAATCGCCTGAAGGTACCACGTTCATCTGTACAAACAATAGTACGCAAGTATAAACACCATAGGACCATGCAGCCGTCATACCGCTCAGGAAGAGGTTCTTTGGTGCAAAAAGTGCAAATCAATCCCAGAACAACTGCAAAGGACCTTGTGAAGATGCTGGAGGAAACAGGTACAAAGGTATCTATATCCACAGCAAATCCAGTCCAATATCGACATATTCTAAAAGGCCGCTCAGCAAGGAAGAAGCCACTGCTCCAAAACCGCCCCAAAAAAGACATACTACCATTTGCAACTGCACATGGGGACAAAGATCATACTTTTTGGAGAAATGTTCTCTGGTCTGAAGAAACAAAAATAGAAATGTTTGGCCATAATGACCATCGTTATGTTTGGAGGAAATAACGACAAGACGAAGAACACCATCCCAACCGTGAAGCACGGGGGTGGCAGCATCATGTTGTGGGGGTGCTTTGCTGCAGGGGGGACTGGTGCACTTCACAAAATAGATAGCATCATGGGGTGGGAAAATTATGTGGATATATTCAAGCAACATCTCAAGACATCAGTCAGGAAGTTAAAGCTTGGTCGCAAATGGGTCTTCCAAATAGACAATGACCCCAAGCATACTTACAAAGTTGTGGCAAAATGGCTTAAGGACACCAAAGTCAAGATATTGGAGTGGCCATCACAAAGCCCTGACCTCAATCCTATAGAAAATGTGTGGACAGAACTGAAAAAGTGTGTGCGAGCAAGGAGGCCTACAAACCTGACTCAGTTACACCAGCTCTGTCAGGAGTAATGGGCCAAAATTCACCCAACTTATTGTGAGAAGCTTGTGGAAGGCTACTCGAAACGTTTGACCCAAGTTAAACAATTGAAAGGCAATGCTACCACATCCTAATTGAGTGTATGTAAACTTCTGACCCACTGGAAATGTGATGAAAGAAATAAAATCACTCAACTATTATTCTGACATTTCACATTCTTAAAATAAAGTGGTGATCTGAACTGACCTAAGACAGAATTTTTTTACTAGGATTAAAATGACAGGAATAGTGAAAAACTGAGTTTAAATGTATTTGGCTAAGGTGTATGTAAACTTCCGACTTCAACTGTACTTGCAGCAGTTCTGATGAACTGAACCCCAAACCTCATTCCACCCAAGCCGCCCTGCTTTAATCTGTCCGCAGCGCCTCTCTCTCAATCTCTCAGAGGTTCTTATTACACTGGCATGCTGCTGCTCTCTTCCTTCATAGCTCATGTTGACATATACAACTACTAAAGGGCTCTCAGAAATGTTTCCCTGTTGTATACTGCGGAATTTTACCCCAATCAACTTTTCGGAGGCACATCCGAGTTCAAGTGGACCTATCGAAACGTTGAAATGTACCAGAGGTGGACCCATTCATTCATCACATCTGATAAGTGGAAAGGAACAGGGAGCTGAGTCACTGTGTGAGAGGGGATGAGGGAGAACGTCCCTACAGGAGAAAGGCAGAGGGCTACGTTAGGGAGTATAGTAGTCTGCTTTGTTGTTTAAACCTCAAAATCATTGTACTGTAGTAGGTAGAGGTTTACGTAGGTTGCCAATTTGACACGTTGAGGGACAACAGGCCTGCAATGGGAGAGGCAAAAAGGCTGCGGTAGAGGGAAAGATAGTGTGTTGTGTGGTTTACTCCTGACATCCTTGTACTGTAGTAACTGTGAGAGGTCTACCTGTTAAAAGGATAACTCAATGTGAAAAATAGCCTATTGGTCTCCAAAACCACCTTTACTCAACACAAAGAAATGGATACAAAGCTCTCTCTCGCCCTCCATTTGGCAAATCTGACCATAATTCTATCCTCCCAATTCCTGCTTACAAGCAAAAACTAAAGCAGAAACTACCAGCGACTCGCTCAATACGCAAGTGGTCAGATGACGCAGATGCTAAGCTATAGGACTGTTTTGCTAGCACAGACTGAAATATGTTCCGGGACCCATCTGATGGCATTGAGGAGTACACCACATAAAAATCACCGGCTTCATCAATAAGTGCATCGATGACGTTGTCCCCACAGTGACCGTACGTACTAGGGGTCAACCGTTCAATCGGAATGGCCAATTAATTAGGGCCGATTTCAAGTTATAACAATCGATAATCAGTATTGTTGGACGCCGATTATGTCCGATTACATTGCACTTCACGAGGAGACTGCGTGGCAGGCTGACTACCTGTTACGCGAGTGCATCAAGGAGCCAAGGTAAGTTGCTAGCTAGCATTAAACTTATCATACAAAAAACAAATCAATCTTAACATAATCACGGGTTAACTACACATGGTTGATGATATTACTAGTTTATCTAGCTTGTCCTGCGTTGCATATAATCGATGCAGTGACTGTTAATTTATCATCAAATCACAGCCTACTTTGCCAAACGGGTGATGATTTAACAAGCGCATTCGCAACAAAAGCACTTCCGTTGCACCAGTGTGTACCTAACCATAAACATCAATGCCTTTCTTAAAATGTAGTATGTAGTTAATATTGCCTGCTAACATGAATTTCTTTTAACTAGGGAAATTGTGTCACTTGTCTTGCGTTCTGTGCAACAGAGTCAGGGTATAGGCAGCAGTTTGGGCCGCCTGGCTCGTTGTGAACTGCGTGAAGACCATTTCTTCCTAACAAAGACTGTAATTAATTTGCCAGAATTGTACATAATTATGACATAACATTGAAGGTTGTGCAATGTAAAAGCAATATTTAGACTTAGGGATGCCACCCATTAGATAAAATACTTGCAGTTTCGTAATTCACTGAAAGAATAAACATTTTGTGGCTATAAGAACATACAATAGTCCAAGGTATATCAAATACAAATGGTAAAAGAGAGAAATAGTCCTATAATTCCTATAATAACTACAACCTAAAACTTCTTACCTGGGAAAATTGAAGACTCATGTTAAAAGGAACCACCAGCTTTCATATGTTCTCATGTTCTGAGCAAAGAACTTAAACGTTAGCTTTTTTACATGCTAAATATTGCACTTTTACTTTCTTCTCCAACACTTTATTTTTGCATTAATTAAACCAAATTGAACATGTTTCATTATTTATTTGAGACTAAATTGATTTTATTGATGTACTATATTAAGTTAAAATAAGTGATCATTCAGTATTGTTGTAATTGTCATTATTACAAATATATATAAAAATAAAGAAAAATATATATATTTTTTAATTATATAAAAATAAATAAATAAATAGAAAAAAATATTTAAAAGAATAAAAAAATAAAAACGGCCAATTCATCGGCATCAGCTTATAGTGGTCCTCCAATAATCGGTATCAGTGTTGAAAAATCAAAATCTGTCGACCTCTAGTACGTACATACCCCAACCAGAAGCTATGGATTTACAGGCAACATCCGCTCTGAGCTAAAGGGTAGAGGAGATCCTTTCATGGAACAGGACTCTAACCCGAACACTTGTAAGAAATCCTGCTATGCCGTCAAATGAACCATCAAACAGGCAAAGAGTAAATACACCTGTTGTATTCAGCGAATGTGACAAATACAATTGCTGCCCCTCTCTCGCTCAGCAGAGGTCAATGTCCATGTTGTGAATACATTCTGCAACAGGGACAGTGAGGATGCACGCTACTGAAATACGGACATGCAACTGAAATGCATGCTGTGAGCTCTGGCTGGTCAGCCCTGTGTATCCAGTCTTACAGTTTGTAGTGACACATACAGAGCACCTTATTACATAACTATTCAGACCCTTTGCTTTGAGACTCTAAATTGAGCTCAAGTGCATCATGTTTCCATTAATCATCCTTGAGATGTTTCTACAACTTGGGAGTCCACCTGTGAGTAATTTAAATTGATTGGACATAATGTAAAGGCACAAAACCAAGCCATGAGGTTGAAGGAATTGTCAGTAGAGCATCAAGACAGAATTGTGTTGAGGCACAGATCTGGGGAAGGTTACCGAATAATTTCTGCAGCATTGAAGGTCCCCTAGAACACAGTAGGCTCTATCACTCTTAAATGGAAGAAGTTCAGAACCACCACGACTCTTCCTAGAGCTGGCCGCACGGCCAAACTGAGCAATCAGGGGAGAAGGGACATGGTCTGGGAGGTGACCAATAACCCAATGGTCATTCTGACAGAATTCCAGAGATCCTCTGTTGAGATCCTCTGATGGGAGAACCTTCCAGAAGGACAACCATCTCTGCAGCACTCCACCAATCAGGCCTTTATGGTAGAAGCCACTCCTCAGTAAAAGGCACAACAGTCCACTTGGAGTTGCCAAAAGGCACCTAAAGACTCTCAAACCATAAGAAACTAGATTCTCTGGTCTGATGAAACCAAGATTTAACTCTGGCCTGAATGCCAAGCGTCACATCTGAAGGAGCAGGGACTGGGAGACTATTCAGGATCAAGGGAAAGATGAACGGAGCAAAGTACAGAGATCCTTGATGAAAACCGAAGGTTCACCTTCCAACAAGACAACGACCCTAAGCACACAGCCAAGACAACACAGGAATGGCTTCAGGACAAGTCTCTGAATGTCCTTGAGTGGCCCAGCCAGAGCCCAGACAGGAACAAAATCAAACATCTCCGGAGAGACCTGAAAATAGCGGTGAAGAGACGCAGCCCATCCGACCTGACAGAGCTTGAGAGGATATGCAGAGTAGAATGGGAAAAACTCCTGAAATACAGGTGTGCCAAAGTTGTAGCATCATACCCATGACGTTTCAAGGCTGTAATCGCTGCCAAAGGCGCTTCAACAAAGTAAAGGGTCTGAATACTTATGTAAATGTGATATTTCAGGCGGGGTTTTTTCCAAATTGAAAAAAATAATCTAAAAACCTGTTTTTTGTTTTGTAATTATGGGGTATTGTGTGTAGATTGATGAAGGTAAAAAACAATATAAAACCTCAACCTCTCTAGGCTAGGTTGATAAAACCTCTTAAGGATCGGACCCTTTTTTTTTTTAAATCCCCTAAAATGACATAGCCAAATCGAACTGCCTGTAGCTCAGGACCTGAAACAAGAATCCATTTGAAAGGAAACACTTTGAAGTTTGTGGAAATGTGAAAAGAATGTAGGAGAATATAACACATTAGATCTGGTAATATAAAGAAACACACATGCTTTTTATTTTATTTTAATTATCCATCTGTGAAATGCAAGACAAAGGCCATTATATCCCTTGGGAGTCTGGGTGCAATTTACATTTTGGACACTAGATGTCAGCAGTGTATGTGCAACATTTTAGTCTGATCCAATGAACCATTGCATTACTGTTCTCAATGTTGTATCAAGTCTGCCCAAATGTGCCGAATTGGTCAATTGATACACAGCTGGGGTTCAAACTGTAGAACCCAGTTCCTATATTTGAATATAAAATGTTATTTATCAAAACTATGCTACATTTTATCTCTGGGACCCTCAGCATGACAAATTAGAGCAAGATTACTGAATGTAAGTATATTATTTACCTTCAGAGGCGAATGTATCAAACCAGTTGCTGTGATAAGTTTTGTTGTTGTGCACTCTCCTCAAACAATAGCATGTTATTATTTCACTGTAATAGCTACTGTAAATTGGACAGTGCAGTTAGATTAACAAGAATTTAAGCTTTCTGCCCATATAAGACATGTCTATGTCCTGGGAAATGTTCTTGTTACTTACATCGTCATGCTATTCACATTAGCGCATGTTAGCTCAACTGTCCCGCGAGGAGGGCGACACAAACCGTGCATCAATGCCTAGCTAAATGAAGGTTAAATAACGTTTTTTTTTATCACTATTACATACAGTATCTACCTCAATTACCTGGTACCCATGCACATCGACTCGGTACTGGTACTCCCTGTATATACTCCCTGCATGTTCTTTTCTACTACACTTAGGTTGGAGTCATTAAAACTCGTTTTTCAACCACTTCACAAATTTCTTGTTAACAAACTATAGTTTTGGCAAGTCGGTTAGGACTTCTACTTTGTGCATGACAAGTCATTTTTCCAACAATTGTTTAAAAAATATTATTTCACTTATAATTCACTGTATCACAATTCCAGTGGGTCAGATGTTTACATACACTAATTTGACTGTGCCTTCAGCTTGGAAAATTCCAGAAAATTATGTCATGGCTTTATAGGCTTCTGATAGGCTAATTGGCATAATTTGAGTCAATTGGAGTTGTACCTGTGGATGTATTTCAAGGCCTACCTTCAAACTCAGTGCCTCTTTGCTTGACATCATGGGAAAATCAAGAAATCAGCCAAGACCTCAGAAAAAAATTGTTGACATCCACAAGTCTGGTTCATCCTTGGGAGCAAATTCCAAATGGCTGAAGGTATGCGTTCATCTGTACAAGAAATAGTATGCAAGTATAAACACCATGGGACCACGCAGCTGTCATAGCGCTCAGGAAGGAGATGCTTTCTGTCTCCTAGAGATTAATATACTTTGGTGCGAAAAGTTCAAATCAATCCAGGAACAGCAGCAAAGGACCTTGTGAAGATGCTGGAGGAAACAGGCACAAAAGTATCTACATCCACAGTAAAACAAGTCCTATATCGACATAACCTGAAAGGCCGCTCAGCAAGGAAGAAGCCACTGCTCCAAAACCGCCACAAAAAAGCCAGACTACGGTTTGGAACTGCACATGGGACAAAGTCCGTATTTTTGGAGAAATGTTCTCTGGTCTAATGAAACAAAAATAGAACTGTTGGCCATAATGACCATCGTTATGTTTGGAGGAAAAAGGGAGAGGCTGGCAAGCCGAAGAACACCATCCTACGGATGTGGCAGCATCATGTTGTGGGGGTGCTTTGCTGCAGGAGGGACTGGTGCACTTCACAAAACAGATGGCGTCATGAGAAAGGAAAATGATGTGGATATATTCAAGCAACATCTCAAGACATCAGTCAGGAAGTTAAAGCTTGGTCGCAAATGGGTCTTCCAAATGGACAATGACCCCAAGCATACTTACAGTTGTGGCAAAATGGCTTAAGGACAACAAAGTCAAAGTATTGGAGTGGCCATCACAAAGCCCTGACCTCAATCCTATAGAGAATTTGTGGGCAGAACTAAAAAAAAAGTGTGTACGAGCAAGGAGGCCTACAAACCTGACTCAGTTACACCAACTCTGTCAGGAGGACTGGGCCAAAATTCACCCAACTTATAGTGTGAAGCTTATTGAAGGCTCCCAGAAGTTAAATTGAGTGAATGTAAACGTCTGATGAAAAAAATAAAAGCTGAAATAAATCACTCTACTATTATTCTGACATTTCAAATTCTTAAAATAAAGTGGTGATCCTAACTGACCTAAGACAGGGAATTTTCAAATGGATTAAATGTCAGGAATTGTGAAAAACTGAGTTCAAATGTATTTTGCTACGGTGTATGTAAACTTCCCACTTCAACATGTTATTTTTATTCGTTATCCACTGTGTATTAATTCCTCTCATGTCACTATTTCTACTTATTATATTTTATCTTTAACTCTCTATTTTTGGTAATGCACGTGTAAGTAAGCATTCCATTGTTAGTCTACACTTGTCTACGAAGCACGAGACAAATTACATTCAATTTGATTTCGCAGGGCATTGAATTAATTTACTAATTCAGGTCGTTCTTGTTTACATGTTGAATGAAATGGCTGCCTCTAAACTGGTTGGAGGGAACGCCAACCTTTATCGAACTTTTAAGATAAAATGAAACACATGTAATGAAGGCAGGTGTGCGTGCTCTGAGCACCGTGTGTGTGTGTGTGTGTGTGTGTGTGTGTGTGTGTGTGTGTGTGTGTGTGTGTGTGCGCACAAGCTTGTGTGTGTGTTTCGCAGAGTGGGATTCCTAGCTCAAGAGGCCAATGTCTTGCTTTTAACAGAGGCCATTACCCAGCCATCACGCTGCTGAAATCACACAAATGATAGATAATAACACTATTACAGCCAGCCAGGCAGCAGACATGTCAAAACATCCCTATCTATCTGCTAGATTAGGAGACAGACTGAAGCGATCTCTTTTGGCAAAACAAACCCTATTAACCTCCCCTGCCCTCCCCTCCTATCCCCTCCCTGGGGGCCAGAGTGTGCTCCACAGTGGCCTAATGGCTCATGGAAGGGTGGCCAAGCCAGTCAGCTCCTCTTTTCCTGCGTCCAGGAAGGAATTCCTACCTCCACAGACCGCGTTCTACTGTTGCCCTAACAACACGTCTGCAGAGGAGAGATTGTCAGCTCAGAGTATCCTAGATTAAGCATTTCAGAGGTTTTTGCTTTCCTTTTTTCCCCCCAACTCGGTCTTCTCTTTTTTTTGTAAACCCAATCCCAAAACAATGGGCTTTAGTTACGGCTGGCTAAAACACACCTCAACAAAGCCAAACTGGATTCTGTTGATGCTAAAAATGACAGAAACTCAGTACCGTCCAAACGAACAAGAGGGGTGATGTTTCTCTCTTCCTGGCATCCACACTTCAAAGACGAGCTACAGGAAGAGAAGCAACTACAGACTTGAAGTATTTTGAAGGTTTACGCTACTGCTGCTGTGCGTGCCATGAATACTCACACACCTTAAACAAACGTACCACGTCAAAACTTTCAACATCTGTTTTTCTATCGTCTTGGACCAGGATGGTAAACCTAAAACCTTGTTATTAACAAAAGAACGGTGCCAGAAAAGGGGATTCATTAACCCCACTATTTATAACCCGGAGAGGAGCATTTTTCCTTTTCCACAAGAACATTCTGCTTAGAAGAAACCTGTTTCTGAAGCTGCTTTAAAAAAAGTGTTTTAATTAAATGGTTATGTTAACAAGGAGAACATAAAATCAAATCAGCTTATTAATAGCCTGCACTGAAAGCATGACAAAAACCCGATGTGGCAGATAAATTGCCATATATGCACTCAAACACGGTGACCATTTTCCTCATCCACTACTATGGACCTGAAATGAGGAGTATTCTATTCTGTAAATAAGAAATTATTCAGAGGACCAGAATATTGCCTTGGACAATTTGCTTTTCAAATTAGAAGAGGGAATTCAGTCTACCTTGCTGTAGCAGTAGTCCAATATCACACTTCACATGTAAATACAGTACAGGCCAGGGTGGAATTCTTTGGCAGATGAGAAATACGCTTTTACATTTTTTCCCACCCAACAACAGTAGTTGATACAGATCTACTTGACACGTTGCCCTTCCTCATAAATGTTGCTTTAGAAAAAAACATTTTCCTGTGCCTACAGATTCACACCGACAGATGTGGGTGAAACACATGTCATAACTTTAACATCTATTGGAGTGGAACGGTTGCCCTGAGACGCGGCTGTAGGCTAACTAACTATAGAGTCTGATGCCATAGAAGTCTACAGTCAGGTCTCGGGGCAAGGGTCAGTACAGAGGTCAATAATCTAAACAGCAACACAAACAAGATGATGCACTTATCTCCTACAGTACCTTACAGAGTACATCAGGGTTGGACAACTTTAGTACCTTCCAGTTTCCCTCAGGTTTGTACCTTGTGAACATGACCCAGTATAATTTTCTCTTTACCCAGTGAGTCCACAAAATTAACAATTTCACCCTCAAGGGGAAACACAAGAGGGTTTCTCAACAACCATGACTAACTCTATCGTATACAGTGTAGTACGCCTATAGTCAGTGAAATTCCCCACACAGAAATAATTCATTCTTACAACTTAGTTTGTCAGTGTTCATTAGATTAGCATTCCCACGCTAGCTCTCTCACTCGCTTTCGATCACTTCCCCCTCTCCCCTTCCCTCTTTCTCCCGCCCTCACCTTCACCCCCTCCCTCCGCTCTGCTAGGAATGGTGCTTCATAAATGGCTGAACATCCTGTTCACAAGCGCAACACGTCTCCTGCAGGGAAGGGAAGGGAGAGGCTGCCATCTTGGGGTAATTATGGAAGAGGGATTTATCCTGCCTGCCGCTGTCTGTCTGTCTGAGCCCACACAATCCACATCACATCAAGCACCACAGCAGCAAATCGGTGCATTTAATAGGATTTTATTGGAGTTATTATTATATTTAACCAGGTAGCCCCATTGGAAGTCAGAATACCTCTTTTCTAAGGGAAACCTGCATGGATGGGTGGTTTGTGGACATCTGTGCTGAATCACAATAGTCATGTCGAACCCAAATAAACCAGACGTGGCAAAACTTTACCCTGAGGTTGTCAAACCCAGTTTAACTAATCAACACATCAAATACATAATGCAGTAATATTCCTTGACCGTACCTCTGTCGGCCTATTCATGACCTCTGCTCTGCTCTTCTGCATGAAACAAATCATAAAGCCTGAATCCCATCAAGGCAAGGCAGCACAAATTCATCAGACAGCTGCGTTATCACACATTGAAGTCTCAGAAGCCATCGCAAAAACAAAGACTGAGATAAGTAGCCTGGGATAAGTGCGCCCAGGGACGTGAGCATATGAGGAGAGAAAGAGAGAGAAAATACTTTCTTTCAGGGGAGATTTTGACTTGCGTCCCAAATAACACCCTACTTCCGACATAGTGTACTGCTTTTGGCCAGAGCCCTATGGTCAAAGGTCGTGCACTATATAGGGAATATGATGCCATTTGTGACTGAGTCTTTTTCATTAGCAGCCAGGGCCACATTTGGCTTCCCACGGTGCTTCAGAACAAAGAGTATGTCTGAAAGCAGGGAGCCTTCGCGTGGCTGTGTGGCGCTCTAATTGCTCTCTCTCTCGCTCCCCCTCTCCCTCCCTCTCTTGTGGAGCCAACAGTGTCAACAGGTCCTCCATTAAAAACAGCACAGGGGAGTTATAGGAGAGCAGAGCGTCAATGCTCAGCCAGCCATTGGCGTAGGGGCCTACTCCAGAGGTGGAGGGAGAGAAAGGGCAAGGATGTGTCTCCAAATCCACTTGATCTTAGCAACTAACAAGGTCCCAGCATGTCTGACAGCAAACAAAACCAAACAAGAGTTGATGTAAACGTGGTTGAAACTTGGTTACTTACAGGACTGACACAATGTCACCGCGACGTACTTGGTAGTTCCTCACACTCCAGCGGTTCAGGAGCACCACGTCAGAACCTGTCACATTCCCCTCAGGATTCAGGGAAGGCTGAGACGACAACACACACGCACACAAAAAGAGGCGAGTCAGTCACATCGGAAAGAAACAAGGAACAGGGGAAACAAGCAACATTGTCATCGGTGGCCTGGAACGAAGAAACAGCTGCAAGGGCCAAGTAGAGGGCAACCAGGGAACAGAAGACAGACTGAATGACATATTCCTCTTAGAGAAGTGAAGCGGACTCCTGCCATACTGAGCTAAATGCTGTGTCTAGCCTATCAAATCAAAGTTGATTTGTCACGTGCGCCGAATAAAAACAGTGAAATGCTTACTTACAGGCACTAACCAACAGTGCAAAAAAAGGTACTAGATGAACAATCGGTAAGTAGAGAAGTAAAACAACAGTAAAAAGACAGTGAAAAATAACAGTAGCGAGTCTATATACAGGCACCGGTTAGTCGGGCTGATTGAGGTAGTATGTACATGTAGATATGGTTAAAGTGACTATGCATATACACTGCTCAAAAAAATAAAAGGGAATGTTAAAATAACACATTCCTAGATCTGAATGAAATATTCTTATTAAATACTTTTTTCTTTACATAGTTGAATGTGCTGACAACAAAATCACACAAATTATCTCTGGAAATCAAATTTATCAACCCATGGAGGTCTGGATTTGGAGTCACACTCAAAACTAAAGTGGAAAACCACACTACAGGCTGATCCAACTTTGATGTAATGTCCTTAAAACAAGTCAAAATGAGGCTCAGTAGTGTGTGCGGCCTCCACGTGCCTGTCTGACCTCCCTACAACGCCTGGGCATGCTCCTGATGAGGTGGTGGATGGTCTCCTGAGGGATCTCCTCCCAGACCTGGACTAAGGCATCCGCCAACTCCTGGACAGTCTGTGGTGCAACGTGGCATTGGTGGATGGAGCGAGACATGATGTCCCAGATGTGCTCAATTGGATTCAGGTCTGGGGAACGGGCGGGCCAGTCCATAGCATCAATGCCTTCCTCTTGCAGGAACTGCTGACACACTCCAGCCATATGAGGTCTAGCATTGTCTTGCATTATGAGGAACCCAGGGCCAACCACACCAGAATATGGTCTCACAAGGGGTCTGAGGATCTCATCTCGGTACCTAATGGCAGTCAGGCTACCTCTGGCGAGCACATGGAGGGCTGTGCGGCCCCCCAAAGAAATGTCACCCCACACCATGACTGACACATCGCCAAACTGGTCATGCTGGAGGATGTTGCAGGCAGCAGAAACTTCTGTCACATGTGCTCAGTGTGAACCTGCTTTCGTCTGTGAAGAGCACAGGGCGCCAGTGGCGAATTTGCCAATCTTGGTGTTCTCTGGCAAATGCTAAACGTCCTGCACGGTGTTGGGCTGAAAGCACAACCCCCACCTGTGGACGTCGGGCCGTCATACCACCCTCATGGAGTCTGTTTCTGACCGTTTGAGCAGACACATGCACATTTGTAGCCTGCTGGAGGTCATTTTGCAGGGCTCTGGCAGTGCTCCTCCTTCTCCTCCTTGCACAAAGGCGGAGGTAGCGGTCCTGCTGCTGGGTTGTTGCCCTCCTACGGCCTCCTCCACGTCTCATGATGTACTGGCCTGTCTCCTGGTAGCGCCTCCATGCTCTGGACACTACGCTGACAGACACAGCAAACCTTCTTGCATTGATGTACCATCCTGGATGAGCTGCACTACCTGAGCCACTTGTGTGGGTTGTAGACTCCATCTCATGCTACCACTAGAGAGAAAGCACCACCAGCATTCAAAAGTGACCAAAACATCAGCCAGGAAGCATAGGAACTGAGAAGTGGTCTGTGGTCCCTACCTGCAGAACCACTCCTTTATTGGGGGTGTCTTGCTAAATGCCTATAATTTCCACCTGTTGTCTATTCCATTTGCACAACAGCATGTGAAATTTATTGTCAATCAGTGTTGCTTCCGAAGTGGACAGTTTGATTTCACAGAAGTGTGATTGACTTGGAGTTACATTGTGTTGTTAAAGTGTTCCCTTTATTTTTTTGAGCTGTGTATGATAAACAGAGAGTAGCAGTAGCGTAAAAGAGGGGTTAGCGGGAATGAATGCAGATAGCCCGGTTAGCCAATGTGAGGGGGCACTGGTTGGTCGGGCCAATTGAGGTAGTACAGTTGACATACACCTTAGCCAAATACATTTCAA
This sequence comes from Oncorhynchus masou masou, assembly GCF_036934945.1. NCBI lineage: Eukaryota > Metazoa > Chordata > Actinopteri > Salmoniformes > Salmonidae > Oncorhynchus > Oncorhynchus masou. The sequence continues at coordinate 55,617,107 of NC_088242.1, forward strand.
CTCAGTATTTCACAATTTCTGACATTTAATCCTAGTAAAAATTCCCCGTCTTAGGTCAGTTAGGATCGCCACTTCATTGTAAGAATGTGAAATGTCAGAATAATAGCAGAGAGAATGATTTATTTCAGCTTTTATTTCTTTCATCACATTCACAGTGGGCCAGAAGTTTACATACACTCAATTAGTATTTGGTAACATTGCCTTTAAATTGTTTAACTTGGGCCATACGTTTCAGGTAGCCTTCCACAAGCTTCCCACAATAAGTTGGGTGAATTTTGGCCCATTCCTCCTGACAGAGCTGGTGTAACTGAGTCAGGTTTGTAGGCCTCCTTGCTCGCACATACTTTTTCAGTTCTGCTCACAAATGTTCCATGGGATTGAGGTCAGGGCTTTGTGATGGCCACTCCAAAACCTTGACTTTGATGTCCTTAAGCCATTTTGCCACAATTTTGGAAGTATGCTTGGTGTCATTGTCCATTTGGAAGACCCATCTGCGACCAAGCTTTAACTTCCTGACTGATGTCGTGAGGTGTTGCTTCAATATATGCACATAATTTTCTTTCCTCATGATGCCCTGTTTTTTGTGAAGTGCACCAGTCCCTCCTGCAGCAAAGCACCCCCACAACATTATGCTGCCACCCCCGTGCTTAATGGATGGGATGGTGTTCTTCAGCTTGCCCTTTTTCCTCCTAACATAACAATGGTTATTACGGCCAAACAGTTCTATTTTTGTTTCATCAGTCCAGAGGATATTTCTCCAAAGTACGATATTTGTCCCCATGTGCAGTTGCAAACTGTAGTCTGGCTTTTTTTGTGTCGGTTTTGGAGCAGTGGCTTCTGCCTTGCTGAGCGGCCTTTCAGGTTGTCGATATAGGACTCGTTTAACTGTGGATATAGATACTTTTGTACCAGTTTCCTCCAGCATCTTCACATGGTCTTTGCTGTTGTTCTGGGATTGATTTGCACTTTTCGCACCAAAGTACATTCATCTCTAGGAGACAGAACGCGTCTCCTTCCTGAGCGGCATGGTGTTTATACTTACGAACTATTGTTTGTAAAGATGAACACATACCTTCAGCCGTTTGGAAATTGCTCCCAAGGATGAACCAGACTTGTGGAGGTCTACATTTATTTTCTGAGGTCTTGGCTGATTTCTTTTGATTTTCCTATGATGTCAAGCAAAGAGGCACAGAGTTTGAAGGTAGACCTTGAAATACATACACAGGTACACCTTCAATTGACTAAAATGATGTCAATTAGCCTATCAGAAGCTTCAAAAGCCATGACATAATTTTCTGGAATTTTCCAAGCTGTTTAAAAGGCACAGTCAACTTAGTGTATGTAAACATCTGGCTCACTGTGATACAGTGAATTATAAGTGAAATAATCTGTCTGCAAAGAATTGTTGGAAAAATTACTTGTGTCATGCACAAAGCAGATGCCCTAACGGACTTGCAAAAACTATAGTTTGTTAACAAGAAATTTGTGGAATTGTTGAAAAACAAGTTTTAATGACTCCTACCTAAAGTGTATATGTAAACTTCCGACGTCAACTGTATGTACATGAACGTATAGTGAAAGTGACTATGCATATATGATAAACAGAGAGTAGCAGCAGCGTAAAAGACGGGTAGGGTTGGGGGGCGGCACACAATGCAAATAGTCAGGGTAGCCATTTGACTACCTGTTCAGGAATCTTATGGCTTTGGGGTAAAAACTGTCCTAGACTTGGCACTACTGTACCGCTTGCCATGCGGTCGTAGAGAGAACAGTCTGTCTTTTTAGGGCCTTCTTCTGACACCGCCTGGTGTAGAGGTCCTGGATGGCAAGCTGCTTTGCCCCAGTGAAGTATTGGGCCGTACGCACTACCCTCTGTAGTGCCTTGCGGTCGGAGGCCGAGCAATTGTCGTACCAGTCAGGATGCTCTTGATGTTGCAGCTGTAGAACCTTTTGAGGATCTCAGGACCCGTGCCAAATCTTTTTAGTTTCCTGAGGGGGAATAGGCTTTGTCGTGCCCTCTTCACGACTGTCTCTGTGTGTTTGGACCATTCTAGTTTGTTGTTGATGTGGACACCAAGGAACTTGAAGCTCTCAACTTGCTCCACTACAGCCCTGTCGATGAGAATGGGGGCGTGCTCGGTCCTCCTTTTCCTGTAGTCCACAATCATCTCCTTAGTCATGGTTACTTTGAGGGATAGGTTGTTATTCTGGCACCACCCGGCCAGGTCCCTGGCCTCCTCCCTGTAGTCTCATCATTGTCAGTGGTCAGGCCTACCACTGTTGTGTCGTCTGCAAACTTAATGATGGTGTTGGAGTCGTGCCTGGCCATTCAGTCGTGGGTGAACAGGGAGTACAGGAGGGGACTGAGCATGCATCCTTGGAGGGGCTCCAGTGTTGAGGATCAGCATGGCAGATGGGTTGCTACCTACCCTCACCACCTTGGGGCGGCCCGTCAGGAAGTCCAGGATCCAGTTGCAGAGGGAGGTATTTAGTCCCAGGATCCTTAGCTTAGTGATGAGTTTGAGGGTAATATGGTGTTGAACGCTGAGCTGAAGTCAATGAATAGCATTCTCACATAGGTGTTCCTTTTGTCCAGGTGGGAAAGGGCAGTGTGGAGCGCAATAGAGATTGCATCATCTGTGGATCTGTTTGTGTGGTATGCAAATTGGAGTGGGTCTAGGGTTTCTGGGAAAATGGTGTTGATGTGAGCCCTTACCAGCCTTTCAAAACACTTCATGGCTACGGACCTGAGTGCTACGGGTCTGTAGTCATTAAGGCAGGTTGCCTTCGTGTTCTTGGGCACAGGGACTATGGTGGTCTGCTTGAAACATGTTGGTATTTCAGACTCAATCAGGGACATGTTGAAAATGTCAGTGAAGACACCAGCCAGGTGGTCAGCACATGCCAGGAGCACACGTCCTGGAAATCCGTCTGGCCCCGCAGCCTTGTGAATGTTGACCTGTTTAAAGGTCTTACTCACGTCGGCTACGGAGAGAGTGATTACACAGTCGACCAGGAACAGCTGATGCTCTCATGCATGCTTCAGTGTTGCTTGCCTCGTGGCTGTGCTTCCCTATGTAGTCTGTTATAGTTTGCAAGCCCTGTGACATAAGACGAGCATCGGAGCCGGTGTAGTACGATTCAATCTTAGCCCTGTATTGACGCTTTGTCTGTTTGATGGTTCGTTGGAGGGCATAGCGGGATTTCTTATAAGCTTCCGGGTTACAGTCCCGCACCTTGAAAGCAGCAGCTCTATTCTTTAGCTCAGTGCGAATGTTGCCTGTAATCCATGGCTTCTTTTTGGGGTATGTACATACAGTCACTGTGGGGACGATGTCCTCAATGCACTTATTGATATTGCCAGTGACTGATGTGGTGTACTCCTCAATGCCATCGGAAGAATCCCGGAACATGTTCCAGTCTGATAGCAAAACAGTCCTGTAGTTTAGCATCTGCTTCAACTGACCACTTATTTTAATTGATTGAGTCACTGGTGCTTCCTGCTTTAACTTTTGCTTGTAAGCAGGAATCAGAAGGATAGAATTATGGTCGGATTTATCAAACGGAGGGCGAGGGAGAGCTTTGTACACGTCTCTGTGTGTGGAGTCCAGGTGATCTAGAATTTTTCTCTCTCTGGTTGGACATTTAACATGTTGATAGAAATTAGGTAGAACTGATTTAAGTTTCCCTGCATTAAAGTATCCGACTACTAGGAGCGCCGCCTCTGGGTGAGCGGTTCCTTGTTTGCTTATTTCCTTATACAGCTGACTGAGAAAAAATCTTGGTCTAATCCGAGGTGAGTGATCGCTGTCCTGACAACCAGAAGCTCTTTTTTTTGCCATAAGATACAGTTACAGAAACATTTTGTACAAAACAAGCTACAAATAATGCTAAAAAACTAACACATAAATAGCACAATAAGTTGGGCGCCTGTTAAACTGCTGCCATTTCTTCCGGCACCATTTTATATATATCTGTATGTCTTCCCGTGCCTACAGATTCACACCGACAGATGTGGGTGAAATATACGTCATACCATTAAAATCTATTGGAGTGGAACAGTTTCCCTGAGATGTGGCTGTAGGCTAATTAACTATAGAGTCTGACGCCATAGAAGTCTACAGTCATGTCTCGGGGCAAGGGTCAGTACAGAGGTCAATAATCTAAACAGCAACACAAACAAGATGATGCACATATCTCCTACAGTACCTTACAGAGTACATCAGGGTTGGACAAGTTTAGTACCTTCCAGGTTCCCTCAGGTTTGTACCTTCTGAACATGACCCAGTATAATTTTCTCTTTACCCAGTGAGTCCACAAAATTAACAATTTCACCCTCAATGGGAAACACAAGAGGGTTTCTCAACAACCATGACTAACTCTATCGTATACAGTGTAGTACGCCTATAGTCTGTGAAATCCCCCCCCCCACAGAAATAATTCATTCTTACAACTTAGTTTGTGTCACTTTATCGAAGAGCTAGTGTGTGACGAAGCCCCACTCCAAGCAGCGGGTGACATGACACAGGAAGAATGATTCATTAAACAGGATGTGCACAGGCCATTTCACGCTTGCCGGGGTAATTGACAGAATATCTCTTATCCGTCTGCTGAAAATAAATATCCCATTCGAGTGCTGCCAGCCGCAGAATGTATCTGTTACAGTTGGATACGTTATCATTTTCACTTTCAGTCATATTTTACCATATTACATGCTGTATTGTTTCAAAGACGTTTATCTTGCTAGCTTGAAAGCACCCTAGAATTAATAAAAACATGAGAAAAAAACAACAACACAGGAGACAAGGAAAGTTAGATCAAATAAGATTGTCTGGTCAACAATTCAATCTTGTGAGCACTGCAGCCTTAGGCAAGACAACGCAGGGGTTTTGAAAGGATTCTTGTTTAAACTATCACGGTCTTGTAGGAGGAGAGGCAAAGTGAGGCAACAGCCTGTCTACACAACGAGAACCTGGCGAAATCCTAACAACTCCAACAATGTAAACAGCCTTCAGTATCTGAACGTATTGACTTACTAATTAGTAGTATGGGAGGAGAGGAGGGAGATCAATAATGATCTTCTTCAGACAAACATTTTGTTACATTTCTTTCTTTCTTACTTACTTAGAAAACCATGCAAATATACTTGGATTCTAATTACGTCACATGGGATGGTACAAACGAAACTATATCATGCTGTATAGATTCTCTTGTCAACCATTCACAAGAAGCTAAACTGCCATCCAACACTGTCAACAGGGAGGACAAGCCCCAGCCAATGATGCGAAACCAATGGGTCTCAGCTGCACGACTGACTTACCTCGATGCCTACATAGCTACAGATGTATGCCTGATTAACTCTGTTTGATAGCAGAATGAAAGATGAACGTGCATAGAGCATAGAGGTTTAAAACAAGTGTTTATGTGCGTTTTCTTAACGTGAGCAAAGACGTGAGATGCATTTGATGTATTTCATCACGACCAACTGTCAACCCAGGCCATGAAGTATGACTTCTGTTGTATTGTATGGCTTCTGGATCCGAGCAAGGCTAAATATCTTCTGTGGTATTGGTATTTGAATTGTGGGGTGAGGTAAGGCCAATTTATTCCATTCAATAGAACCTCTCCCTCTCTTTACTGCATGATACAGTAGATACCGAGATGCAATCAACTCTGTTACAAAAGGAAAGTGTGGCTTTGAAAAAGTACAACAAGATCAGTAGGAATTGATGGAGAAAGCAGAGAGCGTGTGTCTCACCTGCATTGAGGCTCCTTCTACTCGTGCTACATAGGCAAAGCGGTCCAGAACAGTGACAGTTACGGGCACTGCCACGAAGAAGCCGCTCACAAACGCCCGGATATACCTGCGCCCAGCCCCGGCCTGCTGAGCCATCACCTAGGGGACAGAAGAACACAGTTCAGCCATCATAATTGGAACACAGCCATAAGAACTCAGCATGCAACAGCACATGGAGAATCAGATAGTAGGGAGTTTGTATTGGCAAGAACAGGATGTAATTTCAGTCATTTCTCACTCAAAGAGAGAACACATATTGCATGCAGGCATTTCTCATCCTTCTCTGCCCTCTGTTCTCAAAAACTACAGCAGGACAGCAAGACAATTGTGAAATAACAGAGTGACAGACCAAAGACCCTAGACAGGCTAATGCATCAGCGGCTTTAAATAACACAGCCACCAAGAAGATACTCAAACTTTGTTGTTACTGATTGTGATCGTGAGATGCTTCAAAAAGTTTATGCTTCAGAGGTGCATCAAATATTCCTTGGTGGTACTGTAGCATGTCCTTACCCATCCTTAGTGTTGCACGTTATACCGAAACTTCGGTACTTTCGATACTAGAACATGAATAATGTCTCGGGTACAAATATATATATATATTTTTTTTTTTTACTTTCTGTATTTCTGTTAATGTGTCTCACGAATCAAGCCTGTCTGTCAGCGCAGCCGATCCCTTACTATAGCGTGCACCGTACCTGCTCCACTTACCCATTGCAAGCCTGCACTGGGAGTCTGGGCAGCGTCATGTTAGCTCCCCACTCATGCTGCACAGAAGATAACACATTTGAATCCGACACGGCATGTAGAAATTTTAAAACTGTTAATTACTGTTCGCAAAACAATGTCCATACAAGCTAGAAGACTTGCACAATGCAAAAAGATACCGGTAGCTTCCAACTTTGCAGGCTAACTTTTGTTTCTAGCTGACAGCTAAAGCTAACATCAACTCAATACTCTAGTACTTTGTTTATGGTAATATGCAAACCATTACGGCAAAATATGCTGATTGACACAAAAAACTAAATTAATTCCCACATCTCTCCCAAAGATGATCTATTGTGTCATCGAATTGACTGTGCTCCGACGGGCCGCCCCCTCTTCTCCCATGAATGATGTCATTACTGGTTAAAGACACATTCTTATAAAAAGAAGCTACTTCTATGCAAATGTTGTTGATAAGTACAATTAAATAAGTCCGAAATGGAATGGAAACTGATTGTTTGTCATCTGTAGCCCCATGCAATCAGCCAAAAGAAGCTCAATAACTCAATGCATGCACACTCCTATTGAATATGCATTCACCTGTATTGTGAATAGGTCAAAGCTGCATCTTGATTTGCCAAGTTTATCAACAGAGATTTACCTTTCAAATAAATTATTACCATTATGTTGTCATGTAGTTGGTTGTATTAATTAATGCATACAAGGCTGTCTCTGAAAAATATTGACATAAAAAATGATAATGTAATGATATTGAACTGAGATATTCTTAGTCTGGCAGTGGCAAATATATTTAAAAAAAAGTTAGACACCTGTCTGATTGGACTAATCCAGTGCGGAGGCCACAGGGATGGCACACCAGTATCACCAGTAGTACATTTAGTGTTAATTACCATCATTTGTAATCTACAATGTTTGTTTGGTTATGGTCATTTATGTTAATGCATTCAATATATTTTTATTACAGTCTTACCGTTCTCATTGAAGGAGCGGACACGTTTGCAGAGCGCACAACCTAAGTTTGGTTTATCTCATTCCATTTATGAATAAGGACAAGGCGTACCTGATTACGCATAGAACTAGGTCTAGGCTACCTGGCCTGTGCGCAAATGTAGGCTTTTATGAATGCTCCCATTTTGGGGATTTGATACTATTTCTGATTGTCTTAAATCAGCATCACTGTGGAGCTTTTATCAAAGTCATTTTTTCTTTGCCTCAAAAAGCAAAGTAAACAAAGTCGGTTTTTACATCCATTGAGAATGACAATAGCTCCTTAACGTAGCCTATTTGAAAAATCTTTCCAGCTCTCTCCCTTTCAATAACCGCTCAGCATGAAAGTGGAAAAAATGTCATGCTCTGATCTGGTGGAAAAAAAGGCCTACCTGATTACCTCTCATCCCTTGCGCAAATAGCTTCTTTTTTGGGGGGATTAATAATAGCTTACAGCTGTGTCTGCCTGTCCAGAGCTCACTGGCACAGAAACTCTTGAGGGCCCAGAATATTTTATACAATGTTGCAAGTTTGCTAGTACCAGCATCAAGCTGGACCCAAGTTAATAGTTGATACAATGTTAATTTCCTTGCAGATAGGCCATGCTATGTATAGGATATTTATTTTAAAAAATATGGTTATTTTCTACCTGTGGGCTAAAATATAATTATTTGTTAGCTTTATGTAGGCTATTTTTACATATTGGCAAAGGCAATAGAAGTTACAAATCTAAAAGTATCATTTTCAATTAGATAGAATTTTGATTAACCACTTAGAGACTTTATTATAAATTCAATTAGCCTGTTCCACAAAATGTGCATATGAAAATCATAACTGGCATGCACAAAGAAATGGTACAATTACTTGGCACTCCAAATGGAAAAGGTTGCCGAAAGCTGGTGTAGCCTATTACCGGAAACTTCAGGAGCATAAAGGCAGAATCTGGGATGGCCAGCAGCAGCAGCAGCAGCAGGCAGCGGAAGGAGAGGGGTCGGGTAGGGATCCGTTTTTTTCTTCTTCTGGTTACGATATATTAATCTCTGGCTCACTCTTTAGTAATTTGTAGGCAAAGTAGCCTATATATTGTTGATGATTTCAGTCTCGATATGGAAAAATACACTAAATCTGGTATCGGTTTCGAAATCAAAATGCTGGTATCATGACAACACTAGTGGCTATTGCTTTGAAACAATAACAACCCTCCGTGCAAATATTGTTTTCCAATGGCTGGCAAATATTGTCAACAATATTGTTTCAACATACTTTCCTTGTTATTTCAACTTCCTGCATTAGTGTTGCATCAAACTTTTGTGCAAAAAGTTAGTGTTAATGAACGTGACTGAGTTAGAAGTAAAAGAATAGAAGCCTTTCGACAGAAGAGAACAGGACATAAGTAGACCCGGACAGAACAAGATCCGCCCAAGGACACAACCGCCTAGCCAATTAAAGCCAACCTGCATCACACATCCTCTCAGCCTCTGGCCCCATGACTGCTCTGCTCCAGCCCGAGTCAACCTGCTGTGATGAAGCTAATTAAAGATGCGCTATGCAGAAATGTCTACGCCATTTCCTGGTTGCTAAAACTCTAATTGTTCACCTAATTTCAGTGTCTGACAAAACAAGAAACTATGGTGGAGAGAATCATTGTACCATCTAAACTGCTGTGAAATATATATAATATAATAATATAACAAATGTTTGGCGTTATAATAAACATGGAAAATTGTTCCGAATATCTGTTGTAGCTTAAGACATCTACAAACCCACAATGTAATGCTCTCTCTATGGGCTGGCTAGCTAGAAAATGTAGGTATACACAATAATACCAAAGACAACATCAGCAAGTAACATCACTCAGAGATGCACAAAAACAATATAACATTCAAAAATGGGTGAGCCTTTCCTTTAAGGCTATCTTACAAACTAATGTTACAGTATTTATTTGACCTTAAAATGAGTAACACATCATGGCCACATTGCGGTTACTGTAACAAATGTATTCTTATGTAATCATAGAAAGCATGCATGTTCAAGATAACATGCAATGGTCGCAGGTCTGTGGAATTCTTCACAAATGCTATAATAATCTGCAGAGGCATTGACCACTTGCACCATGTACTTTAATGTAATTTCAACTGCAATCCAGGTCATTTGGTTGTGCTATTAGCTGAAGCACAGTAATAACGCAATTAAGTTGGTGTACAAATAAAACAGTATCTGACATTGTTTTCCTTTAGACAGTTGACCGCACAGTGATAACTCATTTACAGTTGAGTTGGAAGTTCACATACACTTTAGCCAAATACATTTAAACTCAGTTTTTCACATTTAATCCTAGTAAAAATTCCCTGTCTTAGGTCGGTTAGGATCACCACTTTATTTTAAGAATGTGAAATGTCTGAATAATAGTAGAGAGAATCATTAATTTCAGCTTTTATTTTTTTCATCACATTCACTGTGGGTCAGAAGTTTACATACACTCGATTAGTATTTGGTAGCATTGTCTTTAAATGATTTAACTTGGTTCAAACGTTTTGGGGAACCTTCCACAAGCTTCCCACAATAAGTTGGGTGAAATTTGGCCCATTCCTCCTGACAGAGTTGGTGTAACTGAGTCAGGTTTGTAGGCCTCCTTGCCTGCACACGCTTTTTCAGTTCTGCCCACACATTTTCTATGGGATTGAGGTCAGGGCTTTGTGATGGCCACTCCAATACCTTGACTTTGTTGTCCTTAAGCCATTTTGCCTCAACTTTGGAAGTATGCTTGGGTTCTATGTCCACTTGGAAGACCCATTTGCGACCAAGCTTAAACTTCCTGACTGATGTCTTGAGATGTTGCTTCAATATATCCACATCATTTTCTTTCCTCATGATGCCATCTATTTTGTAAAGTGCACCAGATCCTCCTGCAGCAAAGCACCCCCACAACACGATGCTGCCACCCCCATGCTTCATGTTTGGAATGGTGTTATTCGGCTTGCAAGCCTCCCCGTTTCCTCCAAACATAACGATGGTCATTATGACTAAACAGTTCTATTTTTGTTTCATCAGACCAGAGGACATTTCTCCAAAAAGTACAATCTTTGTCTCCATGTGCAGTTGTAAACTGTAGTCTGGCCTTTTTATGGCGGTTTTGGAGCAGTGGCTTCTGCCTTGCTGAGTGGCCTTTCAGGTTATGTCGATATAGGACTCGTTTTGCTGTGGCTATAGATACTTTTGTATCTTCACAAGGTCTTTTGCTGTTGTTCTGGGATTGATTTACACCTTTCGCACCAGAGTACGTTCATCTCTAGGAGACAGAACACGTCTCCTTCCTGAGTGGTATGAAGGCTGCGTGGTCCCATGGTGTTTATACCTGCGTACTATTGTTTGTACAGATGAATGTGGTACCTTTAGGCGTTTGAAAATTGCTCCTAAGGATGAACCAGACTTGTGAAGGTCTACAATTATTTTTCTGAGGTCTTGGCTGATTTCTTTTGATTTTCCAATGATGTCAAGCAAAGAAGCACAGAGGTTGAAGTTTGGTCTTGAAATACAGCCACAGGTAAACCTCCAATTGACTCAAATGATGTCAATTAGCCTATCAGAAGCTTCTAAAGCCACTACATCATTTTCTGGAATTTCCCAAGCTGTTTGAAGGCACAGTCAACTTAGTGTATGTACACTTCTGACCCACTGGAATTGTGATATGGTGAATTATGAAATAATCTGTCTGCAAATAATGTTTTGAAAAATTACTTGTGTCAATCCCAAAGTAGATGTCCTAACCGACTTGCCAGAACTATAGTTTAACAAGAAATTTATGCAGTGGTTGGAAAACAAGTTTTAATGACACCAACCTAAGAGTATGTGAACTTCTGACTTCAACTGTAGGTGACATCTAAACCAAAAATCAGACATTGATTTTCTATTGGAATTTGGTTGTACTTTTAGATGGTTGAAAGCATAGTGATAACACATTTTGAATTCAACAACATTTTGGCAGTTTTTTTGACTAGGTGAAAATAGGTTGTAATCTCATTGATCAACCAAATATCAAATGAAAATTTTAAATTGGTCACACACACATGGTTAGGAGAAGTTATTGCGAGTGTAGCAAAAGATTTGTGCTTCTAGTTCCGACAGTGCAGCAATATCTATCAAGTAATATCTAACAATTCCACAACAAATACCTGATACACACAAAGCTAAGTAAGGAATGGAATAAGAATCTATAAATATATGGACGATATATGGATGAGCAAAAAAAGTACCCAATTCCCACAATGAAATGACGTGGGGTGCCCAGTGGGTGTGTAGCCTACACACATTTGCAGAGCCCTACAGCATCTACCCTTAACAAATGAACGATATCCACGCCCCTGTATATTTTTTTTACGTCCTATTAAACACAGTAATCTACTTTCCAAACCCACCATAGGATATTGTAAGACATCAGTTACCATGTGCTAGAGGGAGAGGCACTCCAGCATGGTTGGCAGAAAATCCATTGGAGCATAACAATCCATCCTGACATGAACATATTGCCATTCCTGCACATTAATAGAGTACATAATCCATATCAAAACAAATTGAATCGCATAAGGCCTACAGAGCGCTTCAGTGAGGTGTGAGGGTGGCACAGAGCAGCTGTGCTGCATTAGGCTGGCTTTCCTCCTGTGCTGACTTCTTGCGGAGTTGTGTTCATGGTAACTGACAGCCTTTCATTGATTCATATCAATCTCTAGCCAATAGGGCTGGGGATTGCCAGGGACCTCATGATACTATCACGATACTTAGGTGCCAATGCAATATGTATTGCAATTCTCACAATTCTATATGTATTGTGATTCGATAATGTGATTTTATTTGCAATTTGATGTTCCAAATACAGTTGAAGTCATAAGTTTACATACACCTTAGCCAAATACATTTAAACTCCGTTTTTCACAATTCCTGACATTTAATCCTAGTAAAACTTACTTGTCTTAGGTCAGTTCGGATCACCACTTTTTTTAAACAATGTGAAATGTCAGAATAATAGTAGAGAGAATTATTTATTTCAGCTTTTATTTCTTTCATCACATACACTCAATTAGTATTTGGTAGCATTGCCTTTAAATTGTTTAACTTGGGTCAAACGTTTTGAAAGCCTTCCACAAGCTTCCTACAATAAGTTGGGTGAATTTTGGCCAATTCCTCCAGACAGAGATGGTGTAACTGAGTCAGGTTTGTAGGCCTCCTTGCTCGCGCACCCTTTTTCAGTTCTGTCCACACATTTTCTATAGGATGAGGTCAGGGCTTTGTGATGGCCACTCCAAGACCTTAACTTTGTTGTCCTTAAGCCATTTTGTCATAACTTTGGAAGTATGCTTGGGGTCATTGGCCATTTGGAAGACCCATCTGCGACCAAGCTTTAACTTCCTGACTGATGTCTTGAGGAGTTGCTTCAATATATCCACATAATTTTCCTACCTCATGATGCCATCTATTTTATGAAGTGCACTAGTCCCTCCTGCAGCAAAGCACCCCCACAACATGATGCTGCCACCCCCGTGCTTCACGGATGGGATGGTGTTCTTCGGCTTGCAAGCCTCCCCCTTTTTCCTCCAAACTTAATGATGGTCATTGTGGCCAACAGTTCTATTTTTGTTTCATCAGACCAGAGGACATTTTTCCAAAAAGTACGATCTTTGTCCCCATGTGCAGTTGCAAACCGTAGTCTGCCTTTTTTATGGCGGTTTTGTAGCAGTGGCGTCTTCCTTGCTGAGCGACCTTTTATGTTGATATTGGACTCGTTTTACTGTGGATGTTGATACTTTTGTACCGGTTTCCTACAGCATCTTCACAACGTCCTTTGCTGTTGTCCTGGGATTTTTGCACCAAAGAACGTGTCTCATTCCTGAGGGATATGACGGCTGCGTGGTCAAAGGTGTTTATACATGCGTACTACTGTTTGTACAGATGAACATGGTATCTTCAGGCATTTGGCTTATTTCTTTTAATTTTCCCATGATGTCAATCAAAGAGGCACTGAGTTTGAAGGTAGGCCTTGAAATACATCCACAGGTACACCGCCAATTGACTCAAATGATGTCAATTAGCCTATCAGAAGCTTCTAAAGCCATGACATCCTTTTCTGGAATTTCCCAAGCTGTTTAAAGGCACAGTCAACTTAGTGTATGTAAACTACTGACCCACTGGAATTGTGATTCAGTCATTTATAAATGACATAATCTGGCTGTAAACAATTATTGGAAAAATGACTTGTGTCATTCAAAAAGTAGATGTCCTAACCGACTGCCAAAACTAAAGTTTGTTAACAAGAAATTTGTGGAGTGGTTGAAAAAGAAGTTTTAAAGACTCCAACCTAAGTGTATGTAAACTTCCGACTTCAACTGTATATTGCTCACTTTATGTCTGCTGCAGAGAGAGAGAGCATGAGTAATTGAGTTTTGATCAGTCAGGGAGATAAGTATGTTGGCTCACTATTTAAAAATAAGATGGAGAACAGTTTTGGCACAGGTACAGCCGACTATCTCTACCTAACACTAGCTTCAGTAGCAAAAAAATATAATTATAATAATGTGATATGTAACTGCATAGATGTTTTCCACTCATCACTACTAGACAATACAGTAAAACAGTATAGATCTGTAAACCCATTAGGATACTATTACCACATTACCCGGTATCTGGGAACCAAAAGTCTAGTTTCTCAATGTAAATTTCCCCATGCGTTTTCTCCATTCAGCCATGACAAGACTACAGAGTGAGGAGAGTGTGAATGCAGTATCAAAGAAAGAGTCAGAATAAGAAAGGTGAGACAGAGGTTATAGAGCTTGAGGTATAGCCCGAGGTACCGGAGTTGGCTGATGGTATGTCAAGGTGTGTGTGTGTGTGTGTGTGTGTGTGTGTGTGTGTGTGTGTGTGTGTGTGTGTGTGTGTGTGTGTGTGTGTGTGCGTGCATGTGAACGTGTGTGTGTGTGCGTGTGAACGTGTGTGTGTGTGTGTGTGTGTGTGCGCGTGTGTGTGCGTGTGCGTGTGAGTGCACACAGGCAAATGCATGAGGAATTAACTTTTCCTCCCCACACTGAGCCATGACCAACCACCCTAAACCTCACCTCTCCTGGTTCTTTTCTACCATAGGTTTTGCATTTTCTGCCACTGGCCCGAAACATCTTCCTTTACAGTATTATCTGTCGGCCTATCAATCGTGCACAGGGTGCCTTAGCGTGGCATTGTTTACTGTGATTTGACAACTGCACTCAAGCACATTAAAAAGTGAGCTCCACTGAGGGAAAAAGCCTTCATCAAGTCTTGAGGCAAATGCATTAATACTGTCGACACGGTGACAAACGTGTTCACGCACTACATCCCTCTTTGAGCATTTGTATTCATGTCAATACCCAAATGTGCAGGAGCAAGCTCTGTAACGAGCTGTGGCAATACACTAGACAGGTTATCATATACAGATTTTGTTGCTGAAAAAGACAATGGACTGTAGTTATTACAAAGTCATGACAGTGTATCTACCCAAGTAATCCTTTTATGAAGCCCATGTCTGAACATTTCCAAAAATACATTGGAACTAAGATTGGAACTAGCATAGGCCTAAGCCTTATGAAAACAGAGTTTCTATTGCTGTCGCATACTCTTTGAAAAATACACAACATGATGGAAAGTTCAAATGGGGGCATTTCCATGTAAAAGGACCCATGAGCACCAACATGTGAAGCGAATGTCAAATTGAGCGTCAAATGAAAGCTAAGAGTCTATTTTTTTTTTAAATGAAGGCATATATACATTTTTCAACCATTTTCCATCCCAAAAATTTGGAATAAGCTAAGTCTTTGATTTCTGGTCAAATAGATGGAAAATGGGTCTTAGACAACATCTACCAGAAAAAGTATTCAAAGGTATTAGGGCCTCTGGAGTGGCACAGCGTTCTAAGGCGTCACTAAAGACCATGGTTCGATCCCGAGCTGTATCACAACTGGCCGTGATCGAGAGCCGCATAGGGCGGTGCACAATTGGCCCAGCGTCGTCCTGGTTAGGGGAGGGTTTGGCTGGGAGGGCTTTACATGGTTCTTCGCGCTCTAGCGACTCCTTGTGGCGGACCGGGTGCCTGCAAGCTGACCTCAGTCGTCAGTTGAACATTCTTTCCTCCAACGCATTGCTGCGGCTGGCTTGCAGGTTAAGCGGGCAGGTGTTAAGAAGCGCAGTTAGGCGGGTCATGTTTCAGAGCATGACTCGACCTTCGCCTCCCAAGGCCATTGGGGAGTTGCAGTGATGAGACAAGATCGAAATTGGGGAGAAAATGGGGGTAAAATACACACAAAAAAAGGGATTACAATAGAAATACATCAAAACACAATAATGCCAACTAATATCAACACTTATGTTCAGTTTTGGAGAAATTATTTGCATTCTGTACATTTTAAAGAAACATTCCCTTGCACCTGGTAATTCCTTTACCAAAAACCCACATAGATATTTTCTCATTTCTATCCCTCATGAGGAGGGAGGATAATGAAAGTTCACAGAAGTAACATGTCAAGGTAGTTAGTTGTAGTTTCTTTAACTGATCTCAAATATATTTACAAATTATTAAGTGATTAAAACTCGTAATTCTGTTACCAAATCGGTAAAAATCTGTAACGGAATTACTGCAATTGAATTGTCTACAATGGGAAATCGTAGTAGTCACAAACCATAGTTCTGACCACCTGCTACTGTCCCCCCTTACACTGGCATACTGTTCTGTTCAGCTTAGGGATGTTAATAGTTAAATGTTAGTCAGTTAGCCGCCAAAAATAAATGTAAAAGGTCATGCTTATCAGTCCATAGTATGCAAACATACTTTCATGGAAGTAAATTGGTGTCAGAATTAAACAATTCTCGTCAGTCATAAAACCGGAATTATTATTTTGCCCAAAACAGTCATGTACAGTGAGTTTATAAAGTTAGAAAGTAGCCTGCATAACATCAACTAATGACGGCTCTGTCTCTAGTCAGAGTGTGCTATGAAAAGCCAGAGTGGAGACTCATTGCTAGGCAACTCACAGATGCAGGCTGCAGCAGTGGAGCTGAGAGAGAGACCGAGTGGAGCAGCACGCAGCAGCTAACAACAGCTAAGCTAGAAACCGATTAAGTTCTTCAGAATGGTCTCTCCTGTTCTACTGGTTTTTATATCAACTTTCTTTCGTTGTCCCAAAAGCATTATCCTAGTCCTGTTAACAACCCATTCTAGTTGTTGCATATTTAGATTTCCCCTATTTCTAAGTTTCTAATGGAGATGCTCACCTCTGCCACATGAAACCCAGGGCCGGCGACATTCAATCTCACAGGGGGGACAACTATGGAACTATGATTGCTGACAGGTGTATAAAATCGATCACACAGTCATGCAATCTCCATAGACAAACATTGGCAGTATAATGGCCTTCATGGGCCTCTTAGTTTCAGTGAAGGGAAATCTTAACGCTACAGCATACAGTAACATTCTAGACGATTCTGTGCTTCCAACTTTGTGGCAACAGTTTGTGGGGCGAGCGGTTTGCTGATGTTAGCGTTGTGAACAGAGGTTATGGTATGGGCAGGCATAAGCTGCGGACGACGAACACAATTGCATTTCATCGATGGCAATTTGAATGCACAGAGATACCGTGACGAGATCCTGAGGCCCATTGTCGTGCCATTCATCCACCGCCATAACTTAATGTTTCGGCATGATAATGCACGACCCCATGTCGCAAGGATCTATACACAATTCCTGGAAGCTGAAAATGTCCCAGTTCCTCCATGGCCTGCATACTCACCATACATGTCACCCATTGAGCATGTTTGGTATGGTCTGGATCAACATGTACGACAGCGTGTTTCATTTCCCGACAATATCCAGCAACTTCAAACAGCCATTGAAGAGGAGTGGCACAACATTCCACAGGCCATAATCAACAGCCTGATCAACTCTATGCAAAGGAGATGAAGAAAATGGTGGTCACACCAGATACTGACTGGTTTTCTGATCCATACTGTACCCCAACCTTTTTTTATGCATCTGTGACCAGAGAAGGGAGAAACTCCCTAAATACAGATGTGCCAAGCTTGTAGCGTCATACCCAAGAAGACGCAAGGCTGTAATCGGCGCCAAAGGTGCTTCAACAAAGTACTGAGTAAAGGGCCTGAATACTTACACTACCGTTCAAAAGTAGTGTAAGTATTTTGTCCGTTAAAATAACATGAATTCGTTCAGAAATACAGTGTAGACATTGTTAATGTTGTAAATGACTATTGTAGCTGGAAACGGCAGATTATTTTAATGGAATATCTACATAGGCATACATTATCAGCAACCATCACTTCTGTGTTCCAATGGCATAGTGTGTTAGCTAATCCAAGTTTATCATTTTAAAAAGGCTAATTGATCATTAGAAAACACTTTTGCAATTATGTTAGCACAGCTGAAAACTGTTGGTCTGATAAAAGAAGCAATAAAACTCTCCATCTTTAGACTAGTTGGGTATCTGGAGCATCAGCATTTGTGGGTTCAATTACATGCTCAAAATGTCCAGAAACAAAGAACTTTCTTCTGAAACTTGTCAATCTATTCTTGTTCTGAGAAATGAAGGCTATTCCATGCGAGAAATTGCCAAGAAACTGAAGATCTAGTACAACACTGTGGACTACTCCCTTCACAGAACAGTGCAAACTGTCTCTAACCAGAATAGAAAGAGGAGTGGGAGGCCCCGGTGCACAACTGAGCAAGTGTGTCTAGTTTGAGAAACAGACACCTCACAAGTCCTCAACTGGCAGCTTCATTAAATAGTACCCGCAAAACACCAGTCTCAGCTTCAACAGTGAAGAGGCGACTCCGGGATGCTGGCCTTCTAGGCAGTGTTTCAAAGAAAAAGCTGTATCTCAGACTGGCCAATAAAACAAAAATATTAAGATGGGCAAAATAACACAGACACTGGACAGAGGAACTCTGCCTAGAAGGCCAGCATTTATTTAGAAAATGTAATAAAAAGAAGCAGCCTTGCTTGTTTAAGGCTAAATTGTTTTCGGATTCAGAACCAGATTTTAAGGAAGTTCTTGACAATGGGATTCAGAACATGGGTGCCTAGGTTCATGGGCAATGGAGAGCACAAGAGCAAGACAGGAGAAGTTGGAAGGCTTGACTAACTCCATGGTGGCCCAAGTTGGACCATCCTAGTTTTCAAATGTAGAAACCCAATAAACACATTTAGATATATTTGTTTGCCAGTAATAGTGTAAAAAATTGGGAAGGCCCAGTCAGCCTGCGGGCTTAGGTCTCTCTAAATATACCCTTCTCATTCGTGGATTTGACTTATTCCAAATGAAGTTGGAAATGTAGCTGTCCAGTTGTTTGAACATCGACTTTGGCAAAAAAGTGGGATTAAGTACAACAACCTAGGTAGTACAGTCATCAACAGAATTAATGCGACCTGCTAATGAAATGGGAAGAGACTCAATGGACATATCAAATAGGAAAGGGGATAAACAGCAACCCTGCCTGGCCCCCCTGTGGAGAGGGAAGTAGCTGGAGGTAACACTGTAGTTGCAAACAGAAGCCACTGGGGACGAGTACAAATTCTTAATCCAGGAAAGGAATGACGGGTCAAACCCAAATCTCACTAGTATTGTAAATAGATATTCCCATCAACCCAGTAGAAAGCCTTCTCAGCATTAAGAGAGATTACGACCTCTGGCTGTGGAGTTGAGTGGGCAGAATAAAGAACATTAAATAGCCGCCGCATATTATAGAAAAATTGCCTACCAGAGATAAATCTGGTTTGGTTAGAGTTAATTATGAGGCATCACTGTCTCTAAACGGCATGAGAGGACATTAGTGGCCTGGTTTAGATCTTATCTGTCGGAAAGATATCAGTTTGTCTCTGTGGATGGTTTGTCCTCTGACAAATCAACTGTAAATTTCGGTGTTCCTCAAGGTTCCGTTTTAGGACCGCTGTTGTTTTCACTATATATTTTACCTCTTGGGGATGTTATTCGAAAACATAATGTTAACTTTCACTGCTATGCGGATGATACACAGCTGTACATTTCAATGAAACATGGTGAAGCCCCAAAATTGCCCTCGCTAGAAGCATGTGTTTCAGACATAAGGAAGTGGATGGCAGCAAACTTTCTACTTTTAAACTCGGATAAAACAGAGATGCTTGTTCTAGGTCCCAAGAAACAAAGAGATCTTCTGTTGAATCTGACAATTAATCTTAATGGTTGTACAGTCATCTCAAATAAAACTGTGAAGGACCTCGGCGTTACTCTGGACCCTGATCTCTCTTTTGAAGAACATATCAAGACCATTTCAAGGACAGCTTTTTCCATCTACGTAACATTGCAAAAATCAGAAACTTTCTGTCCAAAAATGATGCAGAAAAATTAATCCATGCTTTTGTCACTTCTAGGTTAGACTACTGCAATGCTCTACTTTCCGGCTACCCGGATAAAGCACTAAATAAACTTCAGTTAGTGCTAAATACGGCTGCTAGAATCCTGACTAGAACCAAAAAATTTGATCATATTACTCCAGTGCTAGCCTCCCTACACTGGCTTCCTGTCAAAGCAAGGGCTGATTTCAAGGTTTTACTGCTAACCTACAAAGCATTGCATGGGCTTGCTCCTACCTATCTCTCTGATTTGGTCCTGCCGTACATACCTACACGTACGCTACGGTCACAAGACGCAGGCCTCCTAATTGTCCCTAGAATTTCTAAGCAAACAGCTGGAGGCAGGGCTTTCTCCTATAGAGCTCCATTTTTATGGAACGGTCTGCCTACCCATGTCAGAGACGCAAACTCGGTCTCAACCTTTAAGTCCTTACTGAAGACTCATCTCTTCAGTGGGTCATATGATTGAGTGTAGTCTGGCCCAGGAGTGGGAAGGTGAACGGAAAGGCTCTGGAGCAACGAACCACCCTTGCTGTCTCTGCCTGGCCGGTTCCCCTCTTTCCACTGGGATTCTCTGCCTCTAACCCTATTACAGGGGCTGAGTCACTGGCTTGCTGGGGCTCTCTCATGCCGTCCCTGAGGGGGTGCGTCACCTGAGTGGGTTGATTCACTGATGTGGTCATCCTGTCTGGGTTGGCCCCCCCCCCTTGGGTTGTGCCGTGGCGGAGATCTTTGCGGGCTATACTCAGCTTTGTCTCAGGATGGTAAGTTGGTGGTTGAAGATATCCCTCCAGTGGTGTGGGGGCTGTGCTTTGGCATAGTGGGTGGGGTTATATCCTTCCTGTTTGGCCCTGTCCGGGGGTGTCCTCGGGTGGGGCCACAGTGTCTCCTGACCCCTCCTGTCTCAGCCTTCAGTATTTATGCTGCAGTAGTTTATGTGTCGGGGGCTGGGGTCAGTTTGTTATATCTGGAGTACTTCTCCTGTCCAATTCGGTGTCCTGTGTGAATCTAAGTGTGCGTTCTCTAATTCTCTCCTTCTCTCTCTCGGAGGACCTGAGCCCTAGGACCATGCCCCAGGACTACCTGACATGATGACTCCTTGCTGTCCCCAGTCCACCTGGCCGTGCTGCTGCTCCAGTTTCAACTGAACCGCGGCCCTAGGACCATGCCCCAGGACTACTTGACATGATGACTCCTTGCTGTCCCCAGTCCACCTGGCCGTGCTGCTGCTCCAGTTTCAACTGTTCTGCCTTATTATTATTCGACCATGCTGGTCATTTATGAACATTTGAACATCTTGGCCATGTTCTGTTATAATCTCTACCCGGCACAGCCAGAAGAGGACTGGCCACCCCACATAGCCTGGTTCCTCTCTAGGTTTCTTCCTAGGTTTTGGCTTTTCTAGGGAGTTTTTCCTAGCCACCGTGCTTCTACACCTGCATTGCTTGCTGTTTGGGGTTTTAGGCTGGGTTTCTGTACAGCACTTTGAGATATCAGCTGATGTACGAAGGGCTATATAAATAAATTTGATTTGATTAGTGAGAATTTTATAAAATCGCAGCACAAAGGCTTATAGGGCTGTATGAGCCACAGTCTAGGGGATTCTTGTCCTTTTTAAGCAAAATCAAAATAGTCGCCTGGGTAAGTGTCTGGGGCCGTTCCTGACTTGAAAACATTTCATTGTACATTGAGCTGAGGATAGGGAATAGTTTAGAAGAGAATGTTTATCAAATTCAATAGGGAAGCCATCAGGCCCAGGGGCTTTATCGCTCTGCATGAACTGGATTGCCAGAGTAGCTTCATCATCACTTATTCAGGCATCCGTATTAGTTTGTTCATTTTAATTGAGACAGGGGATGTCCAGATTGTCTAGAAATGCATGCATCTGAGATGTGTCAGGAAGAGCAAAGAGCAGAGTAGAATTGCTTAAATTGATTGTTGATTTCTTTGGGATTGGTAGAAGTTAAAATCAGAAGCAACACAGACTTCAGGTATGGTGCCTCTAGCAGCGGATTGTCGAAGCTTGTGAGATAACAACTTGCCAGCCTTCTCTCTCTGTCCATAAAATGTCTGACTCAACTTAAACAGAAGCTGCTCCATTTGTTTAGTGGTAAGATTGTCAAATTCCGATTGGTGGAGCAGTCTCTCTTTGTAGAGTTCAGGAGTCAGAGAAGAGGCATACCTGTTGTCCACATCTAGAATGAATTGAGATGGCTCCCATAAGCGTTTTGTGCACTGTTTATCGTCATAGGCTGTGTATGAAATAATTTGGCCCCTGAGATATGCTTTTAACGACTCCCACGCAGTAGAGTGAGACATGTAAGGGGTGCGGTTGATATGTATAAAGATGTGTATTTTTTAAAGGAATTCCAGGATAGTAGTAGTGGGTCAAGTCGTCACGTGTTGTGATGCAGTACCGCCCGGAAAGCGGGTATATAGCAGGACAGGGCTATGGTCTGAGATAATGATGCTGTGATATTGGCTATTAGAATTCTATTGTCCGGCAGGAAAAAGTCAATCCTAGAGTACGAGTGGTGGACTGGAGATAAAAGGAGTACTGTTTAGCAGTGGGATTGCTTCTGGCTTCTGGCTCCTGGCTTCTGGCTGCCCCTCTGGCCTCAGCACCACAGTCGTGGTGAAATATTTGGTCGACCCATCTCCTCTCTTTAGTTTATCATGGTCGCTACCGGAGATGGGTTTCTTGGAGAAAAACAATGTCCGGACTTAAAGACTTAAGATGAGCATAAACTCGGCTATTTATTTATTTATTTCACATTTATTTAACCAGGTAGGCAAGTTGAGAACAAGTTCTCATTTACAATTGCGACCTGGCCAAGATAAAGCAAAGCAGTTCGACACATACAACGACACATAGTTACACATGGAGCAAAACAAACATACAGTCAATAATACAGTATAAACAAGTCTATATACGATGTGAGCAAATGAGGTGAGATAAGGGAGGTAAAAGGCAAAAAAGGCCATGGTGGCAAAGTAAATACAATATAGCAAGTAAAACACTGGAATGGTAGATTTGCAATGGAAGAATGTGCAAAGTAGAAATAAAAATAATGGGGTGCAAAGGAGCAAAATTAATTAATTAATTAAATACAGTAGAGAAAGAGGTAGTTGTTTGGGCTAAAATATAGGTGGGCTATGTACAGGTGCAGTAATCTGTGAGCTGCTCTGACAGTTGGTGCTTAAAGCTAGTGAGGGAGATAAGTGTTTCCAGTTTCAGTGCTTTTTGTAGTTCGTTCCAGTCATTGGCAGCGGAGAACTGGAAGGAGAGGCGGCCAAAGAAAGAATTGGTTTTGGGGGTGACTAGAGAGATATACCTGCTGGAGCGTGTGCTACAGGTGGGAAATGCTATGGTGACCAGCGAGCTGAGATAAGGGGGGACTTTACCTAGCAGGGTCTTGTAGATGACATGGAGCCAGTGGGTTTGGCGACGAGTATGATGCGAGGGCCAGCCAACGAGAGCGTACAGGTCGCAATGGTGGGTAGTATATGGGGCTTTGGTGACAAAACGGATTGCACTGTGATAGACTGCATCCAATTTGTTGAGTAGGGTATTGGAGGCTATTTTGTAAATGACATCGCCAAAGTCGAGGATTGGTAGGATGGTCAGTTTTACAAGGGTATGTTTGGCAGCATGAGTGAAGGATGCTTTGTTGCGAAATAGGAAGCCAATTCTAGATTTAACTTTGGATTGGAGATATTTGATATGGGTCTGGAAGGAGAGTTTACAGTCTAACCAGACACCTAAGTATTTGTAGTTGTCCACATATTCTAAATCAGAGCAGTCCAGAGTAGTGATGTTGGACAGGCGGGTAGGTGCGGGTAGCGATCGGTTGAACAGCATGCATTTAGTTTTACTTGTATTTAAGAGCAATTGGAGGCCACGGAAGGAGAGTTGTATGGCATTGAAGCTTGCCTGCAGGGTTGTTAACACAGTGTCCAAAGAAGGGCCAGAAGTATACAGACTGGTGTCGTCTGCGTAGAGGTGGATCAGGGACTCACCAGCAGCAAGAGCGACCTCATTGATGTATACAGAGAAGAGAGTCGGCCCGAGGATTGAACCCTGTGGCACCCCCATAGAGACTGCCAGAGGTCCGGACAGCAGACCCTCCGATTTGACACACTGAATTCTATCAGAGAAGTAGTTGGTGAACCAGGTGAGGCAACCATTTGAGAAACCAAGGCTGTCGAGTCTGCCGATGAGGATGTGGTGATTGACAGAGTCGAAAGCCTTGGCCAGATCAATGAACACGGCTGCACAGTAATGTTTCTTATCGATGGCGGTTAAGATATCGTTTAGGATGCTTGACCACATGGTTAATTCCTTTTAAGTTCTAGCTGATAAAGCAAGTGGAGCCTGGAGTATGTGAATCAGGCATTCATTGTTTTGTTTTTTAAAGCTTTTCTATATTTAACTAGGCAAGTCAGTTAAGAAAAAAAAATATTTACAATGATGGCCTACAACGGCCAAACCCGGACGACGCTGGGACAATTTTGCGCCGCCCTATGGGACTCTCAATCACAGCCGGTTGTGATACAGCCTGGATACGAACCAGGGTGTCTGGAGTGACGGCTCTAGCATTGAGATGCAGTGCCTTAGACCGCTGCACCACTTGGGAGCCCTCAACTTAGAAAAGAATGTTAGTAAAATCACATGGCCAGTGTAAAATTATAAAGAAAACCAAAAAAAACACAGCTAAAAACTAAATATACCCAGAAGAAAATCTTGGACCCCAATGCTGGCCTTCCCCCTGTTGGAAGGCTGCATCTACCTCTCCTAGACTAGAGCAAAATACTCCCGCGTTAAACTGAACCTCAGTAGAGATCTATCCAGGGCCAACATAATCAAGTTTAAATGTAGGGAAAGAATTCTGGAAGGAACCACCTCAGTTCTCTCATGCATCTTATGCAATATGCATATATAAAAAAAGGAAGTATACGTGGCTAGGCTAATTTGTACTGTGCCACCTAGCACCGGGGCTGCCCAGCCGCAGCTAGTTGGTAAAGCTAATTGTGCCATGTACTATAAATAAAATACGATTCAAACCATATTGTCCTTGGTATGTATATGATGACATATTCTCACATCATTGTTCATAACGTTAAGTTACTGGAAGAATAATTGTCCTTTTTTTGGCAGCAGGGTGGAGGCACGTTTCTAATCAAGAAAGGAGTTCACTCGTTGGTCCTTAATCGCATTAGCATGGCTAGTGTAGGGTCAGGGATAGAGTATGGGCCTAAAATGGCTAGTTAGTCTTATATCGCCTATCCTCCTGTGGCTGTAGGTGCGCGACGATGTTGTCTTTGGCCCTTGTTGGGTCCACGAATGTCTTCTGCTCGCCGGAGGGAGTAGTGATCTTCAGCACTGCTGGGTAGAAAACACCGAACTTGGTGTCCAGACAGTGATGTAGGAGCCCCCTCACCTTGTTGAAGGCTGACCTCTTCTACATGACTGACGATAGCCGGGTGACTTGCTTTTCCAGTGTCACCACTTTGTTGGATTAAGTATTTGCGCCACTTTCCAGACGGGTGTCCTGTTTCGCCAAGTTTAGCCAGCACGTCTGTTCAGACTTAATGATAGCCGCCATTACCTTGGCTAGGTCGGGGGGGATCAGAGTCCATGTCATTGTTCGGTGAGCCCGAGGCTTTAGTAGAGGCCTGCTCATTTGTGACTTGTGGCTGTTGTTTTGACATTTCACAATGAAAAGGACAAAAATATGTGGTGGTTAATTTCTTTACTATCAAATGAGGAGAGACACATTTATCACACAAGTCAGAGTTAAACTAAATATTGAATCACTTATTAATAAGGGAGCAGGTCGATACAACGCACACATATAAAGTGAATCGATTGAGTGCTCTACGATAATGATGGCTGGTCGACGAATCACCCTCAGATGATGAAAGATGAAAAGTACAAAAGGTATTTTATAGCCAAGATACACCCCTTTCAACCTACATGACAAACAACAGATGTATAGAATGGGTCACAAGATTAAGATTTGTATGAAAGATACTTATAATTCGCAGCAGACCGTATCTGCTGTAAAAACAGTTCTCTCCCTGGTACCATATAGAAGAGAAACATTAACTCATGCTCTGGAATGCGGCCTCTTTAGGTTTTATCACCCAAAAGACATGGTAAATCTCCTGTCAGTGTTATCTCCCAGAGGCCCATCCTCAGTAGAACACACACAGGTGAGCCTTCTACCACCCCTTTATTCTGTTGCATAAACTAACCGTTTGATGCAATAATAGCATTATAACATAATCTTGTCATTTCCACCACAAATGTCAGAAAAAAAGTGAGTTGGGTTTGATTCCTAATTAAATGTTACAAAATGAACACGGTAGGAAAGGTGTTGGCCAAGTATTAATAGTTCATTGTTCTCCCTAGACAGGAGCACGGAGAAAACGTGTCTTCACATGTTGCTGCTCACCAGCGGCCCCATATTAATATAATTAATATAATATTGAATGCATTAACAGAAATTACAGTAAACAAACAAACATTGTAGATTACAAATGATGGTAATTAACTTTCAAATGTACTACTGGTGATACTGGTGTGCCATCTCCGCAGCCTCCGCAATGGAATAGTCCAATCACACAGGCATCAATCAGGTGTCTCGTGTGCCATATATTTTTTTATAGATATTTTTGCCACTGCTCGACTAAAGAAAATCTTGGTCAAACAGCCAATTGACCAAACAATCGACCGGTTGAGTAAATGAGGTCAGCCCTATAAAACAGTATGTAAACATTATTAAAGTGAAAAGTGTTCCATGTACACTACCGTTCAAAGGTTTTGTGGTCACTTAGAAATGTACTTGTTATCCATGAAAAAATACATGAAATGAGTTGCAAGATGAATAGGAAATATAGTCAAGACGTTAACAAGGTTATAAATAATAATGATTTTTAATTGAAATAATGGTCCTTCAAACTTTACTTTTGTCAAAGAATCCTCCATTTGCAGCAATTGCCTTGCAGCCTTGCAGACCTTTTGACGTTCTAGTTGTCAATTTGTTAAGGTAATCTGAAGAGATTTCACCCCACGCTTCCTGAAGCACTTCCCACAAGTTGGATTGGCTTGATGGGCACTTCTTATGTACCATACGGTCAAGCTGCTCCCACAACAGCTCAGTAGGGTTGAGATCCGGTGACTGTGCTGGCCACTCCATTATAGACAGAATACCAGGTGACTGCTGTTTCTCAAACTAGACACTAATGTAGTTGTCCTCTTGCTCAGTTGTGCACCGGGCCTCCCACTCCTCTTTCTATTCTGGTTAGAGACAGTTTGCACTGTTCTGTGAAGGGAGTAATACACAGCGTTGTACAAGATCTTCAGTTTCTTGGCAATTTCTCACATGGAGCAGCCTTCCTTTCTCAGAACAAGAATAGACTGACGAGTTTCAGAAGAAAGTTATTTGTTTCTGCCTATGTTGAGCCTGTAATCGAATGCACAACTGCTGATGCTCCAGATACTCAGCTAGTCTAAAGAAGGCCAGTTGTATTGTTTCTTTAAATCAGCACCACAGTTTTCAGCTGTGCTAACATAATTGCAAAAGGGTTTTCTGATGATCAATTAGCCTTTGAAAATGATCAACTTGGAAAAGCTAACACAGTATGCCATTGGAACACAGGAGTGATGGTTGCTGATAATGGTCCATAAATAAATCAGCCGTTTCCAGCAGAGGTTGACCGATTAGGATTTTTCAACGCCGATACGGATTATTGGAGAACCAAAACAATTTAACTTTTTTTTTTTACATTTGTAATAATGACAATTACAACAATACTGAATGAGCATTTATTTTAACTTAATTTAATATAATACATCAATAAAATCAATTTAGCCTCAAATGAATAATGAAACATGTTCAATTTGGTTTAAATAATGCAAAAACAAAGTGTTGTATAGTATTGCCAGTGTAACAGTATAGCTTCCGTCCCTCTCCTCGCTCCTACCTGGGCTCAAACCAGGAACACAACGACAACAGCCATCGATTATATGCAACGCAGGACACGCTAGATAAACTAGTTATATCATCAACCATGTGTAGTTAACTAGTGATTATGATTGATTGATTGTTTTTTATGAGATAAGTTTAATGCTAGCTAGCAACTTACCTTGGCTTACTGCATTTGCGTAACAGGCAGTCTCCTCGTGGAGTGCAATGGTTGCAAGGTTGCAAGATTCAATCCCATGAGCTGACAAGGTAAAAATCTGTCGTTCTGCCCCTGAACGAGGCAGTTAACCCACTGTTCCTAGGCCATCATTGAAAATAAGAATGTGATCTTAACTGACTTGCCTAGTTAAATAAAGATTAAATAAAGATGTAAAAAAAAACGTGAAATCGGCCCTAATTACTCGACCATTCCGATTAATCGGTCTACCTCTAGTTTCCAGCTACAATAGTAATTTACAACATTAACCATGTCTACAATGTATTTCTGATCAATTTGATGTTATTTTGAATGGACAAAAAAAAATGTGCTGTCTGGGCCGGCAGCCTTAAATGTCTTACTCACGTCAGCCACGGAGAACAAGAGCTCACAGGCCTCGGGAGCGGCCCGTGTTGGTGGCACTGTGTTATCATCAAAGCAGGTGTTTGTTTAGCTTGTCCGGGAGCAAGACGTCGGTGTCCACGACATGGCTGGTTTTCCCTTTGTAATCCGTGATTGTCTGGAATCCCTGCCACATAACGTCTCGTGTCTGAGCCGTTGAATAGTCATCACTGAAGTCCCTTATTAGAAGCCGCTCTTTCGTAGGTGTAATTCTGTGGGCTTTGTTCAGATAATGCATGTTATAACAACAAGATGCCCAACTCTTCATGCCCAGCATTCTCTCTTCACCCGCAAAGTTTTTGTTGCATCCTACACTACACTTGCCCACTCCATAGCAAGCTGCTCTATCCATTGGTGAAGTACTTTAGTGTAGAGCTAAATTATTTTTTTTTAAGTGCCAATTTCAGAGGTTTAGAAAGGAACGATATAAACCATTCGAACCGGTTCCTAACTGTAATTTGCTGGTTGGAACAGTGGAACGGAACAACAACAAAAATGGCTCTGTTCAGAATGAAACGATTGGAAAATAATTTTGGTTCAAACCCCTGCTGCTTCATTACATAGTTAAAAAGACTGGTCCCCAGACGACAGCTAACATTCTTGCCACTCCTGTCATTTTAAATGAGTGGAATGTAACAGCTGAACAGAGATGGCAACCAGGCTACAGTAGTTGCATGTTCAATAATATGAGATGATAGGCTCGCTATTATCGCATTAAAAGCTCTTTTTGTAACATTTCTGTTCCATGCACAGTATATTCCGTTGGTCACATCATTTTACGGTTTGGAACGAATTTAACCATAAAAATCATTGGGCACACACACAGCAAACGCTTTTCACAAAGGCCCCATATTCAGATGCATGAGAAAGTAGATCCGTTGTTGCTGTGTTTTCGCCATTGTCTCTACCCTACATCATGATGATTTCTATTTTGCTACAATTGGATTTCCAGGGCTCCGTGTATCATATCAGCCAATGAGTAATGTTCACACAGGAAAGGCATTTCAGACCAATAAATCCACCAGGGATGATACACTAAGGCACCGAGGGATACTGATTACAGCCAGACGTCACTAGCTTTCCCCCAAACTCTCTGCAGTTCTGCCGTCGCAGCATTTCTCCCCAGCTTTACCGGGAGAGCACTCCAATCCCCACAAAACCCATGACCCGGAGAAGAGGCTTGATTAGAGCTGGAAAAAAAGCCATAGCTCGGCTGTGGCAACAGAATGAACTGGAGAAAAGGGCAGGGTACCAACCAAGGCTTTACCATGTCAAGACCATGCATAATACTGAGCAATGGATCAAACTTCAGAATCAATTAAATGTAGGTAATGAATGCTGTAAGGTCAAATAACCTCAATGATTGATCATTTCTTTGGATGACATTTAGGCTACAGAAATATCAGTAAACAAACACTGATGCGAGAGATGAAGTCAGTAGCCTACCTTAGAAGCAAAACAATCGAGCCAAGTACCAGCTGCTCTCTCACGAAGCCATGCCTACAGTATGTTGCACTGGGAGAAGTAAACTTTTGGAGCACAGCATAAACAGATTACCTCTAACACACGTAGGGCTACAATCACTGCTCGTCTCTGGTTTGTTTTAGCTAAGGCTCAAGCAGTTTCATCAAGAGAACACTCGTGAATACACAGATTAAGATACATAGATGTAGCAAGCAGACCACTGCCCCATTACTAGAGCACTGTAATCATGGGTATTATGGGATCCCAAAGTTCCAAATGTAATGGCTTACAAAAATACTAAACTTCTGAAAAATAAAAATAAATAATCACCATTGTCATTTGGGGGAGTGAGGGCAACAAACAGAGCTAGGCGCCTAGCTAGTAAGGGGAAAGGGAATACCTAGTATGTTGCACAACTGAATGCATTCAATCGAAATGTGTCTTCCGCATTTAACCCAACCTCTGAATCAGAGAGGTGCGGGGGGGGGGGGGCGCCTGCCTTAACCCCCAACAACAACTGCTCCCCGATGACGACGGGTTAACTGCCTTGCTCAAGGGCAGAATGGCAGATTATTCCACCTTGCCAGCACAGGGATTCGAACCAGACACCTTTCAGTTACTGGCCCAACACTCAACCGCTAAGCTACTGGCCCAATGCTCTTAACCAGTAAGCTACCTGCCGCCCATATAGCCTAAGGGAAGCGAAACATTGGTCTGGAGAGCTTGCCATGAAAATCTCACCACAACCAGGCCTGTTGTCAGCCAGACCATCACGCCAGTCAGTTAGCCCATCTCACCAGTCCTGAAAGGTTCAGTGGGTTCAGACCCTGCATGGACCACACCGAAAGAAACAGCCTCATAACAAGCAACAAACAAATAAGTAAACTTTGTCCAGTGTGCTCAAAAACACCAACTATTTCTCTCTCCATCTTTTCACCAACTACAGGACTAAAGCACCAATTAGAGAATCCCATTATCAATATGAGAGACCCTTTTTTTCCCTCCTGAGACCCCAGAGAGAGAGAGAGACAGCACACCACTGAGAGCCAGCCAGCGAGCAGTAGATAGACTTTTCCTGATGAGTGCTTAATTAAAGACAAGAGTCCCCCGCAGATGGAGAAGTAGCACCTCACTGCCTCCGTCTGTGACTACCACTATCGCTCTGCTCAGCAGGCAGGGTCCATGTGGCCAGTCCACACAGCTAGCTGTGTGAAATGGTGCATGGCAGATGTATGTATCGTTCCCCAAAGAAGGGGGGGGGGAATGTCTGCTTTGCTGACGCCATATATTTAATCAATCTTTTTTCATTTGTGATTCATATACTGTATTACAATCTAGTTTGAGTAGTTAGGCTGGGTGGTGGTATAGTCTTCAGAAGTCTTCAAACGGTTGTAATAAAATAAGTTGTACACCGAATAATCCCTTTACCCTAATCACTGTTTATTCATCTCCTCCAGACACCGAGCAGCCTGGTGTGATGTAGGGCAGGACCATGGTCGCTCAGCCAAAACTAAGGTGATTAATTGAGCTCATGGGTGCTGCCCAGGCCCACAAATGGGATTTGTCTCTCAAGTAGAACATCAGACTCACTGTCTGACTGCACCTGGAATGAGCATTACAACAAATCCCAGCTTCTGATACCTTGGGCATTCAATGGGGAGTTTGAGGTCAGTGCCAAATGTAGGCTAATCACTATGAAGGGTATAGCCTACTTATTTTTGAGACATAATACTGTAAATACCACTGAGAAGTGTAGAATAAATCAAAATGTGACTCGTTTTAGGAAACTAGGTGTATGTCGCACGTCACTACTTCACAGGAACGTAAACATTTTTTTAATAAAAATGTGTTGTTTTTTTGCCAGAATTGCCTTCTGCAACATGTGAACTTTCATGTGCTTTAATAACAACCTTGTATTCCATTCATAAATACGAAGAAAATTGTTAAATTACGAGCCTAGTTGGTTTAGCCACAGAAAAAGACAGGAACCTTCCTACTAGCCATGATTGGATGAGATAATGGATGGGCTGGACATGCTGGGAGAGGAGTTTGGATTGGTCTGCCATGTAGCATGCGTCGGTCTAGAACGTGAGCAGCTCAGTATGTGTTGACAGTCCTTTCTATCACGCTGTTTCTGAAAGATATAATGTTAGCCATCGAGAACTACAAATGTTATGCAACTTTTCTCAATATTAATGCCCTAAATTTAATAGACGCTTTAGATAGATAGATCAGTTGGAAAAACTGATGTGCTACTTTCTGCACACACCAAGGTCAGTGTGAAGCAGAGTGACTTGACACAGGGCTGGCCAAACAAGATGTAACTACAAACAAATTGTTCCAGTCTGCCATGAAGTGTTCCAACATGTACAGTGGGGCAAAAAAGTATTTAGTCAGCCACCAATTGTGCAAGTTCTCCCACTTAAAAAGATGAGAGGCCTGTAATTGTCATCATAGGTACACTTCAACTATGACAAAATGAGAAGAAAAAAAATCCAGAAAAATCACATTGTAGGATTTTAATGAATTTATTTGCAAATTATGGTGGAAAATAAGTATTTGGTCAATAACAAAAGTTTATCTCAATACTTTGTTATATACCCTTTGTTGGCAATGACAGTGGTCAAATGTTTTCTGTAACTCTTCACAAGGTTTTCACACACTGTTGCTAGTATTTTTGCCCATTCCTCCATGCAGATCTCCTCCAGAGCAGTGATGTTTTGGGGCTGTTGCTGGGCAACACGGACTTTCATAACTCCCTCCAAAGATTTTCTATGGGGTTGAGATCTGGAGACTGGCTAGGCCACTCCAGGACCTTGAAATGCTTCTTACGAAGCCACTCCTTTGTTGCCCGGGCAGTGTGTTTGGGATCATTGTCATGCTGAAAGACCCAGCCACGTTTCATCTTCAATGCCCTTGCTGATGGAAGGAGGTTTTCACTCAAAATCTCACGATACATGGCCCCATTCATTCTTTCCTTTACACGGATCAGTCGTCCTGGTCCCTTTGCAGAAAAACAGCCCCAAAGCATGATGTTTCCATCCCCATGCTTCACAGTAGGTATGGTGTTCTCTGGATGGAACTCAGCATTCTTTGTCCTCCAAACACGACAAGTTGAGTTTTTACCAAAAAGTTATATTTTGGTTTCATCTGACCATATGAAATTCTCCCAATCTTCTTCTGGATCATCCAAATGCTCTCTAGCAAACTTCAGAAGGGCCTGGACATGTACTGGCTTAAGCAGGGGGACACGTCTGGCACTGCAGGATTTGAGTCCCTGGCGGCGTAGTGTGTTACTGATGGTAGGCTTTGTTACTTTGGTCCCAGCTCTCTGCAGGTCATTCACTAGGTCCCCACATGTGGTTCTGGGATTTCTGCTCACCGTTCTTGTGATCATTTTGACCCCACGGGGTGAGATCTTGCGTAGAGCCCCAGATCGAGGGAGATTATCAGTGTTCTTGTATGTCTTCCATTTCCTAATAATTGCTCCCACAGTTGATTTACTCAAACCAAGCTGCTTACCTATTGCAGATTCAGTCTTCCCAGCCTGGTGCAGGTCTACAATTTTGTTTCTGGTATCCTTTGACAGCTCTTTGGTCTTGGCCATAGTGGAGTTTGGAGTGTGACTGTTTGAGGTTGTGGACAGGTGTCTTTTATACTGATAACAAGTTCAAACAGGTGCCATTAATACAGGTAACGAGTGGAGGACAGAGGAGCCTCTTAAAGAAGTTACAGGTCTGTGAGAGCCAGAAATCTTGCTTGTTTGTAGGTGACCAAATATTTATTTTCCACCATAATTTGCAAACAAATTCATAAAAAATCCTACAATGTGATTTTTTGGATTTTATTTTCTCATTTTGTCATAGTTGAAGTGTTCCTATGATGAAAATTACAGGCCTCTCTCGTCTTTTTAAGTTGGAGAACTTGCACAATTGGGGGCTGACTAAATAATTTTTTGACCCACTGTATACGGGTAAGAGTCTAGCTACACTTTCAGATAGAAGTTTCAAGTTTTGTGAGAAAGTCATTTTTATTGCATATTAAAGCTTACTGTTAGATAGCTAGCAGATGTTAGCTTGCTGCCTCGCTAGCTAACATTATGTGTATGATGTGTGTCGTAATATTATTTGAATCAGAAACCATATGCATTGCCAATTATAGCCTAATGTTAGCTAGCTAACATTGAACCTAGTTTATTAGCTTTAGTTTATTAGCTACTAGTAGATTCCTTCTACAGCTATGATCATGTTGTATTGGTAGTAGTATGAGTTGGGATTATGCCGGTTTATTGTTTAGCTAGCTAGCTACATGTCTAAACAAAAGACCACTTTGGCCAGATTATTACATGACCCATCAAATTAGCCATGTGTGTCTGGGGATGATTACGGACATCTATTGTATTTCATGAACGTGTACACGTCTAGACAATAGTGACCCATCCACTTAGCTAGACGTGGTAGGGGGGTGTTATAGCATGTCTTTCACATGACCCATGAATTTAGACAAGTGTATCGGGTAAGCGACATCTAGTAATGATCAAATATTTATCTGGACACTTTCTGTTTATGATATTGCTACTATGCAAGTAACCACTTAAAGTACCTTCTGTATCCTGTGCATGTGACAAATAAACATAGATTTTATTTGATGTATAGCGTGTGTTTACCACATGGCCTCACATGTGAATCCTTAAAGTGATGGGTGGGGCTAAGGCTTAAGAAGGTGTAAACGATGCTGAATAGGTGTAGACAACGAAGAGCTCTCCAGTAGGTGTACCAAAACATTCAAGGCCATTTTCTCAAAAGTGGGGTTACAAGTTTATCAACTTTCAAAATCAGAATTACTTTCCAATTGTTCCTCAACTGTAGTGTATGATATACCATTTTCTAGCTCTGAGTTACTACTTGTATCCAATGTAAGACCGAATTGAGACGGTCGGTCACAAATGTACTCTCAGTCATTATTGATGCAGCAGGGAAATAATGCCAGAGAAAACAATCTGATTGTTTGCTGCAGGGGCCAGGCACATAAATACTTTCTTGTGAATTAGCCCACTTTATCATTGCATGATGTTTACTAGCCGACTAAAAACTCAACGATTTACAATGGAGTTGAGCGGCAACTAGTGTGGGCAGACTGGATCTCCGATGTCACATAAAATTATGTTTTTATCAAAACGACTGATTGTAGCACCCAAAGAATAGCCACCAATTACACAGAACAATGTTGTGTGTAATTATGATGTTGGAAGGCCTAGTTGATTATCAAGGACCTCAGCCACCCAAGCCAAGACCGGTTCAGCCCGCTACAATCCAAAAAGCGAGGTGAGTACAGGTGCATCAAAGCAGGGATCAGACTGTTAAATAGTCACCACTCGCCTGCCTCCGCCCAGTACCCTGCCTCGAACTTTAGTCACTGTCACTAGCCGACTACCACCCAATTAACTCTAACATGCACCATAGAGGCTGCTGCCCTATGTACATAGTCATGGAACACTGGTCACTTTAATAATGTCACATACTGTTTTACCCACTTAATATATATATATATATACTGTATTCTAGTCAAGGCCTATCCTATTTAACTATTGCTGTACATTGTGCCTTCGGAAAGTATTCAGACCCCTTCACTTTTTCATATTGTTACCTTACAGCCTTATTCTAAAATGTATTATATACATGTTTTGTCCCTCAATCTACACACAATACCAAACGTATTAAACATTTTAAAATTAAATGTACATAAGTATTCAGACTCTTTACTCAGTACCTCATTGAAGAAAACTTTGGCAGCGATTACAACCTCAAGTCTTCTTGGGTTTGACTCTACAAGCTTGGCACACCTGTATTTTGAGAGTTCAGGTTCAGGTCTGGGCTCTGGCTGGGCCACTCGAGGACATTCAGAGACTTGTCCCGAAGACACTCCTGTGTTGTCTTGCCTGTGTGCTTAGCGTCGTTGTCCTGTTGGAAGGTGAACCTTCACCCAAGTCTGAGGTCCTGAGCACTCTGGAGCAAGTTTTCATCAAGGATCTCTCTATACTTTGCTCTGTTTATCTTTACCTCGATCCTGACTAGTCTCCCAGTCTCTCCCACAGGATGATGCTGCCACCACCATGCTTCGCCATAGGGACGGTGCCAGGTTTCCTCCAGATGTGATGCTTGGTATTCAGGTCAAATAGTTTAATCTTGGTTTCATCAGACCATCTTGTTTCTCATGGTCCGAGAGTATTTAGGTGCCTTTTGGCAAACTCCAAGTGGACTGTCATGTGCCTTTTACTGAGGAGTGGCTTCCATCTGGCCGGTCAACTATAAAGGCCTGATTGGTGGAGTGCAGCAGAGATGGTTGTCCTTCTGGAAGGTTCTCCCATCTCCACAGAGGAACTCCAGAGCTCTGTCAAAGTGACCATCGAGTTCTGGCCCTTCTCCCCCGATTGCTCAGTTTGGCCGGGCGGCCAGCTCTAGGAAGAGTCTTGTGGTTTCAAACTTCTTCCATTTAAGAATGATGGAGGCCACTGTGTTCTTGGAGACCTTCAATGCTGCAGAATTTTTTTGGTACCATTCCCCAGATCTGTGCCTCGACACAATCCTGTCTCAGAGCTCTACGGACAATTCCTTCAACCTCATGGCTTGGTTTTTGCTCTGACATGCACTGTCAACTATGGCACCTCATAGACAAGTGTGTGCCTTTCCAAATCATGTCCAATCAATTGAATTTACCACATGTGGACTCCAATCAAGTTGTAGAAACATCTCAATGATGATCAATGGAAACAGGATGCACCGGAGTTGAATTTCGAGTCTCATAGCAAAGGGTCTGAATACATATGTAAATAAGTTTGTTTTTTTTATATATAAATTTGCCAAAAATTTAAAAAAAAATGTTTTGCTTTATCATTATGGGATATTGTGTAGATGGTTGAGTTTAAAAAAAAATAATCAATTTTAGAATAAGGCTGTAACAACAAAATGTAGAAAAAGTCGAGGTGTCTGAATACTTTCCGAAGGCACTGTATACTACTCTTCAGATTGTCTATCAATTCTGTAGATACACACACTCCGGACATTGCCTATCCTAATATTTCTATATTTTTTACTTTTTAGATGTGTGTATTGTTTCATATTTTTGCACGGCTGAAGCTAGGCACACAACCATTTCGCTACACTGGCAATTTATCTACTGAATATGTGTATCCGACCAATAAAATGGAATTTGATTCGGAACTCCAGTCCGCCCACACTAGTCCATCATAAATCGTGGAGTTGAGTTTAATCGGCTAGATGTTCACTCACCACTGGTGCGTTTTTTATGCTACACTACTGCAATAAGGGCATTTTAGTATTTAGAGTACCTTGGGTTTTTTTTATATAATGAAATTGATCACGTTGACCTTATCAGGAAAAAAATAAGTAAACTATTCAATGTTGTTGTCATGGGAAACTTGGAATGGCATTCATTGAGTAGTGACCACAACAGCATTGCCATCACGTGCTATTTGCATTTGATTGTGAAAATATAATAAAATGCATAATTGACTTTCATTTGTGTAGGTGGGTAACGTTAAACTCTCCGATGGTAAACAATGTGCCGTGTCTTGGTCTGCAGCACCTTACACAACATGTGTGTAACATACTTTTGAATACCGATGACAGCTTCGGGACAAAAGCATGACAGTTTATTACAAAGAAATATAAATAGTTATTTCATATATTTGTGCCACATGTTTGAAATAAACCAACCTCGCGACCTCATCACTGCACGGATGTCACGTTAGCTAGCTAGCTAGCCAGCCAAGATTCACGCGTGCACTAGCTCTCAATGTGCATTGAAAGCAAACCACGCCAATCTCCTACTACTAAAACAGGGGAAAATGTAACCCATTTCCTTCTCTTTGATACTTTCGATTCCCCTTAAAATCCTTCGTTCTCACTCAACTGCAGCCTACATTCATTTCACCTACCAGATATTTGACTTCCGTGCTCGTTCTCCTTTCTGTCACTTCTGGAACACCCACCAGCACTCCTCCAGGTCCTAGCGAGAGTCAATTTAGTTTTGTGCATGGCATTTTCTTTCCGTCTCCTCTGTTGCCCCCACCCCAGTAGGCTGCTATGTTGACTTTACTTCATATATGGGTGCTTGATCTTATCATACAAATTAATCTTTTCTCCTTTATATTAAAGGCCCAGTGCTGTCAAAAACCGGATTTTCTTGTGTTTTATATACATTTCCACACTACAAGGTTGAAATAATATTGTGAAATTATGATAATGCCCTTTAGTGTAAGAGCTGTTTGAAAAGACCACCTGAAATTTCCACCTGTTTTGGTGGGTTTTGGTTTTGGCCTGCTGGTGACGTCACCAGACTGTAAATTAGTTAATAGACCAATAAGAAAGAGAGTTCCAAACCTCTCTGCCAATAACAGATAGTTTTCAGGGTTCCCCTCTCTCAGACCCCTTCCAGACAGTCCTAGCTAAATTCTTGTTTGAGAATTTGCTCTTTGCAAAGAAGCATTTTTTTTTAAATCACAACAATCACAGTAGGGTACTTAATTGTTACCCAGAAATGATTTGATATTGAGATAAAAACGGCTGCATTGGGCCTCAGCAAAACTACCTATGAGAACGGGGTTTATGAGAAATCGTGTTCAAATCTACAAATAAAAGACCAAATTCTTGCCAGAGGGGAATCCAAAAACACCTGTACACAGAGAGTTACAGTATGCAGTTAAGCTTTAACATTTATAAACCCTAGAATGTATTGTTGTATTCGTGAATCTACAAACATGCTGATTTTTGTGTTTTCTATTGATAGAAAGTTATCAAAAACTTTTGAACGAGTGGTGCTCTAATTTGGGCAGATACTTATGGGTTTAATAAAAGGAACCGATTGAATAGAGCTCAGAACAGGACACTATCATTCTTATCTCTTTTGGGACAGAACATACTGTACTCTCAGCTGAATGTCTTAAATGGCCTACGAAGATAAATTGGGTATTGGCTACAATATCTCCTCATTCACATGCTTAGAGCTATGGAAATACAAAAGGAGTGAATTATTACGCACACAGCACTTTCATCCTGACTCCTTAAACCATTTAAGATGAGAAATTGAGCCTCACAGCTACAGTATATTGGAGGCCTGGGTGTCAAATAAGAACTTCTTAACTGAGAGGGGAAACGGGCGATAACGAAAGTATTTAATGAAGTATGCAGAAGTAAATGTGCCAATTAATAGCTAGAGCAGGTAAATTTTCTCCTCGTTGGAGATTCAGCCCTGAATCTTGTTGAGCATTCGATGAAGTTTAGTGATAAGGGGAGTGACAAATGTCCTCTGACAGAACCTTGGACACTATCATTCTTATCTCTTTTGGGACAGAACATACTGTACTCTCAGCCGAATGTCTTAAATGGCCTATGAAGATAAATTGGGTGTTGGCTACAATATCTCCTCATTCACAGGCTTATTGGCTTATTGGTTATTGGTTAGGAATGGATGAATAAAAGCTGGAGGATGCTCTACAGTTGGATTTGTTTACAGAGCCTATCAGATTCTCATATCGGTTGTCTTTGATCATGCTGGAGTAGCTGCAGGGTGAACACCATCTCAACACAGAGCTACCAAAGGCAAGGTCAGTACAGACATGAGTCTTCCCTGATTCTATGAACACCGCACAGCAGTGTCGAGTTGGTATCTACAGGGAACGATATTATTTTCTCAATACATGTTCAGAAAATGTATTTTTTATTGAGGGTCACCTGGAAATAGGTAACAGGGAGAGTGCCAACGGCTTGTGCTACACACTCTACGAATAGTTCCATATATACTGTTTATTTACTATATCAAAGACTTCACTATACCTCCACATGACATTAATTATAATAGCAAGCTGTCATCTAGACATCTTCATGTGTGTATCACAGAACTAAGCATTTAACACAATATGAAAACTTTATGTAACTTTATGTAATAAGTCCGCTATAGATGGGTTACGGGAATACATTAAGTATTCAACTCATTTGAGTGAATGGCGATGTGACTCAATGATTTAAACTTGGCAAATGGCACAAAGTGCACACTGAAGCCAACCAATGTTCCCATAGAAGATGTGCTGCTCAACTTACCCTCTGAACACAACAGAAGAGCTGTTTACAAAGAAAGTAATCAATTACTTTCCAGTTGTTGGTTGCGTGTGTAGAAGTAAACAGATTAATAAGGTCAGCATTAGCCTGAGAAACAAGTCACTCATAGTCGAATAGACTAGAGGGTCGATAAGCAGCACAGTGTTAAATGGGGCTATCATGCATGCACTTATCTTCTCCAAATGTGAATGTAGATGTATAAGGCTTCACTGGTAATACAGTCTGGATTTTCCTTGAGGTCTTAATTTAAATTTTACAATCTAAGAGCCATTATCAGTCCATAGCCCTGCAGTGCCATCAACACCGTGGCCACTTTACCTATCAGTGACCATATTTGTTAGGTAACAATATATCATA
Source organism: Oncorhynchus masou masou (assembly GCF_036934945.1). Lineage (NCBI taxonomy): Eukaryota > Metazoa > Chordata > Actinopteri > Salmoniformes > Salmonidae > Oncorhynchus > Oncorhynchus masou. The sequence continues at coordinate 55,657,576 of NC_088242.1, forward strand.
AACGGGATGTGTTTCTCTAGGGGGCCATATGGCATGATATCTAGCCATAATTTGTGTCACAGAGAGCATGCTCAATGGAGTAATGTCTGTGTCCCAAATGGCACCCTATTCCCTGTATATAGTGCGTTGCCTTTGTACAGGGCCTATAGGGCTCTGTTCAAAAGTAGAGCACTGTAGTGAAAATTACATTTTGGGACTCAACCCATGAGTAACAGTAGCAGGTTACCCAGCATGCATCAGCGCTGTCTCTAAAAGGAAGGCGCATGTTTTTGGACACTGCCAGAGTCAGACACTGACCCACATGGGTGGTTCTGCCCACACATTTGAGTCTGCAGACTCGCAAATGATAAAAACAGGTGTTGAGAAGGCGGTTGCTATGCAACAATCAGTGCGATGCACGCAGCAGCCAGGTGGGCTTCAGGAGAGAGGAGTGAGCACACACAGAGGTGGTTAATAAACACCCTTCAAAAACACTGTGGGGAACTCTAAAAGGCTGCCGAAACCACGGGGGGTGGGGGTGGAGACTTCACCAGGTTAATAGGCAACGTGCAGCTCAGGCTTTTCTGGTGGTAAAGAGTCGAGCATAGTGGTTCTTATTGTCAGAGAAAATCTAAATGGTTTCAAATTCAGAGTAGCATTTAATCCAAAACGTTATTGTAAATGTACAATGCGGTATTAATTGCTTCTATTCACGCCCATTGTATCATAGAAGGAATATTCTGTATGACCATGCTACAACCCAGATATCTATATTTACGTTGAAACATAAATAGAAAGAAGGGTAACATTTTATAACAACGTCCTTTAATAAATTATTTGTTAACAGTTTGCTTACCAATTACTAAATAATTATTCCGGCATTTGTAAATGTCAATAAGCAATCTCTAAATAGTAATTGCTGCATTTATCAACACTATTTTATTTTAAATGATTTATTCATGATTTATAATGTCATTAATAAGTTGTTTGATCATAGTATGTTCACAATTTCTAAATTATGAACAATGTTATGAAGGAGTTATTGTCAACTCATAAGATTATTTATAAGGCATTTGTTAATGGTTGATTAATGGTTTCACTCATCATTGACATACATATGTATTCATGTATTTATATATCTCGTGAATGGTATATTTATGAATTGTTAATGAGTGCATTTATACATGTGAGTATATGCACTTACTAATACCTCAGTGGATGATTAATGGAGATCCTCATTTATTTCACCTATATTTAACCAGGTCGGCCAGTTGAGAACAAGCTCTCATTTACAACTGCGACCTGGCCAAGATAAAGCAAAGCAGTGCGACAAAATCAACAACACCGAGTTACACATGGGATAAACAAATGTGCAGTCAATCACACAATAGAAACATCTGTATACAGTGTGTGCAAATGAAGTAAGGAGGTAAGGCAATAAATAGGCCAATAGTAGCGAAGTAATTACAATTTAGTAATTTACATTAGAGTGATATGTGCAGATGAGGATGGGCAAGTAGAAATATATGATCCCTTATTAATGTCAACTTTCGACTCTGTCAATCACCGTATTCTTATCGGCAGACTCAACAGCCTTGGTTTCTCTAATGACTGCCTAGCCTGGTTCACTAACTACTTCTCAGATGGAGTTCAGTGTGTCAAATTGTAGGGCGTGTTGTCCGGACCTCTGGCAGTCTCTATGGGGGTGCCACAGGGTTCAATTCTCGGGCCGACACTTTTCTCTGTATATATCAATGATTTCGCTCTTGCTGCTGGTGATTCTCTGATCCACCTCTATGCAGACGACACCATTCTGTATACATCTGACCCTTCTTTGGACACTGTGTTATCAAACCACCAAACGAGCTTCAACGCCATACAACTCTCCTTCCGTGGCCTCCAACTGCTCTTAAATGTTAGTAAAACAAAATGCAAGCTCTTCAACCGATCGCTGCCCGCATCCGCCCGCCTGACTAGCATCACTACTCTGGACGGTTCTGAATATGTGGACAACTATAAATACCTAGGTGTCTGGCTAGACTGTAATCTCTCCTTCCAGACTCACATGAAGCATCTCCAATCCAAAGTTAAACCGGATCGGCAGGTAGCAACAATGGCGGCGGATAATTTTAGGAAAAGAGGTTCCAGATTGTCTAGCCCAGCTGATTTGCTAATTATTAATAATATTAATAAACTATTTTGCATTCCCAAATCTAAAGTGTGCACTGCCACTAAACAGGCCTACTCTGGGTGTACAAGACATTAAGGACACCTGCTCTTTCCATGACATGGACTGACCAGGTGAATCCAGGTGAAAACAATGATCCCTTATTGATGTCGCTTGTTAAATCCACTTCAATCGGTGTAGATGAAGGGGAAAAGACAGGTTAAATAATTATTTTTTCTGCCTTGAGACAATTGAGACATGACTTGGGTATGTGTGCCATTTAGAGGGTGAATGGGCAAGACAAAATATTTAACTGCCTTTGAACGGGGTATGGTAGAGTAGGGGCCAGGCGCACTGGTTTGAGTGTGTCAAGAACTGCAATTCCGCTGTGTTTTTCACGCTCAATAGTTTCCCGTGTGTACCAAGAGTGGTCCACCACCCAAAGGACATCCAGCCAACTTAACACTACTGTGGGAAGCATGGTCAACATGGGCCAGCATCCCCGTGAAATGCTTTTGACACCATGTAGAATCCGTACCACGGCGAATTGAGGCTGTTCTGAAGGCAAAGGGGGGTGCAACTCAATATTAGGAAGGTGTTTCTAGTGTTTTGTACACTCAGTGTATACTTTATAAAAGGTTTATAAACAACTTGTTACTCCCCAAAAGCTGGACACATTAGTAGACAGTACCTGACGCTCCACCAATGTAAAAAAAAAAATAGCCAAAACTTGCTCTTTGCAGGTTTTAGGGTTAACTTGGCACCGTAACATAATTAAATAAAAAATGCTATTCTGTTCTTTTGAAAGGTATTTTCCTAAACTTACCTAAATATATATTTATATATATATATACAGTGCCTTGCGAAAGTATTCGGCCCCCTTGAACTTTGCGACCTTTTGCCACATTTCAGGCTTCAGATATAAAACTGTATTTTTTTGTGAAGAATCAACAACAAGTGGGACAAAATCATGAAGTGGAACGACATTTATTGGATATTTCAATCTTTTTTTTTTAAATAAAAAAACGGAAAAATTGGGCGTGCAAAATTATTCAGCCCCTTTACTTTCAGTGCAGCAAACTCTCTCCAGAAGTTCAGTGAGGATCTCTGAATGATCCAATGTTGACCTAAATTACTAATGATGATAAATACAATCCACCTGTGTGTAATCAAGTCTCCGTATAAATGCACCTGCACTGTGATAGTCTCAGAGGTCCGTTAAAAGCGCAGAAAGCATCATGAAGAACAAGGAACACACCAGGCAGGTCCGAGATACTGTTGTGAAGAAGTTTAAAGCCGGATTTGGATACAAAAAGATTTCCCAAGCTTTAAGCATCCCAAGGAGCACTGTGCAAGTGATAATATTGAAGTGGAAGGAGGATCAGACCACTGCAAATCTACCAAGACCTGGCCGTCCCTCTAAACTTTCAGCTCATACAAGGAGAAGACTAATCAGAGATGCAGCCAAGAGGCCCATGATCACTCTGGATGAACTGCAGAGATCTACAGCTGAGGTGGGAGACTCTGTCCATAGGACAACAATCAGTCGTATATTGCACAAATCTGGCCTTTATGGAAGAGTGGCAAGAAGAAAGCCATTTCTTAAAGATATCCATAAAAAGTGTTGTTAAAAGTTTGCCACAAGCCACCTGGGAGACACACCAAACATGTGGAAGAAGGTGCTCTGGTCAGATGAAACCAGAATTGAACTTTTTGGCAACAATGCAAAACGTTATGTTTGGCGTAAAAGCAACACAGCTCATCACCCTGAACACACCATACCCACTGTCAAACATGGTGGTAGCAGCATCATGGTTTGGGCCTGCTTTTCTTCAGCAGGGACAGGGAAGATGGTTAAAATTGATGGGAAGATGGATGGAGCCAAATACAGGACCATTCTGGAAGAACCTGATGGAGTCTGCAAAAGTCCTGAGACTGGGATGGAGATTTGTCTTCCAAGACAATGATCCAAAACATAAAGCAAAATCTACAATGGAATGGTTCAAAAATAAACATATCCAGGTGTTAGAATGGCCAAGTCAAAGTCCAGACCTGAATCCAATCGAGAATATGTGGAAAGAACTGAAAACTGCTGTTCACAAATGCTCTCCATCCAACCTCACTGAGCTCGAGCTGTTTTGCAAGGAGGAATGGGAAAAAAATTCAGTCTCTCGTTGTGCAAAACTGATAGAGACATACCCCAAGCTACTTACAGCTGTAATCGCTGCAAAAGGTGGCGCTACAAAGTATTAACTTAAGGGGGCTGAATAATTTTGCACGCCCAATTTTTCCGTTTTTGATTTGTTAAAAAAGTTTGAAATATCCAATAAATGTCGTTCCACTTCATGACTGTGTCCCACTTGTTGTTGATTCTTCACAAAAAATTAGGTTTTATATCTTTATGTTTGAAGCCTGAAATGTGGCAAAAGGTCGCAAGGATCAAGGGGGCCGAATACTTTCGCAAGGCACTGTATATATATATATATATATATATATGTGATGGTGTATATTAAATGACATGTCAAAATGTAGACACCCCAAGGGCCTGGCATTGGTGGCTATTTGTATTTGTCAAGGCCCGGCTATTAGAGTGTTAAAAGGCCATATGCTTTTGGTTCAAGTGCAAGTTGTTGAAGTTGATTTTCACTTGTGATTTATCAGGCCTTTGTTAATGGCTGCAGTTATGAAGCTTATGAAACATGTAACTGAAATTGTGCACGCAAGAAGTTCATGCAATGAAGTTGACTCTGGAGATGCTCGGTTAACAAAAATAAATTGTATACTTCTTTTACCATTGAATGTTTTAGGTTATTTTTAGTCATTGGTGGAGCGTCAGGTACTGTCTACTAATGCGGCCAGCTTTTGGGGAAAAACAAGTCATTTATAAACCTTTTATAAAGTATACACTGAGTGTATGAAAATCATGATATTTTTTTACAAATCTAGTGCAGTTGGTTCAACAGTTTCATGACCAATTAGATTCCATTTGAGAGTGCTGTTATAATTACATTTAAAAGGGATATTGCCATAGCAATAACACACAGTTTATATCTGAAATCATTATATTCACAGGTAATAAGAGCCCGCTCTCTCTTCAGTTTTTGGAGTTGAGATTGGTTGAGCAATCTTCCCTCACCACCATAGTGGAGGCTGTTGAAGGGAGGACGGCTCATAGTAACAGCTGGAATTAAATGAATGGTACCCTAACCTCCATCTTCCCTTACCATCACAACCACCCCTCTATCCCCAATCCCTTGAGTTTAATTAGGCTCTCTAAGCGCTGTCTGAGTATTGCAACACCTGAGCACACCTGAATGTGCTCTGCTCAAACAGAGAGAATGACAGACAGAAAGAGAGAAAAAGAGGGAGAAATAGAGAGAAAGGGAGAGCGAGAGAGAGGGATAGTGAGAGAGGGGGGATAGAGCAGGAGGGAGGGAAGGAGGGAGAGATGATTAGTTGTTTTTTTAACAGATGTAGGAAGAAGTTTCCCCTATGTACGTACTGGTACCCTCCAAGGCTATGGCATAGAAGATAATAAAATACATTTATCCACTCATGTGAACATGATAGATTGTCTGTCTACAAAAAATGAAATGCAGTGGGTTAAAATCAGACTTTTTTTGTTAAGTCTATGACAATTTTAAATGGCTTTGAAAATGCTATGAAAAACACTTTACAAGATGACCATCTAGTGGTTTTTGTACACATTGCAGCTGGAATGCACTGAGCATGTGTATGATTACACCCTTGATGAAGATGAGCAACAAAAACTGTTTCAAATAAATCATACAAAATACTGAGCTATATTGTATGCAAAACATTTTTGGGAAAAGTATGTTATTTTATACTTATACAGTTGCTCAAAGAACAACATGTTGTTTAACAAGTAATACAAACATATCTTAAAAGGATAGGGGCCAAAATGATTGGCACCCCTGCTTTCATTGCTCTAGCACCCTCCCATTGCGAAGATGGCGACACTGAGCCTAAAATGTTTTATGAGATTAGAAAACACGTTGGGAGGGCCAATGGCCTTTTCTCAATTTGATTTGGTCAAATTATATTTGCTCAATACGGTGTAATTGTAGACTACAATTCGGGGCATTCCTTGATACCAGGAAACGCACATTGGTGCCTGCCATTGGTGAGTCCATTGATGCATTTTACTTTTTAGTCACTTAGCAGACACTCTTATCCAGAGCGACTTAGCGCATTCATCTTAAGATAGCTTGGTGGGACAACTACATATCACAGGCCTAGAAAGTACATTTGTCCTCAATAAAGTAGCCATCAGTCAGAGCTAGAAGTGGGGGGTCAAGTGCAAGTGAAGTTTGCAGAGAGCGACAGGGTGTTGTCCAGGGTCACACCAAGATTCTTTGCACTCTAGGAGGGCGACACTGTGGAGTTGTCAAACATGATGGAGAGCTCTTTGAGTGGGCAGGCATTTCCCGGGAGGAAGAGCAGCTTGAGGTTGAGCTTGATGTGGTGGGCTGACATCCAGGTTGAGAGAAAAAGAAACAGAGACCCAGAGGGGGGTTGCAGTGAGATTGGTAGGAGAGCAGCCTCTAGTAAAGATGAGGTCAAGCATATTGTCTGCCTTGTGAGTTGGAGGGGATTGGGAAAGGGTGAGGTCGAAAGAGGCAAGGAAGGGAAAGAGAGAGTGGGGAAGAAATTAATCGAAGGGAAACATCGAGAGGTTGAAGTCGCCAAGTACGTAGAGCGGTGAGCCATCGTCGCGAAATGAGTTTATCAAGGTGTCAACTCTCCAAGGGCCCCTGGTGGGTGATAGATGACAATAATGTTAAACTGGAGTAGAAAAGTGACATCATTGAATTCATTGGTCTGCTCCTGCACTGTCTCACTCTGGTAATATTAAGGAGATTCACAGATTTCCGATGTTGAAAAAGCACTCCTTATCAAGGAATGCTTTAGATACGATAGGAATTGCAAATGTTTTCTTTGTGTGACTGTCTGTGGTAGTGATGGAAAACAAAGGCTTTCTGAAGGCTTCGCTGCTTTCAACACATTAGTGACATCTGCTGGTCAGTAATAAATAAGTGTGTGATTATTTAGAGAGACGTGTTTTTTCTCCACTTTTTCAGCAAAACTGTGGTGCAGCTGTAAGTCATTGGCTTTAGTAGCCTGTAATCAGTTGGAATATCAGGTTTGCATCTTTTATAATGCTTCCCTTTTCGCCTTCAAGTTTAAAATACTTCAAAAACTGACTCTATGGCATTATTTAGGACACTCAAGACAGGAGCTTATACAAGATTAAATAAAACTAATTATTTGAACAACAGTGCAGAAAGGGTGGTTTCGCAAAACAATTTTAAAAATACCCTTCAACTGGCATTTCACCTCATACCCTCAAGTTCTTGAATGTTCCATAGTTCCTTACTCGCTAAGCTACTGGTCAGTTGAACATTTTTGTACAAAATCCTAACTATACTGAAAAATATATATAAACGCAATGTGCAAGAATGAATGGTTTTACTGAGTTACAGCTCATATAAGGAAATCAGTCAATTTAAATGAATTCCTTAGGCCCTAATCTATGGATTTCCCATGACTGGGCAGGGGCGCAGCCATTCACAATGAGTTTCCATGGTTATCAAAACGGCACGCCAGGGTAAGCCTACATGAAACACAGACCTTATACCACGGGTATGACAAAACATTTATGTTTACTGCTCTGATTACATTGGAAACCAGTTCATAATAGCAATAAGGCACCTCGGGGGTTTGAGATATATGGCGAATATACCACGACTAAGGGCTGTCCTAGCACTCCGCGTTGCGTCTGAGACAAGCTATTGCTTAAGTAAGTATAGCTGTGTAGCTAATGATACAAATGACAAAAGAGCCCTATCACCACCTTGCATTCAGTTGTAGACTCAGCACCCGCAGGTGGAGTAGAGGGAGATGGACACAGATCATCAAATTCAGCAACAGCATCCCTGAATGGTTCCCTGCCTCTCGCAGACCCCGCGCTGGTTCACTGTCATCAACATTGTTTACATCACTCACTGAGGCATCACTGCCCAAGTTGAAGCCCTAAAAATGTCTTCACACACTCACGAGCGGGGGGGGCTAAAACATAACATTGCACTTCTGTGGGTGCCCAGGACAAGGAATAAGAAACACTGGTGTGCGATTCATGTGCATTGAGTCACACTTACAAACTTACAAAAAAGTTTGTTCCAAACCTGTAAACTCCTATAATAGGGAATGTTCTCTGATAGCCTGAAAGAAAGTGCGTGGCTGAATTAGTCATTTACACTAACAAACGTTGTGTATTAATTCATGATGAAATGGATTATTATTGATTACAGAAAATAATTTCAAAGCAAAATGGAATAGACATGCCTAGTTTTTCATACCAGCAGGGGGCATAATTTGTCCACTGAAAGTGTGCCATAAAACATCTGTATATCAATCAATATCATTAAAAAGACAGTGAAATCTTTATTTTTATTGCATAGAGACTTCAGTCAACGCTTTAGATGAAAATATTTCCATTGCCATATACAAACAGTTAATATGATATGAGAAACCTCAAAACAAAAACACACAAATGCAAGATCGCATAAATTGGCTCCATATTCTTCAGGTATTGCAATCGGTATAGGTACAGTAACAACAATTAGAGTCCAATCCAATGTCGGAGAGTGACAATACGATACCACTTCCATCAACAGTGGTACGGTAACATTCTCGGCTTCAAATACTGATAAATGGGTCTGGAAATTGCTAGGGAGCTTCCTCATGATGCAATTATCACGATACTTAGGTGCCGATAGAATATGTATTGCGATTCGACACTGCGATTTGATGTTCCAAACATATTGCTCACAATACGTCTGCTGCAGAGAGACTAGAGAGCATGAGAAGTGTTTTGATCAGTCTGGGAAATAAGTGCTGAAAACATGTTGGCTCACAGTTTTAAAAGAAAATGGAGAACAAGCCTTGGATGAAAAATTCTGCCGCAGGTACAGCAGACTTTATTTTTTACAAACCGATACTTTGAGTCAAATGTCAATGTAATATTGTCCAAAAATTTTGCGATATGTACAGTGGTTGCTCAGAGGTAGTTTGTGGTTTAGTACGATACCCTGCTTCACCACTTCATTGCTCCAAACCAGCGCAAGGGGGAGTTAGAGCACTGATTATGCTTTTGGGTCCTACTGTGTCTCTAAATGACAATGAATGAGCGTCATAAACCTAAATAGAAACTGATAATTGTGCACGACTTCAGTATTACTTACTAAAACTGTTGTTACACTAAGGTATTTCTTATTTTATTTTGCTCTTACTGTAGTAGTGTAGCCCACTCCCGACCGGTCACGCTGTACAGCACCTGAGTGTCGGAAGGTCTAAGACACTGCATAGCAAGCTGTGTTGCTACAGATGCTGGTTCAATACCCATGCCGGTCTCGACTGGGAAACCCATGAGATGACTGTAGGTTTTTGGTTTCTCTCCCTCTAAAAACCTAAATAAATCATTCTAAATAACAATCTGGCTATATTTACAAATTAGTAACAATGTCTCACCCCATGATCAAAAATGGCCTTTTTCTCTCATTTTACATGATTTGAAAACAAAATAATCTTCAAAATATAGTTATTTTTTAACAAAGCGATAATTATTATTAATTTAGAGTGATATAAAAGCCCCTTGGATATTCTCAGATATATTATTGTTGATTGTGGCCTATGGAATGGTGTCCCACTCCTCTTCAATGCCTGTGTGAAGTTGGTGGCAACTGGAATACGTTGTTGTACACGAACATCCCAAACATGTTCAATGGGTGACATGTCTGAGTATACAGTATACAGGCTTCCAGGAATTGTGTACAGAAACATGAGGTGATGGCTGCGGATGAATGGCACGACAATGGGCCTCAGGATCTCGTCAGGCATCTCTGTGTATTCAAATTGCCATCGATAAAATGCAATTGTGTTCATTGTCCGTAGCTTATGCCTGCTCATACCATAACCCCTCTGCCACCACGGGGCACTCTTATCAGCAGCAAACAGCTCATACTTCAACATTTTCTAAATTAACGTTGGAAGCAGCTTATGGTAGAGAAATAACATTACATTCTCAGGCAACAGCTCTGGTGGACATTCCTGCAAACAGCATGCCAATTGCACACTCCCTGAACTTGAGATGTCTGTGGCATTGTTTTGTGTGACAAAACTGCACATTTTAGAGTGGCTTTTTATTGTTCACAGCACAAGGTGCACCTGTGTAATGATCATGCTGTTTCATCAGCTTCTTGATATGCCACACCTGTCAGGTGGATGGATTATATTGGCAAAGGAGAAATGCTCACATTATGGACAAAAACAAATTTGATAGAAATACGCTTTATGTGCGTACGGGATCTGTTATTTCAGCTCATGAAACCTGAGACCAACTTATTTTGTTTACAAATGTTTTTGTACTGTTACCCCTATTTTCTACCCAATTTCTTGATATCCAATTGTTAGTTACAGTCTTGTGCCATCGCTGCAACTCCCCTACAGACTCGGGAGAGACTAAGTTCGAGAGACATGCATCCCCCGAAACGCGACCCTGCCAAGCTGCACTGCTTCTTGACCCACTGCTCGCTTAAAACCTCTTAAATATCAGACCCTTTGTTTCAATTTCCGCCTAAAATGACAAACCCAAATCTAACTGCCTGTAGCTCAGGACCTGAAGCAATGATATGCATATTCAAATCAAAAATTGTCACGTGCCAAATTTGTTATTTTATTTGTTTATTTCACCTTTATTTAACCAGGTAGGCAAGTTGAGAACAAGTTCTCATTTACAATTGCGACCTGGCCAAGATAAAGCAAAGCAGATCGACACATACAACGACACAGAGTTACACATGGAGTAAAACAAACATACAGTCAATAATACAGTAGAAAAATAAGTCTATATACAATGTGAGCAAATGAGGTGAGATAAGGCAGGTAAAAGCAAAAAAAGGCCATGGTGGCAAAGTAAATACAATATAGCAAGTAAAACACTGGAATGGTTGATTTGCAGTGGAAGAATGTGCAAAGTAGAAATACAAATAATGGGGTGTAAAGGAGCAAAATAAATAAATAAATACAGTAGGGGGAGAGGTAGTTGTTTGGGCTAAATTATAGATGGGCTATGTACAGGTGCAGTAATCTGTGAGCTGCTCTGACAGCTGGTGCTTAAAGCTAGTGAGGGAGATAAGTGTTTCAGAGATTTTTGTAGTTTGTTCCAGTCATTGGCAGCAGAGAACTGGAAGGAGAGGCGGCCAAAGGAAGAATTGGTTTTGGAGGTGACCAGACTGTAACGACTTTCTTCTGTTGAAGGAGGAGCGGACCAAAATGCAGCGTGATGGTTACTCATGTTTATTGAATGAAAGTAGACTAGACGTGAAATAACTGAACATGAACAAAAACAACAGACGGAACCGTGAAAAAACTATACAGCCTGTTTTTTTTTATAAAAAAATAATTTATTATCTTCAATACCATTCATTCTTTACAACTCATAATTTACATACATACTCAAATAATGGTATTTTTAATTAAACTAATTAAATTAAACTAAACATAAACCCCAAACAAAACCTCAGGGGAGCATCTTCCCTCCCCGTCACCCTACAAAATACCTTTCCCTATCTCCCCGTCCCTAATCTATCCTCTTACAAATCTAAATGACACCCAGCCCTAAACCCCCTTCCACCTCTCCCGAGCAGCATGCTGCCCCCACTTCCTCTCCTCCCTCTTCATCCTCCCCCTCAAATCTCCTTCCACTCTCCTCACTATCCCTTCCACCCCCCAATCTCTCCCTGTCTTCTCCAAGTTCAGCCTTGCTTCCCACAGCCCCCGTTTAAAGAGACTAATGAGAAGCCAGAGCAGAAACCTGTCCCTATCCGTCCCTCTCGCTCTCCCTACACCCCTCTCTAACCTGGCCCACGTCAATACAAAATCCCCCTTTACCAAACCTAACAACACCCGTGCCCTAGCCCATACTACTCCGGCAAAGGCACAGTCCCAAAAGACATGGCGCACAGTCTCCTCCCTGCCACAAGAGGATCTTGGACAGGTGGGGGATTGCACTAAACTATACCGGTACAAGATGGAACGTACTGGCAAATTGAAGGCTCAACCAATTCAGGTCCTTGAGCCTGTTGTCCAGACCCCTCACCTGCACTCCCTCCCAGACCACTTCCGAGATGCCTACTACAGGCACCGGACTCTCTGCCTTTCTGACCTCCTCGTACAGGTGCCTATGATCTAAACCTACTCGGGTAACTTCAACCTCTGGGTGCGCACGCAGCCACTTGGCCGCATGACCAAAGTGCCACGGCAGCTGTACCGCCCGAGGACCCGTGTTAGACCACACCATTATGCTTCTCGCCTGATACAGGAAAAATACCCGCAGAAGGTAACCGGACGGGTGTATCACTGGCTGAGCAAGCTCCGTTAACAAGAAAGAAACAAAAATTGTGTCCAGCTTGAGGGGGAATTGTGGTACCCCCCTACCTCCCTCCCCGATGGGACAGATCATGCGTGCCCTGGCAACCCACTCATACCTGCCACTCCACAGAAACTGAAAAACAAGCCTCACTAGAGGCCTCCTCAGACAAGCCGGCAATGGGTAGATGTATGCCAAATACAAAAGCGACGGCAAGACATCCACCTTTAGGACCAGGACTTTGCCCATAAAAGACAAATAACTAGCTTTCCACATTGCTAGCTTCCTCTGTACCACTGCGATACGCATGTTCCAGTTTAGCGTCGCTGAGCCGGAGGTCTCAAAATGGACCCCGAGAATCCTAAGGGCCCCCTCACAGAGAGATAACCCCCCAGGCACATCCGTTCTACCGCGCCATCTTCCGAAAAACTTGACGGAAGACTTTGCATGGTTCAGAACTGCTCCCGACGCTCGAGTGAAATCCCCAAAGATGGCAAGGGACCTTGTCAGACACGAGTCCTTGCACAACAGCAAGGAAGTGTCGTCGGCGTACTGAGTCATCTTAACACGCAGTCCACCACTTCCAGGGATCAGCAAACCTTCCACCCCTGTGTCTGCCCTAATGGCAGCCCCCAGAGGCTCCATGTACAGAACGAAGAGGAGAGCCGAGAGTGGGCACCCCTGCCTGACCCCAGACGAGAGGTCAAAAACGTCACCCAAGTGACTATTTACACTAACTCGGCACCCCGCTCCGACATATAATGTACGAATCCATCCTATAAACTTCTCCCCAAATCCTAATCGACCTAACACTCTGAATAAAAAGGATCTATTCATGCGATCGAAGGCTTTCGCCTGATCTAGCGCTGCTACCATAAAAGGCAGTCCTCTATCTTCAACCCAAGCGATGGAGTCCCTGATTAACTGTAGGTTCCATCTAATAGAGCGGCCCTCTACCCCGCACGTCTGACGTAGGGAAGGGCTGTGCGCAACCGGTCTGCTAAAACCTTTGCAAGTAGCTTGTAATCTACACACAGCATGGTCAACGGCCGCCAGTTGCCAAGGTCTGTTACTTCCCCCTTCTTATATAAAAGTGACAGCACACCAACAGCCATTGATCCCCCCGGGACCCCCGTCTCAAGGATGGCTTTCAAGACTTCGAGGACCACTGGTCCAAGTATACCCCAAAACTTGAGATAAAACTCAGCCGGCAGCCCATCCATCCCAGGCACCTTCCCTTTTCCCATCCTCCTAAGAGCGCTCTCAACCTCTTCTAGTGAGATCTGGGCCATCACTTCTCTAATGTCCTCCGGCAACCGCCTGGACAAGTGTTCTAAAAACACATTTCCCTGCTCTACATCTATTTCCCTTTCCTTAAATAAACCTTGGAAATTATCAGTTGTCACCCTGACCATATCCTCTGGTTCTCTAACTATACTACCATTTTCTTCCCTAACACCATGCATTACCTTCCTACTCTGTCTTGCCCTAACCAACTTAAAGAACATAGCAGAACAAGTCTCATTATGTTCTAGAAAGCCGCTATGCACACGCTCCAGGAAAGCTCGAGCCTTCCGCTCCTGCAACTCCCTGAGCTGCGCCTTTAGGGTTGCGGATCTCTCCCAGTCAAACGACCCGCCGAGGTTGCCTGCCTCGTATTCGAGTTCAATTAACCTTTGGATACGATCCACCTCCCTCCTCTTCTACCTTTTTTTCCTCTTGCAATACCCTATTATAAAAGCCCTAATCCTCACCTTAACTAATTCCCACCACTCTAACACCCCCTCGCACATGGACCGGAGGCCCTCAAGCCTCCTAAAGAAACCATAAAACCCGTCAACAAAAGCCTGCTCCTCCAGCACATCCCGATCTAGCTTCCAGTACCCCTTACCAAAGAGGCAGACTGGCGACCCCACCTGCAGGAGCACCCCGTCGTGATCCGAAAAGAAAACAGGCAACAGCCGCCCAGACAACTTACCCAAAGACCTGGGTACAAAAATATAATCGAGCCTCCGCTCAACCCCCCTGGAGTTACGCCATGTAGGACCGTCCATTTTCGGAGTAGTGTGCGTACCACCATCTACCAGACCATGGCAAGCCATTAGCCTAGCAATGACGCCTGCACTGCTATCCCCCCCTCTTCCTAAATCTGTATTAAAATCCCCCCCTATCACTAATTTCCTATTTGTGACACACAGGGGCGTCAGACAGTCCGCCATCTCCTTCCTGTCTGCCACCACCTGTGGCCCATACACCACCACTAATCTAAATTTACAATCCCTTATCGTGACATCCACCCCTATAACCCTCCCCTGCATTACCACAAAAGAATCCTCCACTTTTACCTCCCTGTGCCCACACAAAATCCCTACCCCCGATGAGTGGACCCCCCCTACACCCCAAACCGACTCCCCCTTGTCCCACTCCCTCTTAAATCTACTAACATCCCCTCCATCCCTCAGGTGAACCTCCTGTAAAAAACAAAAATCAAACCCCACACCCTCCAAATAACTAAAAACCGCCCTCCTCTTAACAATATTTCTTAAACCCCTTACATTTAAACTAACAAAAGTAAAATTAGACTCCATGAAAAAATAAAACTTGTAATACACTCAATTTCTAAACCCAGACAGAAAAAAAACCAGGAGACTCACCCGATGCTCCCCTGCTCCATATCTACTGGTGAGAACACCATCCGTAATCCCGACATCCCCCCCTCTTCCTCCATCACACCATCCCAGGATGCAGGAATAGTGTTTGGCTCCGGGGTGCCCTGCACCCTGGGTCTACCCCCACAATCCTCCCCCTCCCCAGTGTTGCAGCTGGTTTGGAAAAAAATTGGGGAGGCTGAGTCCCCAAACAAAAAACTCCCCACCTCCTCCTGTACCCAGTCCTGAGTCTTGTTAGGTGTGTCCCCACCCAAATGAAGTTGAGAGCCTGGGGAAACCAGCAGCAAACCAGAGGTTTCTCCCACCCCCATCACTCTCTTGGCCATCCCCTCCCCCTCACTGTCGGCCAATCGCACCCTTCTCTTCATTCTCTTTTTTGGTGATGGCGGCAGTGGAGAGATACCACCCTCCCCCCGCCAGCTCCTCCACCATACCCCTCATCTCTTCCACCATGTCACTTTCCCCCCAGTCCACTTGCTCTTCCACCATCTTCTTCTCCACCACTCCTCCCTCGCTTTCTTCTCTCTCATGCTCCTCCACCCGGTTGCCTTCTTCCGCCGCTTTTCCTTTTCCTTTTCCTACTCTCGTGCCTTCCGTTTCCTTCTCTCTTCCATCCGCCGCTTCTTGCTCCTCTTCCTTCCTTGTGGCCTTCCCCTCTGGACTTGTACTCCTGTCATGAGGCGTGCTTCCTTCCCCTCCTCTTCTTCCCCCATCCCCCGCTCCTGCTCCCCCCCCCCAGCAGCAGACGCATATGACCTCTGACGGGCCGGGCACCCCCGCCACAGGTGTGCTGACGAGCCACACCCATGGCATGTCTTAGGCTTGTCACAATCCCTCGCCTCGTGATCCTCAGATCCACAAAATCTGCATTTTCTCATGCTGCACGAGGCGAAAATGTGCCCGTAGGCCATACAGCGCCTGCAAAATGGGGGCTGACGTGCATAAAACAATGTCCCCCAGTCAGCCCCAAGGGAGAACATAGCAGGAGGATGAAGGTAGCCACCATGTCCCTTTGGGTCCTCCCTGAGGAGGGCCTGGAAGCCTCTCCTCCCATTCCAAAACCCAAGGGTGTCTTTGAGGTGCCTAGCTGAGGAAACGTTATCCATGTATCTCCCCAGAAAAGCCCTCACCTCTTCGTCCTTAACGTAAGGGTTGTAAATGTTAACAGTTACAACCCTAAAGTTATTCTTCGCCAGGCTTGTTATTTCGTAGTGGCACATCGGCCTCTCACCTCCCACTGCTCTTGCCCTTCTCAGGATATCATCGTGTTTTTCTTCTGTATATAGCGCGACGTCGTATGCTCCCTCCAACGAGTTGCCTTGGAAACAAAACACGTCCTTCACCGTCAGCTTTAGAATCCCCATCAATATTATCCTTCCAAAAGATTCTCGTCCTAAAGGCTCCAACTCCTTTTCCTTCCAAGCAAAACGAATTGTGTTGGCCAGCCCAATCTCAGGGACCGACCGTGTTGATGTATTTAGCACCATCTCCGCAAGGAGAATGGCGCTCGTTCTCTTCTCTTCCAATACAAGAAAAAAAGAAAATCCAAAGTGACCGAGCCTGTCTTGTGAAAACTAACACAGAGACAGGAACAATCACCCACGAAACACTCACAGAATATGGCTGCCTAAATATGGTTCCCAATCAGAGACAAAGATAATCACCTGACTCTGATTGAGAACTGCCTCAAGCAGCCATAGACTACGCTAGACATCCCACAAAACCCCAAGACAAAAACACACCACAATAACCCATGTCACACCCTGGCCTGACCGAATAAATGAAGAATAAACATAATATATTTCGACCAGGGCGTGACACAGAGAGATATACCTGCTGGAGTACGTGCTATAGGTGGGTGCTGCTATGGTGACCAGCGAGCTGAGATAAGGGGGGACTTTATCTAGCAGGGTCTTGTAGATGACTTGGCGACGAGTGTGAAGCAAGGGCCAGCCAACGAGAGCATACAGGTCGAAGTGGTGAGTAGTATATGGGGCTTTGGTGACAAAACGGATGGCACTGTGATAGACTGCATCCAATTTATTGATTAGGGTATTGGATGCTATTTTGTAAATGACATCGCCAAAGTCGAGGATTGGTAGGATGGTCAGTTTTACAAGGGTATGTTTGGCAGCATGAGTGAAGGATGCTTTGTTGCGAATACAACACATTACCGTGAAAGGCTTAATTACAAGACCTTAACCAACAATGCAGTTAAGAAAATATTTACCAAATAAACCAAAGTAAAAAAATTAAAATAAAAAGTAACACAAAATAACAATAACGAGGCTAAATATAGGGGGTACAGAGTCAATGTCGGGGGGTACAGGTTACTCGAGGTAATTTGTACATGTAGATAGCGGTAAAGTGACTATGCGTAGATAATAAACAGAGTAGCAGCAATGTAAAAACAAATTGGGGAGTGTGTGTCAATGTAAATAGTCCACGTGGCCATTTGATACATTGTTCGTCTTATGGCTTGGGGGTAGAAGCTGTTAAGGAGCCTTTTGGTCCTAGATTTGGTGCTCCAGCACCACTTGCCGTGCGGTAACAGAGAGACCAGTCTATGACTTGGGTGACTGGAGTCTGACCATTTTTTGGGCTTTCCTCTGACACCGCCTAGTACAGGCCTGGGCAACTCCAGGCCTCGGGGACCTGATTGATTTCACACTTTTGCCCCAGCACCAGCTAACACACCTGACTCCAATCATCAACTAATCATAATCTTCAATTAAAAACTCAATTAGTTTAAATCAGGTGTGTTTGCTAGGAATAAGGGGAAAGTGCACGATCTGCTCCTTTGTCTTGCTCACATTGAGGGTGAGGTTGTTGTCCTGGTACCACACTACCAGGTCTCTGATCTCCTCCCTATAGGCTGTCTCATCGTTGTCGGTAATCAGGCCGACCACTGTTGTGTCGTCAGCAAACTTAATGATGATGCTGGAGTCCGGTTTCGCCATGCAGTCGTGGGTGAACAGGGAGGGGGATTAAGCACACACCTGAGGAGCCCCGGTGTTGACGATCAGCGTGGCAGGCATGTTGTTGCCTACCCTTACAACCTGGGGGCAGCCCGGCAGGAAGTCCAGGATCCAGTTGCAGAGGGAGGTGTTTAGTCCCAGGGTCCTTAGCTTAGTGATAAGCTTTGTGGGCACTATGGTGTTGAACGCTGAGCTGTAATCAATGAACAGTATTCTCACATAGGTGTTCCTTTTGTCCAGGTGGGAAAGGGCAGTGTGGAGTGCGATTGAGATTGCGTCATCTATGGATCTGTTGGGGCGGTATGCGAATTGGAGTGGGTCTAGGGTATCCGGGATGGTGCTCTTGATATGAGCCATGACCAGCCTTTCAAAGCACTTCATGGCTACTGACGTGAGTGCTACGGGGCGGTAATCATTTAGGCAGGTTACCTTCGCTTCCTTGGACAAAGGGACTATGGTGGTCTGATTGAAACATGTAGGTATTACAGACATCCAGGAAAGGTTGAAAATGTCAGTGAAGACACTTGCCAGTTGATCCGCACATGCTTTGAGTACACTTCCTGGTAATCCGTCTAGCCCCGCGGCTTTGTGAATGTTGACCTGTTTAAAAGGTCTTGCTCACATCAGCTACCGAGAGCATTGTCACACAGTCGCCCAGAACAGCTGGTGCTCTCATGCATGCTTCAGTGTTGCTTGCCTCGAAGCGAGGATAAAGGCATTTAGCATTTCCCTTTGTAGTCCATAATAGTTTGCAATCCCTGCCACATCTGATGAGCGTCAGAGTTGTAGGATTCAATCTTAGTCCTGTATTGATGCTTTGCCTGTTTGATGGTTTGTTTGACAGCGTAGCGGGATTTCTTGTAAGTGACCGGATTAGTGTCCCGCTCCCAAAAAGCGGCAGCTCTAGCCTTGAGCTCGATGCGGATGTTGCTTGTAATCCATGGCTTCTGATTGGGATATGTACATACAGCTACGGTGACTGAGGTGGTATACTCCTCAATGCCATTGGATGAATCCTAGAACATATTCCAGTCTGTGCTAGCAAAACAGTCCTGTAGCGTAGCATCCGCGTCGTCTGACCACCTCCGTATTGAGCGAGTCACTGGTACTTCTTGCTTTAGTTTTTGCTTGTACTGTAAGCAGAAATCAGGATAGAATTATTGTCAGATTTCCCAAATAGAGGGCACCGGAGAGCTTTGTATGTGTCTGTGTGTGGAGTAAAGGTGGTCTAGAGGTCTTTTTCATCTGGTTGCACATGACATGCTGGTAGAAATGAGGTAAAACAGATTTTAGTTTGCCTGCATTAAAGTCCCCAGCCACTAGGAGCATTTACTTATAGGCTTATACAGCTGGTTAAGTGCGGCTACAAATAATATAGATGAGAACTCTCTTGGTAGATAGCGTGGACTACAGCTTATCATAAGGTAGTCTATCTGAGGTGTGTAATACTTTGAGACTTATTTAATATTAGACATTGTGCATCAGCTGTTATTGACAAATAGACACACATCCCCGCCCCTCGTCTTACCAGATGTAGCTTCTCTGTTTTGCCAATGCATGGAAAATCCCGCCAGCTCTATATTATCCGTATCGTCGTTCAGTCACGACTTGGAGAAACATAAGATAATACAGTTAATGTCCTGTTGGTAAGATAGTCTTGATCGTATATAATAAATGTTGTTTTCCAATGATTTCACATTGGCCAATAGAACGGATGGTAGTGGAGGTTTACTCACTCGCCTACAAATTCTTAGAAGTCAGCCTGACCTCCACCCCCTTCAGCTCCGTCTTTTCTTCACGCAAATGACAGGGATTTGGGCACATTCCCGAGAAAGCAGTAGATCCTTCGCGTCGGACTTGTTCTGATGTCCAGAAGTTATTTTCGGTCATAAGAGACGGTAGCAGCAACATTATGTACAAAATAAGTGATGCAAGATTATAGGTGTAATTTAGATGTGATCCACAAGATGGCAGCAGTGTGTGTGCAATGTTTCAGACTGATCCATTGAAGAATTACATCACTATACAATATGTTGTATCAAGTCTGCCAGGTGTCCTACACGAGTTTGCTCAAATGTGTCGAATAACTATAGAGAACATACAAAAAGGCTATAGTAATAAAAAAAATGCAAGTTTACACACTTCCAAGAATATCATACATGATGAGTCATTAGCTTCCCTACAGAAAATATATTAACCTTCACACATCTAGATGGCATAGGCAGGGTGAGTGTGGAGCCAGAGACAGCAGTGGGGTCAAACTGTAGAACCCAGTTCTTACATTTGAATATAAAATTTGATTTTATCAAACAGAACTATGCTACATTTTAACCCTGGGACCCTCAGGATGATAAATCAAAGAAAGATTACTCAATGTAAGTACCTCATTTACCTTTGAGGTGAATGTGTCAAACCAGTTGCCGAGATTAACACCATTATCCCAGAAACCCTAGATCCACTCCAATTTGCATACTGCCCAAACAGATCCACAGATGATGCAATCTCTATTACACTGCCCTTCATTGAATACAGCTCAGCGTTCAACACTACAGCTCAAAGCTCATCACTAAGCAAGGATCCTGGGACTAAACACCTCCCTCTGCAACTGGATCCTGGACTTCCTGAAGGGCCGCCCCCAGGTGGTGAGGATAGGTAGCAACACATCTGCCACGCTGCTCCTCAACACTGGTTCTCTCCAGGGGTGCGTGCTCAGGCCCCTCCTGTACTCCATGTTCACCCATGACTGCAAGGCCAGGCATGACTCCAACACAATCATTAAGTTTGCAGACGACACAACAGTGGTAGGCCTGATCACCGACAACGACGAGACAGCCTATAGGGAGGAGGTCAGAGACCTGGCCGGGTGGTGCCAGAATAACAACCTATCCCTCAACGTAACCAAGACTAAGGAGATGATTGTGGACTACAGGAAAAGGAGGACCGAGCACTCAACCATTCTCATCGACAGGGCTGTAGTGGAGCAGGTTGAGCGCTTCAAGTGTCCACATCAACAACTAACTAGAATGGTCCAAAAACACCAAGACAGTTGTGAAGAGGGAACGACAAAGCCTATTCCCCCTCAGGAAACTAAAAAGATTTGGCATGGGTCCTGGGATTCTCAAAAGGTTCTACAGCTGCAACATCGAGTTACATCACTGCCTGGTACGACAATTGCTCGGCCTCCGACCGCAAGGCAGTACAAATGGTAGTGCGTACGGCCCAGTACATCATTGGGGCTAAGCTGCCTGCCATCCAGGACTTCTATACCAGGCGGTGTCAGAGGAAGACCCTAAAAATTGTCAGAGACCCCAGCCACAGACTGTTCTCTCTACTACCGCATGGCAAGCGGTACCGGAGTGCCAAGCCTAGGACAAAATGGCTTCTCAACAGTTCTTACCCTCAAGCCATAAGACTCCTGAACAGGTAATTAAATGGCTACCCAGACTATTTGCATTGTGTGGCCCCCCCAACCCCTATTTTACGCTGCTGCTACTCTGTTTATCATATATGCAGTCACTAACTATACATTCATGTACATACTACTTCAATTGGGCCGACCAACCAGTGCTCCCGCAATTTGGCTAAGCGGGCAATCAGCCTGACTAATCGGTGTCTGTTTATAGCCTCGCTTCTGTTTATAGCCCGTCTTTTTACTGTTTTATTTCTTTACCTTTTTTGCACTATTGGTTTGAGCCTGTAAATAAGCATTTCACTGTAAAGTCTACACTTGTATTTGGCGCACGTGACAAATAAACTTTGATTTTACTGCTCTAATTACATTGGTAACCAGTTTATAATAGCAATAAAGCACCTCGGGGGTTTGTGGTATACCACAGCTAAGGGCTGTAACCAGGCACTCCGCATTGCGTCATGCTAAGAACAGCCTTTAGCCGTGGTATATTAGCCGTATACCACACCCCCTCGGGACTTATTGCTTAATTATATAGACGACAAACCTTTTCTCACGAGCACACTGCTGGTTCCAAAACAACCTCTCTTTTGAAGAGTTCTTCAAAAACACCCCTTAAGTCTACAAAAGGTTAAAAAATAAAATTTAAAAAATGGCAGAGTATATATTCTTAAATTAACCTTAAGATAATTTTTTAGAACCTTATATTAAACCTTTTCTTTTTAAGAGAGTGCAGTCGGTGATAGTTTGCCTTGGGCCGACTCCAATACCAGCAAGTGAAGAAGAGAGCCCATCTCATGAAGCCTGGTGATCAATAATAAATCAGTCTACAGTAGCAACAACTTGACATGTAGTACATCTAGAACTACTGTAAAATTATTCTCATCAACTGAAAATTCAAACGACAATAGAAGTGAAACCTACTACACTTTGCTACACATATGCTCTAATAAATATGACCAATACAACGACTCAAGTTCACCTCAGTCCTAAATTTATTATTTTTTTAAACAGAATGGAGTAGACAATAAAATCAGACATAGAAGCTGCATTAACATTCATTTATAAAATAGAATAACAACCATGCACACATTGTCCTGCAATTGTCAAAATCCTTAATACTGAAAATGAAGCTGTTTATGAAAGTAATGGAATCAAACTCTTGGAAGACAGATACAAGGATGAGTGTGTCGCTAATTGTTTACTGGTACAATTCACAACCCTCAAGCAAATGATTTGTAATGAGAAATGTCTGTCTTTTCTGTTAAAGATAAATAGTTTAAAGTACATCAAACATGAACTGACCAGAAAGTTATCTAGTTACAATGGATGTATAGCAATTTGAAAGCAATTATGTAATTATTATCAATGACAAATTACATCCTTTAAACAAAAACACATTGTTCTTAGGGTAAAACGTTGAGCCAATTATACTTTTAAGTGGTAGCTGGTAGTTCATTTGTACAGTTGCACATAACACAATTATATGGCAAAGAAAACACATTGTATACTGCCAAGTGAAAAGTGTGAATTCTCTAACATATGGGCATGAGAACCAGGACTGCAAAAACATTACCGGGGATAAGTAAGGCACCTTTAGGATTTCAGGTAAAGAGAGTGTGAGAACATTAGGGTACAGGTACATCATACTGGTTATATTCATAGGGGTGCATCCCAAATGGCACCCTATTCCCTACATAGTGGACTAATTTTGACCAAGGGAATAGGGTGCCATTTTGGGAAGCAACCTATATCCCCCATGACAGGAATCACATGACTCATGGCAGCTGAGAGATTAGTCTACTATTTATGAAGTACAGTGCCACACACAAGTACATTACAACAAACACTCATGCACACTTAACCTACATATCTCCACACACACATATACAAAAAAACGATAATATCATTACAAATATATAACAAAATGATTATTTGTGTGCTAGTGTCATTCAGAACAACACAGAAACCTTCCCCATAAGGATACAGTACAGGATACACCTGGCTATTGCTAAAATGCACTTTGATGAGATCAGAGATTGCATGACTAAAGATGAGACCGTGTGGTATTAGTGCAAAACCTCATTGAGGCGAATCTTTTGGAGTTCATAAGACCATTTTGATAACTGTATGGAGTTAATACATTTCTTTAAGCAGAGTACACACTAAGTACTTTCATGTTGTGGATGAAAATACATATAAAAAGGGATAGTCAAATTAACTTACTGATGCAATGAATGACTCAGTATTTGTTGATACTATACTTATTCTACCAACCTATGAATGAAAAAGTAAATAGACAAATAAAATAAAAACATTTTGAATTCAACAATTCTTCCTACGGCCAATGTTGCTCTCCTCAGATATGAAGTACTTTACAGGAAATTAGGTAAAACAGTAACTGATAGCTAAAGCTGGTGTCTTAGTCGATATATGTGTTTCACTTGAGTGTACATAGTGTGGTCAGTATAATTTCTCTAGTTACCAGTACCTATAGAGAAGCCAACAGTTACCTATAAAGAAGCCAAGGCATCACTAGAAACCTATTATTAATCAGATAATGAAGCCTAAATATTGTTCCTCACAAGAGTTTTTTTTTTTTTTTTTACTACAAATAAGGTTGTATTGAACATTGAAGGTAAGCTAACATCTGTGCATTTGTACATAGCAGTTTCTTCACACCAGCAGAGAAAATAGAGCAAATGACTAATTTGCAACACTCGTACCATGGTATACTATGAAAACCCCCAAACGGTTTCACATTAGGAAAAGTTGTAATTTGTAGTATATATATATTTTTTTACCTTTAACTAGGCAACGTAACTACATACGCCTACCTTAAGGTACTGAAAATGCTACAAATATCACTTTAATTG
This sequence comes from Oncorhynchus masou masou, assembly GCF_036934945.1. Classification (NCBI taxonomy): domain Eukaryota; kingdom Metazoa; phylum Chordata; class Actinopteri; order Salmoniformes; family Salmonidae; genus Oncorhynchus; species Oncorhynchus masou. Next base: position 55,682,104 of record NC_088242.1, read on the forward strand.
TTATGAATCAGTGAAAAAGACGCTGAAATAAAATGGCGTTTGCCACACATCGTGTTGGACAAAACCAGTGTTCAAAAGTGAACAAAATCACATAGTTTGAGTACAACAATGTTGTTTTTCTTTCTTTTTTGGAAAACTAAATGCACGCCAAGAATTAGAGAAAGCCGTGCCTGATTTACAGAAACAAGCTTATCCCTCTTTCCATCTCAATCTTTCCACTAACCAAACCTGACAAACCTGTGGTATTGGTCTCTTTAAGAGAGATTTAAAGTCAGCAGCTTTGAAAATGTTGATTGTCTTCTGTTAGTAGAGCGTGACAGATCACAAAGATGGGATGAAATGCAAGGGGCAGGCTAACTACATCTATCCTGAGGGCATTCAGCAAACATGTCTTCATTTTTTTTTTTTTACTCATTTATTGTGTGTGTGTGCAGTTGTGTTGAGAGACTAACCATGTAAGATATCGAATAATAAACAACTCACTTCTGTAAACGTATTTTTCTTCCAATCTGTGCAAACTGCGTTGTTTAGTTAAGGGAAAAGACGGGTGTGAGAAGAATGCAGCAGGTTCATTTGGCAGCGCAGCAGTTGGGGACAGAGACAGCCGGTCTCAAATTGCTCCCCATCCCTCTCACTTGCCCCTCCCATGTTGCATGTCTGAAGGCTCTGGTTAGGTATAAGCAGTGCAGTGGCAAAGCTACAACAATATTGCTTTCCTCCTTACAGATCTGCAAACATTGAAAGGTTAGGGCCACGGGGAGCCTTAGGGATTGAATAAGGACTTTGAGAGAGAAGCTAGTAGGGGTTTAGCTAGTCTAGCTCAGCTCTGCAGCAGTATGGGGTCCTCCAGCTCGTGTAGGAAGGGCAAGGAACTGCTCTGACTCTCTCCTGAATCCGAGTCGTAGGGCGTGTCCGGCAGCTCCGTAAAGCCCCACGCCAGCTGGTCGTCCTCGAAGACGGAGTGCGCCTGAACCAGCACGTCGGTGTAGTCCTCCTCCTCGTGGGATTGGAAGTCCTGAGGGATGTAGAGCATCTCTGGGTAGTTACGGCTGACCAGGTCGCTGGTGGTGGTCAGGGACACCTTGCGGAAGGCGATGAGGTGCATGTGGGAGAACTTAATGTACTTGCAGCGCCTGAAGCCCAGTGACTCCACCGCCACGCGCCAGCTGCGCATCATGAGGGCGTGGCGGTTCTGGTGGGAGGAGTCGGGGGTGATGATGAGCAGCAGGCCGTGCAGTTCCAGCAGCTCGTGGGCCTTCTTGCAGCAGATCCAGCGCTGGTAAGGCGAGGGAAGTAGGAGAGGAGCAGGGAGAAGACCACCACGTTGAAGAGCTGGGCGGGCAGTGCGTCGATGGGGCTACACAGCTGTCTCAGGAAGGCTTCCACTGCGTCACCAGCCAGCTGCAGGGGCTGCTGGAGCTGGAGGTTAAGGAAGTCACACTTGTATACACTCTGGGGTGGGGGGGGAGAGAGAGAGCAGAAACAGATACTTTAGAGTAGCTCCCAGAAGATTATCAAGTTGCAGTATTTTAGACCCACATTTAAAACCCACCGTTCTTATTCCATTTGGTTACCCAAATCACTCTATGCTAATATTCTGCCAGTTCCTTCACAGCAGGTCAAGTTTCATTGCAGTTAAGCATCGAAACACTCACTGCCAAGGGGCGGCATTGTTTTGTGATCTGATATTCAAACAATGAACCAACTACCCGTCGAGAATACGGCCGCGACAGAATGTCAGGGGTTGAGGAGTGAGTAAGACAGTAAGAGTCAGGATTTGTTTTAAAGCAGGGACCGAGGGAGTGACCACTGACTGTAAATCCTTCATACCTCGACCGCAGGCACTATGTCAATACCGACTGTGAGGAACTCGTCAAACTTCAGGAAGGGGTTAAAACAGCTGCCAACGTCCAGCAGCCGCATTTTACCAAGCTGGGAGATGGACCTGAAAGTAGAGAAATCAGAGGCATTAAAGAGTTAGACTTAACACTGACACACAGGGAGTGTGCTTAATGAGAGCAGTGGCTAATAGAAGTCAATATGAATATTGAATGTCAATTATAAATCGTACAACAGAGCTGAAGTTGGGCAAAATAGTCCTGAAAATCATCAGGGTCATCCGGGTTGTAACAGTGCAGTACCTGGGGATGAAGGAGCTATAAGGCTGGGTACTCAGAGTTGCAGCTGAGGTGGCTATGGCAAGCCTGGCACTCTTCTCATCCTTCTCCAACATTCTTTTCATTCCACCATCCAGGAAATACTCCTGACAAACACTGGAAAAACAGTCCCAAAACATCATACATCATGGTATTGATGGCTCACCGCTAAAACGACACAGATGTTCAGAAATTCAACGAACAGAAGTTAGGATTCACCCCACAGCGTTGACATCGAAAAGGCTTGATGAGTCATCGCACCTAACATAGTGCATTGGAGTTCTGAGCTAGTACAGCGCTGCCAGAGGGTTATTTGTTTTACCTGCGGCACCACTCGATGCGGCCCTCTCCCTCACAAGTCTTGGCCCAGTGGTTGTCGGCCAGGTTCTTCATGGCCAGGGCATATTCACTCAGAGTCTGCTCATCCTCACAGTGCTCTCGCCAGATCTTCTCAAAATCCCCCACTGTGGAAAGAATGAGATACATTTTTTAAAAAGGCAGGAAGAAGGTACAAACAGAGAAAATAAACCAAACACGCCTACCTCACAATATACAGTATGACATAGCAAAACAAATAAGCACAAATGAAAGTGGGCCAGGCAGAGATTTGTTTCCCCATTTCATTTCATCACATTCAAATTCATAAATGGTAAGAATTGAAATTGAAAGTCCTGTCAGTTTTGTTTCTAAAAATGGCATGCAAGCATAGTACATACAGTACCAGTCAAAAGTTTGGACACACCTAGACATTCAAGGTTATCTTTACTATTTTTTACATTGTAGAGTAATAGTGAAGACATCAAAACTATGAAATAACACATATGGAATCATGTAGTAACCAAAAAAGGGTTAAACAAATCAAAATATATACGTTAGATTCTTCAAAGTAGCCACCCTTTGCCAGCTTTGCACACTTCACATTCTCTCAACCAGCTTCACCTGGCTGCTGGCTGCTTTTCCTTCACTCTGTGGTCCAACTCATCCCAAACCATCTCAACTTGGATTGAGGTAGGGTGATTGTAGAGGTCGGGTGATTGTGGAGGCCAAGTCATCTGATGCAGCACTCCACCACTCTCCTTGGTCAAATAGCCCTTACAGAACCTGGAGGTGTGTTGGGTCATTGTCCCGTTTTTTAAAAAAAGAAAAAAAAAAAAAGAGTCCCACTAAGCGCAAACCAGATGGGATGGTGTATCGCTGCAGAATGCTATGGCTGGTTAAGTGTGCCTTGAATTCTAAATCAATCACAGACAGTGTTACCAGCAAAGCACCCCAACACACCTCCTCCTCCATGCTTCACGGTGGGAACCACACCTACTCTGCGTCTCACAAAGACATGGCAAAAAAATCTCCCATTTGGACTCATCAGATGAAAGGACATATTTACACCAGTCTAATGTCCATTGCTCATATTTCTTGGCTCAAGCAAGTCTCAACTTCTCATTGGTGTCCTTTAGTAGTGGTTTCTTTGCAAAAATTCAACCATGAAGGCCTGATTCACGCAGTTTCCTCTGAACAGTTGATGTGTTTGTTAGTTGAACTCTGAAGGGTTTATTTGGGCTGTTATTGGAGGCTGGTAACTCTAAATGAACTTATCTTCTGCAGCAGAGGTAATTCTGGGTCTTTCCTGTGGCGGTCCTCATGAGAGCCAGTTTCATCATAGCGCTTGGTGGTTTTTGCGATTGCACTTGAAAAAATATTTTTAAGTTATTTTCATGATGGATTATCATTTCTCTTTGCTTATTTGTGCTGTTCTTGCCATAATATGGACTTGGTCTTTTACCAAATAGGGCTATCTTCTGTATACTTAATTTAAACGCATTCCAGGTGACTACCTAATGAAGCTGGTTGAGAGAATGCCAAGTGTGCAAAGCTGTCATCAACACAAAGGGTGGCTACTTTGAATAATCTTAAATATAAAATAGATTTTGATTTGTTAAACACATTTTTAGCTACTACATGTGTGTTATTTCATAGTTTTAATGTCTTCAATATTATTCTACAATGTAGAAAATTGAAAAAAATACAGAAAAACCCTGGAATGAGTAAGTGTCCAAACTTTTGACTGGTATTGTACATTGTGTAGACAATAAGCCAACATTAAGATGTACCTACGTGTAAAGTTGTTGTTTTTTAACATTAATTCAAGAGGAATCACTATCATTCAGCCCCACACAGGCTAACAACATTGCTTCAACATTTTCTAAAAACAGTTACTCATGCCATCCTTCTGGCATTATAGAGGTATAGCTGAAAACCAGACTTTCAACAGAAGTCTTCACATCTGTTTATTCACATCTGTTTATATATATATATATTCACAAAAATCCCGTCACCAGGTCTTCACAGGCGTACCGCAGAATGTGTTTAGCTTGTGTGAGCAAACATCCTGATAAAGAAATCCCATGATGACAAGAGGAAAGAAAGCGATATCAGATTGGCAGAAATAAAAACCACAAGACGACCGGTTGGAATAAACAGCAGTGCCCTAGTACAAAGCATGACTACTGTGGTACCAATGCCAAGCAGACCAGATCATGCTTTACTTATTAACTAATCATGGCGTCAGCTGACAGGACAACTGCCCAGTGTCTTGTCTTTTAAGACCAGTTGCTAGGCCAGTCAGTCCTTCTGCTGGTAGAGTGGAAAATACCGGTTGTATGCCGTTTTTAAACTTGTGTGAGGAGTGCAACACAGTGAGAAATAGACCTAGGCTATTCATAGATGTCACTATTTTTCACCAGGCCGGTATCTAGCCAAACCGATGCTAAATAAACCAAATGAAAACATCGAGTGGCTATTAGACCTATATTCTGCCCAGGTTGACAACCACATTCCACTATTTGCAGCCGAGCTACACACAGAACGCAGAGCTCCATTACGGTTAGACTAAAACTGAAAATGTGGCCCTGGACATTCTTCCAGTAAGATTAGCCAATGTCACGTTCCAAAATAGCTGAAGTTGACATGAGAGACTTGCCTCATCATAAACAAGCTGTTAAGAATAGGATTACTGGCAGATTCCTCAATTGGTTGTCTCAACAACCCTACATCTAAATGCAAGACTAATTCCTGCAAAGGCCAATAAACTGAATTGAACCAGAAATGCATATCATGTTTTTTACACTCATCTTTCCTCCCCAATTATATAGGCCTATGTGTAAAACAGCCGAAGTAATAGAACAACTACCCTGGTGTAGAATTTTTTATTTTTTTTTACAAAAAAGGGAAATCCCAGAAAATATACATATTTTTAAAGATCTGCTGTCGGGATGAAATATAAGAGGTATGCATGTACAGTACCAGTCAGAAGTTCGGACATACTTACTCATTATTTATTTTTACTATTTTCTACATTGTAGAAAAGTGAAGATGTCAAAACTATGAAATAACACATATGGAATCATGAAGTAACCAAAAATGTGCTTAACAAAATGGAAATATATTTTATATTTGAAATTCTTCAAAGTAGCCACCCTGTGCCTTGATGACATCTTTGCACACTCTTGGCGCTCTCTCAACCAGCTTCATGAGGTAGCCACCTGGAATGCATTTCAGTTCATTTGTAGAATTTCTTTCCTTCTTAATGCGTTTGTGCCAATCAGTTGGGTTGTGACATGGTTGGGGTAGTATACAGAAGATAGCCTTATTTGGTAAAATACCAAGTCCATATTATGGCAAGAGCAGCTAAAATAAGCAAAGAGAAACGACAGTCCATCATTACTTTAAGACATGAAGGTCAGTCAATCCGGAATAGTTCAAGAACTTTGAAGGTTTCTTCAAGTGCAGTCGCAAAAACCATCAAGCGCTATGATGAAACTGGCTCTAATGCGGACCGCCACAGGAAAGGAAGACCCAGAGATACCTGCTGCAGAGGATAAGTTCAGTTGAGTTACGGGCCTCAGAAATTAGAGCCCAAATAAATTCAAGTAACAGATACATCAAAATCTGTTCAGAGGACACCAAGTGAATCAGGCCTTCATGGTCAAATTGCTGCAAAGAAACCACTAAAGGACACCAATAAGAAGAAGAGACTTGCTTGGGCCAAGAAACACGAGGAACGGACATTAGACTGGGGGAAATCTGTCCTTTCATCTAATGAGTCCAAATGTGCGATTTTTGGTTCCAACCGCCGTGTCTTTATGAGACGCCGAGTAGGTGTGTGGTTCTCACCATGAAGGGGGAGGTGTAATGGTGCTTTACTGGTGACACTGTGATTGGTTTAGAATTCAAGGCACACTTAACCAGCATGACTACCACAGCATTCTGCAGCAATACGCCATCCCATCTTGTTTGCACTTAGTGGGACTATCATTTGTTTTTCAACAGGACAATGACCCAACACACCTCCAGGTTCTGTAAGGGCTTTTTGACTAAGAAGGAGAGTGATGGAGTGCTGCATCGGATTACCTGGCCTCCACAATCACCCGACCTCAACCCAATCGAGATGGTTTGGGATGAGTTGGACCGCAGAGTGAAGGAGAAGCAGCCAACAAGTGCTCAGCATGTGGGAACTCCTTCAATACTTTGGAAAAACATTCCAGGTGAAGCTGGTTGAGAGAATGTGAAGTGTGCAAAGCTGTCAAAAGCAAAAGGGTGGCTACTTTGAAGAATCTAAAATATATTTTTGATTTGTTTAACCCTTTTTTGGTTACTACATGATTGCATACGTGTTATTTCATAGTTTTGATGTCGTCAATATTTTTATACAATGTAGAAAAGAAAAAGTCTTGAATGAGTAGGTGTCCAAACTTTTGGACTGGTACTATATATATGCATGTATGTATAGCCTATAAATATATGTATGTGGAGAGAAAACAGGTGCACATGTTTACTGGCTGAAAATTGTCAGAACTGCATGTGCTTTATTTAGGTCTTGCCCTGGCTGTGTCAGGGTCGATCATAAGTGAAATGTATGTATCCCTTCATGGGTAGTGTGATGTGTATGGCGGATATTCACTCGCAGTCATTTGCGGCTGTCAAAATATATCTTCCATCTTCCTTTTTGCGAGAACATAACAAGGACTACATGAAATACGGAGCGCACAAAACATTAAGAATACATTCCTAATATTGAGTTGCACCCGCCACACAGAGCATTAGAACAAGTATTTTTTTCCCCCAATTTTTTTTTTTTTAAAGGTCACATTTGTCAAATTGTCAAGAAAGACTACTAAAGTGTGACTTTGTCCTTGTGTTTCTTGGCTAGTTATATTATTTTGTTCACATGCTAGGTTGTTTTTCAATGTTAGTTTAAAGCTACAATATGAAACTTTTTGGCCGATTGGACCAAATTCACAGAAATGTGTGTTAGAGATCTGTCACTCATGGAAAGTAAGTCTAAGAAAACCTTCAGTTTTGTACAACAGCTTCAAAAAGATGAAGACAAAATGTTTGATTATGGAAAAGATATTTCATGACAGTGTAGATGGTACAATGATGTTCTATACTATAATTGCTTGTTTTGTCACAAACTGAAATTAGGCTATTAGAATTTTTGCAACCAGGAAATTAGAGTGATTTCTGCATAGTGCATCTTTAAGTTTGCTGCTCGGAAGACATTGCAGTGTGAGATTTTTTCCATCACAGACAAGAGAGTGCCCTACTTACCATGGTAATGGCCAGTCCCTTAAAACGACAGCTGAACATTTGTCTCACCTAATGATTGCAATTGAATCATGGTTCACTCCTAAAAAAATAAATGCATGAACTTTGTCAATTCTTATCATTAAAACACTCAAATACTTTAATTGTTCTCCTAGATTAATTTGTGTGCTTCTACATTTCTATTTAGGAGCACATTATGTACTCCTTGTAAAAAAATGTCAGCGTAGAGCACTGAACGAAACTTAGCAAAAAAAGAAATGTCCTCTCACTGTCAGCTGTATTTATTTTCAGCAAACGTAACGTGTCTAAATATTTGTATGAACATAACAAGATTCAACAACTGAGACATGAACTGAACAAGTTCCACAGACATGTGACTAACAGAAATGGAATAATGTGTCCCTGAACAAAGGGAGGGGGGGTCAAAATCATAAGTAACAGTCAGTATCTGGTGTGGCCCCTAGCTGCATTAAGTACTGCAGGGCATCTCCTCCTCGTTGACTGCACCAGATTTGCCAGTTCTTGCTGTGAGATGTTAACCCACTCTTCCACCAAGGCACCTGCAAGTTCCTGGACATTTCTGGGGGGGATTGGCCCTGGCCCTCACTCTCCGATCCAACAGGTCCCAGACGTGCTCAATGGGATTGAGATCCAGGCTCTTTGCTGGCCATGGCAGAACACTGACATTCCTGTCTTGCAGGAAATCACACACAGAACGAGCAGTATGGCTGGTGGCATTGTCATGCTGGAAGGTCATGTCAGGATGAGCCTGCAGGAAGGGTACCACATGAGGGAAGAGGATGTCTTCCCTGTAACACACACCGTTGAGATGGTGCTTGTTGTCATTGCAGGCAGTCCGATGATGCTGTGACACACCGGCCCAGACCATGACGGACCCTCCACCTCCAAAATCGATCCCGATCCAGAGTACAGGCCTCGGTGTAACGCTCATCTCTCCGACGACAAACGTGAATCCGACAATCACCCCCGGTAAGACAAAACCGTAACTCGTCAGTTCAGTGACGGTGGGACTGGTCAAGTGACAGTGGGTTTGTGCCCATAGGCGATGTTGCCAGTGATGTCAGGTGAGGACCTGCCTTACAACAGGCCTACAAGCCCTCAGTCCAGCCTCTCTCAGCCTATTGCAGACAGTCTAAGCACTGATGGAGGGATTGTGCATTCCTGGTGTAACTCGGGCAGTTGTTGTTGCCATCCTGTACCTGTCCCACAGGTGTGATGTTCGGATGTACCAATCCTGTGCAGGTGTTGTTACACGTGGTCTGCCACTGCGAGGACGATCAGCTGTCCGTCCCGTCTTAGGCGTCCACAGTGGCATGTTGATTAATTGTTTATGGTTCATTGAACAAGCATGGGAAACAGTGTTTAAACCCTTTTACAATGAAGATCTGTGAAGTTATTTGGATTTTTACTAATTATCTTTGAAAGACAGGGTCCTGAAAAAGGGACGTTTCTTTTAATGCTGAGTTTATAATTATAAATAATATGACTCAGCCTTTTGTGGCAGGGCAGCCACTCCGTTGATTCTTCATGTTCAGTAGTAAAACTGTTCTTATTATTCTATCTATTTGAACATAAATTGGTTAAAGATGCAGGTTACAGAAATGAAATTATGCAATACACCCCATTACTTCTTACTAGTAATACATTTCTTGTTTGAGAAAAACAGAAAGCATGCTCATCCAGCGCGAACGTGATGTAATTACACAAAATATTTTCACTGGTAAAAAAAATACATCTGAGCTGAGGGTAGATTTAAAAAAATCAAATCTCCCCACAGTGGCTTGTGGACCAAAAAGGAAAAATCTCCCACCCTGGTCATGGAAAGAGCAGGTGTCCTTAATGTTTTGCATACTCAGTGTTTTATTTATTTCACCTTTATTTAACCAGGTAGGCATGTTGAGAACAAGTTCTCATTTACAATAGCGACCTGGCCAAGATAAAGCAAAGCAGTTCGACACATACAACAACACAGAGTTACACATGGGGTAAAACAAACATACAGTCAATAATACAGTAGAAAACTAAGTCTATATACAATGTGAGCAAGTGAGGTGAGATAAGGCGGATAAAGGCAGATAATGGCAAAAGGCCATGGTGGCAAAGTAAATACAATATAGCAAGTAAAACACTGGAATGGTTGATTTGCAGTGGAAGAATGTGCAAAGTAGAGATAATGAAGAATGAAGAAATAATGGGGTGTAAAGGAGCAAAATAAATAAATACAGTAGGGAACGAGGTAGTTTGTTTGGGCTAAATTATAGATGGGCTATGTACAGGTGCAGTGATCGGTGTGCTGCTCTGACAGCTGGTGCTTAAAGCTAGTGAGGGAGATGTGTTTCCAGTTTCAGAGATTTTTGTAGTTCGTTCCAGTCATTGGCAGCAGAGAACTGGAAGGAGAGGTGTATATAGTCTAGTAGCAGAGTGAACAGTCTATGACTTGTATGGCTGGAGTCTTTGGCAATTTTTCAGGTCTTCCTCTGACACAGAGGTCCTGGATGGCAGGGAGCTCAGCCCCAGTGACGTACTGGGCTGTCTCCACCACCTTCTGTAGCACGTTGTGGTCAAGGACGGCGCATTTGCCATACCAAGCGGTGATGCAGCCAGTCAAGATGCTCTCAATGGTGCAGCTGTACACCTTTTTGAGAATCCGAGAGCCCATGCCAAATCCTTTCGGCCTCCTGAGGGGGAAGAAGTGCTGCCGTGCCCTCTTCACGACTGGGTGTGTGTGGACCATGTTAAGTTCTTAGGGATGTGGATGCCAAGGAACTTGAAGCTCTCAACCCGCTCCACAACAGCCCCGGTGATGTCGATGGGGGCATGCGCTCCCCTCTTTCTCCCTATAGTCCACAATCAGCTCCTTGATCTTTCTGAGGGAGAGGTTGTTGTACAGGCACCACACCACACTGCCAAATCTCTGACCTCCTTCCTGTTGGCTGACTCATTGCAGCAGTCGGTGATCAGGCCTACCACCGTCATGTCGTCAGCAAATTTAGTGATTGTGTTGGAGTTGTGCGTGGCCACGCAGTCGTGGGTCAACAGGGAGTACAGGAGGGGATTACGCACACACTCTTTAGGGGGCCCAGTGTTAAGGGTCAGTGTGGCAGGTGTTGGTGCCTACCCTTAGATTCAAGCAAAGACCAGGGAGGTTTTCAATGACTCACAAAGGTCACCTAAATCATGGAGCATGGTGAAGATATCTCCTGCATCGAAGTTAAGAAGAATTCCTGTATCCTTGTTGTGACGAGATGTACTGATACACCTTCTTTGCGAGACATTGGAAAACCTCCCTAGTCTTTGTGGTTGAATCTGTTTGGAACTCATTGCTCGACTGAGGGACCTTACAATTATCTGTATGTGTTGGGTACAGAGATTAGGTAGTCATACCATGAGGCCAATTGTGACGTTAACACAGTTAAAGTTACAAAGTTGAATGGCTGTGATAGGAGAAAACTGAGGATGGATCAACAACATTGTAGTTACTCCACAATACTAACCTAATTGACAGAGTGAAAAGAAGGAAGCCTGTTCATGCATCCTGTTTGCAACAAAGAACTAAAGTAATACTGAAAATAAAGTGGCAAAACAATCCACTTTTTGTCCTGAATTCAGCACAATAAATACCACTACCCATATTTTCAAGCAAGCTGCATCTTGTTGTGGGTATGCTTAATTGTTAAATACTGGAGAGGAGTTGTTCAGGATAAAAAAAATAAACAAACAGAATGGAGCTAAGCACAGGCAGAGGAAAACCTGTTTCAATATGCCTTCCACCAGAGAGTGGGAGATACATTCACCTTTCAGCAGGACAATAACAAAACACAAGGACAAATCTACACTGGAGTTGCGTACGAAGAAGACAGTGAATGTACCTGATTGACCAAGTTTCTGTTGACTTAAATCTACTTGAAAATCTATAGTAAGACCTGAAAATGGTTGTCTAGCAATGATCAACAACCAATTTGACAGAGCTTGAAGAATTTAGAAAATAATAATGTACAAATGTTGCACAATCCAGGTGTGGAAAGCTCTTAGAGCCTTACCCAGAGAAACTCACAGCTGTATTCGCTGCCAAATGTGTTTCTACAAAGTATTCACTCAGGGGTGTGAATACAAACGTCAAATAGATATTTCAGTATTTCATTTTCAATATATGTGCTAAAATTTCTAAAAACATGTTTTCATTTTGTCATTATGGGGTAATGTGTGTAGATGGATGAGAACAAAATATATTAATACATTTAAATTCAGAATGTAATACAAACAAGTAACAAAATGTGGAATAAGTCAAGGGGTATGAATACTTTCTGATGGTACAGATTCCGGTGTGTGACAATAAAACATTATTTTCATATTTTTCTCGTTCTTTTCAGTTTCAGAACAGGTGACACAAAAGCCATACAATCCAGGCTCACCTGTCTGACAGTGCCCATGAGCCAGTATGTTACGATCGAACAACCTTCCCAAATGACTATGACTGTAGGTAAGAGGAGGCTATTATGAATTTTGTTGCCAAATCATACAATAATATCCAAACAAGCCTAGTTGACGTTAGTAAATACATACTGCAGCTTGAAATATTCCCAGGCGGCCCTGATCTAACGTTACATTAGTCTAGTTTGGTCATAAATAAAGTGAAATGTAGCCACACCAAGCTAGCCACCGAGCTACTATTGTATGACAATGTTTTTCTATACAGTACAGTCGAGCCTGACATGTTGCCCGTCACTTGCAGTATGTGCGAGGCACCCCAAATAATAAATAATGCTAGCAAGCTAGCTAATGTTACTTAGCTACGTTAGCGTTCTACTTGGGGCCTTATTTTCGCCAAATTTAATGGCCCGTTTGGACCCCTGACTTTCTTTTCTAGCGGGTTAAATTAACTGACGTTAGTTAGATAGAGCTAGCGACGCGTAACTACCTTCTCTGTATTTTCTTCGCAGTTTTCTATGGACATTCTTGACGACTCCGGACAGCTTTTCCTGTTCCTTCTTGCACCTCGTTTCTTTCGGAATAAGAACACAGACCGGCTCCAGTTCGGTTTCTGTATCTCCTGTCTCAGCATTGTTCACCGGGTCCATAGTCCTGCGCCGTTTCTCCTTCCTCACTAGAGCGAGGTTTTTATTTTTACAGACTAGCTACAATTCTTCACATCCTAGGTTAACTACCGGTGCCAGCCTGCACACCAGGACCACAAGCAAACAACGTGCGTGCTGATTGGTTCCCCTGGACACACATGCTGCAGTGCTGACAGCTATATGACCAATCACAGAGCTGAAAACAGAAACACCTTCTGCGTTCAGTTGCATGCGTTATTTGCTGTTTAAATCGAAATAATAGCTCAATTTAGAGGTGGCAGCTTTATAATGTAGCCCATTGCTATCTAAAATGTGTGTGCAAATGAGGATGTATGGGTACAGGTAGCTCTGGGTTTAAAATATGTCCACATTAGCTACTGTATGGAGGCCTTTCTCCTGTATGATGTTCCTGGCACAAGAATTAGTCAAATAAATTCCATCCTTTCTGCTTTAGGTTTGACGTTCCTAAATGAAGTCCCTTGGAGCCTCTCTGGCAGTCCCTGTAGAGGCCATGCCTTCAGATACAGGCCTTGTAACACACGGGGTTTGTAGCGTAGTTTGTGGCTACATACTGCCACCTTATGGTAGGTAATATTGAGACAGATTCCTCAGATCTTTCAGTCCAACATCGGACCACATGTTAGAAAACCTTTTAGAAAAATAAATAAAACATTTTTTTTTTTTTTAAATGTAAAAAGTTTGCTCAAACAGGGATCTCAATTCAGCAGCTCTGGCTGTACCATGTGCGCATAGTATTAGCATAGGCCTGTGGCTCATAAAATCCCATTATGGATTAGAGTGAATTTGACATTCGATTTATAAGATCTTGCTCCAGTCAGTTTCAGAACAGATAGTAATGACCTCACACAAAAGGCATACAACCCAGACTCACCTGTCTGCCAGTGCCCATAATGAGAAAGTGGGGTAAGTTGAGCAATTTCTTACATTCAGCATCACTCCGTCAAGGGAAATATAGTATTCTTTCTAACAAAGATATCTACATACTGTATATTTCAGGATGTTGTGTATCCCTGGAATTTATCAGAATTCATGTAAACATTACAGTTTTGAAAACCTAGCTTGTCCTAAAAAAAATGTTATCTTGGTACAATTTAAGGTGACGCTGGTCTACAAAATTCTGTACTGAATCAAATATTACCACTATTCACTGGACGTTGATTCAACCAGTTTTTGCCCAGTGGGTAACTTTTTAAAACAGTGTCTATCTTTATTTCCCAAACATATTTTAACACAATCATAATTGCTTTTTTTGTCTTTTAAAAATGTTAAGCATATTTTAACACCTAACAAACACGTTGTACTTTTTGAAACACTTTTAATTCATTTGACTTGGTGAAAATCAGTTATTCTGCCCTAACTTGCTTACCACTTTTTCCATGTGACTTCTTCCTTCACACACTCCATGAAATGATGACCTCTTTCTAAATATTTGGTCAAATTATAAATGTTGTGTATGGTTTCCTAGAAACAAGGGTGGCGCTCAACTTACCCCTTGTGCTCAGTTTACCCCACTCATGTGTGATTGAATAATCCATTTATGATTTAAGTAAAATGCTATCACCAATTCATGTATTCACCAATTCAAACCTCACAGACCTGATTTCTCACAGACCTGAGTTCTCCCAGGACTGACGAGATGGATGCATTTCCTTGAAAATATAGGCCTTCCATAGATTTAGGGCAGTCTAATAATAATAATGCATTGTATTTAAAGTACCTTTCAAAAAGAAGCAAGACCACTATATAACAAAAGACAAGAGATAAAAACATAACTGTGAGTACTGTGAAAGCTAAATGTCTCTTGTGTTCCAGATCTAGGCATTGGATCTAATGCTTAGTGAACACAGGATGTCCACTCTGCATGTGGCTGCCTCCCAGGGTCACTCTGAGGGCCTCAGACTTCTAGTGGAGAACACAGGCGCCAGCTGCTCCCTCTCACACACACACAGCTCCATCTTAGTTGAACAGGTACTCTACAGTTAAGTAGAGAGGCACATAAATAGCACATATGTCAAAAATAACTCAGTACTTGTCGAGACACCCCAAAATATATCGCTTTTCAGTAGATTGAAGAGATATAACAAATATTTGATGGGATTTCAATGGGTAGTTTTTTAATTAAAAATTGATTTAGTTGTAGTCTAGATTTTGGTCAAGATAAAACTTTGAAAGCAACCAATTGGCTCATACAATGTTGCAATCAAATGTACGAGATAATCCAATACAAAAGTTTGGAGGAATAAAATCATTGCAGTCTCATGGTAAAAAGTTAGGTCAAACCTTTACAGTCACGCTTTCAGCCCTTTAAACTTTGGTTTACATGCTTAAGAACAATTATTAAGTTAAATTATTTTTAAACTGGAGGGGCATTTCTTTGGAAACATTTCAGAACAATGCACATGTTGCTTTTTATTTGACATTGTTAGGATGTTTTTCGTATTCCAAACATCAGTAAGCACTGAGAAATTTGCCTAAAAGCTGTGATTCTAAACCATAACAATCTCGCATATGCTAGTATTACTACCACACAAGGCAGTTGTAACATCTGTGGGTGGTTCATGTCTCTTTGTATAGGCAATGATGGCTGCTGTAACTTGGCTGGCAAACTCATTGGCAGGATTCAAATTTTAACTTATCCTTTCTCCTTGTTTCCTACAAATAGAAACATGTTTCTACTTTTTCATCCCCTGCTTTTTCCACACAATTGCCAGTTGTTTTACTTTCACACAGTACAAAAGTAAACCAACATTTTCCATTTTAAATGATGAAACCAGGGAGTGTGACTGAGTGTCCAGTCTAAAGGGGCAAGTGTCAGTAATATATAGATTCTCCAGTACTTTTGTATACTTTATCCTGTAGTTCTGAAAGTAGTGCCCATGAGCCAAAGGTGGACACTGAAGATTGTCTACTACCTCACATATGTGCAGATATGTGCACCACGTCATTGCTTGCTCTCTCTGTTCTGTTGTGGGTGCAACTTGTGCATCTTGCTAGCTGTCAATCATACCCCCTAAAATAAAAAACAAAAGAGCTGTCAATCATATGGCGAGGGGCTGAAGCTCATTGGTTGAACTCAAATGACTAGGGGGCTGGCCCATGTGGGAGAACATTTTGGGAAAATGGTGCTGCACAGCTTTCAAACTAGGGATTTCGTGGCGAGTTTAGGTAAGACAGTAATTCTGCTCATAGATTATGCACGTATGAACTACACATTGACACATCCAGCCCAAAGCGGGAGGTTTAAAAATACTAAATAGTCGCTAAAGTTCAGGAGCATGTCTTTAAATGGCTTCTGGTTTCAAATTTCCATATCCTTGAATGCCATTAATTTTGGCTTGGGGGACCAAAACCCCGGACTGGAGGTTGTGTTTAAAACAGACAGGTGCTGTAGACAGTGACTTTGTGACTGATGTCCTGCAGAAGCTCTTTGATGGACTTCTCCAGATCCACCAACTGGTTGGCCTTGTCTTCCAAAGTCTTCTGGTTGTCCTCATACGACTTCTCTAAATCTAAGTGGGAACCAAAACAGGAGAGTCATGCTACCTTCAATCAAGGAACAAGATGTGTAGTATCCCTCCACACACCGGTTTTATAATCAGAACATGTGGAATTTCACACAGTGAATAGGCACACATGAGAAGAGAATGTTAGAGGGACTGCGTAATTTTATGTTCAAATCTGCATTGGAAAAAGTGAGTCAACAGGATATGGAGAGCTCATAGGTATTATAAAGTGATCATGTTTATATTGTATATCCACTAAGCAGGAACCATTGGCTCCCGAGTGGCGCAGTGGTCTAAAGCACTGCATCTCAGTGCTGGTTCGTTTCCAGGCTGTATCACAACCGGCCGCGATTGGGAGTCCCATAGGTCGAATTAAGAATAAATAAGAATGTAAATAAGAATTTGTTCTTAACCGACTAGCCTTGTTAAATAAAGGTTTAAAAGTGTAGTGTTCGTGATAATGCCTCAACGTGTTGTGAGGACATATCATGATTGGACCCCAAGGGTGTTTGTTTTAGGTTGTGATTGTACATACATTACATGCAAGGCCCTCTCCAAGCTGTTATTGATGTGTGTGTGTATAGGAGTATGCATATGTACCTTTCAGCAGCTGCAGCTTGTCGCTGGCCTGAAGCAGCAGGTCTTTTGCTTCCTGCTGTAGAAGCTCCGCCCTCTTCTTGGCATTGGCCACGCCCCCAGCCTTCTGTGTGATCAGGTCCTCCACAGTGCTGTACTTATCCTTCAGCTCCGAGTCCAGGTCCTGTACACACACACACACACACACACACACACACACACACAGTCATATACAAGGTCGGCAATTTATTTTAAGACGGACGAGGCCTGAAAATGAACCACAAACTCTCACATTTGTCCCAATATAACACGGAGTGGATCACACACACCTTTTTGACCTGCTCAGCCACTTTGTTGATGCTCTCTGTGTCTTTTTCAGTTTGTTCAGAGCTGAGTGAGGTGTTCAGTGTCTTCTCTCTGAGCAGCGTGACGTCGCGCTCTAACCGCAGCAGCCTCTGGGTGGCGTTGTTCAGCTTGTACTCCGAGTCCACTGTCTCCGACTCCACCTGTTCCAAGATGTAAAGACGGGAACAGGGTTCATTTCTGCGTCTTTACCATATTAGCTGTCAAGCAAGATACAGTGCCTTGCGAAAGTATTCGGCCCCCTTGAACTTTGCGACCTTTTGCTACATTTCAGGCTTCAAACATAAAGATATAAAACTGTATTTTTTTGTGAAGAATCAACAACAAGTGGGACACAATCATGAAGTGGAACGACATTTATTGGATATTTCAAACTTTTTTTACAAATCAAAAACTGAAAAATTGGGCGTGCAAAATTATTCAGCCCCCTTAAGTTAATACTTTGTAGCGCCACCTTTTGCTGCGATTACAGCTGTAAGTCGCTTGGGGTATGTCTCTATCAGTTTTGCACATCGAGAGACTGAATTTTTTTCCCATTCCTCCTTGCAAAACAGCTCGAGCTCAGTGAGGTTGGATGGAGAGCATTTGTGAACAGCAGTTTTCAGTTCTTTCCACAGATTCTCGATTGGATTCAGGTCTGAACTTTGACTTGGCCATTCTAACACCTGGATATGTTTATTTTTGAACCATTCCATTGTAGATTTTGCTTTATGTTTTGGATCATTGCCTTGTTGGAAGACAAATCTCCGTCCCAGTCTCAGGTCTTTTGCAGACTCCATCAGGTTTTCATCCAGAATGGTCCTGTATTTGGCTCCCTCCATCTTCCCATCAATTTTAACCATCTTCCCTGTCCCTGCTGAAGAAAAGCAGGCCCAAACCATGATGCTGCCACCACCATGTTTGACAGTGGGGATAGTGTGGTCAGGGTGATGAGCTGTGTTGCTTGTACACCAAACATAACGTTTTGCATTGTTGCCAAAAAGTTCAATTTTGGTTTCATCTGACCAGTGCACCTTCTTCCACATGTTTGGTGTGTCTCCCAGGTGGCTTGTGGCAAACTTTAAACGACACTTTTTATGGATATCTTTAAGAAATGGCTTTCTTCTTGCCACTATTCCATAAAGGCCAGATTTGTGCAATATTTACGACTGATTGTTGTCCAATGGACAGTCTCCCACCTCAGCCGTAGAGCTCTGCAGTTCATCCAGAGTGATCATGGGCCTCTTGGCTGCATCTCTGATCAGTCTTCTCCTTGTATGAGCTGAAAGTTTAGAGGGACGGCCAGGTCTTGGTAGATTTGCAGTGGTCTGATACTCCTTCCATTTCAATATTATCGCTTGCACAGTGCTCCTTGGGATGTTTAAAGCTTGGGAAATCTTTTTGTATCCAAATCCGGCTTTAAACTTCTTCACAACAGTATCTCGGACCTGCCTGGTGTGTTCCTTGTTCTTCATGATGCTCTCTGCGCTTTTAACGGACCTCTGAGACTATCACAGTGCAGGTGCATTTATACGGAGACTTGATTACACACAGGTGGATTGTATTTATCATCATTATTCATTTAGGTCAACATTGGATCATTCAGAGATCCTCACTGAACTTCTGGAGAGAGTTTGCTGCACTGAAAGTAAAGGGGCTGAATAATTTTGCACGCCCAATTTTTCAGTTTTTGATTTGTTAAAAAAGATTGAAATATCCAATAAATGTCGTTCCACTTCATGATTGTGTCCCACTTGTTGTTGATTCTTCATAAAAAATACAGTTTTATATCTTTATGTTCGAAGCCTGAAATGTGGCAAAAGGTCGCAAAGTTCAAGGGGGCCGAATACTTTCGCAAGGCACTGTACTTTAAAATATTTGAACTGCGCTTTATTTAGTTTCCCCAGTATAATGGAAACAATGTATTAGTCCCAAAAGTTCAAACTCACTGTATGTAGTAAAATGGAGGATGTTGACTCACTGAGGTCAGGAGATCATTGGTGCCTTTGATGTCAGTGGTGGCCTGTTTGATGGCCTTGGCCGCTGCGCTCTGGGCACGCTCAGCCTCCTCCAGAACCTGCTTCACCATCTCTGCTGTGTCCCTCACGTTTGTCGCCTCTTTACTGTGGGACACACACACACACACACACACACACACACACACACACACACACACACACACACACACACACACACACACACACACACACACACACACACACACACACACACACACACACACACACAGGGGGAAAATAAGAAGCACACCAAGCATAACAGTGTGTGTATGTGTGGAGTACCTGGCTTTGCACACTTGCCTCATCTTCTGCACTCTGTTCAAGGATGATCTAGAGGTTTATGTTTGTGTTACCTGACTCTGCGTGCCTGCTCCAGTAGGCTCTCGGCTCTCTGGATTTCGTCAGAGCTCTGGTTAAGGATGGTCTCCACGTGGGCTAGGTCTCCTACTCTCTCCCTGATCTCGTCTGTCAGGGTTTGGAGCTGGGCTGGTGTGGTGGGCATCTGCATGGCCAGCACCTGGTTGGCCACTGCCTCAATGCTCTCCAGGTCTGCTGCATCCTCTAGGGGGCGCCACAGGAGAGACAAGGGTTACGATGGGGGGACTAAGCTCATGAGACATTTATAAGTTACATTCTTCGAGAATCAAATGGGTGAAAGTAAAGTAAAACATTTAATTGAACAGCTGCAGATTGTACAGTTAAATAACGGGGTAGTAAACAAATGTAGGAGTTAAAGTACGAGGGCTAAGTGGAAGTTGATTGGAGGAGTACACATACGTGTGAGGAAGTCTCTGATCTGTCGGATGAGGCTGCGCAGCTCCTCGTTGCTCTTGTCCACACGCTGCTTGGTACCGTTGGTCTTCAGCAGCACGTTCTGGGCACTCAGCTTAGCCTCATCCGCCTTCACCTTGGCCTCCGACACCTGATCATACACATGCAGGTTAGGAACCAGAGGAGACGTAGTGGGGGGTATTTCTCGTCTAAAGAGAGTTGGTTCATTTGAATTTAAAGACAGGGTCTCACCATTTTGGCGAGCTTGTCCACTTCCTCCATGGCCGTGAGGATCTCCTGGTCAAAGTCCTTGGCCTTCTGCCAGGCGTTATTGGCCAGGGTGACCAGACCGCCGCACCCTTCGCCACCGCACCTCCTGTTCCCCTCGAAGTCCACACAGCTCAACCCCCCGCACGGAGAGTCCACACACGACGCATCAGCTGGGCTGCCACACGTCTGCAGAGAGGAACAGTAGAGTGAGAAGAGTTCAACTTGGATGCAAGATCGTGGTTATCTTTTTAGCAAACCTACAATTCTTCCTGACCCACATAAATAAAGCTTTGATTTAACAGCTCAAGAAAATGTCTTCTTTTTGGTGGTTTTATCTCACAAACTGGGATTAGATTGTCCCATCTGTGTCAAACTCAGTCACACCTCTGTTATGTCAACATCAGCAAGCCAGTGTCAGGCCTCAGATATGGCCTTGCTTGGACTTACCTTCACACTGAGTTCTGATAGGTCCAGTGTCTCCAGTTGTCCTGCCAGGTCATCCAGTCTCTTGGCGTGTTCTTCCTGCCTCCTGTGGAACTCCTCCCTGGTGTTGTTCATCTTGTCCTCTGTGGCTTGCCGTAAAATGGCAGAGCTCTCCACAGGGTTGCCTGGGCCACTAGTGGAGGTGTTGGCGCGAGCATCTGCAGCCAGAGACTGCTGGTAGTACTTGGTGACACTGTCTGTCGCTCCTGTCATTACAAAAACAATGTTGAATGTCACAAAGTTGACAAATGGAAGTATAATGGAGATTGACATTGTATATCTCTTCTACAGTGGGGCAAAAAAATATTTAGTCAGCCACCAATTGTGCAAGTTCTCCCACTTAAAAAGATGAGAGAGGCCTGTAATTCTCATCATAGGTACACTTCAAATTATGGTGGAAAATAAGTATTTTCTAGCTCTCACAGACCTGCAAGATTTCTAGCTCTCACAGACCTGTAACTTATTCTTTAAGAGGCTCCTCTGTCCTCCACACATTACCTGTATTAATGGCACCTGTTTGAACTTGTTATCAGTATAAAAGACACCTGTCCACAACAGTCACACTCCAAACTCCACTATGGCCAAGACCAAAGAGCTGTCAAAGGACACCAGAAACAAAATTGTAGACCTGCACCAGGCTGGGAAGACTGAATCTGCAATAAGTAAGCAGCTTGGTTTGAAGAAATCAACTGTGGAAGCAATTATTAGGAAATGGAAGACATACAAGATAATCTCCCTCGATCTGGGGCTCCACGCAAGATCTCACCCTGTAGGGTCAAAATGATCACAAGAACGGTGAGCAAAAATCCCAGAACCACACGGGGGGACCTAGTGAATGACCTGCAGAGAGATGAGACCAAAGTAACAAAGCCTACCATCAGTAACACACTACGCCACCAGGGACTCAAATCCTGCAGTGCCAGACGTGTCCCCCTGCTTAAGCCAGTACATGTCCAGGCCCGTCTGAAGTTTGCTAGAGAGCATTTCGATGATCCAGAAGAAGATTGGGAGAATGTCATATGGTCAGATGAAACCAAAATATAACTTTTTGGTAAAAACTCAACTCGTCGTGTTTGGAGGAATGCTGAGTTGCATCCAAAGAACACCATACCTACTGTGAAGCATGGGGGTGGAAACATCATTCTTTAGGGTTGTTTTTCTGCAAAGGGACCAGGACGACAAATCCGTGTAAAGGAAAGAATGAATGGGGCCATGTATCGTGAGATTTTGAGTGAAAACCTCCTTCCATCAGCAAGGGCATTGAAGATGAAACGTGGCTGGGTCTTTCAGCATGACAATGATCCCAAACACACTGCCCGGGCAACGAAGGAGTGGATTCGTAAGAAGCATTTCAAGGTCCTGGAGTGGCCTAGCCAGTCTCCAGATCTCAACCCCATAGAAAATCTTTGGAGGGAGTTATGAAAGTCCGTGTTGCCTAGCAACAGCCGCAAAACAACACTGCTGTGAAGGAGAACAGCAATGGAGGAATGGGCCAAAATACCAGCAACAGTGTGTGAAAACCTTGTGATGACTTACAGAAAACGTTTGACCAACAAAGGGTATATAACAAAGTATTGAGATAAACTTTTGTTATTGACCAAATACTTATTTTCCACCATAATTTGCAAATCAATTCATTAAAAATCCCACAATGTGATTTTCAGGATTCTTTTTCTCTCATTATGTCTGTCATAGTTGAAGTGTACCTATGATGAAAATTACAGGCCTCCCTCGTCTTTTTAAGTAGGAGAACTTGCACAATTGGTGGCTGACTAAATACTTTTTTGCCCCACTGTATATCGCAATCCTCAAGATGTACCCTTACCCCGAATGTCAGTGTTCTTGATGAACTCCACTTGGTCCATCAGATCCTTGACGGTGCGATCCAGCTTCTGGGTGTCCTCTTTGAGTGAGTCCAATTTGGTGTTGGTGCTGTTGTCATCAGATGATACCTGGGCCAGCGCCTCCTCAGTGAGGTTCAGCTTGTTGCTCATCTTTTCCATTAGATCTCTTTAGAACATAAATATATCACAAAGAAAGAATACAGTACATAATTGGTTTTGATGCGGCAACAACATTTCTTGCCATTCATGAATATTGTCATTGACCCATTTTGACCCCACTTACGTGGCCTGCTCCAGTAGCTGCTGTATCTCTGACAGCGGCTGTGTAGCCGGGTTCTGGGCCAGGATAGTTCTTATGGCCACGGCGCTCTGCTCCACGTTATCTATGGTGTGTTTATAGGGTCCGGTGATGCCGCTGGCCTTGATGGTGTTCACCTTGTTGACCAGCCTGTGGGTCTGATTGGTCAGCTGACCCACGACCAGGTCCCAGTCGGCAAAGCACTGGTGGCAGCGTTCGCAGTAGGGGAAGGTGCCAGAGTAGCCACGCGTGCAGACGTCACAGCGGGGACCAGACACGCCCTCCACGCACACGCAGCGACCATTGGCCTTGTGGCACTGCTGCTCGGCGATGCCTCGCGGGTCGCAGTCACATGCTGCAAGGCAACAGGAAACCAGTTACTACAATAATGCATGACTCAACTCACAAAACATCACTTTTTCCACATTAGCATTTTGTTCCATCCTGATCCTGATCAGTCAGTCACCCTCCAAAGGTCCTGAATGGGAGGGAGACATTTCAAACAGCTTGGTGACATCCCACAACAAGGGGACAACAGCCTACACAGTGGTCTTACAAAGCCAGGGAAGTGCTTCTTAGCAGCCCTCCTCTCTCTCGCTACCTCTTCGAAGGACGCATCTGCCTCATCAGGTCAACTCATGAACACATTTAGTCTATTGGGATCCTCTTAATCTCATTTGAAAGTGTGCCACTCGGGACAGTGCTCCTGTCGCTTTATGGGATTGAACCTTTATGGGTTTATATTTACATGTTACTGCTATGCTTGGTGGTGTTCAGCATGGTTAGCACCCTGTTGTAAGCACCTCTGAAATGTGGACTAGCTATCCTAACTCGTCTAATTATATTTGAGACTTTTTCCATTAGAATTCAAATTGTATCAAATATCCCTGTTATTTAATGGTAGAAACTAATACGCCTTGCCATATCTTCCATTTTTAAATCTACTGGTATGCCTATGTCTTTCTGGGTGAGTTAAGAGTAGCCAGGTGATGTTTTGACTTTTCCATTTTTGGAATTTCACCTAGTTTAGATGTAGTCTACTTAAGTTCTGGGGAGCCAAAGATCAATGAACTACAGCCAACTACATTACCCTGGTGACTTTAAGCTTACTACAAGCTTTACGCAGATGCAAGATTTGGAGTGTTGCAATGTCGTTTTTCGTCACAAAAAGGGGCGGCTCCTTGTAATTCGCTCCAGCTGTCGACGTGATTTTTTACTCCCTGAAAATTGAGACTGGACAGAAAAATGTGTTGTGGACAGACAAATGTAAGTTTGTGTTCGGATCACAAAGAAGAACATTTGTGAGACGCAGAAAAAAATGAAGATGCTGGAGGAGATATGGCTTTTTCTTTGCAACTCTGCCTAGAAGGCCAGCATCCCGGAGTCGCATCTTCACTGTTGAGACTGGTGTTTTGCGGGTACTATTTAATGAAGCTGCCAGTTGAGGATTTGTGAGGTGTCTGTTTTTCAAACTAGACACTCTAATGTACTTGTCCTCTTCCTCAGTTGTGCACCGGGGCTTCTGGTTAGAGCCAGTTTGAGCTGTTCTTTGAAGGGAGTAGTACAAAGGGTTGTATCAGATCTTCAGTTCCTTGGCAATTTCTTGCATGGAATAGCCTTCATTTCTAAGTACAATAATAGACCGATGAGTTTCAGAAGAAAATTATTTGTTTCTGGCCATTTTGAGCCTGTAATCAAACCCACAATTGCTGATGCTCCAGATACTCAACTAGTCTAAAGAAGGCCAGTTTTATTGCTTCTTTAATCAGGAGAACAGTTTTCAGCTGTGCTAACATAATTGCAAAAGCGTTTTCCAATGATCAATTAGCCTTTTAAAATGATACATTTCGATTAGCTAGCAACATGCCATTGGAACACAGGAGTGATGGTTGCTGATAATGGGCCTCTGTATGCCTATCTAGATATTCCATCAAAAATCAGCCGTTTCCAGCTACAATAGTCATTTACAATATTAACAATGTCTACACTGTATTTCTGATCAATTTGATGTGATTTTAATGAACAAAAAAGTAGATTTTCTTTCAAAAACAAAGAGATTTCTAAGTAACCCCAAACTTTTGAACTGTAGTGTATATTCACTTGTCTTTGTCATTGGGTCAGTGCCACTTTTGTTAAGTTTTTGGACAATAATTTCCTCCTCCAGGATGCCACCTTTCCAACAAGTCAGTTTGTCAAATTTCTGCCCTGCTAAAGCTGCTCCGGTCAACTGTAAGTGCTATTATTAAGAAGTGGAAACGTCTAGAAGCAACAGCGGCTCAGCCGCGAAGTGGTGGGCCACAGAACAGAACCGCCGAGTACTGAAGCGTGTAGCGCGTAGAAACCATCGTCCTAGTTTGCAAAACTGCCTCTGGAAGCAAAGTCAGCACAAGAACTGTTTGTTGGGAGCTTCATAAAATGGGTTTCCATGGCAGCCACACACAAGCCTAAGATCACCATTTGTAGTGGTGTAAAGCTTGCCGCCATTGGACTCTGGAGCAGTGGAAACGCGTTTTCTAGAGTGATAAATCACGCTTCACCATCAGGTAGTCGGATGGACAAATCGTGGGTTTGGCAGATGCCAGTAGAACGCTACCTGCCCAAACGCATCGTGCCAACTCTAAAGGAGGGAGAATAATGGTCTGGGCCTGTTTTTCATGGTTCGGACTAGCCCCTTAGTTCCAGTGAAGGGAAATCTTAACGCTATAGCATCCAATGACATTCTAGACTATTCTGTGCTTCCAACTTTGTGGCAACAGTTTGGGGAAGGCCCTTTCCTGTTTCAGCATGACAATGCCCCCGTGCACAAAGCGAGTTCCATACAGAAATGGTTGTGTCGAAATCGGTGTGGAAGAACTTGATTGCCCCGCAAAGAGCCCTGACCTCAACCCCATCAAACACCTTTGGGATGAATTGGAACGCAGACTGCGAGCCAGGCCTAAATGCCCAACATCAGTGCTCAACCTTACTAATGCTCTTGTGGCTGAATGGAAGCAATGTTTCAAAATCTAGTGGAAAGCCTTCCCAGAAGAGCGGAGGCTGTTAAAACAGCAAAGGGGTGACCAACTCCATATGAATGCCAATAATTTTGGAATGAGATGTTCGACGAGCAGGTGTCCTCATACTTTGTCATGAAGTGTATGTATTTAGCTAGGCTAAAGCCTGCTGCCAGATAGCTTCTACTAGCAAGGGAAGGCTACTCTTCCTTATTTTCACAAAATGAAAACACAAATATTTAAAAAGAATCCCATCACCCTCTTGTGAATGGGATCCTGCTACCAAAAGGTGTCCATTCCACCCATGTGCACACACGTAGATCAACAGAGTGAAGCTTGTTGTAACCTGTAGGCGGGGCTGGCTGAGTGAATAGGGTGGGATAGAGAGAGGGTGGAGGAGGAATGGAGAAAGAGGGAGATGTTTGCCCACTTCAAAGCCTCAGTGTGGAGCATGTGGAGAACAAAAGGGCCCCCCTACAGACTCTGCAAACAACCCTACATGGACAACGTGACATTCGGGAGTCTCTATTTACATTTTTTTTATGGGTCTAAAAACAAAAATGTAATTTAACGGTAAAAATGAATGACCTTTGAATGTGGCATGAACATGAACACAACCAGTCACGATGCTTTCCCCTGATTCTCAAACAAATCACATAAAGTAGGCTACCTGTGCATGTTTGTCCACTCCAACATAATCCAAACACTGCAATCCATGAACACTCATTTGATGAATGGAAATACAGTGCCTTGCGAAAGTATTCGGCCCCCTTGAGCGACCTTTTGCCACATTTCAGGCTTCGAACATAAAGATATAAAACTGTATTTTTTATGAAGAATCAACAACAAGTGGGACACAATCATGAAGTGGAACGACATTTATTGGATATTTCAATCTTTTTTGGGCGTGCAAAATTATTCAGCCCCTTTACTTTCAGTGCAGCAAACTCTCTCCAGAAGTTCAGTGAGGATCTCTGAATGATCCAATGTTGACCTAAATGAATAATGATGATAAATACAATCCACCTGTGTGTAATCAAGTCTCCATATAAATGCACCTGCACTGTGATAGTCTCAGAGGTCCGTTAAAAGCGCAGAGAGCATCATGAAGAACAAGGAACACACCAGGCAGGTCCGAGATACTGTTGTGAAGAAGTTTAAAGCCGGATTTGGATACAAAAAGATTTCCCAAGCTTTAAACATCCCAAGGAGCACTGTGCAAGCGATAATATTGAAATGGAAGGAGTATCAGACCACTGCAAATCTACCAAGACCTGGCCGTCCCTCTAAACTTTCAGCTCATACAAGGAGAAGACTGATCAGAGATGCAGCCAAGAGGCCCATGATCACTCTGGATGAACTGCAGAGATCTACAGCTGAGGTGGGAGACTCTGTCCATAGGACAACAATCAGTCGTATATTGCACAAATCTGGCCTTTATGGAAGACTGGCAAGAAGAAAGCCATTTCTTAAAGATATCCATAAAAAGTGTTGTTTAAAGTTTGCCACAAGCCACCTGGGAGACACATCAAACATGTGGAAGGTGCTCTGGTCAGATGAAACCAAAATTGAACTTTTTGGCAACAATGCAAAACGTTATGTTTGGCGTAAAAGCAACACAGCTAATAACCCTGAACACACCATCCCCATTGTCAAACATGGTGGTGGCAGCATCATGGTTTGGGCCTGCTTTTCTTCAGCAGGGACAGGGAAGATGGTTAAAATTGATGGGAAGATGGATGGAGCCAAATACAGGACCATTCTGGAAGAAAACCTGATGGAGTCTGCAAAAGACCTGAGACTGGGACGGAGATTTGTCTTCCAACAAGACAATGATCCAAAACATAAAGCAAAATCTACAATGGAATGGTTCAAAAATAAACATATCCAGGTGTTAGAATGGCCAAGTCAAAGTCCAGACCTTAATCCAATCGAGAATCTGTGGAAAGAACTGAAAACTGCTGTTCACAAATGCTCTCCATCCAACCTCACTGAGCTCGAGCTGTTTTGCAAGGAGGAATGGGAAAAAATGTCAGTCTCTCGATGTGCAAAACTGATCGAGACATACCCCAAGCGACTTACAGCTGTAATCGCAGCAAAAGGTGGCGCTACAAAGTATTAACTTAAGGGGGCTGAATAATTTTGCACGCCCAATTTTTCAGTTTTTGATTTGTTAAAAAAGTTTGAAATATCCAATAATAGTCGTTCCACTTCATGATCGTGTCCCACTTGTTGTTGATTCTTCACAAAAAATACAGTTTTATATCTTTATGTTTGAAGCCTGAAATGTGGCAAAAGGTCGCAAAGTTCAAGGGGGCTGAATACTTTCGCAAGGCACTGTAAACATCTGTTTACAAACCCTGAGAAGTCAGGACACCTGAAATGGGTCTGAAACTGTCAGGGGAAAAATGGGATTGTCATCCTAACACATACAGTCAATTTACTAGACTTGGCTACAATGTGTAGGCCTATTAGTATGAACTTCAAATAGGCCTCCCGGTAATCGGTGACGGTGGTAGAAAAATAGGTGGGTAAACTCTGATTGCCGTTCGTTGAATGCTTTGAGTCTTCACAGATTGTGACATAAAACGCAACATTTATTTTGTGACATTAATTACATATGACAGTTATTTGTAATTATTAAGCATTTAACAATTGAATTATGCGGCAGGTTGCCTCGTGGTTAGAACATTGGGCTAGTAACCAAAGGTTGCTGGATCGAATCTCCGAGCTGACAAGGTAAAAATCTGTCGTTCTGCTCCTGAACAAGGCAGTTAACCTACTGTTTCCCGGTAGGCCGTCATTGTAAATAAGAATTTGTTCTTAACTGACTTGCCTCGTTAAATAAAGGGTAAATGTAAAAACAATACAATAAAAATGTTTTACTTCATCGCGATCTTAAAAAATGCACTGTAAGTATAACTATACCTACGTGAAATGTCATTATGTTTTGCCGTGAAAACAGTTCTCATGGGTACATAAATCCAAAGTCATGTAGGCCCATGCCATTGAAAATCAAATGCTTATAAGTGAGAGTCAACTATAGGCCTACTGTCATTCATGTTGGATAGATTGGATGCACACTGATGTCTAGCTACAGGCTACTTGTCTAGTGACATTGGCGACCATCATCAGCTGATCCATGAAAGAGAACAAATATTGCTAGAAAAAAATACAGCTGAATAAATGGTCTACTTCTTTTTAGCCACGGACGGTCACAGAGAACACCAACACCCGAGCGAGCGCACATGAAAATCAAAGCAATGAGCGCTCGAAACAGCTGACTGACAACAGCAAGCAATGGAAAATCAGCAGATAAATCGAATGCATTGGAATAAAGGCATTAGTTATTTTTTTTAATCAAGGACGTGTCTCAAATAAATGATGAAAATGAGCACGTGCAAAATTAAAATCTAAGCGTTTAAAGGAGCTCAGCTGAGGCTGAAATGTAGCACTACTAAGTGGACAGCAACATGAGCAGGGAGACGGTTTGTGCAGACACATAGAACTAAATGATTTAAACCGCGAGAGAGAGGTCAGGATGTTAGTTTGATTTGGAAGCGTTTATTTTCATATTTACCACTGTAAAACATATTTACCACTGTAAAACATATTTACCACTGCATTTTAAACAAATGGTTAATTTAGCAGTATTTAGAGACCCCCCCCCCAAAAAAAAGTTTTGTTGCATTTAGCGTAACTAATGACTCATTCAGAGGAGACAAATGCTACTAATGTTACTAATGCCAAGTAGCTAATCGGCTGTACCTGCTCCAAAACACCTGTAACGCCTATAACTTGTTCTCCATCTTTTTAAACAGTGAGCCGACATGTTTTCAGCACTTTTGTTTCCATTACGGATCAAAACTTGTTTACTCGTGCTCTCTCGTCTCTGCAGCAGACACATAGTGAGCCATACGCAGTATCGAATCGCAATACATAGAATCGTGAGAATCGCAATATATATCGTATCGTCACCTAAGTATCGTGATAACATGGCGAGGTCCATGGCAATTCCCAACTAAGTTTTCTGAGAAAATCCTTCACCTCACTTTTCAATGAACAATTTCCAGAATATAGCCGGATCTATGTTGAAATACCTAAACGTGCCTCTTTTCTTTCGTTTCTACACAGCATGTTGTACGTTACAGCACAGATAAGATGATTGTGTGCAGGCAAGGGAGGGCATTTCCAGCGTTTTTTGTGACATGGATCCCCCATATGGCTTCTATTCCTCTGCCTAGGCCAAGGGGTGGAGGGAGGCAGAGATGGTTGTAAACTACACCTTCAATGGTCTACAGTTGGAGCAGTCTTTCATCATGGGCCAACACACACACACACACACACACACTGTTTGGGACAAGGCTTTGATGTACAAGGCGCAGTGGACATAGCTCCTACGGAAGTGTATGTAGGTTTTGCAGGAAGCAAACTGCCTTCAAATCACTGCAAAAGCCACGCAAATGGCGGGATGGACAACTGTGCAAAGTCACACTCCACATTTATAACATACTAACGAACTGCACCATTTGAAGCTAGTTTTATGTCATGTTTAGCTGTTGGGCTGCTCCGGATTGGGGTGACATCAATATGAGGTGGTCTGACATTGATGTTGTTTACCAGGATCACTCAGTTGCGCTCTGCCCAGCTGCCGGGGTTGCTGCGGAGAGTAGGTCAAAGGGGGGTGAGTGTAACTGGTGTGAAATGATTAGCTAGTTAGCGGTGTGCGCTAGTAGCGTTTCAATCGTTGACGTCACACGCTCTGAGACTGTCAGGATTTGGCCAGGGTTGTTCCGGTTTTTGGTCACTAGATGCCCCCATTGTGCTTTTTGTCCTTATGTTTTTCCCTTGATCCCCATTATTATTTGCACCTGTGCCTCGTTTCCCCTGATTGTATTTAAACCCTTAGTTTCCCTCAGTTCTGGGCTCTGTGTATGTATGTTAGCACCCAGCCCTAGTGTTCTGTGTGCTCTTGTCGATTCCGGTGGACGCTCTTGTGGAATTCTGTTTTTTGTTTTTGTTTATTTTTTGTGAGTATCTCTTGAGGCTTTTTGTGCTTTACCTACCACCTTTTGGATTTGCCATTTTTTGTATTGAAGAATTTTTTACATTATTAAATACACCGTCTTAAGTACTGCTGTGTCTGCCTCATCTTCTGGGTTCTGCTGACTATTCGTGGCTCAGTTGGTTAAGTGACTGTTTCTCACTCCGGAGACCCAGGTTCGTAACCGGGTCCTGACAGAGACCTTGAAGTATTTGTTTCCCTTTCTCTGTAAGGGCCACAGCTTTTGTGGAGAGATAGGTGACGGTGCTTCGTGGGGGGCAGTTGTTGATGTGTTAATAGGGTCCCTGTTCTATCCCAGGTTGGGGCAAGGAGAGGGACTGAACCAACACTGTTACACAGCCTGCCGAGAAGTTCATTGTTGAAGTCCTATGTTAAAGCCATCAAAGTCATCTCTACACCTTTTGGTTCGATCACTTTTGGTTTGATAGTCACTTTCTAATTTCATTGTCGACAATGTATACAAAAGTTTGAAGTAGATTCAACTACCACAGTGGACACTTCATACAGTGACTGCATATTTCGACTCAAGGGACTAGCCGACATCAGAAGCCAATTCATGTGTCCTTCCGTGGATAATTCAGCAGGCTGCTCTGCTCCATTGATTTCTACTCTGTGACAAAGAGTCCTTTGTTTTCAGCAGCAGTCACTGTGTTGGACAGCCGTCCTGCCAACAGGACACCCCATCAGAACAGAGGTGCAATGTGGGGCACCGGCAGGATATTGGGAGGCTTAGACAGGCCCCCCCCCCCCGCCTGTTTGTCATAGAAACACAGCCATCGGGTGAGAGAGCACATCTGGCCTTAATATTGGCTCCCACAGTAAGGAGAGGATGCAGTGAGTTTCTCCACCATGGCTGAAACCTCCTACACATTCCCATGATACGAAGCTCGGGGAATGTGGCTGCTTGTGATACCGTAGTCATTAACACTAAAGGCCTCCTTTGCATGTGTTGCAATTTAAAATTGTCGGGTTGGAGCTTTCTCACACACAAATGCACATAGACATGCACACACACGCACACATACACCTCAGTGTGTGTCAAGATGTAAATTTAGTCCGTGTGGTGTCAGCACGAATAACTGCAATGCTTCTGATTGAGATGTGCCAACTCACCGTTGCATTTCACTTCAGGTTCTCCCCAGAACAGCTCTCTGCACTCCCGACACGTTTTACCCCCAAAGCCAGGCTTACAGGAGCATTGGCCACTCAGCTGTGGACAAAATACATGCATAAATACTAGAAATGTGACCTTTAGGACCCAACAGAAGATGAGTGTGGTCGTGTGAGAACCCACATCATTGCAGGAAGTCCCAAATGAGTGGTTGGGGTCACAGTCGCAGGCGTCGCAGCCCGTCTCGCTGGCCATGTTCCAGGTGTCGGGGGCACACTGGTCACAGTGCTGACCCACCACATTCGGTAGACACTGGCACTGCCCGCTGCCCAGATCACAGTGGCAGTCACCCACCACCGAGCACGTGGCTGGATTGGTGCCCAGGTGGTTACAAACACACTCTGAGGGAGAGAAGAGTTGTTGCTAGCAGGTTAGCAATTGGACAATGACAACGACTTCACCTCACATTGATACGACAAACACATAACAAAGAAATGCAAGTTAACTTTTATTACTCACTTCTGCAGTTTTGTGTGAGGGCATCTCCATAGTAACCCAGCTTGCAGCCGTGGCAGCCCTGACCCTCGGTGTGATAGAGACATTTGAGACATTCACCCGTTCTGACATTACAGGACTCCTGATCCAGCATGTCAATGTTGTTGTTGCACTGGCAGGGTTGGCACTTCCCGCTGTTCTCATGGGGGTTTCCATAGTAACCTGGGGCACACTCCTCACATCTGGCACCTGTAGGGGAGAGGGAATAAGAGGTAAAGGATAAAGGGGGGAAACATTAATAACCCCTTCACCGAAATGATTGTGTCATCACTCACCTCTACAACAACAATCTATCCACACTATCAGAAATAATGACTGCCTATATGTTTACTTCCACAATAACATACTGTATGCCAGGGTTGTGTTCAATTCAGAATTTTGTAATTAACTCCCATTCAACTCATGAGCTGAAATTCTAATTGAATTGGCCACACCCCACAGGATGTAGAATTTGAGTTAGCGTGACAGGAAGTATAATTGAATTCAGTGCAATTCAAAGAAATTACAGTCAGTCGTAGAACATTTCATTTAATTTGACATGTCACACTTCCAGATACCAAAAAATATATAACTTTTCTCTGGAAATAATGTTCAAATACTCTTTAAACCTTTGTGCTTAGAATAGCCAATTTTATTTCCATCGACTATTTAATTTGTTTTGCTTTGTTTTGAAGGCTTTAGGGTCAACTTGAGGGTTAAACTAATGCACTCTTGTAAATGTAGTATTTTCCCCACAATAAAGCAAATATAAGTGATTCATGAAATATAATAACTTAGAATATTCACATATAGGTTTTGTTTTCCTTGATCATTAATTTTAAGTTTGTCCTGAAAATCAATTGTATATGTATGTACAGTACCTGTCAAAACTTTGGATACACCTACTCATTGCAGGGTTTTTCTACACTGTAGAATAATAGTGAAGACATCAAAACTATTAAATAACACATGGAATCATGTAGTAACCAAAAATCTCAAAATATATTTACATTTGAGATTTTTCAAAGTAGCCACCCTTTCTTTGCCTTGACGACAGCTTTGCACAACATTTACATTTAACACATCAGCAATGCACAACAGTCAGTAAGTAGTTACACCGGCGGCCCTGGTAGAAATAAATGAGTAATACCAAAAGATTACCTTGACTTGGAAGAGTTCCAGTGTTGTGTTGGAAAGTCATAGCCAGCTAGCTAACATAGCATCCCTCTGTTTGAGCAGGGTGTTTCAGTAGGCTAAACTAGCTAGCTGCATTTGCTAGCTAATCAAGTGAAACTGGGAAAAAAAAATGAGTCTCTTTCTCTCTCTATTTCTCTCTTGCTGCTCCTTCATTTTGAAAGAAATGTATTTGTTAAAAATTGTTCAACTATTGTCTTTCTCTCTCAACTACTTACCACATTGTATACACTGCAGTCCTAGCTAACTGTAGCTTGTGCTTTCAGTACTAGATTCACTCTCTGATCAATTGATTGGGTGGGACAACAAGTCACAGTTCATGTTGCAAGAGCTCTGATAGGCTGGAGGACGTTACTGTGTAAGTCTATGGAAGGGGAGAGAACCATGAGCCTCCTAGGTTTGTACTGAATTCAATGTACCCAGAGGAGGAAGGAAACTAGCTATCCTCCAGCTACACCATGGTGCTACCTTAAAGGGTGCTGTTGAGGCTACTGTAGATCTTCTTTGCATAATAGTGTGTTTTAATCAAGTTATTTGGTTATATGATTTATCTATCTAAAAAGGATAACTTTTTACATGTTTTACAATTTAAATTATTATGAAATTCATTGAGGAGAATGGTCCTCCCCTTCCTCCTCTGAGGAGCCTCCACTGACATCATGGAAAGTTACCCCAAGCTTCAACATGAATGCATACTAATCTTCTGCTTCCTAGGGAACAAGTCTGAACATAGGAAGCAGGGAACAAGTATAATAAGTAATCCTACCATGCTTCGCTAGTTTACTACTGTAGGTGCGCTATAAATCTTGGCAGGTGGTTGTTATTGGCTGCCTACCTCTGTACCCGGGGCTGCAGACACAGAACACCTGGTAAGGGGAGTCCAGACCGAGGTAACATTCACCGGCAAACTGTCGCCCGCTTCCCGGCCCATCCGGACACATACAGAGCCGACAATGGTCCCCTGAACCCAGGACGGGGTCGCCGTAGTAACCATCCAGACACCTGTAGGGAAAAGGCAAAAGGTGGTATCTATCACTCTATCATTCACATACATGTCTTTATTATAGACAACAACAAAACAAATCAAAGTTGTCAAGTGGCTTTATGCTACGGGGAGATTTAGGCAACCGGATGACTTCTAAGGACCAATTCTAATGCCTACCCATCCAGCCATACACCAATGAGCCACCTTAACCATTGACGCCTGACTCCTCAACCCACATTGACCCCTGGCTGACCTCTCGCAGTTGTGTCCAGTGGTCTGTTCTCGGCAGCCCAGGCATTTTCCGGAGTCGGGGTCACACTGCTCTGTGTGACCGTTGCAGGTGCAGAGGCGACAGTTGGGGAAGCCCCAGTGACCCGGCAGACAGCGGTCACACTGACGGCTGTATGCCCCGGGGATACACACACACTGGCCTGTAGCCTCATGGCAGAACGCATCCTCCGATCCCTGGGGATTGCAATCACAGGCTGGGGGGGGGGGGGGGGGGGGGGGGGGAGAAGGAGGGCAAAGGGAGTGATAAGTACCAGATTCAGTGCCTGTAATGATGCGTCACTGACAGGGAAGCCTTTTCACTTCAGTCAAACGTACGTCTGCAGCCACTGGGTCCAAACAGGAAGGTGGCAGGGGCACACTTGTCACAGTTCCTGCCTACCACGTTGGGGCGACACTGGCACTGCCCACCGCTGGCGGCACACACTGTGCTGAGGGCGCCCTGCGGGTCACACTGGCATGCTGGAAAAACAGAGGCCGGAGGAAACGTTAAAGACAAAGTGAGGGAATGGGCTTAAAAGTGAGTTGAACACACGATCTGGAATTATCTGTTCAAATGGGGGCAATAGTTACTGCTGGATACACAAGTAAGGTATTTCACCCAAACAGTTTTGAATATGGTATAGGTACTGACTGTACATAAAACCATGGTTAACCATTTGTCTCAATATATATTTGCCTCAGTATTTATTGCCTTTGACATACTGACAAAGGTTTGTTTCATTAAGGGCGCCTGAGGAATTTCCTCAACAACACCTTCTTTATCTATCAGACTGACAGGCTCACAAAGGGACCATATCCTTCTCAACAGACGTGTGGAAAGAGAGAGAGGGGTACCAGACATTCCATAGAGGACAGTGAGTCCATGAGTGGATGAGAGAGACGAATGAACTGGTATTCAGTAGGTCGTGTCAGGGGAGGGGGATTTTAAGCAGGCATGGGAATGTGTGTGTGTGCACGCGCAAGCTTAAGTACGTGCAACCGTAGAGTGTGAGTTTTGTGTCCCTATATGAACTAAACATCCCCGAAGGTTCTTCCTGGATAGCGGGTAATGATATGCTCTGAGCCAGACTCTGCCAAAGCCTGGACTCCTTCAACACTATCCTCTGAAGTCTCTATGCTGTCCTCATTAATCAAAACACGCCTGGGACTTCTGAAACACATCTAAACCACTGTGGCTCAAAGCTCGAATTTAAACAATAACAAAGCAGTCACCCTGTCTGTGTTTGGTAAAAAGCAGAGATGGGCCTGGTGAAATGTAACCACTTTAAAAAATATATTAACAGTGCTATGGATGCAAAGACTGACCGTCCATGATATAAAACGTATAGTCGTAACCATGTTTTGAGGCTATAACCCACTGGGCACAGATGTCATTTCAATGTCTAGCTTTGATTTACCTTTTGTTGAGTTTGTCAACTAATGTGAATTCAGTGTGAAATCAACAAACATAATTGGATTAAAGTTAAAAGTTTGTTGAGAAAAAGACAAAATATCCTTGCATTGATGACTTTTCGCAAATCCAATCAATTTTCCATATTGATTCAACATCATCACATTGGATTTTCTTTGTTGAAATGATGTGGAAACAATGTTGATTCAACCAGTTCTTTCCCCCAGTGGGACATTGTTTCTTTTACACGCACATTACAAACTTTGGAGTAAAACAAGCTTCTATTTTGGCTTCTGATGGGGTACGACAGTTGAACTAAGCTCATGAGGCATTTAGAAGTTCTATCCTTCCAGAATCAATGGGTATATATATCATTAATGTACGTCCAAACATGGCTGTAGCAACTAAGGATTCCAACTTTAGTAAGGGGACACCACAGCAACGTGAGGACCTTCAGATCTAAGGGAGGTGAACTGATCTGTGGGCTAGATTATTGCACACAGACCTTGAAGACTGGTTTAGACATTCTGATCTTTATCATCTACTAAGACTGGGGTAAGACTTAAACGGGACCTACGAAACCACATTGGCTTTCTGAAGACATGCAGCAATGTGCAGAAACTACATCTGTGCAGGAGACCTCGAACAACCTCCACATGGGACCTCAAACAACCTCCACGTGGGACCTCAAACAACCTCCACGTGGGACCTCAAACAACCTCCACGTGGGACCTCAAACAACCTCCTCATGGGACCTCAAACAACCTCCTCGTGGGACCTCAAACAACCTCCATGTGGGATCTCAAACAACCTCCACGTGGGACCTCAAAACAACCTCCTCATGGGACCTCAAACAACCTCCACGTGGGACCTCAAACAACCTCCACGTGGGACCTCAAACAACCTCCACGTGGGACCTCAAACAACCTCCACGTGGGACCTCAAACAAACTCCACGTGGGACCTCAAACAACCTCCACGTGGGACCTCAAACAACATCCACATGGCAATTGAGACAAGATAATGTGACTTCCACAGCTGGGAGGATTTTAAATAATATTGGCATCATTCCTAGAGACAACAAATACAAAGCCAATCAAAGAATATCACACTTATTTAAATCCTAACAATTGCTTTTCTTCACCTAGACATCTAACTACAGTATTATGCTGCAAAGTAGGTACCGTCCTATACAGTATAGCTTTGTTATAAACATCTTTACTTTTTGCCGACCATGAGTGAGAAGAGTTCACCTCAAAGATAGAGTATTGGGTTCTATTTTATATTTGATATTATGCCATACTCTTCTACTCTAAATCAGACCACCTGTGTGAAAACGTTGATTCGATAGCAGGAAACCTGCATATGGGGCGGCAGGGTAGCCTAGGGGTTAGAGCGTTGGACTAGTAACCGGAAGGTTGCGAGTTCAAACCCCCGAGCTGACAAGGTACAAATCTGTCGTTCTGCCCCTGAACAGGCAGTTAACCCACTGTTCCCAGGCCGTCATTGAAAATAAGAATTTGTTCTTAACTGACTTGCCTGGTTAAATAAAGGTAAAATAAAAAAATAAAAAATATGCTATAGCCTGTCAGTTCTCACTCTGTCTGACAGGGAAGGAGATTCACTGCTGTGGCGGGCTGAGAATGTTCCTCTACGGGCATTTCAGGATCCGAGAGGGTCTATAATCAAGCTACAGGTCCATACATGAGGAGATTATAGAGAGATAGAGACGCAGTGTAACTGTTGATGAGTGGCATGGGCCGGAAACCGGAGATGACTGCACTATGCCAGAGACACCGGAGGGGATAGAGTACAGAAGGACAGAGGAGTGACAGGAAATGAAATAAAGGGATAGGAAAAGAAAGGAATGGAAACTGCTGCTGTACTAGCGGAGAGACCGAGGCTTTTAGTGTAGACAGTCTATGAGGAGTTTGACTGATGTTGATTGCCAGACAGAGGTGGCAGGTCAATTGTTGGAATTAAATTCAGGCATTACAAAACAATGTCCACCACATGCAAACTTTAGGACAAAAACTAGGGTTGAATATTTTCCAGGTATTTTACAAATGTTCCATCCTGAGAATAAATCACTTTTCTACCGGGTTAACCTGCTATTTCCCGCCAAAACCGGAAGTGTCTTTTTTTAAAGCATATTAAGAATATACAGTGCCTTCGGAGAGTATTCAGACCCCTTGACCTTTTCCACAAAAAAAAAAAACAGAAATATTACATTTACATAAGTGTTCAGACCCTTTACTCAGTAATTTGTTGAGGCACCATTGGCAGCGATTACAGCATCGAGTCTTCTTGGGTATGACGCTACAAGCTTGTATTTGGGGAGTTTCTCGCAGCTATTTTCAGGTCTCTCCAGAGATGTTCAATTGGGTTCAAGTCCGGGCTCTGGCTGGGCCACTCAAGGACATTCAGAGACTCCAATCAAGTTGTAGAAACATCTCAAGGATAATCAAAGGAAACAGGATGAACCTGAGCTCAATTTCAAGTCTCATAGCAAAGGGTCTGAATAGTTATGTAAATAAGG
This sequence comes from Oncorhynchus masou masou, assembly GCF_036934945.1. NCBI lineage: Eukaryota > Metazoa > Chordata > Actinopteri > Salmoniformes > Salmonidae > Oncorhynchus > Oncorhynchus masou. The sequence continues at coordinate 55,721,187 of NC_088242.1, forward strand.
TATCTGTTTTTTTATTTTTAATACATTTGCAAAAATGTCTAAAAACCTGGTTTTGCTTTGGCATTATTGGGTATTGTGTGTAGATTGATGAGGAAACTATGTTTTATTTAATCCATTTTAGATTATAGCTGTAATGTAAGAAAATGTGGGAAAAAGTCAAGGGGTCTGAATACTTTCTGAATGCACCACATATACCTATATCAATCTTGAACAGGATTATATATTTTGGTTGCAATTTTAATGGAATTGAGAGACTGTGCGAGAGTGCTCGAGCATGCACTGATTTAAAGCAACCATTTTTGAGTGGTAGGCTGTTTTAAAACTCTGCAGTAGCAATTAAAAACAATTTTTACAAATAACATTACGATGACAATAAAAAAAAATAAGGTGACCCCCAAAATCCAGATGGAGATGTGTAAACTGGCAAGCATTCAGTCTTTATATTACTGTAGCATAGGCTACGCTGCAGCAAATGTAGGGCCTACCTGTCACAAGAAACAAAGTTACCATGATGAGATGAATAGGTCTACGAGCCTAGTGATCCGCGCTCCATACTGAGATGGGCTGTATTTCCCCACACCGAGTGTTGACGACTGATCATGCAGAGAGCGGAGAGAGGGCCGTAGACACACTTATTATAATTGACTGGTTTCTCACAGTTATTTATCCCGTTGAAAAAGGGAGTGGTTTTGGGTGGTAAATCTCGGTAACCGGGTTCCCGTCATTCAACCCCAACAAAGACCTTTAGTTAAGAAACAAATACATGTGCATACCAGTATGTTGAAGAATAGTGTTGGGAGTGCGGTCCCCATACCTTTAGCTCCCCGGTGCAGCAGAGCAGATACGCTGAAGATGAAGTCACGGCAGATGTCTGTGGACGGGGTCTTCACTACGCTCTGGCTGTTCTCCAGACAGCGGTAACGCTGGAACGTGTCCCAGGCACTGTTGGTGGCCACGTCACCTCCCACAGAACCAGTGAAGATCTCCAGGTTCTTACAGTGCGGCATCAGCACAATCTACAGACGAGGAAGAGAGATACAGAAGATGGAATGAGATTTAGCATGGAGTCAGTAAAGGCTCAATCCTAATATGAAATCCGAGTAGCTGACATTTCAGCGTAAATCTACAATTGACATTGGTGGGTATTTTAAGGAAAAGTCAGAGTTGTGTGTGTGTGTGTGTGGGGGGGGGGTGGAACTAACCGAGTCGATAAGTGTATATGGGGACTGGACGTCACTGAGTGCAGAGTAGAGGGGCAGGCTCAGACGAACAGTGTAGTTCATCCCTGCCTCGAAACACACTGGTCTGGGGAGCACCATGTATCTGAGGAGACAAGAAAAATACGGATTTCAGAAAATAAAACACACTTTTTCAAACACTCCTATGACACACACACTAAATCTGTGTTCCCAGTGTGCTCCAGGGGAACTTCCAAGGTGCATACACAGAGTATACCTAGTACACAGACAGAGGCCATCACTCACTCTCACATGCACAGTCACTCTCACAAGCATTTTCGCTACACTCGCAATACCATCTGCTAATCATGTGTATGTGACCAATACCATTTGATTTGATTTGACCAGTCACCCACCAGTCCCCCCTCCCACCAACACATACACACAGACAGAGGAGGAGGTGTGTGTTTACCGTGATCCGGGATGAAGGGATATCATCTGGTTGTCGTCATCGGGCATGGTGTTGGCACAGCGACTGTCTGCTGAAATCAAACTGGGCCGCATCACTGTCATCAACACCTCCTCCCACTGGTCTGGTAACTACGCCAACACAACAGGTACATAGACATAAACAGGTAAACAAGGGTAGGGACATGACCCCATGAAGGTGGAGGGATATGTGATATGTGCTGAGGCTGACCTGAGGCTCATAGCGGATGAGGACGTCGTACTCCATGGAGTGGGGGATGTTGTCAATGGAGAACTCCAGGTAGGCCCCCTCAGGAACGTTGACAAAACCTATCCCAGTCCAGGTGGGGCTACGGTCCTGCGGGCGAGGTCTCTGCACTACTGTCAAACCCTGGAGGAAGAAGAGAGGGAGGGAAGAAGAGAGGGAGGGAAAAATATAGGGTGAGAAAGACAAAAGGTAAGTAGGCGTAGTGGACATGAATCGACCATGATCACGTGATGAGGTAGGTAACTCACAGGTCCAAACTTGGCGTCCTCGGCCTCGTAGGTGTAGTGGTCCAGGGCAATGAAATAGAAGCCTGACTCCACCTGGTCACAGCGCCGACCAAACATGTGTTCTCTACACGCACACTGGCCAGTCTCCTGAGAACAGCTGGAGTCAGAGAGAGAGAGAGGACCGAGTTTAAAAGTTTCAACATCAAGGTATTTTAAGACTTTTGTGGCTGTATCAAAAGCAGTGGTGGAAAAAGTATACAATTGTCATACTTGAGTAAAAGTAAAGATACCTTAATAGAAAATGACTCAAGTAAAAGTGAAAGTCACCCAGTAAAATACTACTTTATACTAGTAAAAGTCTAAAAGTATTTGGTTTTCAATACACTTAAGTATCAAAAGTACATTTAATTGTTAAAATATATTTAAGTATCAAAAGTAAGCAAATCAGACGGCACCATAGTTTTTTTTTTACGGATAGTCAGGGGCACATTCCAACACTCAGTCCACTCAATCCACCAAGCAGTAGGGATGACAAGGGATGTTCTCTTGAAAAGTGTGTGGAGTGGACCATTTTCCTGTCCTGCTCAGCATTCAAATGTAACTTTTACTTTTGTGTGTCAGGGAAAATGTATGGAGTAAAAAGTACACTATTTTCATTAGAAATGTAGCGAAGTAAAACTTTTCCAAAATATAAATAGTAAAGTAAAGCACAGATAACCCAAAAAAACGACTTAAGTAGTACTCTAAAGTATTTTTACATAAGTAATTTACACCACTGATCAAAAGAAGAAAGTATGAAGAATTTGTAAAGTAAATTGGGTAACAGACAGGCATTTAGATAAGAGAATTAGAGATGTGAACTTTGAACTCACTCGTTATTGAGGGCTCCACCCAGGTCACAGTCACATGGTCTGCAGCCATCCATATCATTGCTGAGCCCCCAGTGCTGAGGCTGTAGGATACACACACACACACACACACACACACACACACACACACACACACACACACACACACACACACACACACACACACACACACACACACACACACACACACACACACTGTTAAAAACACTCCTTTAATGACAGTTGTTAACGACCTCCCACTATGTTTCACTGCAAAAGCTGTTTCCAAGCTGTGGACGGATGTACCAGTCTCTTTACAAGATTTACAGGCCTGGTGACGACTAAACCAAGCCACCAAAAAACACTTACAGAACGTATGTAGCAGATGTGTAACTAGCTGGCTAGTGAAGCGCTAGTGGCCATTGGTAATCGTAAGTCAACTGACTCTCACATAGTGTCCGGGCTAACTTTTTGGTCTCTCAGTTTGCACAGTTGACTTTGAGTACAAAGTGTTGTGTACAAAGTAAGTAAATCATAATAGGGTTCCGTACCATACATTGGTCACAGTCTCTCCCTGTGACCAGGCTTTTGCAGAAACAATCTCCTGAGTCCGTATGACACGGACTCCCTCCAGGAACTGTCCCCAGGGTATTACAGGTGCAGGCTGGGAAAAACAACAAAGAGTAGTTATTCCAATAAAATGCTGAAATACACAGCTTGAAAAAGCCTATGCAAGGACTTGGAAAAACCCCAAGACGTGTGCGTGAATGTGTGTGTGTGTCTTTACCCAGGCAGCCCAGAGGGTGGTCACCCAGGCCATAGTGGGCCTGCTGGCACTGGTCACAGCGCTCTCCCTCCACATTGGGTTTGCAGCGACACTGGCCAGTGATCAGTCCAGATGACACATCAGTCATCCTGTCACAGATCCCGCCGTTCAGGGAGCCCACCGGATCACAGTTACATGCTACGGAGAGATGGGAATCATCAGGAACATTTGAGTTAGGAATTATGATGTAAAATGGGGTATTGTGCAAGAAACTAGTGGAGTAGAAATGCTGCAATGGTGACAAGCTAACGGGCTTAAGAAATGGTCAAGGTCAATATGAATGTGATGTATTTGATATTTTCCTCTTGATGAAGGGAATATACTGTAACTTCTGAAGGTTATTTGAACATCTGCATCAATGATTTATGTGCTTAACTGTAGCTATCTACGGGCTAACAAAATGACCAAACTTAAAACAAAAGGGTAGGAAATAAAAGTCTTACAAAGGAATAATGGAAGTTCTCACACACACCCCATTACACCAGGACTCCAAACACTGGAGACAAATGTGAAAACCTTAACAAGCCCATTATTCACACATCAACACAGACTGGGATGAGGTTCTCCCTAGATGCTAAGCTGAGGCCAGCTATGCATATCCAGCGGCCAACCCAGAGAGCCATGAAAGGGGGGGAGGTGACCCATGAGAAGGGTCTCTTCTACACCATACAGTGGTTTGGGATTAAAAGACCACACTGCTTTGGCTGACATAGCCTCAAAGCCCAGGTGTTCTCGCTCAGATCCAGGTCACAGAGGCAGGATCAAAGATCCAGATCGCAGATCCAGATCGCAGATCCAGGCGGGAGGAAGGGAAAATGTGAAACGTCTATATTTTCTAAAGAGAGACAGACAGAGTCACGGACGAGATGAGGGGGGGTGGAGCAAAGTGGCGGAGAAGCGTACAAGGTTGGAGGCAGAGGTGAAGAAACAGAGGTTCAAGAGGTGGAGGAGTAACGGGGGAGAATGTAACAAGGATGGCTGGAGGTAGAGAGGTGAAGGCTGGGTTTGGATGGTGGGGTGTGGAGGGGAGGGGAGCCGTAGAGGGGGTTGGAGTTGGAGGCTCGACCTACGTTCACAGATGCTGGGGTCGCGGATGTCCCTCTCTGGGTGCTGGTAGTAGAAAGGCTTGCACTGTTCACAGTTGTGACCCATGGTGTTGTGCTGGCACTCGTCACACACACCGCCGCTCACATTACCCGTAGAGACGTAAACTGCCATGTCGAAGTGACACGAGCCTGAGTGCTGGTTACAGTTACACTCTGCAGAGAGAGAGACGAAGGCAAGCAGACAACGTTGATTCACAGTGTTCATAAAAAAGCTAGTTGGACGGTTGTTAACTGACTGAGCAGACACTGCAGCCTGTCATCACAAGCGATCAATTATAAGGGGACCACAAGCTATAATATTTCCCTCTGGTAAAAAAAAGATAAGTTAGGGTAAAGTGGCATACTTTTACAGGCATTGGTGTTGCGTCCCTTGGCTGGTCTCCAGGGCAGCTCGTGGTAGAAGTCCTGACACTTCTCACAGTTTAGCCCCATGGTGTTGTGGTTGCACATACAGTGGCCATGCACCTTAGGAATATCATTCAGAAATGGAGGCGAACAACTGAATTAGACATGTACTAAGTACTTAAAAGCAGTGAATATGCCATTACTTCATATCTTATCCATGTGCATAAACTACGAACACAAATGATCGATTGACATCGACCTTAAAATGATTTCACAGGCCATATTCAGGGTTTAATAGTATAGTTCAGGGACCTATCAACTACTGTGCAGAGACCCAGGCCTCTGGTGGAACAGTGGTATTTGAAACAGCTTCCCTTGGCCATTATGGTCCATTACAGCTGAGATATCAGTGCAAAAGCAAGGGGAAACTACAGACAAAAGGAACAGCTGCTCGAGATATTGTTTTTCCTCCAGCTCTATCCGCGTATTCCCCTTCCAGATGGCAGCAGGACATGTTTACAGTGTTGGCTAGTTCTCATCTGGTCTGCAGACAAAGGACAATACGTTGACAGACAGACTGACTCGGATCCGGTTAAAATGAGCAAACTAACAATTAAATAATAAAACCTTCAAGAAAATAGCAGATACGTGCCAAGTTTGGTGTCGCTATAACAGCCACTATGCCACTCTTATGGCAGGGTTACGCAGCTTTTATGTTAGGCCTCCTCAGGCAAGGTGTTACTGTATCTAGTTTTGTTTTTAAGACATTTTAATGTGAGGGAATCCATTTGAAAAACACTGCAAAATGACTGAGAGGAAGAGGAGAGTGAATAGGGATAATTTCCTCTTTCCTGGTGAATAGGCTGTATAATAAAAGTGACCAAAAGGCAGAGTAGCCTTTCCGCAGACAGACAGACAGACAGGCCGTAGCAGAGACTAAACAGGAACTGCATTGTTTGCCTTTTTCTCTCCAGAGCATACACACACAGACAAACACGTACACACACAAGACACATGCTGTCCGCAAACACACAAACAGTCTCCCAAGCGCACGCAGATGTCGACCCACACGCTCTCACCAACACAAACACAATTGTTCTTAAACGGCAACACACACACACACTCACACACAGTGCACAAATGTCCACAAATGTCCACACATAAGGAGACCTGATGAAAACTACAACAACCTTATCAGGGAGAACTCACCATGCCCTCCACTCCATCCCCAGCCCCAGCCCCGTCGACGGGGGCGCACTCGGAGGCGTGTCCGTAGCAGAAGCAGTTACCCCGGACCACCATGTCATAGACAGCGTAGTAGTACTTCTCCTTGATCTCCATGCGGGAGTCCAGCAGGTTGTCTCCCAGGGTGTGCAGCTTGGTGAACTTCACCCTCAGGTTGGTGATCTTCAACATGTCTGAATCGTTCGGAGACATGTGTTAGCCGTTAGCTTGTAGATTATTAGCCCTGAGGTCATTATGCGTAGTAATTGTGTTTTGCAGTTCTAGTTGGCTAACAGGCAACACATAGCTGGTATTTTCCCCCCAGAAAATGGGAAGGATCAAAAGAACAGACATAAACCATTAAGTACACGTGTCGTCACTGGAACTTACTTTGGATTCTGGGGCTGTAGGGATCTTCAATACGGAAAGCTGGATCCAAAACTCGGAAGATGACCTACAGAGACAGTCACTGCGATTACACTCGACTTTCATTGTGTTGTGTATGTGATTGGTTATTACTTAGCTACAACAAATGACTTGACATACACTGAGTGTACAAAACATTAAGACTCCTTCCTATTATTGAGTTGCGCCCCACCCTCCTCAGAACAGCCTCAATGCGCCGGGCCATGGGCCTCACAAGGTGTGGAAAGTGTTCCACAGGGATGCTGGCCCATGTTGACTCCAATGCTTCCCGCAGTTGTGTCAAGTTGGTTGGATGTCCTTTGGTTGGTGGACCATTCTTGATACATGCGGGAAAATGTTGAGGGTGAAAAATCCAGAAGCGTTGCAGTTCTTGACACAAACCGGTGCGCCTGGCACCTACTACCATACCCCCTTTCAAAGGCACTTTTATAATCCTTCTTTAACCTGTCTCTTCCCCGTCATCCACACTGATTGAAGTTGATCTAACATGTAACGTCAATAACATTTACATTTGAGTGATTCAGCAGATGCTTTTATCCAGGGCAACTTACAAGAGCAATTATGGTTAAGTGCCTTGCTCAAGGCCACAGACAGATTTCTCACTTAGTCGGCTCAGGGACTCGAACTAGCGACGTTTCAGTTACTGGCCCAAAGCTCTTAACCGCTAGGCTACCTGCCACTTTCACCTGGAGTCACCGGGTCAGTCTATGTCAATGAAAGAGCAGGTGATCTTAATGTTTTGTAAACTCAGTGTATAAACCTATCATTGATAGAATTTAGACACTCTCAAAACTCAGTAATTCGGAACACACACCTCTCCCTCTGTCGACGGCTCTATGTCGGAGTAATGCGAATCGCAGATGATGTCATCCACTTTCTGCATGGGCCCCGGGGATATGGCAGGGTATGCCGCCGCGCAGTCGTATGCAAAGTAGCGGTACACCTGCCAGTTCTTCCCAAAGTCAGCCGAGCGCTCGATCACCATAGCAGCAGGCCGGAAGGTCTGTCGTGGAGAAGAAACCATACTTATGCACTTTGATGATATACCTTCACACTGAGGTTACGACCAGCAATTTGACCAGGAGTACATCTGGAAAATGGCAAACTTTTTCTAAACTAACATAATTCGCTGTAATCAAAGATGACGCGCCATGAGAGAATACAGGTGTGAACTATCTAATAGAATGATATACTACAATACCATAATTACAATGAACGTTGAGTCATACTATGTGAACATGTTGATGTTGAAAGATCTGTGAACAACAGGGGACATATTCTGGCATTTGACTTTACATCCTTCTTATGAGAAGCTGCTAGCCATTGGGAATGTCTGTTACAGTACATTCATTCATAACTGGAACTTTTGTATTTGTCACACAGGATTGATGACACAGTTGAGTTCAATATTGGCTGTATTTCAAAAGTGCTTTCACACAGCATAAATAGGTTGCGATTGTGAGTAATGTTATACAGGCTCGATCTGTGTGGAGCGAACAATCCCGGACGGGAAGGAGGTCTGTTCCACATTCCTCGGGCTCACACACAGCTGGGGGATATGTGTGTGTGTGTGGGGGGAGGGGGGGGAGACCTCCCAGACCAAGTCTTGTGCTAATCTCCTGAGTAGACAGGCCAGCCAGCATCCCCTTACACATTACCCATGCTCCCCCACAGCGAGCCCTCTGAGCCAGCATCTCCATTGGTTACCTTGAAGGTCATGATGAGGTGGGTGAAATGAAACTCCGCCTCCAAGTTCAGCTGGATGGTCACTTTCTCAAGACCTGCGGAGAAAAAGAGGAAGAGGGGGGAAAAGAGACAGAGAGGAAAAGGAGAGAGCGACATTTAAAAAAAAAAGAGGTGGCCAAAAATGGAAAAGGGGAGGGAGAGATAGAGGGGCCAGGAAAGAGAAAGGGTCAAAAGGCAAGTGAAGGATAGAATTACAAAAAGTTATGAAGTCAGAGAGGGTGAAACGGATGGAGAGAGGAAGGAGAAAGAAAAACCAAAAAATGAGCAAGCATAACACAATCTGGAATGCTTAACACGACACTGCACTTATCCACTCTTCCCAGTGCTTCCTCTGGGCCGGAACACTTGCCTTAACTCTTCGACTCTCTCGCTCCATAGTCTAATCATGGTTGGTTCCATTCTATCATATCAATCTCACGGCTGCCCTTCTGATTCCTGACATCCATCTTCTTTGCCACAAAATTACGCGGTGGGTTTTAAGCATAACCACGGGGCAGTTAAACAGCAAATAACAAAATAGCTGTTCCAAATGTCCCTATTTCTTTGGTAAAACTAATGTCAAGCGGCTATGTTTAATGAGTAGCAAAAAGAGCAACAAGGGCAACAACAAGCCACCACGTATTCCAACGGACTATAAATCATGTTTGCATTACAACAACATAAGGCAACTAAGAAGTAATAATACGCTTTCTAGCAACGATTGTTGAGTGTCAGTTGTACAGAGGGTTTGGGGGAAACCTTTTCTGTGCTTATGTATGTAAGAGGTTGTGTTTTGGTCTGGGTCATACATTGCCAGTGTCGAAGCGGATCTAGTACGGTAATGTCTGGATTATGAATGAAAATCCCCTGCCTCTTTTCCAACCCCCATCGGCGGAGTTGGCCGCTATATTCCTCCACCAAAACCTCGCCAAAGTCCTATCAGATGACTTTCTGGATCCAATATCCTTGCAGCCCTATTTTGGGAGTTAACTCTTTCAAGACAAGGTGTACTTGGGATATCAAAATTCTTAATTGAAAAAAACAAAAGTACAATGCAGCCGTTTTTATTTCAATATCAAATTATTTCTGGGTCACAATTACTTTCCTGTGATTGTTTTCAATGAAAATGTTCAAAAAGTAACAAAAAACGTCTTTTTTTTAGCAAAAAGCAATTTCTCAAGCAAGAATTTTGTAAGAACTGTATGGGAGTCATCTGAGTGAGGGACCTAATTGGAGGAGCCTCATGGGAGGGATGTGTAACCATCTCTCTTTGTTATAAGTTATTGGTCTATTAACTGATATCGCCTGGTATTATCCTAATTCTCTAAATGTCACTCTATTATTTCAACCTCATAGCCGTGGAAATATCTGTCAAATATAGGGAAATGACCTTTTGAAAGCACTGCCCATTTAAAGTTGTGGATGATTTCAATGCTGGTGGCCTCTGAGTAATCATTAAAGGCCAAGTGCTCAGGGAAGAGGCAGGCGAGCCGAGAACGGAGAGGAGAAATAACGCAAGGACATCAAGACAGCAGCGGCAGCAGTAGAGAAACCTCATCCGAAGGGCTTTTGACTTCTCAAACATGGCAGAAAGCCCCGTCCCCTTATTAATTCAGCCACGTACTTAGATAACTAGCATGTGAAACTTAGGGGTCGCGTTAATGCAGAATTACGCGCTTTTCAAGCAGAAAAAAATATAAAACACATGAGAAATATCTTTCTATGTTCCTTCTTTGATAAACATTTGAAATATGTTAGCCATGCATTGTTTTTGCAAAAAATACCTAGCTTTTTCATTGTTAGCTCATTTAATTGTGTGGCTGCCAGCCAAATAGCATTGCAGTTCTGTTGTCATCTGATGAAAATTAAGCTATTTTCTGCCTATAGTGTTGCAATAATGTATTTTCTGTGAAGGAAAACTATACTTGCATGCCCGTGATCACTCTATTGAAGCAAAAAAAAACACGGTTGGCCTTCAATATAGAACACGACCCCTGTCAGCTGGACTCACCTGCTCCTGCCTTCTCCCATTGTGCAATTTACAAACAAACACGTGACTCGTTCAACTGTTCTGGGGAAATACGGTGAGCTTCATAATGTAAAATAATGTGACAGGTGAACTGATCAACGCGATCTGCATGATCTCCTAACGTACTGCACAAGTTGACAGCAGGTATTTATTTAAATAGGTAGCCACAAATATTGAAATGTATTGAAAAACTGCAACAACAAAAAATAGTTTAAACTGTAATCTATATACGGTATACTGCCCAAGCCTAGTAAGAAGTGAGAACTTCCTTACGAGCATCCATTACACGGTGTACACAGTGTGTCATCCCAACGGCCACCTAGCTAATCATTCCCAAAGGGTTCATCCTGTTATTCCAACGTTTATGAAAGGTCAGCCATTACTGCTTTCTCTTTGAAGCCTTCCCTCACATTGATTAAAGCTAAGGGATTGGAGGGTGAAAATATGCCAGGAGGCGGGAGTGAGAGAGTCACCATTAATTGAACCCCTCTGCCTGCTGCCCCCCCCCCCCACGAGAACTCACCATTCTCTGACTGCCACCAGGTTTTCAAGCGGTTGGGGGCGAATGTGGTCACGACGTTCTCCACCCGGTGGCCGGTGGTGGTGTTCACCACGCTTTTGACGTAGACGTCGGTGGAGTCACACAAAAAGCATTTCTTCTCATCCTGAAGAGACCGTGGGGGTTGGGAGAAAGAGAGAGAGATGAGACTGCCAGTGATGCCAAGCGGATTTCTCCCACTCGGGGACAGATAGGAAACAAAGCCCATTCATACAGAAGTGAATGAAAATGAGTTATTTTATCAAGAGTAGATATGGATGCTGAAATGAGTGATTGCGCCAAATAGGCACTTAACAACTTTAAAAATAGGAGCTTATCTTGCCCTGGCCTCATCAGCGAATGCTTATCTGAGGCTGCTGACAATGTATGCTTCATTTGGCCACCAGATGTTCAGAAGACACACAGTGTGTGTAGTGGTTGTGTGTGTGTGTGTGTGTGTGTGTGTGTGTGTGTGTGTGTGTGTGTGTGTGTGTGTGTGTGTGTGTGTGTGTGTGTGTGTGTGTGTGTGTGTGTGTGTGTGTGCTTTTAAGGGTACAAATTCAGCACCATCTAGATATCCTTCCAACGTCTTTTTATCACTTCACTTGAGGAGAAACAACTTTACAATATTCTAAAGCATCTATACATCAGGACCATGAAACATTGAGCCCACAGGCACACACTAGAATTTAAATTCCACTACATATAGATGTGTTTGATAAGACATGGAACCTCCACCTTCTCTAGAATCCTGTTGGATCACAATCTGGTTTCTCTCTGCTTCAGTGGTCACACACATTATAAAAAATTGTATTGGATTAGATTTCAATCTTAAAATGTTAGCATGCTCAGGACATACCATACTTTAAACAGATGCACGTCATGAAAGTATTCTCAAGTAGTACATTGGATATAGGAGGATATAATACAGACCGATGCGGGTTTAGAACTACAAAGCTGATAAAATAGGATGATTTCTCAGACAAGGTATGGTCTGTCTTTTTTATGTAAGGGAGAACAAAAGCACAGCCACTTTCAAGTTGTTGAAGACATTCCAAAACTCTTTTGTTGGTCGGAAGCTCAATAATGCTGCTAAAGTGATTGTGTGACTGAGGCAGGAAGTGGTCTAGACAACTCAGAGTGTTGTGCGACTCCCAAACATCTCTCCCACTCCTACGCTCACATTGAGAAAGCAGGAGTTTAATGAAAACATATCTGAAAGGAAGTATTGAAAATAAAAGCACAATGATTATTTTGAATATACACCATTGATATATTCCACCCCCAACAGACAAGGGATTGACTGTAAACCTTAAGGTGATTATTATAACATCTGAATGCCAAATTGACCACGGCAAGAGCGTTTCCATTTTTAGAATTTATTTATTATCCATATCTCTTAATAAGTAAATAGATTTCCTGTCACTATCGAAGTCAATCCAAAGGGTAGGTTTAAAAACTTCTTTGGGATCGGTGTCCCTTCCGAGGGACGGTTAAGATAACTTAGGCTAATGCGATTAGCATGAGGTTGTAGGTAACAAGAACATTTCCCAGGACATAGACATATCTGATATATATATATAGCTTAAATTCTTGTTAATACAGCTGCACTGTCCAATTTACAGTAGCTATTACAGTGAAATAATACCATTATATTGTTTGAGGAGAGTGCACAGTTTGAACATGAAAAGTTATTAATAAACAAATTATGCACATTTGGGCAGTCTTGATACAACATTTTGAACAGAAATGCAATGGTTCATTGGATCAGTCTAAACGTTGCACATACACTAAATTGCACCTGAACTGTAATAATAGATTATGGCCTTTCTCTTGTATTTCAAAGAAGATGGTACAAAAGAAATACAAACAAACGGTTTGTTTTTTCTTTGTATTATCTTTTACCACATCTAATGTGTTATATTCTCCTACATTCCTTTCACATTTCCACAAACTTCAAAGTATTTCCTTTCAAATGGTACCAAGAATATGCATATCCTTGCTTCAGGGACTGAGTTACAGGCAGTTAGATTTCGGTATGTAATTTTGGGCTAAAATTTTTTTTAAAGTGGCGGATCCTTTATCAGAGTAAATGAAATGTAACCATACTTTATAAGTGACATATCATCTATTTAGGCCTATATAGCATTTGCAAAGTCATCAACAGCTATTGTTTCAATTCAACCAAGGGGTTCAAATAAAAATAGACAATTCATATAGGCATATTTCAATTCAACCTTTATTTAAGTAGGCAAGTCCGTTAAGAACAAATTCTTATTGACAATGATGGCCTACCGGGGAACGGAGAGTTAACTGCCTTGTTCAGGGGCAGAAGGACAGATTTTTACCTTGTCAGCTCAGGGATAAGATCCAGCAACCTTTCAGTTACTAGCCCAACGCTCTAACCACTAGGCTGCCTCCCCTGGTTTTCAAGCTTTGGTTGATTTAAAATGTAGTCTTCAAGTTAATAATTAATATGTTGGATTCATGTCTCCATCGCAACCAAAAATGTAAGTTAAATAATATGACTAAATCAAATCCAACTTTATTTAAAAGTGCATTTAAGGTTTGATTTGGTCCTATTCATTTAACATATCAATAATACATTTGTAAACAAACTGGAAATCGAATTGTGTTTGGTTGTCAACACAACCAAATATCAACATTTGAAGAACATGTAGGCTTTCTTCTGCTTGAGTAGTTCTATCTGAGCCACTCTGCCACTGTGCTACAAATTAATAACTGATATGTTGGATTCATGTATTCATCTCAACCAAAAATATAAGTTCATAAAAATAAGGCAGAGGCTCAGATTTAACTATTCAAGCATTAGATTCCTCTCCTTTAAATGTTGATATTTGGTTGCGTTTTCAACCACATGCAATTCAATATTACTTTTGTAACACAGTAAATAGCCTAAAGTCAAGGCTCTCTTACAAACTAATGTAACAGTATTTATTCAACCTTAAAATAAGAAACACATCCATGGTCACATTTTTCACGTTTTATGCACAGCAATATGTACACGGCGGTAGGCCTGTTCTAAAATGCATACAACACATGCGAGCGGTTCCATGCACCGAGACGGAAATATCTGTTAGAAATGTAGAAAGAAGAGTGACCTTAAGATGCAACAACTATAATGGGTTGCTAATATGACTAGGATGATGCCTTTGGCTGCTAGACAATGAAAGACAGTTCATTTTAAAACCAATAGAACGAGAGAAGGCATATAGTGTAGTGTTAGCTAGCTACATAGTTGGCTTTGCTGTCTTCGTATCCAAGGTAATTGTGTAGTTTAGAGTGTGTAGACTTAGAGTGATTATCTTAATTTACCGAGGTTAGCTAGCCAGCTATTTGTCGTCCTTAACGTAGGAGTCACTGCTAGCTAGCTAGCCAACAGCTAGCCAACGTCTTCCGAATTGAACTTCAACAACCCGGTCAACATTCCGCCTCGCTCCACAGGTAGTATCACATTTTCATTTCACTTCATTACAGTACAACGGTTTGATTTGTTTGATCGTAGCTAGCTAGCTACATAGCCGTCTTTGTATCTAAGACAATTGTGTAGTCTGGAGCGATTTTCTAGGTTAGCTAGCCAGCTATTGTCTTTCTTTTAACGTAACGTTACGTAATCAACACTGCTAGCTAGCCAGCTAGCCCCCGAATAGCAGCACTGTAGAAACTATTACACTCGACGGAACGACTTGATTAGTGTAGTGTCAACAATGTAGCCACTGCCAGCTAGCCTACTCCAGCAGTACTGTATCATTTCAATCATTTTAGTCAATAAGATTCTTGCTACGTAAGTTTAACGTTCTGAACATTCGATAAGTGTAGTCCACTTGTCATTCCAATCTCCTTTGCATTAGCGTAGCCTCTTCTGTAGCCTGTCAACTATGTGTCTATCTATCCCTGTTCTCTCCTCTCTGCACAGACCATACAAACGCTCCACACCGCGTGGCCGCGGCCACCCTAATCTGGTGGTCCCAGCGCGCACGACCCACGTGGAGTTCCAGGTCTCCGGTAGCCTCTGGAACTGCCGATCTGCGGCCAACAAGGCAGAGTTCATCTCAGCCTATGCCTCCCTCCAGTCCCTCGACTTCTTGGCACTGACGGAAACATGGATCACCACAGACAACACTGCTACTCCTACTGCTCTCTCTTCGTCCGCCCACGTGTTCTCGCACACCCCGAGAGCTTCTGGTCAGCGGGGTGGTGGCACCGGGATCCTCATCTCTCCCAAGTGGTCATTCTCTCTTTCTCCCCTTACCCATCTGTCTATCGCCTCCTTTGAATTCCATGCTGTCACAGTTACCAGCCCTTTCAAGCTTAACATCCTTATCATTTATCGCCCTCCAGGTTCCCTCGGAGAGTTCATCAATGAGCTTGATGCCTTGATAAGCTCCTTTCCTGAGGACGGCTCACCTCTCACAGTCCTGGGCGACTTTAACCTCCCCACGTCTACCTTTGACTCATTCCTCTCTGCCTCCTTCTTTCCACTCCTCTCCTCTTTTGACCTCACCCTCTCACCTTCCCCCCTACTCACAAGGCAGGCAATACGCTCGACCTCATCTTTACTAGATGCTGTTCTTCCACTAACCTCATTGCAACTCCCCTCCAAGTCTCCGACCACTACCTTGTATCCTTTTCCCTCTCGCTCTCATCCAACACTTCCCACACTGCCCCTACTCGGATGGTATCGCGCCGTCCCAACCTTCGCTCTCTCTCCCCCGCTACTCTCTCCTCTTCCATCCTATCATCTCTTCCCTCTGCTCATACCTTCATCCAACCTATCTCCTGATTCTGCATCCTCAACCCTCCTCTCTTCCCTTTCTGCATCCTTTGACTCTCTATGTCCCCTATCCTCCAGACCGGCTCGGTCCTCCCCTCCCGCTCCGTGGCTTGACGACTCATTGCGAGCTCACAGAACAGTGCTCCGGGCAGCCGAGCGGAAATGGAGGAAAACTCGCCTCCCTGCGGACCTGGCATCCTTTCACTCCCTCCTCTCTACATTTTCCTCCTCTGTCTCTGCTGCTAAAGCCACTTTCTTCCACTCTAAATTCCAAGCATCTGCCTCTAACCCTAGGAAGCTCTTTGCCACCTTCTCCTCCCTCCTGAATCCTCCTCCCCCTCCCCCCTCCTCCCTCTCTGCAGATGACTTCGTCAACCATTTTGAAAAGAAGGTCGACGACATCCGATCCTCGTTTGCTAAGTCAAACGACACCGCTGGTTCTGCTCACACTGCCCTACCCTGTGCTCTGACCTCTTTCTCCCCTCTCTCTCCAGATGAAATCTCGCTTCTTGTGACGGCCGGGCCGCCCAACAACCTGCCCGCTTGACCCTATCCCCTCCTCTCTTCTCCAGACCATTTCCGGAGACCTTCTCCCTTACCTCACCTCGCTCATCAACTCATCCCTGACCGCTGGCTACGTCCCTTCCGTCTTCAAGAGAGCGAGAGTTGCACCCCTTCTGAAAAAACCTACACTCGATCCCTCCGATGTCAACAACTACAGACCAGTATCCCTTCTTTCTTTTCTCTCCAAAACTCTTGAACGTGCCGTCCTTGGCCAGCTCTCCCGCTATCTCTCTCAGAATGACCTTCTTGATCCAAATCAGTCAGGTTTCAAGACTAGTCATTCAACTGAGACTGCTCTTCTCTGTATCACGGAGGCGCTCCGCACTGCTAAAGCTAACTCTCTCTCCTCTGCTCTCATCCTTCTAGACCTATCGGCTGCCTTCGACACTGTGAACCATCAGATCCTCCTCTCCACCCTCTCCGAGTTGGGCATCTCCGGTGCGGCCCACGCTTGGATTGCGTCCTACCTGACAGGTCGCTCCTACCAGGTGGCGTGGCGAGAATCTGTCTCCCTCGCCACGCGCTCTCACCACTGGTGTCCCCCAGGGCTCTGTTCTAGGCCCTCTCCTATTCTCGCTATACACCAAGTCACTTGGCTCTGTCATAACCTCACATGGTCTCTCCTATCATTGCTATGCAGACGACACACAATTAATCTTCTCCTTTCCCCCTTCTGATGACCAGGTGGCGAATCGCATCTCTGCATGTCTGGCAGACATATCAGTGTGGATGACGGATCACCACCTCAAGCTGAACCTCGGCAAGACGGAGCTGCTCTTCCTCCCGGGGAAGGACTGCCCGTTCCATGATCTCGCCATCACGGTTGACAACTCCATTGTTTCCTCCTCCCAGAGCGCTAAGAACCTTGGCGTGATCCTGGACAACACCCTGTCGTTCTCAACTAACATCAAGGCGGTGGCCCGTTCCTGTAGGTTCATGCTCTACATCATCCGCAGAGTACGCCCCTGCCTCACACAGGAAGCGGCGCAGGTCCTAAT
Organism: Oncorhynchus masou masou; assembly: GCF_036934945.1. Taxonomy (NCBI): domain Eukaryota; kingdom Metazoa; phylum Chordata; class Actinopteri; order Salmoniformes; family Salmonidae; genus Oncorhynchus; species Oncorhynchus masou. The sequence goes on from NC_088242.1 coordinate 55,738,752, forward strand.
CCAGGCACTTGTCATCTCCCGTCTGGATTACTGCAACTCGCTGTTGGCTGGGCTCCCTGCCTGTGCCATTAAACCCCTACAACTCATCCAGAACGCCGCAGCCCGTCTGGTGTTCAACCTTCCCAAGTTCTCTCACGTCACCCCGCTCCTCCGCTCTCTCCACTGGCTTCCAGTTGAAGCTCGCATCCGCTACAAGACCATGGTGCTTGCCTACGGAGCTGTGAGGGGAACGGCACCGCAGTACCTCCAGGCTCTGATCAGGCCCTACACCCAAACAAGGGCACTGCGTTCATCCACCTCTGGCCTGCTCGCCTCCCTACCACTGAGGAAGTACAGTTCCCGCTCAGCCCAGTCAAAACTGTTCGCTGCTCTGGCCCCCCAATGGTGGAACAAACTCCCTCACGACGCCAGGACAGCGGAGTCAATCACCACCTTCCGGAGACACCTGAAACCCCACCTCTTCAAGGAATACCTAGGATAGGATAAAGCAATCCTTCTCACCCCCCTTAAATGATTTAGATGCACTATTGTAAAGTGGCTGTTCCACTGATGTCAGAAGGTGAATTCACCAATTTGTAAGTCGCTCTGGATAAGAGCGTCTGCTAAATGACTTAAATGTAATGTAAATGTAATATATAGTGTTTCTATGGTGGGATCTAGGCTACTTTGGAGCAAGGTAAGAAATGCCTCATAATATGGACTAAAATGTCCAGGTTTCGAACAATCAAAGAACAGGAAAAATATAGAGACGCTAATGATAGGCCTAACCGTCTTCTGGTAGATGGAAAAGCTTTGCCAAAAATCTTCTCAATTAAATGTTAACTAGCTACAAAGTAGCCTACAAAGTAACCTGGCAGAATTATATAATGATTATTTGCATCTAGTGGCCATTTGTTTAGCAAACTCCATCTCTTGCACCACAGAAACGCTAACCAAACAACAGTACTAGGTGCCTGCACACTTGAATTAAAGGTTAACTACACCATTCCCCCTAGACCTCAAAAGTGGTCCCCTGATGTGGATTAAGCATTGTAGTGGATTTAGAACATCCCATTTGTTGTTTGTCTGTTAAAAAGTGCGACTGGGAGCGAAAATCTAATACAATAAAATACATCTGAAACCTGTGAATTTGACTCAGTTGACAGCATCATTTGTTATTTTAAATAGTAGGACACTATTTCTCATTAAAAACATTCCACATGGCCTTCCCGGGAAATGTTGGCAAGATTACCCACTTCTCCAGGCACCACTGCTTATGAGTATACCCACTTCTCCAGGCACCACTGCTTATGAGTATACCCACTTCTCCGGGCACCACTGCTTATGAGTAAACCCACTTCTCCAGGCACCACTGCTTATGAGTAAACCCACTTCTCCAGGCACCACTGCTTATGAGTATACCCACTTCTCCAGGCACCACTGCTTATGAGTAAACCCACTTCTCCAGGCACCACTGCTTATGAGTATACCCACTTCTCCAGGCACCACTGCTTATGAGTAAACCCACTTCTCCAGGCACCACTGCTTATGAGTATACCCACTTCTCCAGGCACCACTACACCACTGCTTATGAGTAAACCCACTTCTCCAGGCACCACTGCTTATGAGTATACCCACTTCTCCAGGCATCACTGCTTATGAGTAAACCCACTTCTCCAGGCACCACTGCTTATGAGTATACCCACTTCTCCAGGGACCACTGCTTATGAGTATACCCACTTCTCCAGGGACCACTGCTTATGAGTATACCCACTTCTCCAGGCACCACTACACCACTGCTTATGAGTATACCCACTTCTCCAGGGACCACTGCTTATGAGTAAACCCACTTCTCCAGGCACCACTGCTTATGAGTATAACCACTTCTCCAGGCACCACTGCTTATGAGTAAACCCACTTCTCCAGGCACCACTGCTTATGAGTAAACCCACTTCTCCAGGCACCACTGCTTATGAGTAAACCCACTTCTCCAGGCACCACTGCTTATGAGTAAACCCACTTCTCCAGGCACCACTGCTTATGAGTAAACTCACTTCTCCAGGCACCACTGCTTATGAGTAAACCCACTTCTCCAGGCACCACTGCTTATGAGTAAACCCACTTCTCCAGGCACCACTGCTTATGAGTAAACCCACTTCTCCAGGCACCACTGCTTATGAGTAAACCCACTTCTCCAGGCACCACTGCTTATGAGTAAACCCACTTCTCCAGGCACCACTGCTTATGAGTAAACCCACTTCTCCAGGCACCACTGCTTATGAGTAAACCCACTTCTCCAGGCACCACTGCTTATGAGTATACACACTTCTCCAGGCACCACTACACCACTGCTTATCTCCCTACCTACTACAGGCATGAATGAGAGACTCCGACTGCTGCCCGAGTGGACACCACAAATCAGAGAGCTTGCTTATGATGAATATGGTAGCTACTAGCCAGGCTAACTTTACATAACGCGCTGGTGCCACTGTAACAATAACGGAGCCTTTTGATAACAGCACCACCGTGAGTCTTACTGTATTAGGTTTTAACTGTTGCCAACTTGTCATAACAATATGAGTATGATTAAAAGCCCAGAGTTAATTACTTTTATAGGTCTATAATAACATATTGGACCTAGTTCAAATCCGTTCTTTATTGTGCCAGACACATTTACCTGTAAATGACTGACGATGCAGAACGGCTCGGGCCGGTGGAGGCCACATGTGGAGTTGGAGGAGAGCTGGTGTGCTCTGCCAATGAGAAGGTCTCCGGTAGCCGGGTAGCAGCTCCCCTCCGTGCATACATCGCTGAACTCGGGTATGCCTACCTGGGCAAGGACGCACGACCCTGCGGCTTTGCAAAGAGGAGGCAGATTTGAACAATGGAATTTATTCAGGCAGGGTTGTTTGAGTGTTGTTTTATTATCAAATATATCTAATGATAGTATAGGAATAGGCTACATTAGCCCACTCTCTTAAAGTGCTCAGAATGGTGTCCCTATGCTAGGCCTACATAATAAAACAGTTTTTTTTTGTTTTCGTTGTTGAAAACACAAGCCTATGAGACTTTGATTTAGCCTATATTAATGTCACATGCGCTAAGTTCTTTAAATGTCTCGTGCTGAGTTGAAAACAAGAACAAGATGGTTCACAGTAAAAACAAAAAAGCCAAACCACTCCACAATAACGTTTAATCAAATGATGACGCGTTTACTATTCAAACCTTATAAGAACTACTGTCCATATAGGAATATACAGTATTTTATGAATTACTTACAACGTTATTATGCTCTTTCAGTTGACTCAATGTTGGCCATGCGTTCTTAAGAAAAACATTTGAAAATAATTTAACTTACATAGCATGGTCGCAATTTGAAATATAAACATTTTTGTTGATATTTCCACCTCTTCTGTTGCGGGTCCTCTCAGTGGGACTGTGTGTGGTTCCTTATAGTATAGTTTTGCGCCTCACCTTTTTTCTTGTCGCCACTGAACAAACCGAGTTTTTTTCCTCCCCTCTCCTCAAGCATGCGCACAGTAACTAGCCCTCCCCCTATTCAATAATTCCAGTTCAGTCAATAAAGTAAAAACCACCAAGCTCCAAGTGCTCATCAACTTGTAAGATATGTTTAACTACAAATTACATAGGAGTTACATCATTAGGCCTAGCTGCGGGTTATCTCAAATGTGGCAGATTATTTGGAGCAGAAAGGATCATGCTGACAGCATCTCGCTCTGCACACATTGAGAGAGCTTTCACACACACACACACGCACGCACGCACGCACACACACACACACACACACACACACACACACACGTTATGGGATTGTGAAATGGTCCTCTCTTAGATACGAACCCCCATCTATACCTACTCATCTAGAACTAAGGACATTTCTCCACTAAGGCAGGAAGCCTCCCTATGTCCCTAGGCACAGGTAAACCAGAGGGTACATCTAGGTACTGAAGCCATGCTACTAATTTACTGTACTGGAGGGAAATAAGGCAAAGAGAGCCTTGAACAGTGAGTTTCCCCTCCACCAAGCGGAACTCAAAAGTATGTACCACAACCACATGTGCCACCACCACCACATGTACCACCACCGCCACATGTACCACCACCACCACCACATGTGCCACCACCCCCATCACATGTACCACCATCACATGTACCACTGTCATATGTACCACCACATGTACCACCACCACAACTACATGTACCACCACCACATGTACCACCACTACATGTACCACCACCACAACCACGTGTACCACCACCACATGTGCCACCACCACCATCACATGTACCAGCACCACATGTACCATCACCACCACCACATGTACCACCACCGCCACCACCTCATGTGCCTCCACCACATGTACCACCACCACCACATGTGCCACCACCACCACATGTGCCACCACCATCACATGTACCACCAACGCCACCACATCTACCATCACCACAACCACATGTACCACCACCACTACATGTGCCACCACCATCACATATACCACCACCACATGTACCACGGCCACATGTACCACCGCCACCACATGTGCCACCACCATCACATATACCACCACCACATGTACAACCACCACATGTACAACCATCATATGTACCACCACCACATGTACCACCACCACATGCACCACCACCACCACATGTCCCACCCTGTTATTGGAGCTGTCCATTGAATCTCAAATTGTAACGTTTTCCCTTGTAACTTTCCTGTACGGTTGTTGGTAATGACAGGCTAGCACCAAAGACTGAACTATCACCTACGGTGAATAACCTACCACCATAATTATATAACACGGTGTGTGGCTGCAAAAGCTCAGAAGGCTGGAGAAGAAACAGGCCAGATGTCCTAATTCAATTACCTGTGAGAAGACAGAGGGGGACTGTGGGAACAAATTCAATAAGATTTTTGAGTCAAAGAAACTAGACCATGTTCACATCCACTAGGCACATTAAAGAAGGAAAGAACTGATTGACCGCATCACATGGCTTTGAAAACATACTTGTGGTATTCATGAAGCATTCCTTGTTTTACTGCTGAAAATAACAAAGACGTATGATACCTGAAGGGACATGCGACTAGTCTTGCAACACAGAAAAGGGGTCTCATTTGCAAAAAATAAATGTAGGCCTTCATTAAATGACACTAATACAGTGAACGCAATCTCTCATTCAGAAATAATTCCTAATAATCCATGGTAAGAAATACCACTGACAGGCTAAACATACCACAATCTGTCCATTCAAGAACAGACAAACGCAACTAAAAAACCTCAAAAGGTTTAAAAGGTTCTCAAATAACCACCGCCCTCTTCTGTAATTAGTTGCATCACAGGAACCAGTGGCGACCTTCAATCAGGCAGCGCAATCAGTGGTCTGTGAATTCCTCCTGTCTAAAAACACAACCAGGGGGCAGGGAGGCGATTCGGACCCCAGTCTGTGACACATTCCTTGGGGTGAGTGATCTGACTGTGTCCTGGGAGGAATGGGATGGAACTCACCACTCACTAGGATTTGAGCAAACAAGAGCCCTAGCGATTGTTCATACGCATTCCGTCCATGTCCACGCGTTTACTTTGATGAAATGCCATATCATTTCTACCTGTGAGGTACCCGGTTTTATTTCATACCCACATTCTGCAACTTCATTTGACTTTTGGGAGAAACGTATAATTCAATGCTACTATGTAAATACTGTAGCCTGGCTCGAGATCTGTTTATGCTTTCTTTTGCTAAAGCATATACAGATCTAGAACCTGGCAATAAAGGCTGCTAACTCAGGTCAATTGTATAGAGCACAGAGTCTTACTGAAGCAAAACAAGCATGGCAGTTAGCCATTAACAGCTGGACGGGAAATGACGTTAGTAGTAAGTGGTGTGTTCTCCTCACCACAAAGCATGGTCAATGAGCTGGAAAGAGGTAGAGAGAGAAGGAGAGGTAGAGAGAGAAATAGGTAGAGGGAGTAAAAGAGAGGTAGAGAGAGAGAAAGAGGCAGAGAGAGTAAAACCGAGAGGGGGGGGGGGGGTGGTCCTTAAAGTGGATGCTGGAGCTTAATGCAACTGACATCTGGGATTTTACACGTCAATTACAAAATTGACAATGTACATTTAATGCCCACCTGTGCAAAAGGCAAAGAGAGAGTGAACATTCCGGGCCAGAGTAGTGACAAATGGACGCATACCAAACCCAGCTGGGACCCATTCCAAACCTGAGAGTGTGTTAAATCTCATCACATCCTAAGCCAGGCTGGGGGCAACATTGTTTCAGGCCAATAACAAGTTCAAAAAACACCTGTCAAATCTTACAAAGAGGTCTACTTCCATCAAAGACCAGGGTAGAAACTGGAAAATGATTGGAAATAATGTAGATGCAGAGTAGAGGTAGAATAACCTGAAAAAGGTTAACAAGAAAGCTTTCCTCCTTTTTTCACATTAGACCATGTAAGCAGATAAGTAGGTTAAGTTGGTAAAATAATAATGCATTTTACAAGATAAAGTAAAGAACGAGCACACAAGAGCCTTCTCTCTCAACTGTCAGTTTCATGATCACCAAATGCCTCCCTGTGGAGCGTTAGGAGAACTACACTCTCAAATTCAGCCGCAAAACTCAAGAGCTTTTTATTTTATTTTATTTAACCTTTATTTAACTAGGCAAGTCAGTTAAGAACAAGTTCTTATTTACAATGATGGCCTATCCCGGGCAAACCCGGACGACGCTGGGCCAATTGTGCGCCGCCCTATGGGACTCCCAATCATGGCCGGATGTGATGCAGCCTGGATTCGAACCAGGTACTGTAGTGACACCTCTTGCACTGAGATGCAGGGCCTTTTGTGGCGCAGCGGTCCAGATGTCTGTGACCCTGAATCATCTCTTGATCCACCTTGGGGGTGTTAGGAGGTACAGTTAATGTAACCATCCACACGCGCAGCAATCTCCTTTTGGAGGGCTTCTACCATCTCCAGCAACATGGCAACCTCCTTGGCCTTGTCCTCTTTGTTTCTGATGAAGTCTTGGATCTTTTTCTCCAAGTCTGAAGCAACAAAGAGAAAATGAAGGCCATGATTAGTCAATTCTTTGAAACAGGTGTGTTACTGCTGGTGTGGAACAAAAGCCAGCACACCTCGTGGCTCTCCGGGATAGGAGTTGGATAGCTCTGTTTTAAAGTCCTGAGACTTACCGTCAATTTGCTGAATTTTATCTTGGATGTCTTTTGCGACTTTCTCTGCCTCCACAGTAATGTTCTTCAGGCGTTCGTTGGCCGCTTCATTATTGGTCTGGTTTGTGTTTCCCGTCTTTAGCCTATCAAACAGCGCAGTCACCTTGTCAAGCCCCTGGCAAATAAGTCAGAGGAAAACAAAAACCCATACCTATTTAGCATTATACTCACAGTATCACAACGTCGCATCAAAGTGGTAAGTGAGTAGTGGTTATCAAGTGGAGACAACGTACCTTCTCTGCGTCAGTAGTGGCACCTATGGCTGCATCTGCATCAGCTTTGGCCTGCTCCGCCTGCTCTCTGTTCATCTCGGTCTTGCTCTTCAGAACCTCAATCTCCTCCAGCATCTCTGGAGTTCTAGTAGAGTTCAAGTTAGTCTCTATGTTCTTCAGTTTCTTCTCAATCTGGGGGCCATGACAAATAGATCAAGTTATGAGAAAGAGTCTGATGGATGTTTAGACTAATACAAATACGCACCAGCAGGAATGGGTAGAGGGACAGAGACAGAGAGAGAGAGAGAGAGAGAGAGAGAGAGAGCGCAAGAGAGAGTCGGAAGGTGTTAAGAGAGAATGACCTCTTTAATCATCTTGTCCGCCACGCCATTGCTTTCCTTAGCCTTCTCCAGGTCTTGCTTGACCTTGTCCTGTGTATTCTCAGTGTCCGTCATGGTTTTCTTGAGATCCGTAACATCAATACCCCTGGTTCTGTCCCTAATGAATTGACAACCGTGGTACAAATATGGTCATTTAGCCTGCAGGTTTGTACAATGTGACAGTTACGCATATAAAAAACATGGTACTGGCTAACCTGATAGCCTGAGCTTTCTCCAGCAGGTCCTGGGCTGTCTTGGTTTGGTCCTTCAGTTTTTTCAGATCCTCCTTGAACTCAATGAAGTTGGTCAGCACGCCCCGGATGTTCTGGATCATGGAGCGGATGTCGTCCGGAGAGCCCGGCAGCTGGATGGCCAGAACAACCCTGACCAAATTCTCTATGTCCTCTGGCGCCACCATCTCATCTGTTAGCAGAGAAGTCGGCCACACAAGTCAAGTCAACAAATCACATTTTTAAGGGATCTTTACATGGAAAGTTCAAGCTTATATCCAGCCAACAATCACACTGACCTGTGAGGTAGTCTTTGACCCTATTGATGAGGTCCTTGGTGTCATTCTTCTCCCTCTTAAACTTCTCCTTGCTGTCAGTGATCTTCTTCTGTAGCTCCTCTGCCTGCTCATGAGTGCCTTGGGTCATCTGTTTGGCCTCATTGATCTGAACAGGAGAGATTGAGACTTGTGTCATATACTATTCTGTATTAAATATATATTTTTCCATTTTAAAGCAGAAATAAGTATTTGGGAACATGCCTTGATCTTGGAGTCCTTTAGTTTTTGGAGCAGGTCGATAAGGTCATTCTCTACTTGCTCAGCTGTTTTTGTGGCATTGTGGCTCACAGGGAAGCTGCCCTTGCACGTAGGACCCCCACATTCTCTCTGTCCCAGGAAGTCTCGACACAGCGCACCCCCACACGCTGATTTGGAGCATTCCTCATCACCTGGGCCTCCACAGATCTAGGAGGAGACAAAGAGTGTAACATGGTTAATATCCTGACTACCAAAATGGTGCTGGCAACAATTGAAACAGACTGCCATTCACGCTAACGCATCACTCTATTGATGCATGCAGTGCAAGCACTACAATAAGGGACACTCACGTTTTTGTTGAGTTTGGCCACACTCAGAGCCTTGACCTTCTTCTCCAGCCCCTCCATATCTCCCAAGATGTTGCAGCTGGACAGATGGTCTTTGATTTCCTGCCGTGTGTCCATGGAGTTCTCCAGGGCCCTCTCGGCCTCCTTCACCTTCTTCTCATCAGCCATGAAGTCTGCATGCTGCTTCCGGATCTTCTCCAGGGCCTCTGGATCAGCATCAAAATAAAAGTCCACACAAATCAGAAACCCTTTACATTTGATCACATTACATTATATAGAGTTGCTCTCTACACACAGTGAAGTGACAGTGAATTCCATTTTATTTTGTAAACAATATGGCCCTATGTACCCTGCATTTCTTTTAGATCTAGTGTTGGAGCCTCGCCGATTTTGTTCCTTAAGTTATCCAACAGCATCTTGAACTCGTGGTGGATGTTGTCGATCTCAGTGTTCAGAAGAGATGATGAGTCCACGAAAATGGCGTTGGGGTCTATGGAGTCTTTGAGCTTCCTGTGAGGAAGAAAAATGTGTACAGCTCCAAGATTACTGCTAAACGTACAGTGTAAATCATTTCACCTCATGGCTCAATATTCAGAAATGCTGTTTACATACGAGATTATGACACACAGCTTCTCCACGTCTTTCACCCGAGGTAGAGATCTCCCTGTCAGGTTCCCCAGATAGTCCAGCTTGGAGTGCATCTCCAGCATTCGTTGCATCTGACGACTGTGTCCAGGCTCCAGCTGTTCGCCGTGGGGAGGGATGAAGGTGCGCATCCTCTGGGCGGCCCGGTGGACGTCGGTGACGTTGTCCGCCCACAGGACGGCACAGGGGTGGCACGGGAGGCAGGCAGGGAAGACTTGGTCATACCCAGGGGCACACTCATCACAGAAGATGCCCATCACACCAACGCGACACAGACACTCACCCGTCAATGGGTTGCAGGCGGGGCGGTCGGTACCCTCCATGTTACAATCGCAGGCTACGCAGACGTGATGAGGAGGGAAGGGATAAGTGTCAATCATTATTATTTTACGGTGAAACACTATTGTCTCTCTTTGTGGTGCTAGAATCTAAAAGACCCAATACTTAGCCATTTATCAATAATCACTTTTGGCCACAACTTACAAACACACTGCAGGTCAGGGTTCCCAAAGTGATTTTCCCCACACTCATCACACTGTCTTCCTCCAAACTCAGTACGACACTGGCAATGACCAGTCACCTAAAGAGTCAAATATGAAGACTTATATAGTTTGGACAAATACATATCTCATTGTACCATGCTTTGACATAGAATAGTATAGAACATCAGGTCCATAATTACTGGCAACCTTGATAAAGCCCCATATACTAGCCACCATTGCGACCTGTACGCTCTCGTTGGCTGGCCCTCGCTTCATACTTGTCGCCAAACCCACTGGCTCCATGTCATCTACAAGACCCTGCTAGGTAAAGTCCCCCCTTATCTCAGCTTGCTGGTCACCATAGCATCTCCCACCTGTAGCACACGCTCCAGCAGGTATATGTCTCTAGTCACCCCCAAAACCAATTCTTTCTTTGGCCACCTCTCCTTCCAGTTCTCTGCTGCCAATGACTGGAACGAACTACAAAAAGCACTGAAACTGGAAACACTTATCTCCCTCACTAGCTTTAAGCACTAACTGTCAGAGCAGCTCACAGATTACTGCACCTGTACATAGCCCACCTATATTTTAGCCCAAACAACTACCTCTTTCCCTACTGTATTTTATTTATTTTGCTCCTTTGCACCCCATTATTTTTATTTCTACTTTGCACATTCTTCCATTGCAAATCTACCATTCCAGTGTTTTACTTGCTATATTGTATTTACTTTGCCACCATGGCCTTTTTTTGCCTTTACCTCCCTTATCTCACCTCATTTGCTCACATCGTATATAGACTTGTTTATACTGTATTATTGACTATATGTTTGTTTTGCTCCATGTGTAACTCTGTGTCGTTGTATGTGTCGAACTGCTTTGCTTTATCTTGGCCAGGTCGCAATTGTAAATGAGAACTTGTTCTCAACTTGCCTACCTGGTTAAATAAAAGTGAAATAAAAAATAAATAAATAAATAAAGATGAGCTAAGAATACTGTATAAAATCAATAACACAAATTCTGAGCTATATTGTATGCTACATTTTATTATTATTATTTTATTGGACACTGATCCCATTATTGATGCCACTTGTTAAATCCACTTCAAATCAGGGTAGATGAAAGGGCGGAGACAGGTAAAAGAAGGATTTATAAGCCTTGAGACAATTGAGAATTGGATTGTGTGTGTGCCATTTAGGCCAGACAAAAGATTTAAATGTCTTTGAACGGGGTATGGTAGTAGGTATCAACAGTCGCTCAACAGTTTCCCGTGTGTTTCAAGAATGGTCCACCATCCAAAGGACATCCAGCCAACTTGACACAACCTTGTAGAGTCCTTGACCCAATGAATTGGGGCTGTTCTGAGGGCAAAAGGTGGTGCAACTCAATATTAGGAAGGTGTTCGTAATGTTTTCTACCGTGTATATAAAACACAGGAAAATCGTATTTTTGAACAAAATATATATATTTTTTTACAAAATCTTACTTCGAGCAATTGTATTAGTATACTATAAAATATAATTTTCCCAAAATATGTGGAGCATACAATATAGCTCAGTATCTGCACTATTATTTTATACAGTCTTTTTTTGCTCATCTTTAACTTCTTATGGCTGCAGGGGCACTATTGAGTAGCTTGGATGAGAGGTGCCCAGAGTAAACGGCCTGCTCCTCAGTCTCAGTTGCTAATATATGCATATTATTATTAGTATTGGATAGAAAATACTCTGAAGTTTCTAAAACTGTTTGAATGATGTCTGTGTGTATAACAGAACTCATATGACAGGCAAAAACCTGAGAAGAAATCCAAACAGGAAGTGAGAAATCTGAGGTTGGTATATTTTCAACCCATTCCCTATTGAAATCACATTAGGATATGGATGAAGATTCACTTCCTATGGCTTCCACTATATGTCAGCTGTCTATAGAAACTTGAATGAGGCTTCTACTGTGTTGTGGGACTGAATAAGAGGGGAATGAGTCAGCTTACTGCCGGAGAGCCATTTCCTGGTCACACGCATAGCACATGATATCTTCCTGTGCTCCGTTCCTCCTCAAGACACCTAGCAATTCTCCGGTTGGAACTTTATTGAAGATTTATGATAAAAAAACAGCCTAATGATTGATTCTGTACTTAGTTTGAAATGTTTCTTCGACCTGTAATATAAGTTTTCAATGTTTTTGTCCAAAGAAATGGTCGACCAGCACCAGCGTTTGGATAGGTGTACCAAACAAATCAAGCATTTATTGTGGACCTGGGATTCCTGGGAGTGGATTCTGATGAAGATCATCAAAGGTAAGGGAATATTTATCATGTAATTTCTGGTTTATGTTGACTCCAAAATGGCGGCTAATTGTATTATATTTCTTAGCGCCGTCTCAGATTATTGCATGGTTTGCGTTTTCCGTAAAGTTTGCATTAAGGAGAGGAAAATCTATAATTCCATGTGTATAACTTGTATTATCATCTACATTTATGATGAATATTTCTGTTGAATCGATGTGGCTATGCAACATCACTGGATGTTTTTGGAACTAGTGAACGTGAGCGCCAATGTAAACTCAGATTTTTGGATATAAATATGAACTTTATCAAACAAAACATACATGTATTGTGGAACATGAAGTCCTATGAGTGTCATCTGATGAAGATCATCAAAGGTTAGTGATTAATTTTATCTCTATTTGTGCTTTTTGTGACTCTTCTCTTTGGCTGGAAAAATGGCTGTGTTTATTCTGTGGCTTGATGGTGACCTAACATAATCGTTTGTGGTGCTTTCGCTGAAAAGCATATTTGAAATCGGACACTGTGGTGGGATTAACAACAAGATTACCTTTAAAATGGTATAAGATACATGTACAGTGCCTTGCGAAAGTATTCACACATTTCAGGCTTCAAACATAAAGATATAACATTTTATTTTTTTGTGAAGAATCAACAACAAGTGGGACACAATCATGAAGTGGAATGACATTTATTGGATATTTCAAACTTTTTTAACAAATCAAAAACTGAAAAATTGGGCGTGCAAAATTATTCAGCCCCCTTAAGTTAATACTTTGTAGCGCCACCTTTTGCTGCGATTATAGCTGTAAGTCGCTTGGGGTATGTCTCTATCAGTTTTGCACATCGAGAGACTGACATTTTTTCCCATTCCTCCTTGCAAAACAGCTCGAGCTCAGTGAGGTTGGATGGAGAGCATTTGTGAACAGCAGTTTTCAGTTCTTTCCACAGATTCTCAATTGGATTCAGGTCTGGACTTGGCCATTCTAACACCTGGATATGTTTATTTTTGAACCATTCCATTGTAGATTTTGCTTTATGTTTTGGATCATTGTCTTGTTGGAAGACAAATCTCTGTTCCAGTCTCAGGTCTTTTGCAGACTCCATCAGGTTTTCTTCCAGAATGGTCCTGTATTTGGCTCCATCCATCTTCCCATCAATTTTAACCATCTTCCCTGTCCCTGCTGAAGAAAAGCAGGCCCAAACCATGATGCTGCCGCCACCATGTTTGACAGTGGAGATGGTGTGGTCAGGGTGATGAGCTGTGTTGCTTTTACACCAAACATAACAATTTGCATTGTTGCCAAAAAGTTCAATTTTGGTTTCATCTGACCAGAGCACCTTCTTCCACATGTTTGGTGTGTCTCCCAGGTGGCTTGTGGCAAACTTTAAACAACACTTTTTATGGATATCTTTAAGAAATTGCTTTCTTCTTGCCACTCTTCCATAATGGCCAGATTTGTGCAATATATGACTGATTATTGTCCTATGGACAGAGTCTCCCACCTCAGCTGTAGATCTCTGGGGTTCATCCAGAGTGATCATGGGCATCTTGGCTGCATCTCTGATCAGTCTTCTTCTTGTATGAGCTGAAAGTTTAGAGGGACGGCCAGGTCTTGGTAGATTTGCAGTGGTCTGATACTCCTTCTATTTCAATATTTTCGCTTGCACAGTGCTCCTTGGGATGTTTAAAGCTTGGGAAATCTTTTTGTATCCAAATCTGGCTTTAAACTTCTTCACAACAGTATCTCGGACCTGCCTGGTGTGTTCCTTGTTCTTCATGATGCTCTCTGCGCTTTTAACGGACCTCTGAGACTATCACAGTGCAGGTGCATTTATACGGAGACTTGATTACACACAGGTGGATTGTATTTATCATCATTAGTCATTTAGGTCAACATTGGATCATTCAGAGATCCTCACTGAACTTCTGGAGAGTTTGCTGCACTGAAAGTAAAGGGGCTGAATAATTTTGCACGCCCAATATTTCAGTTTTTGATTTGTTAAAAAAGTTTGAAATATCCAATAAATGTCATTCCACTTCATGATTGTGTCCAACTTGTTGTTGATTCTTCACAAAAAAATACAGTTTTATATCTTTATGTTTGAAGCCTGAAATGTGGCAAAAGATCGCAAAGTTCAAGGGGGCCGAATACTTTCGCAAGGCACTGTATGTTTGAGGAATTGTAATTATGAGATTTCTGCTGTTTTGAATTTGGCGCCCTGCACTTTCACTGGCTGTTGTCATATCATCCCGTTAACGGGATTGCAGCCCAAAGAGGTTTTTAACAAGGTTGTCAATCATTTTGGACCTGACTGTATACAGTTGAAGTCGGAAGTTTACATACACCTTAGCCAAATACATTTAAACTCAGTTTTTCACAATTCCTGACATTTAATCAGAGTAAAAGTTTCCTGTCTTAGGTCAGTTAGGATCACCACTTTATTTTAAGAATGTGAAATGTCAGAATAATATGTCAGAAGTTTACATACACTCAATTAGTATTTGGTAGCATTGAATTTTCCAAGCTGTTTAAAGGCACAGTCAACTTAGTGTACGTAAACCTCTGACCCACTGGAATTGTGAAATTATAAGTGAAATAATCTGTCTGTAAACAATTTTTGGAAAAATTACTTGTGTCATACACTAAACTTCCCGACTTCAACCGCATCTTTATTTAATTATTATCCAAGTATGTAAAATGAAGTGTGAGGGAGTATAGAGGCCATGCCTTGTCACAGTGGTTATTGAAGGAGTTAGCAGGGTCACATTGGCACGGTTGGCACCCGGACTCTCCCTGAATGTTCCAGAAGCCGGTGGCACACTCGTCACACAGCGTGCCCACCGCGCCTGCCCGACACGGGCACTGACCCGTCAGCGGGTCACAGAAGCACGGGCTGCCCAGAGGGCACTGGGTCACATCCGTCCCCTGTCGGTCACAGGAGCACTCTGGGGAACACGCAAACAATCATAAAGACAGTAAAACACACATAAATAGCGACATATCATATCCAAACAGCCTGGGATTTGATGACGATTTTGATACTGTGTGTCCCTGCTATACCTTTGCAGTTCTGGGCCAGTGCGTCTCCATAGTAGCCAGGCTTACAGCTCTGACAGCGGGGTCCCTGGGTGTTGTGCAGGCAACGCAAACACTCGCCCGTCACACTGTCACACGCGTCACTGTCAGCAGGGTCGATGTTGTTGTTACAGAGACACTCGTCGCAGCCACCGCCGCCCGGCGCGGTCAGGTCGCCGTAGAAACCAGCGGAGCAGGCATCGCAGCGGAGACCTGAATGGAATGTGGGCGGGGAGGGAAACGTGGTTTAAAGGTCAGTATTGAGCAGTCAAACTAGCCCGTAGCTTTCATCAAATGTTGAAAAGAGTGCACATGCAGAAACACACAAACACACCTGTGTGTCCAGCCAGGCAGTCACAAGTCAGGCTACCAGACTCTGGGTCCTTGTTGCAGGTGCTGGCAAAGAACCGTCCACTGGACTGAGTGTCAGGACACAGACAAGGCTTACAGGGCTCCCTGGAGACTGGGTCACCAAAGTAACCCTCCACACAGCTGGAGCAACCAAACACACAACATTCATTGTTCAGTCTGATTGACACTGTGTGCACTGCACACTGGCAGATATGTGACTGTAGAAAGAATGATAATCAGAGGAGTCGGCACACGTAGATATGGAACCAGGCTATAGATATGGGTTGATTCTAATATGGAAATGAATAAACGAATGAAAGAGCCTTCACCTCTCACAATTGTATCCGGTGGAGTGCTCCCTGCAGTCCAGGCAGGCTCCAGTGTCCTGGTCACACAGTTCAGCCAGGCCGTTGCACTTACATGGCCGACACAGTGGGAAGCCGTAGTACCCAGACAGGCAACGATCACAGCGTCGCCCGCCCACCTCCATACGACACGGACACTGACCTCTGACCTGGTCACACAGCTCCGCCACTGCACCGCGACGGTCACACTCACATGCTGGAGGAGGGGAGGTGGGATGGAGAGAGAGAGAATATCTTCTCTTATTCAGGAAAAGGTTTGGTCACAATCAAAACACAACAAAGACCTCACAGCATCTTTTCAAACACACACATATGTGGCATGGCCTCTATACTCCCTAGCACTTCATTTTACATACTTGGATAATGGATAAATGAAGATGCGGTTGAAGTCGGGAAGTTTAGTGCATGACACAAGTATTTATATATATATATATATATTATGGTATGTAACCATAGAATGTAACCATAGGAAGCCGTTGTCATGGTGACATACGTGCACAGCCGTTGGGTCCGAAGCCAAAGTTCAGGGGGGCGCAGGAGTCACAGCAGCGGCCAACCACGTTGGCCTTGCACTCACAGAGCCCTCCGAATTTACTGCAGTAGGGGCCATGAGAACCCTGGATGTTACACCTGCAAACTGGAGACACAGGTAATGGCATTAAAGTCTCTTACCTTCGCTCAGGGCTCAGCGCTAGCTGAAAACAAGTGCTGTTTTCTGTTGCCAGAATGAATATATACCCACAGTGTACACTGTGATAGCGTGGAGATGTTGTTTAGTGTAGGCCAGGCTTTACTCACGCATGGCACCGTTGTGTATGCGAGCCGACAGGCTTCCAATGAGGCCAGAACACACATCGGGCAGGGTCTCCTGCTCAGCAGCCAACTCAAAACAGCGGAATCTTCTGAACGAGTCCAGCTCACTCTGCGAACAGAAGTCCTGCACAGACTCCATCTTAGGGATCAGACCCATCTAGAAACAGGAAGTTCATGGGTTTAATCGGGGTACCTCAGAAGACTACATCTCCCATGACAAATGATATTATGATAGAAATGATAAGGTGATGGTATTCTCACTGAGTCGACGAGGGTATGTGAGCTGGACTGAGGGTTAGAGTTGGGCTGCTTCCTAAAAGTGATGTCCACATAATATCTTCTTCCCTCGTTCAGACACACAGGCGTATCCAAAATGGCAACCCTGGGGACAAACACACAATCATAATGTTATCAGACTTAGGGGTAAATACTGCACAATTCACCTCGGGTGTGATCTCAGGTTGATATTGGTGATATACTATGTTAATGAGTGCAGTTGTCTTTTACCTGGCAGCCCCAGGTATGGTGAGAGTTTTCTCCCCTTTCGGGCTAGTGGGACAACCTCCGTCACTAGCCAATAATGGAACAATGCTCACAGAGGCCATCCAGTCATCTGGCGACTTCAGAGACCAAAGTAAGCACAGTGTCCAACTTTGAGGGCACAATAAATACAAGCTCAAACTCACACAGAAATGATTTCACACGAACACACATCAACACTTACAGCGTGTTTCCATGGTTTCAGATTTGTTTTTAGTTGCTATCGTTGCCCTCACCTCTGGTTCATAGCGGATGACTAGATGGTAGTCGAGGGACGCTGGGAGGTTGTCCACAGTGAACCTAAGCCCAGCACCATCCAGGACCCGCACGAATCCTGGGCCGGTCCAAGTGATTGGTACATCTGGTGTCCTCTCCCGGGGCACAATCTGGAGGGCTGAGCCTGGTTCCAGGGGAATGGACCTCTGATGGAAAGAAACCCAGTGTTAGTTACTAATTAGTACTGCGCCAGTACTGTGTAAGTAAGGTATTGAGCCATTGCTAGTACCTGTCCCTGTCTTCTCCTCCTGGCTTGTCTTTTGCTTCTCCTGGTCAGGACCAAGCGGCCATTTTGATATTTGATGTCATAGCCCTGCTGTCTGTAGTATTCCTCACACACAGGCAGGTCTGTGGGTTTCAACTTGGGGAGGAACACACACAGACATCAACTTAGTGTTTTTGAATTGCTGCCAAAATCCAATATCAAAAGTTTGACACTGAAGCTTTCCATCCACAGCCATTTGCCACAATGCTGGAGGTCAAATGTCATACTCAGGCCTTACCAGAGGGGAGGAGCTTTTTCCCTCCAGTGGGGCAGCGTTCTCTGCCTCGTACAGGTAGTAGTCTAGAGCAGCCAGGAAATGTCCCGGGGCAGGATCACCACAGCTCCGGCCCACCATGTTTGGCAGGCACTGACACTGGCCGTCCAATGAAGAGCACCTGTGGACATAACAGACAGGGAGATACAGCCAATCAGGTTGGACAAGGGAGCAAGACAGAACATGCTTAGCCTGGGGTGTATTCTGTTTCAGAGGTGAAACGTTCAGAATGTTTACATAGAAATGTATTGAGTAGGACAGATGGGATTGATGAGGAGTGTTTCACCTCACTGAAAAAAAACAGGTGTTAATGTCAGTTAAGTGAAGTAAAGGTCTAGTGTGGCCTAGGTATTCTAGTGGTCTAGGCAGCTGCTTCCAGTGCACATGTACTGCTGCAGCATGGGTTCAAATCTGGCCCACTGCTATTTCAGCACACTCTTCTCCATCTTTCAGCTCCGTCCAAGACTTAAAAATATATACACTACCGTTCAAAAGTTTGGGGTCACTGATAAATGTCCTTGTCTTTGAAGGCCAGCATCCCGGAGTCGCCTCTTCACCGTTGACATTGAGACTGGTGTTTTGCGGGTACTATTTAATGAAACTGCCAGTTGAGGACTTGTGAGGGATCTGTTTCTCAAACTAGACACTAATGTACTAGACAAAATGAGAAAAAAAATCCAGAAAATCACATTGTAGGATTTTTAATGAATTTATTTGCAAATTATGGTAGAAAATAAGTACTTGGTCGCCTACAAACATGCAAGATTTCTGGCTCTCACAGACCTGTAACTTCTTCATTAAGAGGCTCCTCTGTCCTCCACTCGTTACCTGTATTAATGGCACCTGTTTGAACTTGTTATCAGTATAAAAGACACCTGTCCACAACCTCAAACAGTCACACTCCAAACTCCACTATGGCCAAGACCAAAGAGCTGTCAAAGGACACCAGAAACAAAATTGTAGACCTGTACCAGGCTGGGAAGACTGAATCTGCAATAGGTAAGTAGCTTGGTTTGAAGAAATCAACTGTACGAGCAATTATTAAGAAATGGAAGACATTTCTCACCTCGTGGGGTCAAAATGACCGGTGAGCAAAAATCCCAGAACCACACGGGGGACCTAGTGAATGACCTGCAGAAAGCTGGGACCAAAGTAACAAAGCCTACCATCAGTAACGCACTACGCCGCCAGGGACTCAAATCCTGCAGTGCCAGACGTGTCCCACCGCTTAAGCTAGTACATGTCCAGGCCCGTCTGAAGTTTGCTGGAGAGCATTTGGATGATCCAGAAGAAGATTGGGAGAATGACATATGGTCAGATGAAACCAAAATATAACTTTTCGGTAAAAACTCAACTTGTCGTGTTTGGAGGACAAAGAATGCTGAGTTGCATCCAAAGAACACCATACCTACTGTGAAGCATGGGGGTGGAAACATGCTTTGGGGCTGTTTTTCTGCAAAGGGACCAGGACGACTGATCCGTGTAAAGGAAAGAATGAATGGGGCCATGTATCATGAGATTTTGAGTGAAAACCTCCTTCCATCAGCAAGGGCATTGAAGATGAAACGTGGCTGGGTCTTTCAGCATGACAATGATCCCAAACACACCGCCCGGGCAACGGAGGCATTTCAAGGTCCTGGAGTGGACTAGCCAGTCTCCAGATCTCAACCCCATAGAAAATCTTTGGAGGGAGTTGAAAGTCTGTGTTGCCCAGCAACAGCCCCAAAACATCACTGCTCTAGAGGAGATCTGCATGGAGGAATGGGCCAAAATACCAGCAACAGTGTGTGAAAACCTTGTGAAGACTTACAGAAAACGTTTGACCTCTGTCATTGCCAACAAAGGGTATATAACAAAGTATTGAGATAAACTTTTGTTATTGACCAAATACTTATTTTCCACCATAATTTGCAAATAAATTCATTAAAAATCCTACATTGTGATTTTCTGGATTTTTTTCCCTCATTTTGTCTGTCATAGTTGAAGTGTGCCTATGATGAAAATTACAGGCCTCTGTCATCTCTTTCAGTGGGAGAACTTGCACAATTGGTGGCTGACTAAATACATTTTTGCCCCACTGTATGTAGATATTCCATTAAAAATCAGCCGTTTCCAGCTACAAAAGTCATTCACAACATTAACAATGTCTACGCTGTATTTCTGATCAATTTCATTTTATTTTAATGGACAAAAAATGTGCTTTTCTTTCAAGAACAAGCACATTTCTAAGTGTCCCCAAACTTTTGAACGGTAGTGTATATATACAAATATGACCTATAATGAATTAAAATATCAGTGAAATTGTGAGATTTTCACTGGACAGCCACTTTAAGAAGTCATTATGTACTGTACAATGATGTTTTACACACGTGCTGCTGTAGGCTCCTCCATGGTCACAATCACAAGGTGAGCAGGTGTGTACAGTGTTCCCCAGACCCCAGTAACCTGGCTAGAGAGAGAGAGCGAGACAGCAAGAGCGAGAGAGAGTGAGAGAGATCAATCAGGTCGTTGGTGGCAGTAAGTTATTGGTGAGAGCTAAATCAAAATAAATGTGGCAGAAAGAAACAACTCCATCGCTACAACACTGGTTGTCATGGACACATGGTCCTACCAGACATTGGTCACACAGGGGTCCCATGGCGAAGCGTTGACATACACACTGGCCTGTCACCTGGTCACATGGGTAGGGGGTCAGGACACTACCCAGGAAGTTACACCTGCACCCTAAACACAGAGGACCAATCAGAGAGAGGGGATGAACCACAGGGAGGCCACCATAGATATAGAATGAGTCAAGCAGATCTGGCTCTTGGTAAAGATTCTTACTCTGGCAGCCAGTGGGGTCCTCCTGACTGAACCCGTAGAAGCCAAATTTACAGCGATCACACCTGTCCCCCGCCACATTCTCCTTACACACGCAGCGGCCCGACACGGGGTCACACAGGCCGTTATCCAGGGACCCCGTCAGGTCACAGTCACATGCTGGAGCAGAGGGAGCCAATGAGATCCACCGTTAGAACAAGATGGAGAGAGATTGAATGACGTCATCGATGCACAGCTTCATATAGGATGACATCAATGCAAACGTCTATTGACTGCACTTCATGGGAGTAGTACAAGACTTACAGGGACAACTTCATATAAATCATTGGCAGATTATTTGCCTAGACCAAAAGCCCAATCTAGATCTAAACCTGCTAGAAGCTGACTTACAGATACAGCCCCGAGGGTCTTCCATGG
This sequence comes from Oncorhynchus masou masou, assembly GCF_036934945.1. NCBI lineage: Eukaryota > Metazoa > Chordata > Actinopteri > Salmoniformes > Salmonidae > Oncorhynchus > Oncorhynchus masou. The sequence goes on from NC_088242.1 coordinate 55,760,292, forward strand.
AGAGCTGGGGGTCCTGATAGAGATAGGGTCGGCAGCGTTCACACTGGGGACCCATGCGGTCGTGTCGGCAGCCGTCACACACCCCCCCGCTGACCCCTCCACTGGCCTGGTACTGGTCTATGTCGAAGTGACACGTCTCCGAATGACCGTGACAGTTACACCCTAAGTGAAGAAACAAACACCAATTTAATACTTATACAATGTAATACACTCCCAATTATACTATTTTCCACATAAGCATCTCGGGTTTGAATTCCAGTCAATTCATGCATAAACACTAGTCAAATAGTAAATAGGCCATTAAAAGTGCATTACTTCTGCAGACATGTGGGTCAGATTGGCCGGCCGGCCTCCAGGGGACATCGTTGTAAAAGTCCTGGCATCTCTCACAGTTTGTGCCCACAGTGTTGTGTTGGCATACACAGCGCCCGTGAATCTAAGAGAGCAAGATCAGAGACATACGGCGGTAAACAATACTCGAAGAAACCCCCCAAAAAAGAAGAAAAATAACCCGTTCAGGATTCAATGTGGCCATTATGGATACAGTACAACTGCTACATTCCCTTTCTGCGCCATTCTCACCACGCCAGGCTCATTTAAGACGTCACCCCTGGTGCCATCCACGGGCATACACATGCTGGCATGGCCATTACAGAAGCAGCTGCCGCGCACCACCATTTCGTACAGGGCATAGTAGTACTTCTCCTGAGGGTTCCTCTTCTTCCGCCCCAGTAGGGTGTCACCCAGGGTGAACAGATGGGTGAAGTTGACCCGCAGGTTGGTCAAGGTGATCTGCTCTGAAGGGGAGAACATTTCAAATGGGTGAAAGTGTGTGTGTTTTTATTTTTAAAATATATGTATAATTCTACATTGTTCCACCGATGGTAATAATGCAATGAAATGTATGGGAGCTGTGTCTAACCTTGAATATGGGGAGCATATGGGTTCTCTATGTCAAAGCTTGGATCTAGAGCCTTCAACACCACCTGCAATGGAATCACAGATAAGTTTGGTTATTGCGTTTTACATGTGTGTGTGTGTGTGTGTGTAAGCCACTCTAGAGAAGTGTCTGCTAAATGACCAAAATGTGAACGCGTGTGTGTTTGTGTATCTCACCTCTCCGTCAGTAGATGGCTCTGAGGCGGAGTATCTGCTGTCACAGACGACGTCATCGGTGCTGTCAGCCGGCCCTTGTGAGACCCCAGGGAAGTGGGAGGCACAGTCCTCGGCAAAGTAACGGAACACCTTCCAACTGTACCCGTAGTCTTTGGACCTCTCCACCAGCATGGCGGCAGGACGGAAACTCTTCAAGGTAAACAAAAGGAAATATTAGCACACCACAGGAAGTGGCAGTGCAGACAGAGCGAAAATGGTTAGGAACACTGTGTTATGGTTTGGCTGTGAGAGGTCTTAGACAAGGGGTGTTAGATACCTTGAAAGTGAGGACAAGATGGCTGAACTGGAACAGAGTCTCCAGATCCAGCCGGATACTGACTTGATGAACCCCTACAGTTATGGATGGATAGTGGTATCAGTGAATGTTGTAAGAATATATTTACTTGTGTCAAGGACAAGGTCTTTTGTATCAGGTGTAGTCCAAAAGTCCCTAAAAAGGGATTTCCCGTAGCTGTCATCGTATAGTAAGCTCTGGCCGAGCCATTCTTAAGGTGTTGGAGAATTCTTGCTCACCTCTTGATATGATCCGACTTGGATTAAATACATGCGTCAAATACTGTACTTTCAAGTGATGTAGTTCGCCCTGTCGGTACTCAGGCTAAAGCTCACCCCAAATACTTTCACGTAAGTAACATTATGTTTTTTGACCCAGGCCTGGCTATCATACAAACAACATCTGGAGCGAGACCCACCGTTCTCAGACTGCCACCACTTCATCTTGCGCTCAGGGCCAAAGGTGGTGATGACGTTCTCAATCTGGTGGCTGTTGTGGTTGTTGTAGAGGTTGTAGGGCTGCCTGGAGTCACATTTGAAACACTTCTGCTCATCCTGAGAGAGACAAAAAGGGACATTTTCCATTTTGTTACTCAAAATAAAAGAGTGGTTTTACACATCTAATTGGTTTGTCATGGCAACAACTCCAATAACTGAGTGAGCGATTAAGTTGCAGTTTTTGTTCGAAAATTAGTTCTTAACTGCCCCACCCCCCTCCCAAAAAAAAGGAGGCAGTATTTTACGAACAAACGTAACTTATAAAGCCATAAGACCACAAATCATACAAAAGTGTATGGAACTTCCTTGCGATGGTAGGCGTGTGAGGACAAGGATTCACAAACACTGGAATAATCGCATTAAATCAACTCAGTCAGACAAGGTATGAACCAGAGGGCATCTTAAGACTACTGTTGTTCACAACTGTCAATCGGTAGTTAGAGAACAACATTTGTCATGCATCTGTTCTGACTAACTAATAAGAAAATGAATCAAATAAAATAACCAAAATGAACTAGAAAATGACATGCAAAAGAGGAACACACCCCACATACCTATCACCCTGTCAAGGGAGAACAGGGGGGAGAGCTGAGAGAGAAAAGGATAAGTAGAAGGAGAGACAGAAAGTGAGGGAGAAAGGCAGAGTGAAAAAGACAGAAAATTGAAGGGAAAATTGAAGCAAGAGGACTATACACGCAATCATCATAGCGAGAGCAGAAAAATTAGTCCCAGAGCATGTTCAGGGAAAAGACAGGTAATGACCTATAAATGTAGCAGATCAAGACACGTCTGCAGTATGAGGCATTTTAAGGGCGAGGCACAGGCCTGTCAATCAAATGAAGAGAGTTGTTTCTAAAACAACACTTTATATACTATTCTAACCTTCAACGTCTGGCCTTAAAGCCTGTTGAAATTCTGTAGATAATACTGACCAGGTTTGGGTATGTTACTTTCTAAATGTAATCAGTTACAGTTACTAGTTACCACGTTTTTTCAAAATCTGACAGTTACTTTTGGATTATTTTTTCCCTTAAGAGGCATTAGAAGACAAAAAAGGATCCATCAAACGTATTTGGTGTGTCATCATAGCGGTCGCTGACTTGTGGTCAGACTCACTCAGGTGAAATAAACTTGCACTTACACTTGCAAACTTTTTCAATGCTGAGCAAAATTTCATAGAGAAAACTAAGGCGTCAATGTATTTATTTTTTCTCGCAAACATCCTTTTTGAATTTATAAAAGTAATCAAATAAGTAATCATCTAGTTTTGTAAAGTATCTGTAATCTGATTACCGTATTTTTTGCTGGTAAATTCACTGATGAACGTTAGTTTTTTTGTAATCAGGTTACATGTAATCAGTTACTCCTCAACCCTGGTACTGGCAAGGCTGATGTCTTTTTGAGTGGGATCACAGCTATAGTACCTGCACGCGTTTGTCAATCTGTCTGTCTGCGTTTGTGGAACATCTCTGTTAGGACATTACTACTGTGTACAGAGAGACAGGTAAAAATATGCAGACAACACTGCCTTCAACACCACGTCTCTAGTTTGTATTTAGGAACGGCGCACCACAGAGCCCCCCTATCAAGGTTTAAGTCCTGACCTCCAGGTATCCGAGGATGCAGTAGTTCTGGGGCCCGTTCCGTCCACAGGTGGAGGAGGCGGAGAGCTGGGCAGCGCGGCCCACCATCAGGTCCCCCAGCTGGGGGTGGCAAGAGTTGACATCACAGTCTTCCTGGAGGAGGGCCCCGGGTACCAGCACTGGAACAGAGAAACTGAACTGTCAGAGGTGTCAAGTAAGTAAACATGTTCTTATCCTTTTCTTTTGCTTTAACCTGTTTCGTGTTTGTTTATAGATTATAGATTAACACTAAATGTAAGACAGGATTTCCGAATGAAAAAGTATGATATCAAGGCTGCACTATAATAGCTAGATTATGGAGTATTGTGCTATTGTGCTATTTGTTTTGGTAGGGTTTAAACCCTATGCTCACAAATGAACAGCAATAGTGAACCAGACAAAAGGATAGACGATTTGACTATAATTACAGTAGGTGTAAGCTGTCATTATGTAAACATTACAGGTCATTATTAAAGACTTGTGTGCTGTTGATTATATCCAGACACTGTAATCACACACAAGCCAGATGTTGTTCTTCTTTTCATTTTCTAAGTAAACATTTTAAGTCAATTACAAATTGTTTTAAAGACATGCAGTCTTTGATGGGGCCTTTACGAAAATAAATATTTTATTCAACAGAAATAAAAACGAATTTAAAAAACTAAAATAATACAACTTCATAAGTCACTTTTTATAACACTTAACATTTCTACTTGACAATAGTAAAGTCATCCATACATGACTGAAATGATATCCACCATTTTGAATATTAGGGAAAATATGCAAATAAAAATGTCTCCCGCTAGAGAAAGCAAGTGCCAGCAAGTGGAAATATTCTCCATCGGTGTGCAGCAAGTGATCACACGCTTGTGGAAAAGAGGACTCATGGACTATAATGGCAAAGAGATTCTTCCTGCCAAAAACAAGACAATTTAATCCCGCCCCTGTTGAAACAAATAGCTCTGAGGATCTGTTTTTTCCCTTTTCTGCTACATGTGATTTGCCTGTCATCAATTCAAATAGTGCCAAAGGAAGGTGCATGCGACTTACACACAAGCAGGAACAGAGAAACCATCCTGCAGGTCGTTGACTGCCAGACCTACTGAGTGGTAGAAAACAACCCAGAGTGTGAAAACACAATATATTTCCTAGATATTACTGCACTGTTGGAGCTAGAAACATAAGCATTTCCAATAAACGTTGATTTGACTTTGAAGACAGAGTCACCATGTTCAGTTCACTTGGACCCAGATTAAGCCTTTTCCCTGACAAAGAAGCAACACTCAATAGAGATGCTCTAATGGAGGTGCTTTTTAGTCCAAGAATGAACAAGGGTCCAGTGAACCAGGCCAAAGTGGTTATCACTGTCAAGGAGAAGGGAGGGAGAGGGTCTGTCAAAATGTAATTAGTCAGATCTTGGTCATAGGTCAGACATTGAACAACACATGAACTGCTGAAATGAGTTTTTTTTTTTTAAACAGAGACTTTCTACCAGTACAAGTAGGTGAGGGTATTCACGTTATCACAGATAAATCAAGGTTTCACCAACATGCTGATAAATAGGTCCAGACATGCTGGGCAGGCCATTATTTTGGCTATCATGGCTATGCCCATATAGGATGACAACGCCCCCATCCACAGGACACGAGTGGTCACTGAATGGTTTGATGAGCACAAACATTATGTAAACCACATGCAATGGCCATTTCTGTCTCCAGATCTCAACTCAATTGAACACCTACAGTATGAGAGACACCAAATGATGGAATTACTCGTGGAAGAATGGTGTCTCAATCCTCCAATAGAGTCCCAGACACTTGTATCTATGCCAAAGTGCATTGAAGCTGTTCTGGCTCGTGGTGGTCCAACGCCCTACTAAGACACTTTATCTTGGTGTTCCCTTTATTTTGGCAGTTACCTGTATATTGTCACAGCAAGATAATTCTGCAGCAACAGGATTTGAACGTTTAGTCCATAAGGTTACTTGATCGGTGGTTAGGCTATTAGCTGGACAAAAGTAGGCTAAATGCAAAGTGCAATGCTGTTTAACACATGAAACTGTGTGTTAGTGTTGGTTTTCAGTGAATTTATGTAAATCATCTGCATTTGCTGCAGCGCAGGAAAATTCTCAACACCAGAAGAGTGATCAAATTAATAATCCTAAACCACCACATGTTAAGGCAATTTATTGTAAACACAACGTGGCTGCAACAGTCAAGTTTACACATACCACAGAAGGCATTTGCTTCATCAGTAAATATTCCGATCTTTCTGGTGATGTGATATTAGCTGGGCTGCAAATGCCGTTGGTGGTGTGACTGATATGACCGTCTCCCTAATTGTATGGGCTACTTTTCTCACATCGTGGGTCGTATAGCCAATTCACAATGGGAGACTTTCAATGCATGGCAGCAAAATAATACGCCCAAGGGACTACATTGGAATGTACAATGCCGTATATCACTGTTCCCTGCAAAAGTGAACCCTCAAGGGAGGAATGAACCTCAATGGGAATGTATGGGCCTCAAGAGAAAGTATGCGGATTTACTCTTAGGCTATGCTTCGACTTGCATCATGGAACCAATCCATACAGTAACTCCAATCTCAGGTGGAAAACAGTCGCTAACATTTAACGTAAAGCCACCTAACCAACATAATGTAGCTGACATTGCCTGAATGCACATCAAACAGTCATTTAACATCACATATAAAAGATTGTTGGCAATAATGTAGGTTTTAATGGACAGTATACTGTAGAACAAAGTATGTACATATTTCCTCGGCATTATGTGATCGCTAATTGCATGAAAACAGAAGATGGTTTTCCATATGATCTTCTCCAACAGCGTGAATCGAATGAATGTCCCACAAAAGCCCTCAACGAGGCAGTGGAACAAGACGTCTTATCTCAAATACATCACACCAAAAGACTGCCAACAATTCGGGGGAAAATAGTATGAAACCTATATCTGAGATCTATGGGATACCTATATTTGATAAGTGATCTACTGCACCACATTTGCCTCAAGCCAATTTCCCAATAGAGTATCTGATAAAAAGAGGTATGATTCAAGAACAAAACGCATGTCCCATTCACAGCTTATTACAGATCAGTATCATAAGATCGGTGCAACGTTACAGTAGCTTTCTCATATCATAACTCAGACAGTAGTAGTACTTACAGTATGAGCAGTCTTCCCTGTACGCTTCCAGAATCAGCGCTTACCTGCTCCAGACCCTGACTGTGACTAGAGCGGTAATGACATGGAGTCTCAGCATGTAAGAGCACACCTGAGCACCATACAGAGAGAAAGAGAGAGAGAGAGGGGGAGAGAGAGAGAGCAGGCCAAACGAAGCCCCCAGGGGTGCAAGTGAAGGAGAAGAAGGATTAGGTTTCATTCAAAGCTGACACATCCCTCTCTGAGTTATAGCTGAGGTACAGTACAGCAAGGGGGAGGGATTTACCTGGACAAAGACATGGAACACAGAGTGCACACAGAGTTACTGAGGTATGCTCACCTTCCCTGGATGTAGTACAGCATGAGTACTGAGGTATGCTCACCTTCCCTGGATGTAGTACAGCATGAGTTACTGAGGTATGCTCACCTTCCCTGGATGTAGTACAGTATGAGTTACTGAGGTATGCTCACCTTCCCTGGATGTAGTACAGTATGAGTTACTGAGGTATGCTCACCTTCCCTGGATGTAGTACAGTATGAGTTACTGAGGTATGCTCACCTTCCCTGGATGTAGTACAGTATGAGTTACTGAGGTATGCTCACCTTCCCTGGCTGTAGTACTAGTACATTCTAGTTTCTTTACTTTTATGTTGGTGTGGTTCCCAATCAGAGGCAGCTGTCTATCGTTGTCTCTGATTGGGGATCATATATAAGTTGTCCTTTTTCGTTTGGGTTTTGTGGGTAGTTATTTTCTGTTTAGTGTCTATACTTGACAGGACTGTTTCGGTTTTCACTCTTTGTTATTTTATTTGAGTGTTTTGAGTAATACATTTATCATGAACACTTACCACGCTGCGCTTCGGTCCATGCCTTCTGACGAGAGACGTGACAGACCTACCCACCACAAAAAGACCAAGCAGCGTGGTCAGGAGGAATGGACGTGGGAGGACATTTTGAATGGGAAAGGATCCTGGACGTGGGAGGAGATCCTGGCTGGGAGGGATCGTCTCCCATGGGAGCAGACGGAGGCAGCAATTTTACAAGGGGTCACGGCTAGCACGGAAGCCCGAGAGGCAGCTCCCCCCATTTTTTGGGGGGGCAGCACACGGGGAGATTGGCGGAGACAGGGTTTAGACGTGAGCCAACTCCCCGTGCTTACCGTGGGGAGCGTGTGACTAGTCAGGCACCGTGTTATGCGGTGATGCGCACCATGTCTCCACCAGGCTTCCAGTACGTCTCCTCAGTCCGGTGAGACCTGTCCCGGCTCCACGTAAGAAGCCTTAGTGATGATCCATGGTCCGAAGCCTCCAGTGATGATCCATGGCCCGGAGCCTCCAGTGATAATCCATTGTCTGAAGCCTCCAGTGATGATCCATGGCACGAAGCCTGTAGTGATGATCCATGGCACGAAGCCTCCAGTGAAAATCCATGGCACGAAGCCTCCAATGATAATCCATGGCACGAAGCCTCCAAAAATCATATTTGGAAGCTTTTGATAAAACATGCCTGGTACAAAACTCAAATCATAAAAGGAAAAAGGAATACTGTCACCTGCTGGACAACGTCAAAATGTTTTTTTCTTGTTTTTGTCTTGATCCATGGCCCGAAGCTTCCAGTGATGATCCATGGCCCGGAAACTCCAGTGATGATCCATGGCACTAAGCCTCCAGTGATGATCCATGTCAAGAAGCCTCTAGTGATGATCCATGGCCCGGAGCCTTTAAGGATGATCCATGGCACGAATCCTCCAGTGATAATCCATGGCCGGGAGCCTCCAGTGACAATCCATGGCACGAAGCCTCCAGTGATGATCCATGGCCCGGAGCCTGTAGTGGCGATCCATGGCAAGGACGCTACGGTGCAGGCCTCCGGAGCCTGCAGCGACGGTCCCCAGTCCGGAGCCTCCAGCGACGGTCCCCAGTCCGGAGCCTGCAGCGACGGTCCCCAGTCCGGAGACTGCAGCGACGGTCCCCAGTCCGGAGCCTGCAGCGACGGTCCCCAGTCCGGAGACTGCAGCGACGGTCCCCAGTCCGGAGCCTCCAGCGACGGTCCCCAGTCCGGAGCCTGCAGCGACGGTCCCCAGTCCGGAGACTGCAGCGATGGTCCCCAGTCCGGAGACTGCAGCGACGGTCCCCAGTCCGGAGACTGCAGCGACGGTCCCCAGTCCTGAGACTACAGCGACGGTCCCCAGTCCGGAGACTGCAGCGACGGTCCCCAGTCCGGAGCCTGCAGCGACGGTCCCCAGTCGGGAGCCTCCAGCGACGGTCCCCAGTTCGGAGCCTCCAGCGACGATTCCCAGTCCGGAGCCTCCAGCGCCGGTCCCCAGTCCGGAGACTACAGCGATGGTCCCCAGTCCGGAGACTGCAGCGACGGTCCCTAGTCCAGAGCCTCCAGCTACGGTTCCCAGTCCGGAGCCTCCGGCGATGATCGGTGGTCTGGTTTCTCCGGCGATGATCTGCGGCCCGGTTCCTCCAGTGAAGGTCCAAGGACCTAGTTTCTTTATTTCTATGTTGGTGTGGTTCCCAATCAGAGGCAGTCTATTGTCGTCCTTTTTCATTTGGGTTTTGTGGGTAGTTATTTTCTGTTTAGTGTCTGCACCTGACAGGACTGTTTTGGTTTTCACTCTTTGTTATTTTGTTCGAGTGTTTTGAGTAATACATTTTTAATGAACACTTACCACGCTGCGCTTTGGTCCATGCCTCCTGACTAGAGACGTGACAATACCATTTTTTTCACGGATCAACTGCAGTACCGCAGACCACAGGTTGGAAATAATTGCAGTAAAGCATATATTTTAATTGTAAAAATGTGCCTGTATAGTTTTCAAAAAAGTTTGCTTGAATGTACGTATCAAGTTATTGAATAAAGGTGGTTAATTTTGAGCACATCGCTTTACATTTCAAATCACTCATTCTTCACTGAAAGTTTGACCTACAGTACAGGACACAATACAGTACACAGTACAGTACTACAGGTATCCCAATTAACAAGTTTCAAACGGACAAAAACTGTAATGCCGTATTGTAATTGTAATGCAAGTTCATTGACAAATATGTCACCATTACACCATGTCTTTTTTCCCTACTTTAAAGCGCTTTCAGATTCTTTATGCAATGAAAAGCGCTATAAAAGCTTCATAAAGGAAATTACCACTTTTATCTTATGTATCATTAGACTAGTTTGGCACAGAGCACAATGTATAACATTATATTACAAAAAAAGGCGACCTACAATAACATTCTGTGGAAAGTTCAGTTTGTGGTGAAATACAGTATATCACTGAGAGGTAAGGTTTCTCTGCGGTGTGCAGTCAGATGTGTGTTCTTAAATGTTCCGGCTGAAAGAAACTCGTCACAGTAAGTGCATGTGTGCCGTCTCTCCCCCTTGTGAAATAGCAGGGGCATTCCGAGACCCTGAGGGTGACGGTATCCCTTCCTCACATTCAGGGTTTTTACGTGGTTTCTCTGCTGTGTGAATGAGCATGTGAATCCGAGAAGTCTTTGCGATGTTGAACGCTTCACCGCACTCTTTACAAGAGAATGACCTCGCTCCTGTGCCTTTTCACATATTAACCTTCAAGGAGCCACTGTGTCAACCGCACTCTTTGCAAGAAAAGGATGTCTCCCCTGTGTGAGTGTGGCGGTGTACAGTCAAATCTCCGACCTGTTTGATTTTTTTTTACCACACTCCGCAGAAGTGTTCCACTTAACATGAACTTGTTTGTGACTGGCCAGCTAAGTGAGGTTAAGAATTTTTTTCCCACCCTCCTCACAGAGGCGGGACTTTTCTGGTTTGGGCTTGTGTGTGTGTGTGTGTGTGTGTACCGGTGCCTCTGAAGACCCTGCAGAAAAAGTTATTCCCACACTCTTCACAAGAATGGGGTTTGATACCAGCACGGTTTGACTGACGCTCTTGCAATATGGACAGTCATGTGCCTTTTTAAGAAACAGGTCTACACAACGCATCACCGGGGGGAAACTACCTGCCCTCCAGGACAACAACACCACCCGATGTCACAGGAAGGCCAAAAAGATAATCAAAGGACAATAACCACCTGAGCCACTGCCTGTTCACACCGCTGTCATCCAGAAGGCGAGGACAGTACAGGTGCATCAAAGCTGGGACCGAGAGATTGAGAAACAGCTTCTATCTGAAGGCCATCAGACTGTTAAACAGCCATCACTAATTCAGAGGCTGCTGCGTACATTAAAACCCAATCAGTGGACACTTTAATAAATTGATCACTCGTCACTTTAAACAATGCCATTTTAAATAATGACACTTTAATATTGTTTACATATCTTACATTACTCATATCACATGTATATACTGTATTTTATACCATCTACTGCACATTGCGGCTGTGGTGTTCTTTCATCAAGTTCTCTTGATAGATGGAGGGAGGTGCAGTCTAATTTTCTGTCTGGTGAAAAAAGACAAAACTATTTGTGAATAGAAGAAAATAGAATAGAATAATGATAGGCTAATAGGCTAATGCAAACAAGCCACCCACTGGGCACACCACGTCATTTCAATGTGGATCATTTGGTCATATTTGGTTGAGACGTTGATCATTGAGATTACAACCTATATTCACCCACTCAAAAAGACAGCCGAAGGATGGTTGAATTTCCTGTGTGTTATCACTATGCTTTCAACCATCTAAAAGCACAACCAAATTCCAATGGAAAAACAGTTTCTGTTTTTTGGTTCAGTTGTCACCCAAATGTCTATCACTGTGCTTTCAACCATTTAAAAACACAGCACAGTTCAAATGGGAATGCAATGTCAGGTATTTATATATATTTTTTAATTTAATATTTTTTTTTTTTACAGTATATCACAAAAGTGAGTACACCCCTCACATTTTTGTAGATATTTGAGTATATCTTTTCACATGACAACACTGAAGAAATTACACTTTGCCACAATGTAAAGTAGTTGTCAGGACCCGGTTACGAACCTGGGTCTCCAGAGTAAGAAACAGTCACTTAACCAACTGATCCACGAATAGTCAGCAGAACCCAGAAGATGAGGCAGACACAGCAGTACTTAAGACGGTGTATTTAATAAAGTAAAAAGGAGAGGTCCTTAAATACAAAAATGGCAAATCCAAAAGGTGGTAGGAATAGCACAAAAAAAGCCTCAAGAGACACTCAAAAACAAAAACAGAATTCCACAAGAGCATCCACCGGAATCGACAGGAAAACACAGAACACTAGGGCTGGGTGCTAACATACAAACACAGAGCACAGAACTGAGGGAAACTAAGGGTTTAAATACAATCAGGGAAACGAGGTACAGGTGCAAATAATAATGGGGAACAAGGGAAAAAACATAAGGTCAAAAAGCACAATGGGGGCATCTAGTGACCAAAACCCGGAACAACCCTGGCCAAATCCTGACAGTTGTGAGTGTACAGCTTGTATAACAGTGTAAATTTGCTGTCCCCTCAAAATAACTCAACACACAGCCATTAATGTCTAAACCGCTGGCAACAAAAGTGAGTACACCCCTAAGTGAACATCTACCAAAATTAAACCAGGAATTAAATTCCACTTATTTAAGTTTATCTAAGACTTAAGGAACTATATTGAGCCATTACATCACTTCCTGTTTCACTAGGGTATAAAAAAATGAGGTAACACACATGCAATATCCCTCTGTCATCCAACACCATGAAGAAAAGAAAAGAACTGACAAGGTTAAGGAACACAGTTCAAAAGAGGAACAGTTCAAAAGAGACAGATGGTCACAGACCTTCATAAATCTGGAAATGGCTACAAGATCCACAAACAATTGAATATACCACTGAGCACTGTCAGGGCAATTATTAAAAAATTCTAAAGATATGGAACAGTTGAAAACCTCACGGGTAGAGGATGCAAATGCATTTTGTCCCCCAGGATAGGGAGGAGGATGGTGAGAGAAGTAACAAAATCCACAAGAATCACTGTAAAGAATTGCAGGCCTTGGTGGCGTCTTGAGGTCACCAGGTTTCAAAAAGCACCATCAGACGCCACCTCCACAGGCTCTTTGGAAGGGTTGCCAGACTAAAGCCCTGAATGACCCCAAGACACAGATGCAACCTCTTGGAGTTTGCCAAACATCATTTAAATTATGATTGGAAGAAGGTGCTCTGGTCAGATGAGACCAAAATTGAACATTTTGGGTCACATACAGCATCGGCATGTTTGGCGTCGAAACAGAGATGCATATAAGGAGAGGCACCTCATACTCACGGTGAAATATGGAGGGGGGGTCAGGGATGTTTTGGGGCTGTTTTAATTCCAGAGGTCCAGGGGCACTGGTTAAGATTGATGGCATAATGAATTCTACCAAGTACCAAGCAATTTTGTCTGACAATCTGGTTGCCTCTGGTAGAAGGCTGGAACTTGGCCGTAGGTGGACTTTCCAACAAGACAATGACCCGAAACATACCTCAAGATCCACACAGAAATGGTTCTGTGACAACAACATCAATGTTCTGCCATGGCCATCTCAGTCGCCGGACCTCAATCCTATCGAGTTGAAGAGGGCAGTTGATAAGCGCAAACCCATGAATGTGAAGGCTCTTGAAAGGATCTGCATAGAGGAATGGTCCAAAATCCCTCCAAATGTGTTCCTTAACCTTGTCAAACATTACAGGAAAAGACCATGCTGTTATCCTTGCCAGAGGTGGTTGTAATAAGTACTAAATGAGGAGTGCCGATAATTAAGAAACCTTGATTTTGGTTAAATTGATTTTGTATGAAATAATTGTATGATTTTGGTGGGTTCCATTGAAACATGAATAAAGTACAGTATTTCTCACATGTTGGCATTTTGAGTTTATCTCTATAATTATTTTGTTTATATTTTTTTAAGTATTGTTTGTGCTTTGCCAGTCAGGGATGCCAGTAATTTTGGAGCCCACTGTATATGTGTGTGTGAGTTATTTAGTGTGAAAAGTACTTAAGTAGATTAAAAACATGAGCAGGCGCACACAGAAAAATTGTTTGTGTGGAGGTGCTGACGAACGGGAAATAAACGATAAACTATCAAAATAAAGAAAGTCGCTCACTCCGGATATAAACTCCCAGTAATTTATTGGGTATTTGCCAACGTTTCGGCATCACTGTGCCTTCTTCAGGGTAAGTTTCTAAAATCATCCTATGGAAGAGATACATAGATGATGTCTTTGTGCTCTGGGAAGGAGGTCAGCAGGAACTAATTGAATTCTAAACTCTACTAAACGAGAGCTCTGAATACCACAAATTCACCATGCAGACTGATGAGAGAAAAATAAACTACCTGGACTTGTGGATCATCAAAGAGAATGATGCAGTACACACAGACTTATATACAAAGCCCACAGACTGCAATACCTTGCTATGTGTGAATAGTATGCATCCCCTCCCCTCAAGAATGGTCAACCATACAGTCAGTTATGCAGGATCAAACAAATCTGTGGCCACCAGACAGATTTTGACAGCAATGCTAAAATAAAATGACAGATAAATTCAAAATGAGAGGCTACAAGGAAAAAACACTTGATGCTGCAATGATGAAAATATCTCCAAACTGAATATTGACTTGATCTCAGACCCTTCTTATGATCAATTCTTTCTTTTATGAATAAGTCTTATAAATTGATATATTCTTTCTACAGCTTACTAGTGCACACCTAATATGTTCCCCCTGTTGATGATGCTCATTATAGATTAAGGTTGAACCAAAATATTACATGTAACAAATATGAAATGAAATACGAAACAATTAAATATGTGAAATTGAGTTCAACAATAATGTATGTGGATGCTAATATGATGTACAATATTCAATTATGTTTCTATATGATAACAATAGCCTAATATATTTAATATGCAGACTGTATTTTTAACAGTTTCACTAATTCCTAGTAAGAATACTTTAAAGTACAGTATCTGTACTTTACTATTTATGTTTTTGACATATTTAACTTTTACTTAACAACAATTCTAAAGAATATAATGTACTTTTTACTCCATACATTTTCCCTGACACCCAAAAGTACTCAATACATTTTGAATGATTAGCAGGACAGAAAATGGTCCAATTCCCACACTTATCAAGAGAACATCCCTGGTCATCCCTACTGCCTCTGATCTGGTGGATACTTAAGTATATTTAAAACCAAATACTTTTAGACTTTTACGCAAGTATTTTATTGGCTGACTTTCACTTTTACTTAAGTCAATTTCTACTAGGGTAACTTTACTTTTACTCAAGTATGACAACTGAGTACTTTTCCACCACTGGTAATTTACATTTTAGTCAACTCTGGCGACAAAACCACACTGTGCTTCATCAAATAGCAGAAACAAATGACCTGGTTTGAAGTTGAGATGACATGGTGCAAGTGATCAGTGCCGTTCGAGATTCTACATTGACTACAGCAATTGTGAATTTCTCCACAGATCTCCACAACCTACAGTATAGTATGAATGCTATCTTGAACATGCACATTTTATATGATTAACTTTACATACAAATAAATATATAGTTACAGTAGCCTCAAAATGTGGCCATGGATCTGTTACTTATTTTAAGGTTGAATAAATACTGTTACATTAGTTTGTAAGATGGCTATTTACTGTATTACAAAAGTAATATTGAAATGTGTTTAGTTGACAATGCAACCAAATATCAACATTTAAAGGATATATTTACTGCTTGGATAGTTCAATCTAAGACACTGGCTTAATTCCATTCTTTAACTTTTATTTTTGGTTGAACTGGAGACATGAAGCCCAAAAAATGTATGAATTTGTTTTGTCGACAAATTAACAGGCTATTTATTGTATTTCAAAAGTGATATTGAAATGTGTTTGGTCGACAACATCAATAAAGGGATCAGGCATTTCACTTCCCCCATTGGCTGACAGTGCTAAAACCGAATGGGACCAAAATATTGTGGGTTTGGCGTTGACTCAAAACGAATGCACAAGAAAACACACACAACTACTACAATTATCCTCTTACACTTATGGTGGCGCTATTTCATTTTTGGAAGAAAAACGTTCCCGTTTTAAACAAGATATTTTGTCACAAAAAGATGCTCGACTATGCATATAATTGCTACTGTTCAAAGAAAACACTCTGACGTGTCCAGAAATACAAATATCTTCTCTGTGCGTGCCCTTTAACGTGAGCTTCAGGCAAAACCAAGATGACTTGGCATCCAGGAAATGACAAGGATTTTGAGGCTCTGTCTTTCATGATCTCCTTATATGGCTGTGAACGCAAGAGGAATGAGTCTGCCCTTTCTGTCGTTTCCCCAAGGTGTCTGCAGCATTGTGACGTATTTGTAGGCAGATCGTTGGAAGATTGACCATAAGAGACCACATTTACCACGTGTCCGCCCGGTGTCCTGCGCCAAATTGGTGCGCAAAAGTCACCTGCCAGTATTTTTCCATGGGGCACAGAGAGAGAAGCAAGCTTCCATGAACTGCATGTCAATGAAGAGATATGTGAAAAAACACCTTGAGGATTGATTCCAAACAACGTTTGCCATGTTTCGGTCGATATTATGTAGTTAATCCGGAAAAAGTTTCACGTTGTAGGTGACTGCATTTTCGGTTCGTTTCGGTAGCCAGGCGCAATGTAGAAAACGGAACGATTTCTCCTACACACAGACGCTTTCAGGAAACACTGCGCATTTGGTATGTGGCTGGGAGTCTCCTCATTGAAAACATCAGAAGCTCTTCAAAGGTAAATGATTTTATTTATTTGGTTATCTGGCTTTTGTGAAAATGTTGCGTGCTACATGCTACACAAAATGCTATGCTAGCTTTGCATACTCTTACACAAATTAGTCCATTTCTATGGTTCAAAAGCATATTTTGAAAATCTGAGATGACAGTGTTGTTAAGAAAAGGCTAAGCTTGAGAGCAAACGCATTATTTTAATTTTATTTGCGATTTTCAGAAATCGTTAACGTTGCGTTATGCTAATGAGCCTGAGGCTTAGTCACAATCCCGGATCCGGGATGGGGAGTTTCAAGAGGATATAGTATAGAAGTCAAAATACCTGTAGCTATGTTCCTACTTGGACATAATCAAAAACATTGACACCACAGTGATTCTCGTTCGAAGAGGATGATATAATAAATAGATAATTGCGATTTTCAAATTTATTTCAGTACTGGGAATTTATTTGTCGTGCATATATGCTGATAAATTGAATATGAAACTAAAATCGTGATTTTTTATCAAAGGCGTCTGTGTGGCGTCAGCTGCGAACGTTCCACACAGATGTTCAATGAGCGATCGAGTTCTACTAAACTCACTAGGTCTACTCTCATTTTAATAAATTCAAAACCACGACTGTAATGAAAATAAAAGCCAATAAACTGAATAATTACTGTCAAACGATTTCTATTTCTATTCAATTGTTGAATTGGGCGTATTATATTTAATTTTACATTTCATTCCTATTCAAGTGGTTTTGACAAAATGTTATGATGTGGACGGCTGCTATGTCATAATGTACATGATGTCATAATGAAGCATTCTTTTGTTAAATGAAAACATTCCATAGACAGGTCATAGACGCTCGTCCTGAACTAAGGTAGGACTGATAATTTTATGAAATAATCTCAAATACATTACCTTTATCTTATGAGAACTTTATTTGATCAATAACTGTCAGAAAAACTGTTTTGTGATTGGTGACCAAAAAAATTATTATTATTTTTTTTAAACAAGGTCTTGTGTTTCTGTTTTCAAGAATATATTGGTTTAAACTGTATAGTCAAATCCTACGTGTGCAAATTTTCTGGAAGTCCAAATTGAAGGTAGGCCTTAGTCTGAGAATCTTCCAATTTTATGAATTCATGAATTCTATTGTAATATATGTAATTTATTCTATATTATTTTTCTCAAACGTGCTTTTTGTTGATGTTTGCTCCTCCACTGTGACTCTCACAGCAATGAAAGGCAGAGGGAAGTCCAGCTCTCTGTTGGCTAGTACACAAGAGACCAGTCAGAACAGTTCTGAGAACAGCCTGACAGACATCCTTAGTGTCCGGTGTGCCAGTGATATTGTCCTACAGCCAATGCCACCAGGGAGAAAGAATAGCCGATCCCAATTCCACAACATGGATGTGACTAAAGAGGGGGCGGACATGGGAAGGCTTCCAAAGGCCACTCCACCCATCAGCCTCCCAATGCTCACTGTGACCTCTCTCAATGCCCAAAGGATCAAAAACACCCTCAAGGTGCCTCGAATGCCTCGTCTGCAGCTGGAGTGACAGATGGGTAGCAAGCGTCTGGATCCGGTCAAAACCAAAACCGGAGGGAGCACATTTACCTCCAGCCCCAAGCAGGAGCCAGAGGTTAAATCCAGCAGACCACAGACACCAGGAAGCATCCCTAGGAGGCCCAATGTATGCTCCACTGCAGCCAAGGCAGTAGCTCCTTTATCTGGGACTACATGCAGCCAGTCTGAGGTCAGGATCCAGGCCAATCCTCTCCAGAGGTCTAACATCCAGGACCAAAGACCCCGCTCTCCTCCTGCTCAGGCCAGACGGTCTCTGTCCGACGGGAGCCTCTTGCAACCGCCATGTTCTCCTGTGGATGTCCTCCAGCCGGAGGTCCAGGCCAGCAGAAGCCTGGCTCGACCCAAGACCGCAATAGCTAGGATAACAAGACATACTGATGGCAGCACTCTGAAGTTCCCTAACCAGACCTTAGAGCTTATAAACTCCATGGGTAGGAGGGAGAGCACCAATTCATTCCCTGTGCTGCCAACCATTGCAGTGTCAGCCTCACCTGCCCAGATAGCCATACCATTGCCTAACCCAATGGTCAGCCATGTGCCTGACCTTCTGGTGCCTACTCCATCTGCTTCTCCGGTTTCTTCCAGCCAAGTGCCTGCCCCAACTGCGTCCCCAGTGCCAGCCCGGCCTGCCAACTCCAGATCACGGCGTGTGTCGAAGAGGATCCAGCTCTTACAGATCCGGTCTGCTATGCTGGACCAGCAGCTACCAGAACAACTGGGTGACAAACAAATCATATTACCCTCTGAGCCCCTGTCCTTCAGTTCAGCACTGAGAGGATGTTCCTCTGTGGTCCACCTTTAGTCTGTGGAGATGATGGCTGTCACCCCCTGACCAGACCTACGCCCAGCCACACAGGTAGCACCGACCATTCCGCTTTAATTACCAGTAGGAGAGCCATGCAAGCGGGCGAGAAGTTCCCCTCTGGAATCCTCTTGACCCCCTTGGTCCCACTGGCAGAACAGCCTCCTATCAAGCGGGGGCACATGCCCGCCTCCCGTGCCAAGGCCGAACGGGAATGGGAGAATAGCCAACAAGGGCGCAGGAAGAGAGTGAAGCCCATTCACTGGGACGTTAACTTTAAGTCTGGGCCTTTCTTCCCAGTGTGTGTCTCTCCATCACTGCCCTCGATCTTGGAGGTGGATGAAGAGTCTCTTTCTGAAGAGATGGAGCAATGCCAGTTGTAGGGGGTCACACACACACACCTATATCTTCATTTTTTATTAACTTTATTGAAATAGGCAAGTTAGTTAAGAACAATTATTATTTACAATGATGGCCTACCCCGAACAAACCCTAACCCGGACGACACTGGCCCTTAGTCCGCTGTGCCAATCGGGAGCCCTATTGAGACCTCATGGCCTCCCATGGACCAGAAAGGATCAGCCAGCATCTTCCCAGCGTCTGCCCTGCCTGCCATCCTAGTACCTCCACTGCCCTTTCAACCCTAAACCACTAATGGCAGGTGACAGAAATGATCCAGTGCCCACCGATCCAGGCTGTTGTGCATGAGCATCAGCAGCTACTGTCAGAAGTACTGTTGGAACAGACTTTTCCTATGAGATTCAACAGGAGCCACAAGCTGTCAAAGTACTTTAATTCCTGGGGTGTGCAGCTTCTCAGTGTTCTCTTCCTGAAGATGGACTGCTTCAACCCCTTAGGAGTATCCAGAGTATCTAGTACGCTGGTGTGATGATAGAATATGTCCCTCAGTATCAACTAGAGATTAATATTAATCCACTTGTTGTTCTAGTTGGGCAAATGTTAATTTATCATCACCATGTTCCAAAGAATTCTGTTTCTATAAAGTTTTATTGCAGTTGAAAATGATCTGTGGTGTGTTGTTGGTTTCTTGTGAGCTATGAAGTATACCCTTTTAGTAGAATGTTTATTTCTTCATTGGATTTGTTGACCAAATAGTAGAGGTTAGTGCTGACCGGACTAATATAAGTGAAGGTCCGATTCAAATTTGTATTAATCAGAAGGAGGCACATTTGACTCACAACTTAGTGTCATAATTCTTCACGTTTTCAATGTATAGCAACACTGACAAATTCTAAGGTGGAACTATTTGTACTACAGCACTGGAAACAAGGATCTATCCAAACACAGTGTTTATGAAATAAGAGAATGCTGAACAACATTTTCTGACCAATAGGCTTGTTTGTCGTAATATTTGGCCAAAGGTTTCTTCGCTTGAGTCAAGAGGCCCTGTCTCAACTTGCACATGTAAGGGAAGCAGACAGCTGCAGATTTAATATAACTGCTGGGTTACACGGTAACCAGGTCTCACTTGCCAAAATAACCCACTTTTGCAAGAAAGACCTGGATAGTGCCACATAACACAACACTTATATAATTCTTCATTTTATACAAATAAAAATTACCCCTTTATCTGGAATAGATGTAGTTTTGCCTTACGTTTGTGAAATGTGAAGGACATTTGCTTAGCCTTCAAACTGTGCTTCGTTTAAAATACTGTTGGTTGGACTGCGAGGCAGTGATTGTATCGTTTTTCTTTTGATCTGAAGCCTGACACTGTACGACACGTCGTGTCTCATCCTCCGTCATTTGAATAAAGCTTCCTCAGCATGATTTTATTCTAACATTACCCATGTTGTTTTTGTAACCCTCACAAATGTTGATCCCCGTGTAATGACACGTGGTATTCCACAGGGGGGGCACTAAAGGTCTGTAACGAAAGGAGGTTGAACACTTTGGACCTTGAACACCATCTGAACTTACACACAGCCTCAACTATTTGCTCTCACACAGTACATGAATAGATGATGATCCCTTGGGTTTTTCACAGTCCATCATAATAAATACTTTTTGACAACTTATCTACTGTTGTCTAAGGTTCATTCCGAAACGCATTCTCTCCACCAAAGCCCAAAGCTTCCTAGCATTATAAAGATATCACTCAAGTTTAAGAGGTGTTACCACATTTTTGTATAGATTTATATGGGGGCCAGTGCAACGACTCACATTACACTGTAAGATCAGTCATGCATCGTACCCAGTTTCTCTCTAGAAACATGCATGAGAAAGCTATGACTAAGCAGAGAAGTATGTCTGTATCAATTGTTCTAGAACTGGTTCAAGAAAGAAGAGCGAGAGATAGAGAGCAAAGCATAGAAGGATGTTGGGTTACATATGAACACTTTCCATCATACTCTCAGGAAGGTTAGGTTAGTTAGGCTACAGCTGATTGTGCGTCGCCATAACTGAATCATGGCCTTCTTTCTTTTACGGTTTCACGTCATGGTGCAAGTATTTGCATAACTGGGAAACATTTGCATACATTTCAATTTCTCTGGCCGGCAGTGAAGGGGTTAATCAGCTGTGTGCTCTCAGTATATGGCTCACTAGCAGAATCTGTCTGCCACAGCTGCTGTGCTTAGGCTAATCTTCTATCACAGAGAGGACTGACAACCAGAGGTGTTTCCAGAGGCCAACAACACAGAGCAGGTTAGAGAAGCTTCAAACCTAACCACGCACGCACACACACACACACACATACTGTACATACATTTAGACCCCATCATAGCACTGAGACGGCACTTGTGAAGGTGGTAAATGACATTTTAATGGCATCAGACCGAGGCTTTGCATCTGTCCTCGTGCTCCAAGACCTTAGTTCTGCTTTTGATACCATTGATCACCACATTCTTTTGGAGAGATTGGAAACCCAAATTGGTCTACACTGACAAGTTCTGGACTGGTTTAGATCTTATCTGTCGGAAAGATATCAGTTTGTCTCTGTGAATGGTTTGTCCTCAGACAATTCAACTGTAAATTTCGGTGTTCCTCAAGGTTGCGTTTTTGGACCACTATTGTTTTCACTATATATTTTACCTCTTGGGGATGTCATTCGAAAACATAATGTTAACTTTCACTGCTATGCGGATGACACACAGCTGTACATTTCAAAGAAACATGGTGAAGCCCCAAAATTGCCCTCACTGGAAGCATGTGTTTCAGACATAAGGAAGTGGATGCCTGCAAACGTTCTACTTTTAAACTCGGACAAAACAGAGATGCTTGTTCTAGGTCCCAAGAAACAAAGAGACATTCTGTTGAATCTGACAATTATTCTTAATGGTTGTACAGTCGTCTCAAATAAAACTGTGAAGGACCTTGGCGTTACTCTGGACTCTGATCTCTCTTTTGACTAACATATCAAGACTGTTTCAAGGACAGCTTTTTTCCATCTACGTAACATTGCAAAAATCAGAAACTTTCTGTCCAAAGATTATACAGAAAAATTAATCCATGCTTTTGTTACTTCTAGGTTAGACTACTGCAATGCTCTACTTTCCGGCTACCCGGATAAAACACTAAATAAACTTCAGTTAGCGCTAAATACGGCTGCTAGAATCCTGACCAATCATATTACTCCAGTTCTAGCCTCCCTACACTGGCTTCCTGTCAAGGCAAGGGCTGATATCAAGGTTTTACTGCTAACCTACAAAGCATTACATGGGCTTGCTCCTACCTATCTCTCTGATTTGGTCCTGTCGTACATACCTACACATACGCTATGGTCACAAGACGCAGGCCTCCTAATTGTCCCTAGAATTTCTAAGCAAACAGCTGGAGGCAGGGCTTTCTCCTATCGAGCTCCATTTTTATGGAATGGTCTGCCTACCCATGTGAGAGACGCAAACTCGGTCTCAACCTTTAAGTCTTTACTAAAGACTCGTCTCTTCAGTGGGTCATATGATTGAGTGTAGTCTGGCCCAGGAGTGTGAAGGTGAATGGAAAGACTCTGGAGCAACAAACCGCCCTTGTTGTCTCTGCCTGGCCGGTTCCCCTCTTTCCACTGGGATGCTCTGCCTCTAACCCTATTACAGGGACTGAGTCACTGGCTTACTGGTGCTCTTTCATGCCGTCCCTAGGAGGAGTGCGTCACTTGAGTGGGTTGAGTCACTGATGTGATCTTCCTGTCTGGGTTGGCGTCCCCCCTTGGGTTGTGCCGTGGCGGAGATCTTTTTGGGCTATACTCGGCCTTGTCTCAGGATGGCAAGTTGGTGGTTGAAGATATCCCTCTAGTGGGGCTGTGCTTAGGCAAAGTGGGTGGGGTTTTATCCTTCCTGTTTGGCCCTGTCCGGGGGTATCATCGGATGGGGCCACAGTGTCTCCTGACCCCTCCTGTCTCAGCCTCCAGTATTTATGCTGCAGTAGTTTATGTGTCGGGGGGCTAGGGTCGGTCTGTTATATCTGGAGTACTTCTCCTGTCTTATCCGGTGTCTTGTGTGAATTTAAGTATGCTCTCTCTAATTCTCTCTTTCTTTCTCTATCTTGGAGGACCTGAGCCCTAGGACCATGCCTCATGACTACCTGGCATGATGACTCCTTAATGTCCCCAGTCCACCTGGCCGTGCTGCTGCTCAGGTTTCAACTGTTCTGCCTGTGATTATTATTATTTGACCATGCTGGTCATTTATGCACATTTGAACATCTTGGCCATGTTCTGTTATAATCTCCACCCGGCACAGTCAGAAGAGGACTGGCCACCCCTCATCTTCCTAGGTTTTGGCTTTTCTAGGGAGTCTTTCCAAGCCACCGTGCTTCTACACCTGCATTGTTTGCTGTTTGGGGTTTTAGGCTGGGTTTCTGTACAGAACTTGGAGATATCAGCTGATGTACAAAGGGCTATATAAATAAATTTGACTTGACATATACACACACAAACAAACTGTATGCTAATGAATATTTGGATGCACTTGCAGGCGCATACAGTATGAAAGAAAAACAGCAATGTCTGAATGCCGAGGTGAGAACGCAGCCCGGGGCATTCCATTGTTCTCTACCAGCATTTAAGAGTTAAGTACTGTTCAAGGTATGAGCATGTGCACTGGCATTCAGCAGGGTCAGTGCAATTACAAAAAACACTCATTTACACTGACAGAGTTCATACACTAATTGTGTGCAGAGCTGCAAGCATGTGTCTTATTTCATCTTATTCAATGATATTACTACATGTTAAAGAGCACGATTCTTATTTAATCTTATTCAATGATATTACTACATGTTAAATAGCATGAGTGTGGAGACCAATGCCAGGTTGGATGTGTGAAGAGAAGAAAATAGAATAGAATAAAACATGGCTAATGCAATCAAGCCAATCACTGGGCACACCACGTCATTTCAACGTGGATAATTTGGTAATATTTGGTTGAAATATTGATCAGTGAGATCACAACCTATATTCACCCACTCAAAAAGACAGCTGAAGGATGGTTGAATTTCCAATGCGTTATCACTATGCTTTCAACCATCTAAAAGCAGAACCAAATTCCAATGGAAAAACAATGTCTGGTTTTTGGTTCAGTTGTCACCCAAATGTCTATCACTGTGCTTTCAACCATTTAAAAACACAGCACAGTTCAAATGGGAATTCAATGTCAGGTATTTTTTTATATATATATATTGTGGCGTACAGCAGGTCAGCCACCAGGGGGAGACTCGTCGAGGCCTGGTGACAGACGGAGTATGCGAGGCAATGGCTCTATCTACTGGACGTGCCAGGTCTCGACAGGCTCTCCCCGCCCAGGACTAATTGGGGCTGACTGGGGAGTTTGTGAGTAATCGAGGGCTGATTGCTTACCAGCTGTACAAGTCCCATAAAGCTGCCAGAAGGGCAGCACACAAGGGAGGACTGGGGGAAGTAAGGTGACTTCCGTGTAGTTGGAGACGGTGCCCAAGCTAAGACGAGGGAGTTTGTGTGCAGGACAGGATACAGCAAGACCCGGCGCCCAGAAGACGGTATCCCGGCGAGGCTCTCATGGGGGAGACTTATCCTTTTCTTTTGATACATTTTTTTAATAAACACCCATATCGGATTCCGGAGTCCCGAAGGAAGGCCGTGAAACAGGAAGTGGAGGCTATGCTGAGGATGGGGGTCGTTGAACAGTCCCACAGTGCATGGTGCAGCCCCATCGTGTTGGTGCCCAAACCGGACGGTAGCCTCCGCTTCTGTAACGATTTCCGGGGGGTGAACGAGCTCATCGACCGATTGGGATAGGCCCGGTATATCAGCACCCTTGACCTGACCAAAGAATATTGGCAGGTACCGTTGGCATTCTCCTCCCGGGAGAAGGCGCCGTTGTCGACACCAGACGGGTTGTACCAGTACCGGGTGCTCCCGTTCGGTCTCCACAGATCCCCACCCACCTTCCAGAGGCTGATGAACAAGGTACTTCGACCCCACCAGCAGTACGCAGTGGCCAATTTGGATGACATCATCCTCCACAGCCAAGGTTGGGAAGAGCACTTGACGCGCCTCCAGGCGGTATTGGATGCTCTCAGACAAGCTGGGTTGACCGCAAACCCCAAGAAGTGCAAACTCGGTTTCGAGGAAGTGGAGTACCTGGGGTATTTGATCGCACTGGGGAATGTCAAGCCCCAGGAGAGGAAGGTTCACGCGGTGCCCGTTCAACGCACCAAGGCAGGTCAAGTCCTTCCTGGGACTGGCAGGACACTATAGCCGATTTATCCCCAACTTTGCGGCTATAGCTTCCCCCCTCACCGATCTAACCAGGGGGCCGCCTCCCAAAAACAGTGAAATGGACGAACGACACAGAAGCAGTGTTCAGCTGTCTGAAGGAAGCGCTGTGCTCCCATCCGATTCTCGTAACGCCCGATTTCCAGGTGCCGGTGGTGGTCCAGACGAATGCGTGTGATACGAGACTAGGCACCGTTCTGTCCCAGACACACGATGGGGAGGAGCTCCTAGAAAAGTACTCCATTGTTGAGTGTCTAGCGGTGAAGTGGGCGCTAAACACATTTTATTTATTTTTTTACAGTTTCACTAATTCATTCTAAACAACTTAATCAATATGACACACCTTGATTTCACTAATTGCACTTTGTCTACATAACCTGAAATGTTGGTAAATACCCAATAAATTACTGGGAGTTTATATATGGAGTGTGCAACTTTCTTTATTTTTATATAAAGTATTTAGGTAAAAATACTTTAAAGTACTGTATCTGTTCTTTACTATTTGTTGTTGATGTACTATACTTAACATTCCTAAAGAATATGATGATTTTTACTCCATACATTTTCCCTGACACCCAAAAGTACTCATTACATTTTGAATGCTTTGCGGGACAGAAAATGGTCCAATTCCCACACTTATCAAGAGAACATCCCTGGTAATCCCTACTGCCTCTGATCTGGCGGACTCACTAAACACAAATGCTTTGTTTTTAAATGATGTCTGAGTGTGACCCTGGCAATCTGGTTTGCTTAATTGAAGGAATTTTAAATTCATACTTTTACTTTTGATACGAAAGTATATTTTAGCAACTACATTTACTTTTGATACTTAAGTATATTTAAAACCAAATGTTTTTAGACTTTTACTCAAGTATTTTATTGGCTGACTTTTACTTGAGTCATTTTCTACTAGGGTAACTTTACTTTTACTCAAGTATTGCAATTGAGTACTTTTCCACCACTGGTAATTTACATTTTAGTCAACTCTGACGACTAAACCACACTGTGCTTCATCAAATAGCAGAAACAAATGACCTGGTTTGAAGTTGAGATTACATAAAAGTACATGGTGCAAGTGATCAATGACGTTCGAGATTCTACATAAACTACAGCAATTGTGAATATCTCCACAGATCCGCCACAACCTACAGTATGCATGCTATCTTGAACATGCACGCTTTATATGATTAACGTTACATACGAATAAATGTATAGCTACAGTAACCTCAATGTGGCCATGGATCTGTTACTTATTTTAAGGTTGAATAAATACTGTTACATTAGATTGTAAGAGAGCCTTAACTTTAGGCTATTTACTGTATTACAAAATTAATATTGAATTGTGTTTAGTTGACAACGCAACCAAATATAAACATTTAAATTATATATTTACTGCTCGGATAGTTCAATCTAAGACCCTGGCTTAATTCCATTCTTTAACTTTCATTTTTGGTTGAGTTGGAAACGTGAAGCCAACATATAATTTATGAACTTGTTTTGTCGACAAATTAACAGGCTATTTATTTTGTTTCAAAAGTGAAATTGAAATGTGTTTGGGCAACAACATCAATTTAGGCATCAGTCATGTCACTTCCCCATTGGCTGACGGTACTAATACCGAATGGGACCAAAATATTGTGGGTTTAGCGTTGACTCAAAACGAATGCACAACAAGAAAACACACACAACTACAACAATTATAGTATGTAAGGCAAAATACCTGTATCTGTGTTCTTACTTGGACATAATCAAAAACATTGACACCACGGTGATTCTCGTTGTAAGAGGATGCTAAAATAAATAGATAATTGCGATTTTCAGATTTATTTGAGTACTGGGAATTGATTTGCCGTGCATATATGCTGATGAAGTGAATTTAAACTAAAATCGTGAATGTTTTTCAAAGGCGTCTGTATGGCGTCAGGTGCGAACGTTACACACAGATGTTCAATGAGCGATCGAGTTCTACGAAACTCACTAGGCCTACTCTCATTATAATACATTCAAAACCACGACTGTATTGAAAATTAAAGCAAATAAACTGAATAATTACTGTCAAACTATTATGTCTATTTAGTTGTTGAATTAGCACTATTGTGTTTATTTTTACATTTCATGCCTATTCAAGTGGTTTTGACAAACTTTTATGATGTGGACGGCTACGATGTCATAATGTACATGATGTCATAATGTACATAAGGCAGAGGGAAGTCCAGCTCTCTGTTGGCTAGTACACAAGAGACCAGTCAGAACAGTTCTGAGAACAGCCTGACAGACATCCTCAGTGTCCGGAGTACCAGTGATATTGTCCTACTGCCAATGCAACTAGGGAGAAAGAATAGCCGATCCCACTTCCACAATATGGATGTGACTAAAGAGAGGACTGACATGGGAAGGCTTCCAATGGCCACTCCAACCACCAAGGTCCCAATGCTCACTGTGACCTCTCTCAATGCCCAAAGGAACAAAAACAACCTCAAGGTGCCTCGCACGCCTCGTCTGCAGCTGGAGGGACAGATGGATAGCAAGCGTCTGGGTCCGGTTAAAACCAAAACCGGAGGGAGCACATTTACCTCCAGCCACAAGCAGGAGCCAGAGGTTAAATCCAGCAGACCACAGACACCAGGAAGCATCCCTAGGAGGCCCAATGTATGCTCGACTGCAGCCAAGGCAGTAGCTCCTTTATCTGGGATTCGATGTAGCCAGTCTGAGGTCAGGATCCAGGCCAATCCTCTCCAGAGGTCTAACATCCAGGAACCAAAGGCCCCGCTCTCCTCTTGCTCAGGCCAGACGGTCTCTGTCCGAGGGCAACCTCTTGCAGCCGCCATGTTCTCCTGTGGATGTCCTCCAGCCGGAGGTCCAGGCCAGCAGAAGCCCGGCTCGACCCAAGACCGGGATAGCTAGGATAACAAGACATACTGATGGCAGCACTCTGAGGTTCCTTAACCAGACCTTAGAGCTTATAAACTCCATGGGTAGGAGGGAGAGCAACAATTCTTTCCCTGTGCTGCCAACCATGGCAGTGTCAGCCTCACCTGCCCAGATGGCCATCCCATTGCCTAGCACAATGGTCAGCTATGTACCTGACCTTCTGGTGCCTACTCCATCTGCTTCTCCGGTTCCTTCCAGCCGAGTGCCTGCCCCACCTGCCTCCCCAGTGCCAGCCCGGCCTGCCAACGTCAGATCACGGCGTGTGTCGAAGAGGATCCAGCTCTTACAGATCCAGTCTGCTATGCTGGACCAGCAGCTACAAGAACAAACTGGGTGACAAACAAATCATATTACTCTCTGAGCCCCTGTCCTTCAGTAGCGCTGAGAGGATGTTCCTCTGTGGTCCACCTTTAGTCTGCCACCCAGCTTAGGCGGAGATGATGGCTGTCACCCCCTGCCCAGACCTACGCCCATCCACACAGGTCGCACCGACCACTCCCCTTTATTGACCAGTAGGAGAGCCGTGCAGGTGGGTGAGAAGTGCCCCTTTGAAATCCTCTTGACCCCCTTGGTCCCACTGGCAGAACAGCCTCCTATCAAGCGGTGGCACATGCCAGCTTCCAGTGCCAAGACCGAGCAGGAATGGGAGAATAGCCAACGAGGGCGCAGGAAGAGAGTGAGGCCATTCACTGGGACGTTAACTTTAAGTCTGGGCCTTTCTTCCCAGTGTGTCTCTCCATCACTGCCCTTGATCTTGGACATTTCTGCAGAGATTTATATGGGGGCCAGTGCAAAGACTCACATT
This sequence comes from Oncorhynchus masou masou, assembly GCF_036934945.1. NCBI lineage: Eukaryota > Metazoa > Chordata > Actinopteri > Salmoniformes > Salmonidae > Oncorhynchus > Oncorhynchus masou. The sequence goes on from NC_088242.1 coordinate 55,789,585, forward strand.
GCAGTGCAAGATCAGTCATGCATCGTACCAAGTTTCTCTCTATAAACATGCATGAGAAATGAGAAATCTATGAGAAATCTATGACTAAGCAGAGAAGTATGTTTGAATCAAATGTTCTAAAACTGGTTCAAGAAAGAAGAGCGAGAGATAGAGAGCAAAGCATAGAAGGATGTTGGGTTACATAGGAACACTTTCCATCATACTCTGAGGAAGGTTAGGTTAGTTAGGCTACATGTGATCGTGCGTCACCATAACTGAATCATGGCCTTCTTTCTTTCACGGTTTCACATCATGGTGCAAGTATTTGTATAACTGGGAACCATTTGCATACATTTCAATTTCCCTGGCTGGCAGTGAAGGGGTTAATCAACTGTGTGCTCTCAGTTTACGCTCACGAGCAGAATCTGTCTGCCACAGCTGCTGTGCTAAGGCTAATCTTCTATCACAGAGAGGACTGACAACCAGAGGTGTTTCAAGAGGCCAACAACACAGAGCAGGTTAGAGAAGCTTAAAACCTAACCACACACACTGTATGATAATTAATATTTAGATGCATTTGCAGGCACATACAGTATGAAAGAAAAACAGCAATGTCTGAATGCCGAGGTGAGAATGCAGCCCCGGTTATTCCATTGTCCTCTACCAGCATTTAAGAGTTAAGTACTGTTCAAGGTATGAGCATGTGCACTGGCATTCAGCAGGGTCAGTTCAATTACAAAAAACACTCATTTACGGCCTCCCGGGTGGTGTAGTGGTTAAGGGCGCTGTACTGCAGCGCCAGCTGTGCCAACAGAGACTCTGGGTTCGCGCCCAGGCTCTGTCGTAAACGGCCGCAACCGGGGCGACGCACAATTGGCCTAGCGTCGCCCGGGTTAGGGAGGGGTTGGCTGGTAGGGATGGCCTTGCCTCATCGCGCACCAGCGACTCCTGTGGCGGGCTTGGCGCAGTGCGCGCTAACCAAGGTTGCCAGGTGCATGGTGTTTCCTCCGACACAGAGTTACAGCTGGCTAGCTGGCTTCTGGGTTGGATGCGCGCTGTGTTAAGAAGCAGTGTGGCTTGGATGGGTTGTGTATCGAAGGATGCATGACTTTCAACCTTCGTCTCTCCCGAGCCCGTACGGGAGTTGTTGCGACGAGACAACTAAAATAAGAAAAACACTCATTTACACTGACAGAGTTCATACACTAATTGTGTGCAAGCATGTGTCTTATTCAATGATATTACTACAATGTGTTATATAAATTGAATATATATATGTGTTATTTACAGTGGTGTAAAGTACTTAAGTAGATTTAAAACATGAGCTGGTGCACACCCAGAAAAATGTGTTTGTGTGGGGAAATAAATGATAAACTATCAAAAGAAAGTCGCTCACTCCGTATATAAACTCCCAGTCATTTATTGGGTATTTGCCAACGTTTCGGCATCACTGTGCCTTCTTCAGGGTAAGTTTCTAAAATCCTCCTATGGAAGAGATACATATATATAAACTTTGAGAGATGATTGTTATCATCTTGTTGGGAGTTTATAATTAACTACTTGCACATCATCATCTGCTCATTTATCACTCCAGTGTTAATCTGCTAAATTGAAATTATTCGCTCCTATAGCCTATTTCTTGCCTAACTCCTAATGCCTTGGCACACAGTATATAGACTTTATTTTTTCTACTGTGTCATTGAGTTGTTTATTGTGTTATCAGCTTGTTTACTGTTTACTCCATGTGTAACTCCCACCTCTTCAAGGAATACCTAGGATAGGATAAAGTAATCCTTCTCACCCCCCCCTTAAATGATTTAGATGCACTATTGTAAAGTGGCTGTTCCACTGGATGTCAGAAGGTGAATTCACCAATTTGTAAGTCGCTCTGGATAAGAGCGTCTGCTAAATGACTTAAATGTAAATGTAACTCTGTGTTGTTGTCTGTGTCACACTGCTTTGCTTTATCTTGGCCAGGTCGCAGTTGCAAATGAGAACTTGTTCTCAACTAGCCTACCTGGTTAAATAAAGGTGAAATACAAATATTTTAAAAATTACCATTGTGAATATGTATGGGCCTTACCAACACTTTGGACTCGTAGATTTATGGAGATTTCACAACCAAAAGGTTAAAAGATACTATTTTACTCCCCTGTCCATAACAGTCACTCTAGAATAGACTTGTTTCTTATTCCTGCAGCCAAGGGAAGTTTAACTACTGGGTGTAAGTACTTACCAAGATGTATCTCAGATCATTCTGACCTGCTGGCTTCAGTACCAGTTAGGAGAGTAAAGCCACCCTCAAGAAGATGGAGGTTTGGCACATACTTACTAAATAATCCCACATTTGTAACATTTATGAACACTCAAATAGACATATTTTTTAGCACCAATAACAACTCTGTCCTCCTCCCTAATTTTATGAGAAGCTCTCCTTGCATATCTGAGGGGGCAAATCATAACCTTTATGAAACATTGTACAAGTATGAAGGGGATGCCCCTGCCAAAATGCATGAGTTTTTGAACAAACTCAATTTACAAACTTTAACTGATGAGGCTAGAGAGCACTTGGAGAAAGAGATTACATCAGAGGAAATTAGGGAATCCATTTTCAACACTGCTGGGGGAAAATCACCAGGGTTAGACAGATTCCCTATTTAATTCTATCGATCCTTATTACCCAAACTAATTGAGCCTCTTTGCAGTATGTTTAATTATGCCATAGAGACAGAAAAGCTCCCAGACACACTTGAATAGGCACTGATCACAGTTTTGTTAAAACCTGGGAAAGATCCTATGCTTTGTGGGTCTTATAGATCAATATCTCTATTGAACACTTCAGAAAGATTCTTGCGAAACTCATTGCTCTTAGACTGGATAAGGTTCTACCGGACTTGGTTGATATGGACCAAACAGGCGTTTGTAAGAAACCGCTCATCTCCTGATAATATCAGAATATTATTTAATATTATGCATTATGTAGAGAATGACCAAGAATCTGTATTGGCGTCTTCATTAGATGCGGAAAAGCTTTTGACCGCATAGAATGGAACTACCTGTTTGAAGTTTAACAGAGATGAATATTGGACCTAAGTATGTAGGTCTGACTAGATAACTTTGCAAAAGTCCGGTAGCTCAGATCCTGACTAATGGAAACATTTCCTCACAGTTCTCCCTATCACGTGGCATAAGACAGGGTTGTCCCGCTAGTCCGCTCCTTTTTTCTTTGGCTATAGAGCCACTGGCAGAAGCTTTTAGATCTCATCAATCCATGGTGTTTGTATAGGTGGGCGTGAACATCTGGTCTCGCTATATGCCAATGACATTTTGCTTTACCTCACTAAACCAGAAATTTCACTCCGAACATTAGTTGACATCCTGAAAGAATATGGGACCTTTTCAGGATATAAAATAAACCTATTGAAGAGTATAATTATGCCTTTTAACAGGACAGATATGCAGAACGCAATCTTAGACCAACGGTTATCTTGGAAACCACAGAAAATAACATATCTTGAATTCCTTCTGAAACTATTAAGACATATAAACTGAACTATACTCCACTTCTCAAAAAGGTTGGGGAAGAATTGGATAGAAAACGGGATTTACCAATTTCCCTTATTGGGTGGGTCAATTGGGTAAAGATGAATATATAACCAAAATTCTTGTACCCTTTTCAAACCTTGCCCTTTCCTATTCCCATAGTTTTTTTCCCAAACTTAATAGGAAGTGTAAAGAAATGTTAATTCTTATGCAGGTGACCATCTTATGCAGGTGACCAACTTACTGCTATTGCCTTGCTGTAACTTAGACAACACATAGCAACGTATTTTCACAGACACACTTAAATCATCCACAACACTGTCAAAATAGGATACATCCTAGCCACAGGTGCTAGCCTTCAGTTCGGCCACAACATCCAGTGAGGACACGAACGCACACACATTACACACTAACTACCGAGGACATACAGATAAGACTCCTACACACATTGGCAGGGAGAAACAGAATAGGGAGAGACAACCTTGACTTGGAGACAAACCAGCGCACACACATAACCTCCTTTTTCTAGCTGAACATTGTGTGACTGAGAACAGGCATGGAGGGATTCTACGATGACGGACAGACAACTGAGCCAATGACGGAAGACTACACCCCAGCCTGAGCCTGAACCAATCCGAAGAACCGAACTTATAGAATCAACCTACTTTCTGTTCTGTATTAATTGCTTGTGCAAACGATTAGCGGGGCTTTTTTGTTGGTTCCTCATGAGCTAATAGAAGGGCCCGTATATACGCTGTACCAGATATCTTTACTCTGAATAAACTGTCGCTTGTCATACAATCTACCACCTTGTCTGCATCGATCCTTGACCGGCTCGCCCTTCATCATATCTCATTATCAACAGAAGTTTTAACATTTCTTTATATGATTTATGTTGCATACAAATAAATGTATAGTTACAGTAACCTCAAAATGTGGCTATGGATCTGTTACCTGTTTTCAGGTTGAATAAATACTGTTACATTAGTTTGTAAGAGCCTTAACTTTAGGCTATTTATACCGTATTACAAAAGTAATATTGAATTGTGTTTAGTTGACAACGCAACCAAATATCAAAATTTTAAAGGATATATTTACTGCTTGGATAGTTCAATCTAAGACACTGGCTTAATTCCATTCTTTAACTTTTATTTTTGGTTGAGTTGGAGACATGAAGCCAAATAAAATGTATTAACTTGTTTTGTCGACAAATTAACAGGCTATTTATTGTATTTCAAAAGTGATATTGAAATATGTTTAGTCGTTAACATCAATTTAGGCATCAGGCATGTCACTTCCCCCATTGGCTGACGGTGCTAATACCGAATGGGACCAAAATATACAAGAAATCCAGTTTTTCCAACTTAGCAACTTTGTCGCTATAATTAGCGACTATTCAGACTCCTCTAGAGACAGATTTTCAAAAAAGCTACTAGCGATAAATCTAGCGACTTTTTCTTGTGTTTATTGGAGACTTTTGGAGACTCTGAAGTGAAGCAGGTATCGCTCTTACATGTAGAGCTGCTTTCTCAGCTACCCACTTCAAAATGCACCTTTTTGGCACATCAGCTGCTTACTCATTTAAGTCAGGTCCCTCAGTTGCTGAACCTGCCATAGAGAGAGAGTGACCAAAATGACAATGACCCACTCTTTCTGTGAGCCACCACAGCCTGTGTGTGTGTGGAGGGGGGTCTGGAAAAAAAAAACAATTAACCTGAATTAGGGCCAGACGAGTTACCATAATTTTCTCACGTTGCCATTGACAGTTTTTTATATTGTCTCTTTTTGGTCCATTTAGATTGTTAATGTAGATTGTATACAAAAAAAATGTTTTTTAAATGTATGATTAAAAATGTTAATGTTTTACTGTGACTTATTGTAGGCTCCTAATTGGACCACAAGGTTAAAAACCAAACAAAATAAGAAAACTAAACTAATTTTAAAAAATAAGTAACTCCACCAGTGTCTCTTTTGGGTCACTTTTGCCAGTCCCAAGCCCGGATAAAGGGGGAGGGTTGGAATTGTGACGTTAAAAAAAAATCACCAGAAGTTAATTTGTAGTTCTAAACATATTTAGGGTGTTTTTTTACTCACTTTCTGTCTCTACCACAACGTTATTCCTCTCTCCTACAGCGTCCATCACAATTACATGCACATGGCCATTTATGCAAATTAGGTGAAGTCATTTTGCGACTTCTAGGACAGCCAATGGCTACTTTCCTTACTGAGGACTTGGCAACCCTGAAGAAAACACACACAACTACTACTATTATCGTATAGAAGTCGAAATACCTGTAGCTATGTTCCTACTTGGACATAATCAAAAACATTCACACCACAGTGATTTTCGTTCTAAGAGGATGCTATAATAAATAGATTATTGCGATTTCCAGATTTACTTGAGTACTGGGAATTTATTTGTCGTGCATATATGCTGATAAATTGATTATGAAACTAAAATCGGGATTTGTTTTCAAAGGCGTCTGTGTGGTGTCAGCTGTGAACGTTCCACACAGACGTTCAATGAATGGGTCCGACCCGAGTTCTACTAAACTCACTAGGCCTACTCTCATTTTAATAAATTCAAAACCACTACTGTATTGAAAATAAAAGCCAATAAACTGAATAATTACTGTCAAACTATTATTTTAATTCAATTGTTGAATTACCCTATTGTATTTAATTTTACATTTCATGCCTATTCACGTGGTTTAGACAAACTTTTATGATGTGGACGGCTGCTATGTCATAATGTACATGATGTCATAATGAAGCATTCTTCTGTTAAAATAAGACATTCCATAGACAGGTCATTGACGCTCTTTCTGAACTGAGGTAGGACCTACAATTTAATTAAATAATCTCAAATGGATTACTTTTATTTTATGAGAACTTTTATTTGATCAATAAATGTCAGAAAAACTGTTATGCTTTGTGATGTGACAAAAAAAAATTTTTTTTTTTAAACAAGGTCTTGTGTTTCTGTTTTCAATAATATATTGTTGAAACTGTAGTTAAATACTACGTGTGCAAATGATCTGGAAGTCCAAATTGAAGGTAGGCCTTAGTCTGTGAATCTTTCATTTTTATCAATTTATGAACATTTTAGCAGGAATTAGAATGTCCTTTGAAAGTGGAAAAACACTAGATTATAATAACGTAATGGCCTGGATCCTGACCTCAGACTGGCTGCATGGAGTCCCAGATAAAGGAGCTACTTCCTTGGCTGCAGTGGAGCATACATTGGGCCTTCCTGGTGTCTGGGATCTGATGGATTTAACCTCTGGCTCCTGCTTCTGGCTGGAGGTAAAAAACATCCGGTTTTGGTTTTGACCGGACCCAGACGCTTGCTACCCATCTGTCCCTCCAGCTGCAGAGAGGCATGAGAGGTACCTTGAGGGTGTTTTTGATCCTTTGGACAGTGAGCGAGGTCACGGTGAGCATTGGGAGGCTGATGGGTGGAGGGGCCATTGGAAGCCTTCCCATGTCAGCTCTCTCTTTAGTCACATCCATGTTGTGGAAGTGGGATCGGCTATTCTTTCTCCCTGGTGGCATTGGCTGTAGGACAATATCACTGGCACACCGGACACTGAGGATGTCTGTCAGGCTGTTCTCAGAACTGTTCTGACTGGTCTTTTGTGTCCTCATCCTGGACTTCCCTCTGTCTTTCATGGCTGCGAGAGTCACAGTGGAGGAGCAAACAACAACAAAAAGCATGTTTGAGAATAAGAATATAGAATAAATTACATATATTACAATGGAATTTGATCAAAGTTGTTATTATAAACTAGTGTTTTTCCACTTTCAAAGGACATTCCAATTCCTGCAAAGATGTTCATAAATTCATAAAAATGAACGATTCACATACTAAGGCCTACCTTCAATCTGGACTTCCAGATAATTTGCACACAATGTTATTCATGAAAACAGAAACACAAGACCGCAATCCCTAGTTTTCTGTCACAAATCACAAAACATAATAGTTTTCCCTAGTTATTGATCAAATAAAGTTCTCATAAGATAAAAGTACTGTATTTGAGATTATTCCATTAAATTACAGATCTACCTCAGTTCAGGAAGAGCGTCAATAACCTGTCTATGGAATGTCATATTTTAACAAAAGAATGCTTCATTATGACATCATGTACATTATGACATAGCAGCCGTCCACATCATAACAGTTTGTCTAAACCACTTGAATAGGCACGAAATGTAAAATTAAATACAATAGGCCTAATTCAACAATTGAATAGAAATAATAGTTTGACAATAATTATTCAGTTTATTGGCTTTTATTTTCATTACATTAGTGGTTTTGAATTTATTAAAATGAGAGTAGGCCTAGTGAGTTTAGTAGAACTCGATCGCTCATTGAACATCTGTGTGGAACGTTCGCAGCTGATGCCAGACGCCTTTGAAAAACATTCACGATTTTAGTTTCATATTCAATTTATCAGCATATATGCACGGCAAATAAATTCCCAGTACTGAAATAAATCTGAAAATCGCAATTTATTATAGCATCCTCTTAGCACGAGAAACACTGTCAATGTTTTTGATTATGTCCAAGTAGGAACATAGCTACTGGTATTTTGACTTCTATACTATAATAGTAGTAGTTGTGTGTGTTTTCTTGTCGTGCATTCGTTTTGAGTCAACGCTAAACCCACAATATTTTGGTCCCATTCGGTATTAGCAACGTTAGCCAATGGCAGAAGTGACATGCCTGATGCCTAAATTGATGTTGTCGACCAAACACATTTCAATATCACTTTTGAAATACAATAAATAGCCTGTCAATTTGTTGACAAAACAAGTTCAGAAATTATGTCTCCAACTCAACCAAAAATAAAAGTTAAAGAATGGAATTAAGCCAGTGTCTTAGATTGAACTATCCAAGCAGTAAATATATAATTTAAATGTTGATATTTGGCTGCGTTGTCAACAAAACACAATTCAATATTACTTTTGTAATACAGTAAATAGCCTTAACTTCGGGCTATCTTACAAACTAATGTAACAGTATTTATTAAACCTTAAAATAAGTAACAGATCCATGGCCACATTTTGAGGTTCCTGTAACTATACAGTCGTGACCAAAAGTTTTGAGAATGACACAAAAATGTATTTTCAAAGTCTGATGCCTCAGTTTGTATGAAGGCAATTTGCATATACTCCAGAATGTTATGAAGAGTGATCAGATGAATTGCAAAGTCCCTCTTTGCCATGCAAATGAACTGAATCCCCCAAAAAAACATGTCAACTTCATTTCAGCCCTGCCACAAAAGGATCAGCTGATATCATGTCAGTGATTCTCTCATTAACAGGTGTGAGTGTTGACGAGGACAAGGCTGGAGATCACTCTGTCATGCTGATTAAGTTTGAATAACAGACTGAAAACTTCAATAGGAGGGTGCTGCTTGGAATCATTGTTCTTCCTCTCTCAACCATGGTTACCTGCAAGGAAACAGATGCCGTCATCATTGCTTTGCACAAAAAGGGCTTCACAGGCAAGAATATTGCTGCCAGTAAGATTGCGCCTAAATCAACCATTTATCGGATCATCAACAACTTCAAGGAGAGCGGTTCAATTGTTGTGAAGAAGGCTTCAGGGCGCCCAAGAAAGTCCAGCAAGCGCCAGGGCCGTCCTCTAAGGATGATTCAGCTGCAGGATCGGGGCACCACCAGTACAGAGCTTGCTCAGGAATGGCAGCTGCAGGTGTGAGTGCATCTGCACGCACAGTGAGGCGAAGACTTTTAGAGGTTGGCCTGGTGTCAAGAAGGGCAGAAAAGAAGCCACTTGTCTCCAGGAAAAACATCAGGGACAGACTGATATTCTGCAAAAGGTACAGGATTGGACTGCTGAGGACTGGGGTAAAGTCATTTTCTCTGATGAATCCCCTTTTCGATTGTTTGGAGCGTCCGGAAAAAAGCTTGTCCTACCATCAGTCCTGTGTCATGCCAACAGTAAAGCTTCCTGAGACAATTAATGTGTGGGGATGCTTCTCAGCCCATGGAGTGTGCTCACTCACAATTTTGACTAAGAACACATCCTCCGAGAGCAACTTCTCTTCCGAGAACCATCCAGGAACAGTTTGGTGACGAACAAAGCTTTTCCAGCATGATGGAGCACCTTGCTATAAGGCAAAAGTGATAACTAAGTGGCTCGGGGAACAAAACATTGATATTTTGGGTGGCCAGGAAACTCCCCAGACCTTAATCCCATTGAGAACTTGTGGTCAATCCTGAAGAGGCGGGTGGACAAGCAAAAACCCACAAATTCTGACAAACTCTAAGCATTGATTATGCAAGAATGTGCTCCATCAGTCAGGATGTGGCCCATAAGTTAATTGACTGCATGCCAGGGCAGATTGCAGAGGTCTTGAAAAAGAAGGGTCAACACTACAAATACTGACTCTTTGCATACACTTCATATAACTGTCAATAAAAGCCTTTGAAACTTATGAAATGCTTGTAATTATACTTCAGTATTCCATAGTAACATCTAACAAAAATATCTAAAGACACTGAAGCAGCAAACTTTGTGGAAATTAATTCTCAAAACTTTTGGCTACAACTGTACATTTATTTGTGTGTAACGTTAATCATATGAAGCGTGCATGTTCAAGATAGCATGAACGCTGCAGGTTGTGGGGGATCTGTGGAGATATTCACAATTGCTGTAGTCTATCTAGAATCTCAAACGGCATTGATCACTTGCACCATGTACTTTTAATGTAATCTCAACTTCAAACCAGGTCATTTGGTTCTGCTACTTGATGAAGCACAGTATGGTTTAGTTGCCAGGGTTGTGGGTGCGATTCCCACGGGTGACCAGTGTGACCGTATGCTAAATGACTAAAATGTTAATAAACAGTGGTGGGAAAAGTACTCAACTGTCATACTTGAGTAATGTCACGACTTCCGCTGAAGTCGGTCCCTCTCCTTGTTCGGGCGGCGTCCCCAATTACTTATTCATTAATTAACCCTCTCCTCTGTTCCCCCATGTATGTTTGTGAGTAATTGTTTGTATGTAGTACGGTCCGTTAATTCGGGCTCTCTTTATTGTATCGCATTTGTATATGTTGAGTAAAGTACGTTTCTTTACTCATATCTGCTGTCCTTCACCTGACTCCTCTACACCAGCTACACACAGACCGCATTACAAGTAAGTATTCTTACCTTAGTAGAAAATGACTCAAGTAAAAGTCAGCCAATAAAATACTACTTGAGTAAAAGTCTAAAAGTATTTGGTTTTAAATATACCTAAGAATCAAAAGTAAATGTAGTTGCTAAAATATACTTAAGTTTCAAAAGTAAAAGTATGTTTAGTGATTAGTGAGTCCGCCAGATCAGAGGCAGTAGGGATGACCAAGGGTGTTCTCTTGATAAGTGTGGGCATTTTCTGTCCTGCTAAGCATTCAAAATGTAGTGAGTACTTTTGTGGGAGACACGTATAGCATGTAGGCAGTTAAACAGACTGTTTTTTGTTAGAACTCAAACTTAACAATAACAGAAACCAGTTATGTGATAACGGTATCTACGGAATGAGCGCATAGATACTATACTATACTCATACTATACTCACAGCAACAGCTTTATCTATCAACTGGAGCGCCTGGGGGCTGGTACCAAATCGTACGCCAACAATCAACGATAGGCTGGGTGAGTCTAAACCACGCCCAGTCTCTACTCTGTGACAGGCCGGCTCAGAAGCAGGAACTACCTCTATCAGAGTATATTTATAATATCTGTCAGGAACGAGTCAGTTCTCTGTTTGCCCTGCAAGGTGGGACAGAGAGCCCGTATATACGAAAATTGCATTTACCACTTATTGCTTAGCTAATAAAAAATACATAGTATACAATTGGTGACTCAATGTCATATTTATCCCGATACCAGATTCGAATTGACGCAACCCTAACACTGGATAGTCAATGTTCAAACACCTGATTGAGCTGCTGTGTTAAGCTATGTCCTAATTGTCTTTTCGTTTGTTCTACGTAAGCTTTTCCACATGAACAGGTGATGAGAAAGATTACTCCCGTGGTCTTGCATGAGATGATACCCCTAACAGGGTTGTTTCGACCTGTATGTGGGAGTCTGAAGAAGGATGTTTTTACAATGCTATTGCACTGTGCGCATGATCCACATTTGTAGTTCCCATTTGGGATAGGTGTCAAGAGTGTCTGAGTGAGCTCTGGGGGCATGCCAGATCTCACCAAGCTATCTCCAATATTGTAACCACGCTTATAGACCACCAGCGGGGATTCCTTGAAGGTGTGCAATTATTTTTTTTGTCTGATTGCAGAATATGCCAGTCCTTTTTCAGGATTGCTTTCATTTTCTCCGAACCCTTGGTGTATTTAGTGCAAAAGATGGTTGCATTGTTTTTCTTCTTTGGTTGAGTTTTTAGTTAATTCCTCTCTTGGTTTTTTAAGATATTTTCATCATTGCAACATCAAGAGTTTTGTCCTTGTAGCCTCTCATTTTGAATTTATCTGCCCTTTTTTTTGCATTGCCGTCAAAATCTGTCTGGTGGCCACAGATTTGTTTAATCCTGCATAACTGACTGTATGGTTGACCATTCTTGAGGGGAAGGGGATGCATACTATTCACACATAGCAAGGTATTGCGGTCTGTGGGCTTTGTGTTTAAGTCTGTGTGTAATGCATTATTCTATTTGATTATCCATATGTCCAGGTAGTTTATTTTTCTCTCATCAGTCTGCATGGTGAATTTGAGTTTTTCAGAGCTCTCGTTTAGTAGTTGGGAATTCATTTAGTTCCTGCTGACTTCCCTCCCAGTGCACAAAGACATCATCAATGTATCTCTTCCATAGAAGGATTTTAGAAACTTACCGTGAAGGCACAGTGATGCCGAAACATTGGTAAATACCCAATAAATTACTGGGAGTTTAGATATGGAGTGTGCAACTTTCTTTATTTTGATCTAAAGTATTTAAGTAAAAATACTGTTTCTGTACTTAAGTACTTGTTGTTGTTTTTTTACATATTTTACTTAACAGCATTGCTAAAGAATGTTGTCATACCTACTGCCTCTGATCTGGCAGACTCACTAATCACTAAACACAAATGCTTTGTTTTAAAATTATATCTTGAGTGTGACCCTGGCTATCTGGTTTGCTTAATTTAAGGAATTTGAAATTCATACTTTTACTTTTGATACTTAAAACCTCTTAGCGATCGGGCTACTTTTTTCATCATTCTGTTAAAAATCGCGCAATATTTCAACGTCCTGCTACTCATGCCAGGAATATAGTATATGCATATGATTAGTATGTGTGCATAGAAAACACTCTGAAGTTTCTAGAACTGGTTCAATGGTGTCTGTGACTATAACAGAACGAGTTCCGTGGTCAAAATCGCCAGAAAACCTGGTCACTAAATCGACGGAGAAAAAATCAATCCGCCAGTCCATGTATTGTCTATTGGAAGGAAAAATACTTAAGGCTGAGAATACAGTTCCTATAGCTTCCACACGATGTCGCCAGTGTTGTGATTTTGTCAAAGGTAATGAATGTTTTATATTTTATTTCTGCGTTTTGTGTAGCGCCGGCTACGCTAATTCCTTTGTTTACGTCCCCTTCTGGTATTTCGGCGTGTTGCCTGCTATCAGATAATAGCTACTCATGTTTTTGCCAAAAAGCATTTTACAAATCTGACTCGTTGGCTAGATTCACAACGAGTGTAGCTTAAATTGAGTACCCTGCATGTGAATTTTAATGAACGTTTGAGGTTTAACGAGTGCTATTAGCATTTGGCGTAGCGCATGTGCATGTATTGTTGGCAGAGGGTGCGGTTGCGTCCCGGGTGGGCCAGACAGGTTAAGTATATTTAAAAATTAATACTTTTAGACTTTTACTCAAGTAGTATTTTATTGGCTGACTATCAATTTTACTTGAGTCATTTTCTACTAAGGTAACTTTACTTTTATTCAAGTATGACATTTGAGTACTTTTTCCACCACAGGTTATTTATATTTTAGTCATTTAGCATATTGTCACACTGGTCACCCGTGGGAATCGCACCCACAAACAACCTTGGCGACTAAACCACACTGTGCTTCATCAAATTGCAGAACCAAATTACTTGGTTTGAAGTTGAGATCACATTAAAAGTACATGGTGCAAGTGATCAATGCCGTTTGAGATTCTACAGACTACAGAAATTGTGAATATCTCTACAGATCTGCCACAACCTACAGTATGCATGCTATCTTGAACATGCACGCTTTATAAGATTAAAATGTTTTAACTTATTTTGTCGACAAATTAATAGGCTATTTATTGTACTTCAAAAGTTATATTGAAATGTGTTTAGTCGACAACATCAATTTAGGCATCAGGCATGTCACTTCCCCCATTGGCTGACGGTGCTAATACCGAATGGGACCAAAATATACAAGAAAGCCAGTTTTTCCAACTTTTCAACTTTGTCGCTACATTTAGCGACTAATTCAGACTCCTCTAGAGAATTTTTTTTTTTTTAAGTGACTAGCGATAAATCTAGCGACTTTTTCCTGGATTATTGGAGACCGATTGTTCTTACTCTTCCTCGTTACTCGTGCAGCAGGCCCTCCCAGCTCCAGTCAGAGCAGGAGATGTTCACCTCTCCAAGTACAAACTGCAAATGAATTGCGCATGCGGAAAGCTGCCGTTGGCCAATGTAAATATAAAATGTTCTTTGTCTAAAATAAATCACTGCATTTGACTCACACAGCCTCAGTCACTTACTCACCTTGTCCACTGTGTGTTTGCCTCTCTGTGACATAAGCTAAACATCTGTTAGTTGCGTAAATTCGAATCTGCTATCAGGATAAATATAACAATGAGTCACCGATTTTATACTATGTATTTTTTATTAGCCAAGTAATAAATGGCAAATGCAACTTTCGTATATACAGGCTCACTGTAATACCACGCAGGGCAGAACAGAGAACTGACAGGATGTATGTAAACAGTGTTCTTATACTGTGATGGACATAGGCCAACAGATCGGTTGGAACTATCACAGTAGAGGCTGGGCGTGGTTTAAACTTGCTCAGCCTATTGCAGGCGCTCAGGCGGGTCCCCGCCTCTTGGCGCTTCTGTTGATAGATGTAACTGTTGCATGTGAAGAACATCCAGGTTCTCATGCTCCATACCGTTATCTCGTTATCTGGCACCTGGCTCCTGTTATCTTACAAAAGACCGCTTGTTCTCGCAACACCCCGCTCTGAATGTGCCCCCCCCAACTCATTGCGTCTTCTGTATTTTTCCATCTCAGTTAAACCTCGGGATGACCACCCCTCCCTATCACAACTTTGTAAGATACAGCAAGTCACACCATGTGCTCAATATTGTTACATACAAACACAAGGACAAAGCATCTGCTGGGCTGTTATCTAGAGTTTTGCAACATGCAGGTCACACCATGTTACTCAGTTCTTGTCACACACAAACAAGCAAGTAGCAAGCAGTTGTTTAATCTCATAATGATGCTTCAGTGCACAAATGCAGACACCTCACACAACCAACATCAGATGATATTTAATCATATATATACTAATGGCTATAATGTAAAATACAGGATCCAACAATCCCCCTGTTGACACCCGCCAGGGTGTCACTCATCCTTATTTCAGCGGACCCAACATATTAATGTGTTAATAGCATTTCATGAAAATAACAAAAAGTTTATTATTAATAAAACAGATTTTTTTTTTTTTTTTACAGAAAAACTGAAAATACAAAATCAACCAAGAAAAAATAAAAATCAAGTGATATATGTTTATGTCTCCCCCTGTTGACAAAAACAGGATAAGACTTTATTGTTTATTGACATGTAAGATGTAGGATAAAACTTTGGTCATGGAAAACAGAGTAAAGCAGAGCAAAGCATTATTATAAACCATCTGGTCCTCTCAGCTATTCCTATCCTGCACCAGGTGGGCACCATGCCACCCAGGGACTCCAAACCATGGGTCATCCTCAGTCAGTCTCATCCTCCCCTGAAAGCATGCTTCAGTATCAGCATCTCCAACTGGAGCATCAAGCAAAGGCATCATGCCTGAAGCCTTCACCACATCTGTAACAGACTTCTTAAAACACAGTATGATGCAAGCAGCACAACACATAAGCAACAAAAAAAATACAAGAATTAGGGTCAGAAATCCAGTAACCACCATACCAGTGTACTTACTAAACCAGGCTACCAACCAAGAGAACAGTCCAGACTCCTCCACCCCCTCCATGGTCCTCATCTCAGCAGATAGATATACTACCATCTGGACTGGTGTTATTAGGAATATACGTGCATTGTTCACCGAACATCTTGCAGACGCCCCCCTGACTGGCAAGAAGCATTTCCAAAGCAAGTCTATTCTATCTGGCAACCCTAGATATGGCCTCAAGCTGTTCAGACATACCAGTGAGTGCATCACGGGAGTAATTCACAAAACGCTGTTGATTATAGTAGATATAATTAATCCATGCAGTCTGTCTTGCATCCACTATGGCTGGACCCATAATAGGTAGTCAGTGCCAGAGTCCATCATTCCTACCCAAGGCCTGAAACTCATGAGGAACCCCCACTGGCACTCCCAACAGGTTAGTGTGTATGTCAACTACATCCTCTGTCCATGGAGCATTACGTCTATGTCTCCCATGGGATGGAATGTTTTCAGGTCCCCTGGATACAGAACCCAACAGCTGCTCAGCAGTAACATCAACAATGGTCAGTGGAATTATCAAACTGGTCAGAGCACACGTACCTTGCCAGTATCCTCTAAGAATGGGTCTCAGCACTCTTTTGGGTCCACATATCCACCACACATCAGCCAGACCACTAGTTTGGTTTAGGCCTGTAACTGGCCAAGTGGAATTAATGGTTATGTTACTACTGCAATCAGCTTCAGGCAATCTCCCATAATCAATGCCATTACCTGTACCCGTGATGCAACTGTAATTGCCCCCATATGCCTTAACACACCAAGGGGCCCGATGAGGAGGTACTGTAGGAAACGCAAGGCTCAAAGAGGAACAGAGTTGAATTGGGCTGAACCTGGTAAAAACCTCTCAGAATACACAACCACCCCTCTCCTTCTCCTATAGCAAATGGGTGTGTAGCCAGAACAGGTCTAGCATGACCAATGTTTCATGTAACTCATGCAGTCCTTTCTTTTCAGGGTCTTAGCTGTATACCTCATATAAGACAGCCACAAATTGTCCCTACCATCAAAACCAGTCTCAGTGCCTAATTGATCAATAGCTGAATAGTCTCTAACATTAATTACCTGAATGGGATTTTTAACACAGTGGTGGCAGGTTCGGTCCAGGGGTGGTAGAGGAGTGTGTCTGGCCCTGGTTGTCTGGGAACCCTGGTTTAGGCAGCACCTTAATAGACAACACACCCATCGGGTCTGTCCCGGTCCTTTGTAGTCCGAGGGTGTAAGTGCCTGCATCAGAGAGCTTAATAGTTTTGATGGTAAGTAGGATTTCATCACCTTTACAGAGTTCAACAGTGCTCCCAGGTTTTCCCCATATCATGGAAAACCTATCCACCTTTGTGGGATCCCCTATGCTATAAGGATACCCTCTTCTCCAAACCCAGAACTGTCCCAAGTCGGTTATCATGTAATCCCCATACGGACACCCTCCCAATTTAATATAATTTAATTGATCATTTTTGTCCACTTGTTCTGTAGACATGCATTCAGCACTCCACGGGTCAGAACCTGGAATCCACTGGTACCTCACCATCTATTGCCATCGATTTCTCCAGAGTCCTGGAAATAAGGCCTCATACAAAGGGAATTAGACAACAGCCCCGTAAAACTAAACAGTCACACAGGTAAATGTAGCCCATAATACAGTGATCATAATATTTTTTCCCATTTTCCGAACATACTTATCAAACCAATTAGTCAGAGAGGTATCCACCCCAGAGTTTTCTGCCAAACCGTGAGCCAGGGTGGTCAAACCAGCTGAGGCTTCGGGCACTGATTCGTCCGGAGCTGTGTTATTTGGGATGTAAGCACAAACATGGTCCCGATAATCACGCATACTTCTCCCTTTTCAGCCAATAACATATCTAATGCCATTCTATTCTGCCAAGCCATCCGGCTGGTTGCTTCAGACTGTTCTGCAAAACCTTTAATAGCATCTCTGGTATAATTGTTAAGCGCCGTTGATTATAATAAATATAATTAATCCAGTCCACGTCCGTGGAACCCCAATGATATCAATGTATACTTTGTCCTTCAATACTGGGTGAGTAGATTCATATAGCCCTCTCTCTCCAAACGAGCTATGACCTGTGTCCACGATCAATATGGGAACCTGCACCGATATATCCCATAATGGCTCAGTGTCCTAGACTGCCATGTAGTTAGAGATTCCATTTTGGACTACATAAAACTCCATTGAGAGATCCTTCCCAACCTCTACTCTAACTTCCAGTCTACCCAGATCTAGGGATCTCTTATGCTTATTTTGGAACAAAATCCTCATCGTCTAAACCATGGGTCAAATTACCACTCTCCGCATACTCAAGTAGGACGTGCTGTATCAGGAATATGTCACCCACGATAAGACAGCTCAGACGAACAGCTTCCATGTGAAGCCCCACCCTTTCCCCGCGAACACATCACTTAGCAAGAGCCAGACACATCTTCACTTCTATGAACAAAAACAGGGGTGACAGGACAGGGAGGGTTACTTCATTCGAGAGATGGCCCCTGGAATTCTGTTAATTCCAGTTCTCCTCTCGAACACTGTTTATTGTTTGTCAGTGTCAATGTGTCTTACCCTCCCGCCGTGCGATAGGAATCCGGGTAGCTCTTTCAGCTAGCTGTCACCAGGAGTCCTTGGCATGGTCCCCCCAACAAGCCTCTGGGACTGGATTGAGTGACTTCACCTGTAGTTCACCTGTAATGCATAAAATCCTGGACATACAGGCTTGGTTAACAAACAGTTTCTCATATGTTTTATCTGATTATATCTTTAACTTATACGCATAATTGTTAGCTAAAAATGTTTTTATTTATTTTTTATTATTAGTTTTTTATCCAATAGGCCACTAACTTAGTAAATTATCCTTATTTTCTGACATCATGTATGTCCAATTCTCTCTTGGGCAACCATTCATCCCAATGCTGTATCAATTCTCTGTCCAGTGGCTTATCTAGTTTAAGAAGTATCTGTGCTATTTATATATGTTCTTAAATATCTATATTTACCGATTTAAACAGTAATTCCTTTCTCTGCTATCTCTCAAAATGCCACTAAGCATCTAAAATCCTTGATTTTAGAAAAAACATGTCTATAAGTGGCCATCTATAAAGTCCTTACATTTCCTTAATCAATCTATCTTAATCCTTATAATAATCCTAAATCACCACAGATGTCCTATATTCCTGTCAAATGTGGTACTATTTAAAAGACCTCCTAATGGTTAACTAGAGCCTGAACAAATGGTAACCATATCGAAATCCTTCCTACACTTTACAAACTCTTTACTTCAGGGATTCACAGTATTCTATCTGACAATATAACATGGAATACCTTATCTACAGTAATTTATCACCCCTATTTATTCTCTATGATAAATATAACTATTTTCTGTTGTAATATCAAATCCATAATAGCCAATTCAAAACCTTCCCAGCTAATATTGTGTGTAATTAAAACCCATAAAATAAAAACTCAATAAGGTTCCATATGTGAGCGTGCCTCTTTAAAATACCTTTGCACTAAAACAAATAGTTCTAACAATTGTTTTATGTGTATATATTTGCAAACCATAATGGATAATCAAGACTTCTAGACCTTTTTCAATTTGGTCGTTTATGGCCGCTCTCTCCCCCACTCTCCCCAAGATTATAATCCCAGGAGGCTTCTAAAAGTGAGACACAACACGCCTAACTAGCATTCACTATGCTACTTCGATTCAGAAACTCAATAAGTGAACTATAACTAAACCTAAAGATAATTCCCCTTTGACTCAAATCATTAATCATACATTTTTTAAACATTGTCTACGTATATGTTTACTTAAATGAACATGCTACCCTTAGATACAATTAAACCGGATAACATTATTATCCAATGTATTACTTTTTCCCTCTGCCGCAAATGTCGTACATTTCTCAGTGTAAGAAATCCGTAATTTTATCCCAGATATTTAATAAAAATGCATTCGCATTCTCCCATGGCTCCTTTAATTTACTTATTTTAGATAACTCCCATCCGTCCCGGAATAAAGAATCCTACTTAAACACGCCAAAACACAATGTTTGACTAAGTTAAATCAAACCCTAAAATTGACCATAACCAGTAAACAGATAAACAAACCACTTTTATCAGCAAAAACAAACTATACGAAAACTCACTACTATAATGCTTTAGATGGCAAAATTACTCAGAGACTCACGTTTACATCTGTTAGTTCCTCAAGAGAGAGAGAGAGAAAAAAAACTTGCGCCTGTTACAGTCTACGTATCAGGGGAAAAGCTCATAAAACATTTCGATGGGCATAAATCGTAATTGTCTCTTCATTATTTTTTAGAATTAATTTAGATTTAAATAACTGTCTCGTCTTTGACTTAGCATTTTAATTACGATTCTATTCCCAATACGTTATTCCATTGTCTAATTAAAACTCCTAAATAATCCATTTATGAGTGTATCCCTTTAAGATATCTTGTCTCTGGGAACATGGAAATCCCCTTAACCCAAACGTTTACTACAAAAACAAACCTAATAATTATGATAATCCCCTCAAACTCAAATAATTAGTCTCGATGTTTCATGTTTCATTCGTGTTTCTCCAAATTGTCTCCCCAAAATACTTCTTAAATACCCAGCCATTAGACACACACACACAACTGTGATAAACGTATACTGTCCCTTTAACATAAAAACTCAGCCTGCAATCCACTCTGCGGGCCTTTCATTGTTCCCCATAATGAAAACAGATTCTAATGTTAGTATACCTTAACCTCCTGTTTAATTTCAAAGATGTTATCTGAACAATCAAACCAAAATCAATAACCGGGAAGTACTTGTGTAAATTAATTAAAAGAACAAAATAAATCTAGCTTATTTCTCAGCACTTGGTTAGAACACCACTCCCGTCTTACATCGACCACACCCGTCGCCCCGTACCTAGTGTATATCTTATCTATTACTCAGTGGCTCAATTCATGTCAGATGTTGATTATGTAATTCTACAATATTAGTATAGTTCAAACCTCATAATATAAATCTACACACAGAATTTTACGTTAATAGCCGATATTAGTCCCCGACTGAATATCCAGCATATTTCATGCACACGATTTGAGTCTCACAAATCTTCATTTACGCCAGTAAGCTTCAATTTACACCATACACACACAAATCTTCATTCACCCCAGCAAGCAGACCAGTGGGATACGCAATGGCCCCGCCTTCTGTCCATTTTCTGTCCAGCTTCTCACCCAGTCTCTTCCACTCCTTACCCTCTCTGCCTTCATTCAATTCTAGAGTGGACTTCAGCGTTTTCAACACCTTTTCTATTTCCAACGACATTTTATGTACACTACAATACTGTCAACAATCTATGCCTTTACTAAAACCCAAGTGGTACCCTTTCCTTACGGCTAAATCGGCCCCCAATTAGGTCTAAAGTAAGAACTCAATTATGTACTGTGGGTCCCCTAGGGTATCACCTTTACTTCAAATTTTACCTTTATTTTACTCGGTAAGTCAGTTAAGAACGAATTCTTAGTTTTCAAAGACGGCCTAGGAACAGTGGGTTAACGACATATTTGTACCTTGTCAGCTCGGGGATTTGAACTTGCAACCTTTCGGTTACTAGTCCAACGCTCTAACCACTAGGCTACCCTGCCACCCCAAATGTACAAAATAAAAAATACAATCACTCCATATGACGAACGTGTCAACCGGATCACGTTTCTAGTACAACTTAATGCCTCACTCAAACTTGGTAGTCAGTGCGACGACTTTACTCACCGATGTACTTCACACACACCTATGCTTTGTCAGGACCTTAGAGAGACCCTCTCCTTAAGGCTAAATCGGTCTCAAGTCCAAGTAATCAATTTAAATATCCTTCATTCACACTTGGCCCTGCTTAGTACATCACATTCGCATCATATGGCTTTCCATTGGCACTTTGGTGGTCACTCGTTACCCACCACTCATACATGAAGTCCCAGACTATCCAGTCACACTTTTATAATCAGCTAGAATGAATCATACATGTAGTCCCAGACTGTCCATTCAAGCTTTGGTGGTCACCCGTTACCCACCATTCATACATGTAGTCAGTGTTCTCTGTTACCACCTACCAGCCAGGCATACTAGTACATCCCATACACAATGCACCATTAAGTATTGTTGATCAATAATAAAATTGCAGTTGCCAATGGAGATATTACTTTCTCAACAACTTTCCAATGTCACACATCATAATAGTTTAAATTTAGTAACTTACATCAAACAGGTGTCTCACAAAACTAAATTTGGATATGCCCAATGTGCAGAACTTTAGTTTTTCACAACAGGTGTCTGCTTACCTCTTTTAGTTGCCTGGTCAGGATTTGTGAGACACACCATCCGACGACAGTACTGGCCAATCGTCCGGACAATTTCCAGCGTCGTCCTTCTACCAGATCACGTCGGGGTCACCATGTTAGAGTTGCGTAAATTTGAATCTGGTATCAGGATAAATATAACAATGAGTCACCGATTTTATACTATGTATTTTTTATTAGCTAAGTAATAAATGGCAAATGCAACTTTCGTATATACGGGCTCACTGTAATATCATGCAGGGCAGAACAGAGAACTGACAAGACGTATCTAAAACAGTATTCTTTATACTGTGATAGACAGTTCCAACCCGTCTGTTGGCCTATCACAGTAGAGACAGGGCGTGGTTTAAACTTGCTCAGCCTATATATGTATTGTATATATGTATTGCTCAGGCTAAACAAGCTGCCATTTATCGTTGACTATGCAAAAAAGGCTGAGGCCACCATGGCATTAGCTATTGCTGAACACTGTTCCATGCTGGCATGTGATCACATTGGAGAAACATGTAGAGCTGTTTTCTCAGACTCCACTACTGCTACCCACTTCAAAATGCACAGGACAAAGTGCACATAAATGATTAATGGTGTTCTAGCACCATACTTTCTGAAAAAGTTGGTCGCAGATGTATGTGGGTGACCAGCGTTTCAGCCTCCTCCTCGATGAGTCCACTGATTTAAGTGTTTCTAAGTACCTGGGGGTTGTGATAAGGTACTTTAGTGACATCAAGCAGACAATTGTATCAACATTACTGGGGCTTGTTGAGTTGGAGGGAGGAGATGCCAAATCTATAGCCCTGTGCTGTTGTGGCTTTCCTCGAGAAGTGTTGTATGGCCTCAGGAGGAGGAGTATGGCCTCAAATATCTGGTTCTTATTCGCTGTGTGTGCCACTCTCTGCAGCTTGCTGTAAGTCATGCTTCCAATGACACCATCCCCGTAGTGTGGAGTACTTGGTATGAGAGACTTTTATAACTGGTTTTCAGTGTCTCCAACGTGCAGGGAGGCCTACAAGGCTATATATGAGACCATCAAATGTGGGGAGAAACCTTTACAGATAACCAAGGTGTGTGCCACACGTTGGCTCTCCATTGAACCCGCGGTTTCACGCATATTGGACCAGTGGGAGGAGCTTAGGCTGCATTTCACAGTCACCATGTTCAGTGAACACTGCTACGTGGCTGAGGTTTTATACTCCATGTACAGTGATCCTCAAAACATATTGTATCTGACTTTTTTGACATCAGTGCTGGGTGAGGTACAGTTGGCCATCAAGGCTTTTGAGGGAGAGCAAGTAGATCCTCTTAAGCTACTTGACAGCTTGGTTAGCCTGATCAAGTCTGTGAGCAGCAGGGTGCTGAATCCACTGGCAAATGTTGATGTACTCAAAGGGCCAATAAACAGATGGATACATCAGTCCCAAACCGTACCTTGGTTACCTTTTTGAGTCAAATGCAGCTGAGCTCCACCTTGCGCCTGAGGATGAAAACAATGTCTGAAAGCGGTGTGTAGCCTTCACCATCTCCCTCACTAATGAGTTGAGGGTGAGACTGCCGGACAACATCGAAGCATTGCAGTACATGTCAGTTTTCAATGTGGAGGAAACTCTAAAGCACAATAAGAGCCCTGGAGAAATAGAAAAAATAGCCAAGCTCATTGGCTACTCCCCTGCAGAGATAGACAAGATTGTCCAGAAATGGCGTTGCCATCCATCTTAGTAAATGGAATGAGACAAAAAACACACTGGGCTTCTGGAGTGAGATTTGGAAGTTCAGGGATGCAGCTGATATCAACCCGTTTCAAGAACATGCCATGGCTGCTGTGTCTGTGTTTGCCTTGCCACACTCGAATGCTGAAGTCGAGAGAGTATTCAGCCAGATAGATGAGTGTGGTAAAAAGTAAAACTTAGAAATCGGATGTTCTTGCAGACCCTTAACTCCATCCTGTACATTCGATATGGACTGAAGCTGTCTGGTGAGGCTTGCTATGAGCACCAGCTGCCTGATAATGTTTTGCAGCTTTTTGGCACATCAGCTGCTTACTCATTTAAGTTAGCTCCCTCAGTTGCTGAACCTGCCAGAGAGCCTTGCCAAAAAGACAGATGACCCATTCTTTCTGTGAGCCAGCACAACCAGTGTGTGTGTGTGTAGGGGGGGAAACAATTAACCTGAATTAGGGCCAGACTAGTTACTATAATTTTCTCACGTTGCCATTGAATGTTTTTTCTATTGTCTCTTTTTGGTCCATTTAGATTGTATACAGAAAAATGTAAAAAATGTTAGGGTTAAAAATGTTCATGTTTTACTGTGACTTGTTGTAGACTTCTAAGGTTAAAAACCAAACCAAATTTTAAAAACTAAACTAAAAAATATAAAAAACTGAGGAGCACGTGATGCCGCGGAGCTGAGCAGACGTTGACAAACCGAGCTCTTCAAAGTTATTCTATTTTTACCTAAATAACAACGTTGAAACAATATTCTAACACCGGCTGATAAATTGTCAAGTACTTACCTTCCCAAAGAGCCATGGACCTCCGACCGAGAAGGACGACCAAAACGTTGTTGATTCCCAAGATAACAATAACGCTACAGCTAGCAAGATTACCATTAGCCCTCATAACTCAGACGACAGTTCCAGACTGTTGCTCTCAGCAGCCTCTTGCGAGCCTGCCGACATGCTGGCTACTCTCCTCGGGGAAATTCAGGTTGGTAACAGAGGTCTTACTCTGAAAATCGATAAGAAATCGGCTGAACTCCATTCCTCCATTGACGACCTGAAATCCTCCATGAATGATCTCCTTTTGAGAACGACTGAGGCAGAGTTGCCGCATAAGCACAGTTGAAGATACCATCGCTAGACATGACCAGGTCTTGACACAACTGCAAAAGGACAATGCCTACCTCAAAAACAAAGTAGATCAGATGGAAAACCAGAGTAGACGTAGTAATATCCGTGTGGTGGGATTGAATGAGGACAGCGAGGGCCGTGACTTGTGACCCGGTCCGTTTCTTCACTCAATGGATCCCGGAAGTCCTAGGCATAATCAACTTCACCAAACCGCTGGAAATCGAACGCGCCCACAGAACATCAGTGCCGAAACCCCGGCCAGATGAGCCGTCCTGATCAGGTTCCTCCGTTTCCAAGACAGAGAGAAGATACTGCAACTCGCAAGAGCCAAAGGGGACATCACCATCGATGGAAAGAGGGTCAGCCTTTTCCCAGATATGAGCGCGGATCTCGCCAGACGCCGCAAGCAGTTCAGACCTGCCGCCAAAGCACTGAAGGAGAAGAACATCACCGGCTACCTCATCCACCCTGCGCGGATGAAAGTTCAATACAAAGGCCGAAGCCATCTCTTCAATACACCGGGAGAAGTGCACACTTTTCTCAAAGAACTGAGCAAGGTCTGAGCCAGGACGGTCTCTCTGGGGGATAAAACGCAGTTTGTTTGTTTTCTCTTATCCGGATTGAACTGCTGATATCTCCCGGTCACTTTAATTGATTTGTACATTTTCAACTAACCGTATCTTCCTGGGGTGAGTTCTATTACATTTACAGGAGACTATATTTTGGTTTAGTCCATATCTACTGGGCGAAGCAATAAGTGGGCTTAGGCCCACTGCTTTCCCCCTCATTTATGTTAATCTTTCGTAAAGAGGCTCAAGCATCCCTTACCGTGGGCAGTAAATATTCAGCCATAAATATCTATTCACAACGTTTGTTTTCAATTTAGAGAGCTCGCAGGTTTTAGTTTACGCCAAGGTTTAGCTAGTAAGAGCAAGATGGAAAGCGAGCAGCAACGTATCTCTACAAGTGTATTCATGTTTGATTGTTGGGATTGTTGTTCTAGCCTGACAATCGGGGTGGGTGGGATTTTTATTATTTTTTTCTTCCTTTGTTCTATGTTTATTGTTTCCTTCCTAAAGAGACACACAGGTCACTTGTGCTCAAACCAAAGTTGAAACATTTCCTAATTATCTGCATATGATAGATTTCTATTCAGTAACATATTTGAAACCCAACCTATGCGTAACCCACTAAAATATGTCACATTCAACGTAAAAGGTCTTAACAGCCCGATTAAAAGGAAAAGAGTCTATACATACCTTAAGAAATTAAAGGCTGACATTGTGTTTTTACAAGAAACACATCTTACAGCCAGTGAACACAAGAAATTGAAGAGGCAATGGGTAGGACAAGTTTTTGCATCCTCTTTTAACTCCAAAGCAAGATGAACTGCAATTTTGATAAGTAGACACATCCCCTTCTGCGTCAACAACACCATCTCTGATCCCTCTGGCAGGTTTGTTTTGGTGCAGGGGCATATGTTTTCAGAGTCTTGGACCTTATTGAATATTTATGCTCCTAACTTCGATGACCATATGTTTATTCAGAATGTCTTCCTTCAGGTTGCTCAAGCACCACCAGGATGGCTACTGGTTGGAGGAGATTTTAATTTTTGCTTAGATACAGTTCTTGATAGGTCTTCTGATAAACCCTCACATCTTACCAAAGCCGGCAAGCTCACCATGTCATTCATGAAAGATCTCAATTTACTAGACATCTGGAGACAGTTGCACCCACAGGATAGGGACTACTCTTTTTATTCACACCCACACAAGACACACACGCATAGATAACTTTTTACTTTCGACACAACTGTTTCATAGAGTGTTAGATGTCGAGTATCTCCCCAGATTGCTTAGTGACCATTCTCCTCTGGTATTATCAATCTCCATTCCTACCAAGGTAAATGGAGCATATAGATGGAGACTAAATCCTACACTTCTAAAGCAACCTGAATTTTGTGCATTCATCAAAGAGCAGATCAATATTTTTACTTTGACAAACAAACCCTCTGCTCCTGACAGCTTCATTCTTTGGGACACATTGAAGGCCTATCTGAGGGGACAGATTATTTCCTATACTAAAGGGCTGAAGAAAAAACACGGTGCGGAACTGATTGCCCTTGAATCTGAAATCTCAGAGCTAGAGAAAACCTACCAAAGAGGCCCGACTAAAGATCTATACAGGCTTTTGGTAAATAAAAAACTTAAATATAATATTCTGAACACATATCAAGCTGAGAGGGCCATCACTAAATCAAAACAACGTTATTATGAGCTTGGAGAGAAAGCTCACAAAGTATTGGCATGGCAACTGAAAGCAGAGGAAAGTAAGAGGACAATTAATGCCATAGAAACTCTTACTAAAGAGATATCCTTCGACCCTACTGAAATTAATAATACTTTTAAGAAATACTATGAAGACCTCTACACTTCCCAATCAAGCGATGATCTATCAGAGATAGACTCCTTTCTCTCCTCTCTCAACCTCCCATGCCTGTCAGGGAAAGACAGCGAGCACCTGAGTGAACACTTCTCAGTTCCTGAATTGTTGGGGGCCATTAAATCCCTACCTTCTAATAAATCTCCTGGGGAGGATGGCTTCCCTCCAGAGTTCTATAAAGAATTTAGGGAGCTGTTGGTCCCCTACCTTATGGAGGTACTTAAAAAAACCAGAGAAGACAACTGCTTTCCAGAGTCCTTCTCTCAAGCAGTGATTACAGTAATCCACAAGAAAGGGAAAAACCCGCTGAAGTGCGCCTCCTATAGACCAATCTCTCTACTTAGCACAGATTGTAAACTGGTCACCAAGATGCTATCTAAGAGACTGGAGTCATGTCTTCCCCTGTTGGTCAACCCAGATCAGACTGGCTTCATAATTAATAGATTGTCCTCCAACAATCTCAGAAGGTTCTTTGATATAATTCACCTTGCTAACAAAAACAAAATACCTAGTGTCGCAGTCTCCCTCGACACTGAAAAGGCCTTTGATAGGGTTGAATGGCCATACCTCTTTCGCGTCTTGGAAAAGTTTGGTTTAGGTACCGTGTTTGTAAATTTGATAAAATCACTCTACAAATCTCCTAAAGCTAGGATTGCTACCAATGGGATTACTTCCTCCTCTTTCCCTCTTTATAGGGGGAACAGACAAGGTTGCCCAATTAGCCCCCACCTCTTTGCCCTCGCCATCGAACCGTTGGCTGAGGCTATTAGAACGTGCCCTGACATACATGGCTTTGAGGTGGGCCCACATACCCATAAATTATCACTCTTTGCGGATGACCTTGTCTTATTTCTAACAAACCCAGAACACTCCCTCTCTCACTTGCAGATCCTACTACAGTGTTATAGTTCTTTCTCTGGATATAAGGTCAATCTTGATAAAAGCAAAATCTTACCGTTGTCTGTCTTTGACCATCATACCATCAAACACAAGTTTCCTTTCAGATGGTCGCCTATGGGCTTCACATATTTGGACATAATGGTGGATGGTAATCTGAACAACCTCTATAAACTCAATCTGGCCAGTTTGTTGCAAAAGGTGGAGGTTGACCTTTGTAAATGGATGGACTTACCTCTCACTCTACTGGGTAGAATCAATGTAATTAAAATGAATGTCCTGCCCAGGTTTCTATCTGTTTCAATCTCTCCCTATCCCTGTTCCCGCAGCATTTTTTCCTCTCTCGACAAGCTGACCAGACGGTTTATCTGGCACGGCAAAACCCCTAGGGTTGGCCTGGATAAACTGACCCTTGATTACAGTCAAGGGGGCTTAAACCTCCCCAATTTTAGAATATACTACTGGGCTGCACAGTCTAGGTTTCTGGCTCAGAGGTTTGACAAGGGTCCCTCTCCCTCGTGGTTGAACATTGAAAAGCTTGAGGTAAATGATGACACTGGGGCAGATTTGTTTTACAAATGGGACAGAAAATCTATAAAAACCATCACAGACAACCCTTTAATCATACATTCTGTCCTGGCATGGTGCAAACTGCATGAGCTGTTCGGACGAGGGGGATTCCTGTCCCCTAAAACCCCTTTATGGAACAATAGATTGATCCCTATGTTTTTCCAGAATAGTAACTTTAGACCATGGTCTGATAAGGGGATCACTCTTCTGGAACATTGTTACGAGGAGGGAGTTCTTATGTCTTTTGATCAGCTGAAACAGAAATACCACTTGCCTAACAGGGACTTCTTTAGCTACCTACAACTACGAAACTTTATTAGGGGACAATGGAAGGGACAATGGAACAATGGGACAATCTCAAGGGACAATGGAACCTACCTAAGATGTCACCTATTGAACAACTCTGCCACGCAGACCAACCACTGTTCAAGACTATTTCCCGTGTTTACAATGCTCTTATGTCAGGACTAACACTGCCTGGGCTAGATAAACCCCGACTTAGATGGGAGAAAGATCTGGGTATTGATCTTGATGAGGATCTATGGAGTGACCTATGCAGGGATGGGGTTACATCCACATTGAACTCCAGATACAGACTGATCCAGTTTAATTTCCTCCATCAGCTTTATATCACCCCATCTAGACTGCACAAGTTCAACCCAGATATCTCCTCCCTATGTTTTAGATGTGGCTCAGATGAAGGAACATTCCTCCATTCCACTTGGCAGTGTTCAAAACTACACGGTTTCTGGCAGGGGGTATGCGATACCATATTCACAATTCACGGGGTTGCATTCCCTTTAGACCCGGAGGTCTGTCTACTAGGTAACTTTACTAACACCAATCTTAGGCAAAGCCATACTATAAAGCTAACATAAATATTGCTAGCGATTGCCAAGAAATGTATTGCCTTGAAATGGAAATTTGATTCCTCCCTGCCAGTTGCAATGTGGCTTTCGGAAGTTAATAGTTGTATCCCTTTGGAGAAAATCACTTACTGCTTGAGGAATAAGTTAAAGACATTTTACAGAATTTGGCAACCTTTTATTGACTATATGGAGAATCTCCCCCCACATCTCATTGATTGAATCTATATATAATCCTCACATAATGTTTCACACGTAATGTATAATATGTAGCCTACGGCAGGTGATCCAGTGTCTCGTTATTTTGTTATTTTTTTTTTTATTATTGTATGTTTGTTTATATAATTATAATTTATTTTTGTTACGTTCATCTGTTACTGTCACTTTGTCCTATCATTGTCTAATATCTTTTCACTTTTGTTTTGAATGTTCTTAATTGGAAAATGCAAAAAAAAACAAAAAAAAAAATTTAAAGATACAGTTTTAGAACAAAGTTCTACAGTATTAGTGAAAATGTGATCAATAAATGTATCCGTACAATTAAAAAAATATATATATATAACAAACTAAGTAACTCCGCCAAAGTGTCTCTTTTGGGTCACTTTTGCCAGTCCCAAGCCCTTATAAAGGAGGAGGGTTGGAATTGTGACCTGAAAAAAAAAACAAGCATCGACAGAAGTTCATTTGTAGTTCTAAACATATTTAGGGTGTTTTTTACTTGGAAGTTATTCCTCTCTCCAAAAGCATCCATCACAATCACATGGCCAATTATGCAAATTGGGCAATGATGTCATTTAGCGACTTCTGGCGACCTTTAGGACAGCCAATAGCTACTTTCCTTACTGAGGAGTTGGCAACCCTGAAGAAAACACACACAACTACTACTATTATAGTATAGAAGTCAAAATACCTGTACCTATGTTCCTACTTGGACATAATCAAAAACATTCACGCCACAGTGAATCTCGTTCTAAGAGGATGCAATAATAAATAGATAATTGCGATTCTCAGATTTATTTGAGTACTGAGAATTTATTTGGCATGCATATATGCTGTTAAGTTGAATATGAAACTAAAATCGTGAATGTTTTTCCAAAGGTGTCTGTGTGGTGTCAGCTGCGAACGTTCCACACAGATGTTCAATGAGCGATCGAGTTCTAGGAAACTCACTCGGTCTACTCTCATTTTAATACATTCAAAACCACTACTGTAATGAAAATAAAAGCCAATAAACTGAATAATTACTGTCAAACTATTATTTCTATTCAATTGTTGAATTAGGCCTATTTTATTTAATTTTACATTTCATTCCTATTCAAGTGGTTTTGACAAACTTTTATGATGTGGACGGATGCTATGTCATAATGTACATGATGTCATAATGAAGCATTCTTTTGTTAAAATAAGACATTCCATAGACAGGTCATTGACGCTCTTCCTGAACTAAGATAGGACCTATAATTTAATGAAATAATCTCAAATACACTACTTTTATTTTATGGCAACTTTATTTGATCAATAACTATAAGAAAAACTATTATGTCTTGTGATTTGTGACAAAATACTTATTTTTTTAAACTAGGTTGTGTGTTTTCTGTTTTCAAGAATATATTGTTGAAACTGGAAAGTCAAATCCTACGTGTGCAAATGATCTGGAAGTCCAAATTGAAAGTAGGCCTTAGTCTGTGAATCTTTCATTTTATGAATTTATGAACAGGAATTAGAATGTCCTTTGGAAGTGGAAAAACACTTGTTTATAAAAACTACTTAGATCAAATTCTATTGTAATATAAGTCATTTATTCTATATTCTTATTCTCAAACATGCTTTTTGTTGTTGTTTGCTACTCCACCGTGACTCTCACAGCCATGAAAGACAAAAGGAAGTCCAGCTCACCGTTGGCTAGGACACAAGAGACCAGTCAGAACAGTTCTGAGAACAGCCTGACAGACATCGTCAGTGTCCAGAGTGACAGAGATATTGTCCGACAGCCAATGTAAACAGGGAGAAAGAATAGCGATCCCACTTCCACAACATGGATATGACTAAAGAGAGGGCTAACATGGGAAGGCTTCCAATGGCCACTCCAACCATCAGGCTCCCAATGCTCACTGTGACCTCTCTCACTGTCCAAAGGATCAAAAACACCCTCAAGGTGCCTCGCATGGCTTGTCTGCAGCTGGAAGGACAGATGGGTAGCAAGCATCTTGGTCCGGTCAGAGCCAAAACCGGAGGGAGCACATTTACCTCCAGCCACAAGAAGGAGAAAGAGGTTAAATCCAGCAGACCACAGACACCAGCAAGCAACCCTAGGAGGCCCAACGTATGCTTCACTGCAGCCAAGGCAGTAGCTCCTTTATCTGGGACTCCATGCAAGCAGTCTGAGGTCAGGATCCAGGCCAATCCTCTCCAGAGGTCTAACATCCAGGACCAAAGGCCCCGCTCTCCTCCTGCTCAGGCCAGGCGGTCTCTGTCCGACGGCAGCCTCTTGCAGCCGCCATGTTCTCCTGTGGATGTCCTCCAGCCGGAGGTCCAGGTTAGCAGAAGCCTGGATTGACCTAAGACCGGGATAGCTAGGATAACAAGACATACTGATGGCAGCACTCTGAGGTTCCCTAACCAGACCTTCGAGCTTATAAACTCCATGGGTAGGAGGGAGAGCACCAATTCTTTCCCTGTGCTGCCAACCATTTCAGTGTCAGCATCACCTGCCCAGTTGGCCATCCAACTGCCTACCACAATGGTCAGCCATGTGCCTGACCTTCTGGTGCCTAGTCCATCTGCTTCTCCGGTTCCTTCCAGCCGAGTGCCTGCCCCACCTGCCAACGCCAGATCACGGCGTGTGTCGAAGAGGATCCAGCTCTTACAGATCTGGTCTGCTATGCTGGACCAGCAGATACCAGAACAACTGGGTGACAAACAAATCATATTACCCTCTGAGCCCCTGTCCTTCAGTAGCACTGAGAGGATGTTCCTCTGTGGTCCACCTTTAGTCTGCCACCCAGCTAACGTAGCCGGAGATGATGGCTGTCACCCCCTGCCCAGACCTACGCCCAGCCACACAGGTAGCACCGACCACTCCCCTTTACTGACCAGTAGGAGAGCCGTGCAGGCGGGTGAGAAGTGCCCCTTTGAAATCCTCTTGATCCCCTTGGTCCCACTGGCAGAACAGCCTCCTATCAAGCGGTGGCACATGCCCGCCTCCCGTGCTAAGGACAAGCAGGAATGGGAGAATAGCCAACGAGACGCAGGAAGAGAGTAAAGCCCATTCACAGGGACTTTAAGTCTGGGCCTTTCTTCCCAGTGTGTCTCTCCATCACTGCCCTCGATCTTGGAGGTGGATGAAGAGTCTCTTTTCTAAAGAGATTGAACAAAGCCAGTTGTAGTGGGTCGCACACACACACACACCTTCATTTTTGAGAGGGGAACGCGCAATACCATGCTGAAATGAAGGCAGACTCCATCAGGGTGGATCCTAACCTTTTTCACACCACTGAACAATCCAAACTGAACCGTTCTGTGCTGGCATGGTTGGAAATACACTAACTGATGAAGACAGAATTGATCTAGACCAGCACAGTATGGCCAGAATACTTATGGCGCTAACAGAGATGGTCGGCTCGCTATCATCCAGAAGGCGAGGTCAGTACAGGTACATCAAAGCTGGGACCGAGAGACTGAAAAACAGCTTCTATCTCAAGGCCATCAGACTGTTAAACAGCCATCACTAACAATGAGTGACTGCTGCCAACATACTGACTCAAATATCTAGCCACCTTAATCATTAAAAATTGGATGTAATATATGTATCACTAGTCACTTTAAACAATGCCACTTTATATAATGTTTACATAACCTACATTACTCATATGTATATACTGTACTCTATACCATCTACTGCATCTCGCTCCTCCATATACTTACTCATTCCTTTACACTTGTGTGTATTTAAAAAATATATATATATATTTAACCTTATTAAACCAGGTATGCTAGTTGAGAACAAGTTCTCATTTACAACTGCGACCTGGCCAAATAAAGCAAAGCAGTGGAACACAAACAACAACACAGAGTTACACATGGAATAAACAAACATACAGTCAATAATACAATAGAAAACGTCTATATACAGTGTGCACAAATGAGGAAGGATAACGGAGGTAAGGCAATAAATAGGCCAGTGTGCCGAAATAATTACAATATAGCAATTAAACACTGGAGTGATAGATGTGCAGAAGATGAGTGTACAAGTAGAGATACTGGGGTGCAAGGTAGCAAAATAAATCAAATAGATAACAGTATGATGATGATGTAGTTGGATGGGTGGGGTAATTACAGGTGGGCTATGTACAGGTGCAGTGATCTATGAGCTGCTCTGACAGCTGGTGCTTAAAGCTAGTGAGGGAGATATGAGTCTCCAGCTTCAGTGATATTTGCAGTTCGTTCCAGTCATTGGCAGCAGAGAACTGGAAGGAAAGGCGGCCGAAGGAGGAATTGGCTTTGGGGGTAACCAGTGAAATATACCTGCTGGAGAGCGTGCTACGGGTGGGTGCTGCTATGGTGACCAGTGAGCTGAGATAAGGCGGGGCTTTACCTAGCAAAGACTTATAGATGACCTGGAGCCAGTGGGTTTGGCGACGAATATGAAGCGAGGGCCAGCCAACAAGAGCATGCAGGTCGCAATGGTGGGTAGTTGACAAAACGGATGGCACTGTGATAGACTGCATCCAATTTGCTGAGAAGAGTGTTGGAGGTTCTTTTGTAAAAGACATTGCCGAAGCCAAGGATCAGTAGGATAGTCCGTTTTACGAGGGTACGTTTGGCAGCATGAGTGATGGATGCTTTGCTGCAAAATAGGACGCTGATTCTAGATTTAATTTTGGATTGGAGATGGTTAATGTAAGTCTGGAAGGAGAGTTTAGTCTAACCAGGCACCTAGGTATTTGTAGTTGTCCACATATTCTAAGTCAGAACCGTCCACAGTAGTGATGCTGGGCAGGCGGGCAGGTGGGGGAAGCGATCCGTTGAAGAGATAACGGTAGTTGTTGTAAAATTGTTAGATTACTTGTTAGATATTACTGCATGGTCAGAACTAGCACAAGCATTTTGCTACACTCGCATAAACATCTGCTAACCATGTGTATGTGACCAATAACATTTGATTTGACTACAGAGTGAAAAGAGTGCACTGACTGAAGGAAGCAGGAAACATGCTTAACGTGTGAGCCTCTTTTGTCCCACCTTTCCCTTGGTTATTGGCTGTTTGGCCCAAATCGCTGACATCTCTCCTGGAAAACATCAGTGGAAAACATGTAATTTTTGAAAAGGACATTGTAATTAAGAATAGGTCCATGTGTATGTAAGGTTCCGGTTGGAGCGAGCGGTCGCATCTACACTTCGGTCCGCAGGTAGTATAACTTTTCATTACATTTCGTTATAGTACAACGGTTTGATTTGTCTAATCTTAGCAATTTCTTCTTAGCCAGCTACATAGCCGTCTTTGTATCAACGACAATTGCATAATTATCGTATTTCGTCGTCCTAACGTATCTGCCCAGCAGCTAGCTAAGCAGCTAGCTAACATCCACTGTCCACTAGCACTGTAGAAACTATTACACTCAACTGAGCGACTCGATTAGCGTAGTGTCAGCTAGCTACATAGTTGTCTTCGCTGTCTTCGTATCCAAGATAATTGTGCAGTTTAGAGTGTGTAGACTTAGAGTGATTATCTTAATTTACTGAGGTTAGCTAGCCAGCTATTTGTCGTCCTTAACGTAGGAAATGCTGCTAGCTAGCTAGCCAACAGCTAGCCAACCTCTACCGAATTGAACTCCAACTACCCGGTCAACATTCCGCGTCGCTCCACAGGTAGTATCACATTTTCATTTCACTTCATTACAGTACAACGGTTTGATTTGTTTGATCGTAGCTAGCCAGCTACATAGCCGTCTTTGTATCTAAGACAATTGTGTAGTCTAGAGCGATTTTCTAGGTTAGCTGGCCAGCTATTGTCGTTCATCTAACGTAGCTAGCCAGCTAGCCCCCGAATAGCAGCACTGTAGTAACTATTACAGTACAACGGTTTGTTTTGTTTGATCGTAGCTAGCTAGCTACATAGCCGTCTTTGTATCTAAGACAATTGTGTAGCCTAGAGCGATTTTCTAGGTTAGCTGGCCAGCTATTGTCGTTCTCTTAACGTAGCTAGCCAGCTAGCCCCGAATAGCAGCACTGTAGTAACTATTACAGTACAACGGTTTGTTTTGTTCGATCGTAGCTAGCTAGCTACATAGCCGTCTTTGTATCTAAGACAATTGTGTAGCCTAGAGCGATTTTAGGTTAGCTAGCCAGCTATTGTCGTTCTTTTAAAGTAACGCATCGCAATTAACCTGCTAGCTAGCCAGCTAGCCCCCGAATAGCAGCACTGTAGAAACTATTACACTCGACGGAACGACTTGATTAGTGTAGTGTCAACATCGCAGCCACTACCAGCTAGCCTACTCCAGCAGTACTGTATCATTTCAATCATTTTAGTCAATAAGATTCTTGCTACGTAAGCTTAACTTTCTGAACATTCGAGACGTGTAGTCCACTTGTCATTCCAATCTCCTTTGCATTAGCGTAGCCTCTTCTGTACCCTGTTAACTATGTGTCTATCTATCCCTGTTCTCTCCTCTCTGCACAGACCATACAAACGCTCCACACCGCGTGGCCGCGGCCACCCGCAATCTGGTGGTCCCAGCGCGCACGACCCACGTGGAGTTCCTGGTCTCCGGTAGCCTCTGGAACTGCCGATCTGCGGCCAACAAGGCAGAGTTCATCTCAGCCTATGCCTCCCTCCAGTCCCTCGACTTCCTGGCACTGACGGAAACATGAATCACCACAGATAACACTGCTACTCCTACTGCTCTCTCTTCGTCCGCCCACGTGTTCTCGCACACCCCGAGAGCTTCTGGTCAGCGGGGTGGTGGCACCGGGATCCTCATCTCTCCCAAGTGGTCATTCTCTCTCTCTCCCCTTACCCATCTATCTATCGCCTCCTTTGAATTCCATGCTGTCACAGTTACCAGCCCTTTCAAGCTTAACATCCTTATCATTTATCGCCCTCCAGGTTCCCTCGGAGAGTTCATCAATGAGCTTGATGCCTTGATAAGCTCCTTTCCTGAGGACGGCTCACCTCTCACAGTCCTGGGCGACTTTAACCTCCCCACGTCTACCTTTGACTCATTCCTCTCTGCCTCCTTCTTTCCACTCCTCTCCTCTTTTGACCTCACCCTCTCACCTTCCCCCTACTCACAAGGCAGGCAATACGCTCGACCTCATCTTTACTAGATGCTGTTCTTCCACTAACCTCACTGCAACTCCCCTCCAAGTCTCCGACCACTACCTTGTATCCTTTTCCCTCTCGCTCTCATCCAACACTTCCCACACTGCCCCTACTCGGATGGTATCGCGCCGTCCCAACCTTCGCTCTCTCTCCCCCGCTACTCTTTCCTCTTCCATCCTATCATCTCTTCCCTCTGCTCATACCTTCTCCAACCTTTCTCCTGATTCTGCCTCCTCAACCCTCCTCTCTTCCCTTTCTGCATCCTTTGACTCTCTATGTCCCCTATCCTCCAGGCCGGCTCGGTCCTCCCCTCCCGCTCCGTGGCTCGATGACTCATTGCGAGCTCACAGAACAGAGCTCCGGGCAGCCGAGCGGAAATGGAGGAAAACTCGCCTCCCTGCGGACCTGGCATCCTTTCACTCCCTCCTCTCTACATTTTCCTCCTCTGTCTCTGCTGCTAAAGCCACTTTCTACCACTCTAAATTCCAAGCATCTGCCTCTAACCCTAGGAAGCTCTTTGCCACCTTCTCCTCCCTCCTGAATCCTCCTCCCCCTCCCCCCTCCTCCCTCTCTGCAGATGACTTCGTCAACCATTTTGAAAAGAAGGTCGACGACATCCGATCCTCGTTTGCTAAGTCAAACGACACCGCTGGTTCTACTCACACTGCCCTACCCTGTGCTCTGACCTCTTTCTCCCTCTCTCTCCAGATGAAATCTCGCTTCTTGTGACGGCCGGCCGCCCAACAACCTGCCCGCTCGACCCTATCCCCTCCTCTCTTCTCCAGACCATTTCCGGGGACCTTCTCCCTTACCTCACCTCGCTCATCAACTCATCCCTGACCGCTGGCTACGTCCCTTCCGTCTTCAAGAGAGCGAGAGTTGCACCCCTTCTGAAAAAACCTACACTCGATCCCTCCGATGTCAACAACTACAGACCAGTATCCCTTCTTTCTTTTCTCTCCAAAACTCTTGAACGTGCCGTCCTTGGCCAGCTCTCCCGCTATCTCTCTCAGAATGACCTTCTTGATCCAAATCAGTCAGGTTTCAAGACTAGTCATTCAACTGACTGCTCTTCTCTGTATCACGGAGGCGCTCCGCACTGCTAAAGCTAACTCTCTCTCCTCTGCTCTCATCCTTCTAGACCTATCGGCTGCCTTCGATACTGTGAACCATCAGATCCTCCTCTCCACCCTCTCCGAGTTGGGCATCTCCGGCGCGGCCCACGCTTGATTGCGTCCTACCTGACAGGTCGCTCCTACCAGGTGGCGTGGCGAGAATCTGTCTCCTCGCCACGCGCTCTCACCACTGGTGTCCCCCAGGGCTCTGTTCTAGGCCCTCTCCTATTCTCGCTATACACCAAGTCACTTGGCTCTGTCATAACCTCACATGGTCTCTCCTATCATTGCTATGCAGACGACACACAATTAATCTTCTCCTTTCCCCCTTCTGATGACCAGGTGGCGAATCGCATCTCTGCTTGTCTGGCAGACATATCAGTGTGGATGACGGATCACCACCTCAAGCTGAACCTCGGCAAGACGGAGCTGCTCTTCCTCCCGGGGAAGGACTGCCCGTTCCATGATCTCGCCATCACGGTTGACAACTCCATTGTGTCCTCCTCCCAGAGCGCTAAGAACCTTGGCGTGATCCTGGACAACACCCTGTCGTTCTCAACCAACATCATGGCGGTGGCCCGTTCCTGTAGGTTCATGCTCTACAACATCCGCAGAGTACGACCCTGCCTCACACAGGAAGCGGCGCAGGTCCTAATCCAGGCACTTGTCATCTCCCGTCTGGATTACTGCAACTCGCTGTTGGCTGGGCTCCCTGCCTGTGCCATTAAACCCCTACAACTCATCCAGAACGCCGCAGCCCGTCTGGTGTTCAACCTTCCCAAGTTCTCTCACGTCACCCCGCTCCTCCGCTCTCTCCACTGGCTTCCAGTTGAAGCTCGCATCCGCTACAAGACCATGGTGCTTGCCTACGGAGCTGTGAGGGGAACGGCACCGCAGTACCTCCAGGCTCTGATCAGGCCCTACACCCAAGCAAGGGCACTGCGTTCATCCACCTCTGGCCTGCTCGCCTCCCTACCATTGAGGAAGTACAGTTCCCGCTCAGCCCAGTCAAAACTGTTCGCTGCTCTGGCCCCCCAATGGTGGAACAAACTCCCTCACGACGCCAGGACAGCGGAGTCAATCACCACCTTCCGGAGACACCTGAAACCCCACCTCTTCAAGGAATACCTAGGATAGGATAAGTAATCCTTCTCACCCCCCCTTAATGATTTAGATGCACTATTGTAAAGTGGCTGTTCCACTGGATGTCAGAAGGTGTATTCACCAATTTGTAAGTCGCTCTGGATAAGAGCGTCTGCTAAATGACTTAAATGTAAAATGTAATGTAAATGTATAGGCATACCGGTCAGATTGTCTTCATAGAAATTGTCTTCCTCTGATGATCCTGATGGCCCTGGGACATAACCATCTTCACTGTTGTCAATACTGGTTATTGAGTCATCAGTCTTGTATCCAAGTATAGCTTTGGTCAACTGTACTGCAGAAAAAAAAGTATTTGGACACTGGCATATTTTGATTAGTTATGGCTCTGTGCTCCTCTACTTCACATTTTGTTATAATACAATGAACATGGGATGAAAGTGCAGACTTGCCTATCTTTGATTTTCAAAGCTGATTCACAAGAACTTACAGTATGTGCTGGTGTTAAATGACACTAACTTACATATACACGGTCTGTTCTGATCAACCGCAGTGCATCATCCAACACATGGACTACCGACCCAGAGGTACTGAATGGCAGCCTCGGTGTCTGACATCTAACGATACAATAAAATGAAATTAGTCATGTGCAAATTAGGCAATTGAATATGATTCAACCATCCCCAATATCCTCATTCTAACAACTGACAAACCTGAGCTTCGGGATTTATTATTTCCTTTTCAAATCTGGCCTACAAATTGAATTATGTTTCTTTTAGAGTTTCCATGTGTCTTCTTAGCCTCTGCAGTGCCTTTGTAAAGGAAGACAAATTTCAAAAAGAATGGTTGCCACTTAAAAGAATGACAAGATTGTTCGGCACACAACAAAGGGGATGGGCTGGGGGACACCAATGACTGTTATCATTGACTGATAGAGGTCCTACAAACATCTATTACAATTTTCTTTTTTTAAACGACTTTCAAGGAAAAAAGCAAGTAGAAGCATAACATAAGCACATTATACAAGTTCCTGGATACAACTAAAGCTGATCTGCTTTTATGGATGGACTAAACGAGAAACAGTATGAGTGATATGGCTAAAGCAAGGCATCTAAATTGGCACAGTCCTAACAAATGTTACTTTCCACAATCCTTATTCCTGTTGTGGTGTAGCTCCCTCCAGTAACCATGAGCACAACCGTTCCTTGATTTTAACTAGCGGCTTTATTCTATAGATTTAGTCAGAATTATCACCTTCCGTGAGAACTATAAAGTAAATTAAAATACATTTAAGCACACTCTTACAAACTTATCTTACGAGTGACTTATTAGCTTGGTATAACTCTGAAGTGCTTACATACATAAACAGTTTAGCCGACGCTGTAACAGTATCAGATTAAACACATATGAATAAAGGAACAATAACTAATTGGCTGCTTATTACAGAAGGGATGAAATCAAACTTCACCCTTATTATTCCTGGCATGAATTCACACTTCATACTTAATTATTATAACGTTACCATCCTAGCATACACACTTCAACCTTTATGAACTACACCCGATGACATGAAAATGTTGCTAACAGAGCGCTGGATTGCCTTCCCTCCAAAAGTGTGTAGCTACAATAAGGATCCCCGTTACAACAGTTATTAGCTACGTAGTTCCGCTTGTTTTATCATTTCCCACGCACAGCGAACAGGTAAACAATTCAAACAAAAACAACGACATAGACTTACAGGTGAACTGTCAGTTACATGTGGTGTTTCACTCTTTTACATGCAAAGCTAAAATAACTTGCAACTTATTTCTCGTTGGGTAAGAAAGGGCGATAAAAAAACTGCCAAAACTTAAAATAAAATAATTTAATAAGGGGATTTATTTAAATACTTCGGCACACATGCATGCTTATGACTTGACAAAACAGATGAAAAGGAACTGACTTCTCAAGCTAGCTTGTAAACCAATTCAAGTTACACTGGCAATATTATTTTCCAATGCATGTAACATTGGGTTAACCACAATCATATATTCTGAATCAAAGACATGTTTACCAATTATGCTAAGCTAGCACGCTAGCTAGCACGCTAATCATTAGCAAGCAGTAAATAAGTATAAGGTAAAAACATGCAAAGTAACAATTGCACATTAATAAATTGTTTGGATAAGCCTACCAATTTCAAACTCATGACTCAGTATATCTGACACAATGTGGCTTTCGGCCATTGTCAATGCATGTTGTATTCCACCGAAAGACATACATGAGCTAACATTAATTACAAATAAAGACAATGGGAACATGCATTGCTTGCCAATACACCACATACAATTATAGTTAAACTATTGGTTAATAGCTTACCTTCTTGCATGAATGTGAACGTCTGCAACCATCCTCCTCTTCCTTCAAAAACATGCTGCACAGCAACTTTTGTTGTGATCATGCTCAGGCAGAGACAGGCTTGCCAGGTCATTTCCCATTTCTAGTAAATTCAGTAAAAATGTTTCAAAGCCTGAAAACGATCACAATCTCAGCAAATTACAGGGAAATTAATGGATTATTTAAACATACCATGTTGGTAACGGTGCAATATAGAAGTAGTATAAAAACTTGCACCCAGTGACCAAAACTTTTCAGCTGCAGCAAAGTTTTAAAACTACCTCAATAAAAGAAAAACAATTGCATACATGGCAACCCTGGGGAGAGATGTGTCACTGCTGCATGGTGGAGGGGGAACTGTGTTGACCTGTGAAAATGGTAGTTTGGTACTTTTGTGCACTCTGCAGTGGGTGAGGGGCAGAGCCTCGAGTGAAAATTATGGAGAGTAGACAATGATTCCACCAGGCCAGATTTCTGAATATGTGTGCAATAATATTACTGTCACCTACATTTCCTTTGACAATTTGGGTTTGTAGCTCACACAGTCAGTATCAGTGAGGTGTTCAGTGCAGCTACTTGAATGGTCTGTAGACTTGCTGACACAAAAGTAGCTTATGGCAGGTTAAGATTCTAACTAGCAACCTAACCCCTCAGCAATCAGGTTCACTACCTGCACACAGACCAAACAGCCTAGTGATATTAACAGCCATCTCTTACTATAGGCACTCAGCTACTCTCACCATCTCTCTTTCTCTCTCATAACAGGCCTTTTTTTTAAATTCTGATTCACGTTTACCCTCCACTAGACCCCTGGTTTCACAAGGTGGAATAAAATGTACTGATAATAAGTGAATTCAGCTTTGTACTGCTGTGAAGACGTAGGCCGTTACATCAGCATTGATCTCTTTGCAAAAAGTCTCAAGAAAACTCATAATAAACTTGGGTAACTGATGTTCATATCTTAAAGGACAAATCCCTATAAGCTTTTGTCAGGAATCAGGATTAGGTTAGTAAAGCCAACGCAACGTCATGTTTTACAAATGGTAGGCTACCTTATGGTAGGACTAGTTATATACAGTGCCTTGCGAAAGTATTCGGCCCCCTTGAACTTTGCGACCTTTTGCCACATTTCAGGCTTCAAACATAAAGATATAAAACTGTATTTTTTTGTGAAGAATCAACAACAAGTGGGACACAATCATGAAGTGGAACGACATTTATTGGATATTTCAATCTTTTTTAACAAATCAAAAACTGAAAAATTAGGCGTGCAAAATTATTCAGCCCCTTTACTTTCAGTGCAGCAAACTCTCTACCGAGGTTCAGTGAGGATCTCTGAATGATCCAATGTTGACCTAAATGACTAATGATGATAAATACAATCCACCTGTGTGTAATCAAGTCTCCGTATAAATGCACCTGCACTGTGATAGTCTCAGAGGTCCGTTAAAAGCGCAGAGAGCATCATGAAGAACAAGGAACACACCAGGCAGGTCCAAGATACTGTTGTGAAGAAGTTTAAAGCCGGATTTGGATACAGAAAGATTTCCCAAGCTTTAAACATCCCAAGGAGCACTGTGCAAGCGATAATATTGAAATGGAAGGAGTATCAGAACACTGCAAATCTACCAAGACCTGGCCGTCCCTCTAAACTTTCAGCTCAAAAATGGAGAAGACTGATCAGAGATGCAGCCAAGAGGCCCATGATCACTCTGGATGAACTGCAGAGATCTACAGCTGAGGTGGGAGACTCTTTCCATAGGACAACAATCAGTCGTATATTGCACAAATCTGGCCTTTATGGAAGAGTGGCAAGAAGAAAGCAATTTCTTAAAGATATCCATAAAAAGTGTTGTTTAAAGTTTGCCACAAGCCACCTGGGAGACACACCAAACATGTGGAAGAAGGTGCTCTGGTCAGATGAAACCAAAATTGAACTTTTTGGCAACAATGCAAAACGTTATGTTTGGCGTAAAAGCAACACAGCTCATCACCCTGACCACACCATCTCCACTGTCAAACATGGTGGTGGCAGCATCATGGTTTGGGCCTGCGTTTCTTC
Source organism: Oncorhynchus masou masou (assembly GCF_036934945.1). Classification (NCBI taxonomy): domain Eukaryota; kingdom Metazoa; phylum Chordata; class Actinopteri; order Salmoniformes; family Salmonidae; genus Oncorhynchus; species Oncorhynchus masou. The sequence goes on from NC_088242.1 coordinate 55,833,302, forward strand.
AGCAGGGACAGGGAAAATTGTTAAAATTGAGCGTAGTGGTTAGAGCATTGGACTAGCAACTGGAAGGTTGCGAGTTCAAACCCCCAAGCTGACAAAGTACAAATCTGTCGTTCTGCCCCTGAACAGGCAGTTAACCCACTGTTCCCAAGCCGTCATTGAAAATAAGAATGTGTTCTTAACTGACTTGCCTGGTTAAATAAAGGTAAAATTTAAAAACAAAATTAAAATCCAATCGAGAATCTGTGGAAAGAACTGAAAACTGCTGTTCACAAATGCTCTCCATCCAACCTCACTGAGCTCGAGCTGTTTTGCAAGGAGGAATGGGAAAAAATTTCAGTCTCTCGATGTGCAAAACTGATAGAGACATACCCCAAGCGACTTACAGCTGTAATCGCAGCAAAAGGTGGCGCTACAAAGTATTAACTTAAGGGGGCTGAATAATTTTCCACGCCCAATTTTTCAGTTTTTGATTTGTTAAAAAAGTTTGAAATATCCGATAAATGTCGTTCCACTTCATGATTGTGTCCCACTTGTTGTTGATTCTTCACAAAAAAATTCAATTTTATATCTTTATGTTTGAAGCCTGAAATGTGGCAAAAGGTCGCAAAGTTCAAGGGGGCCGAATACTTTCGCAAGGCACTGTAAATGACATTATAGGCCGACACTGTACACTATAGGCCTATTTCTTTTCCGGATTATGGCCTGGTCATGGATGAAAAGTACCTGTTCAAAATGGGGTAAAGCTGAGGGAACATAAGGCGGTCCCCAGGATTTCAGTTCCCTGTGTTAGCTGTTGTAAACCTCTTTCTGCATTTATTTGTAGATAGACTCACCCCAACAGGGAGTTATCAGTTGGGAGGTATAATCAAAATGTCTGCTTACCGCTTTTGAGGGAGCAGCAGAGAAGTGTATCCAAGTTGGGGTACCCCTTGCTAGAATTGTTAGTTGTAGCAGTAGTAGTAGCCATGTAATGGCAGCAGTGTTGTAGTCGAGTCACTAAAGCATATATCCGAGTCAATACACAAGACCCTATGGCTAACTCTGAGTTGAGTCAAAGTCGTCAATGTTTGAATTGAGTCACAAGTTTCTGTGTTTGAATCCCGGTCCTAGATTTGAAGTCTCAGACAATGGGTTCATATTAACTTAATATTAAGTTGTTAACCCAGTCAGATAGTGGCGGGGGGGAATTTGATCAATCATTTTTTAAATTTATGTGCCAACAAATGTTTATATGCTACAGGTCAAACAGATTGTCAGCTAGCTAGCTAGCTAATTAAGTAACATGATTGAACATGGTGTGGCTGCACAGCTTCTCTATCTTTGATGTAATCTAAACAGAAACTGAAAGACAGAGACAAACACAAATACACTTTTATAAACTATACTAATGTCAGATATTAGTGGCTAATGTTCACATTCTGTGGAGGTCAACTGCTCCTAAATCTGTGTGTGTACGTGGTTTGGTTTGAAGCTTCTCTAACCAGCTCTGTGTTGTTGTCCTCTGGAAACACCTCTTTTCAGCGCTGCAGTCGGACATAGACTGTCTGGCCTGAGCAGGAGGAGAGCGGGGCCTTTGGTCCTGGATGTTTGACCTCTGGAGAGGATTGGCCTGGATCCTTCTAACCAGCTCTGTGTTGTTGTCCTCTGGAAACACTGGTTGTCAGTGCTGTGATAGAAGATTAGTGCAGCAGCTGTGGCAGACAGATTCTGCGAGTGAGCCATATACTGAGAGCACACAGCTGATTAACCCCTTCACTGCCGGCCAGAGAAATGTATGCAAATACTTGCACCATGACGTGAAACCGTGAAAGAAAGAAGGCCATGTTTCAGTTATGGTGACGCACGATCACATGTAGCCTAACTAACCAAACCTTCTTTCTTGAACCAGTTCTAGAACAATTGATACAGCCATACTGCTCTGCTAAGTCATAGCTTCTCGTGCATGTTTCTAGAAAGAAACTGGGTACGATGCATGACTGATCTTACAGTGCAATGTGAGTCTTTGTGCTGGCGCCCATATAAATCTCTACAAAAATGTAGCAACACCTCTTAAACTTGAGTGATATCTTTATAATGCTAGTAAGCTTTGGGCTTTGATGGAGAGAATGCGTTTCGGAATGAACCTTAGACAACAACACATAAGTTGCCAAAAAGTATTTATTATGATGGACTGTGAAAAACCCAAGGGATCATCATGTATTAATGTACTGTGTGAGAGCAGATATGACATTTTCTGTCATTTAAATGTTTGGCTGTGTGTAAGTTTAGATGGTGTTCAAGGTACAAAGTGTTCAACCTCCTTTCGTAACAGACTTTTAGTGCCCCCCTGTGGAATATCACGTGTCGTTACATGGGGATCAACATTTGTTTTTGAGGGTTGAAAAAACAAACATGGATAATGTTAGAATAAAATCATGCCGAGGAAGCTTTATTCAAAAGACGAAGGATGAGACACGACGTGTCGTACAGTGTCAAGCTTCAGATCAAAAGAAAAACGATACAGTCACTGCCTCGCAGTCCAACCAACAGTATTTTAAACGAAGCACAGTTTGAAGGCTCAGCAAATGTCATTCATATTTCACAAATGTAAGGCATCACTACATCTATTCCAGATAAAGGGGTCATTTTTATCCGTATAAAAGGAATAATTTATATAAGTGTTGTCTTATGTGGCACTATCCAGGTCTTTCTTGCAAAAGTGGGTTCTTTTGGCAAGAGAGACCTGGTTACCGCAGAACCCAGCAGTTACATTTCATCTGCAGCTGTCTGCTTCCCTTACATGTGCAAGTTGAGACAGGGCCTCTTTGCGTCAGATGTGCCTCCTTCGGATTAATACAAATTTGAATCGGACCTTCACTTATATTAGTCCGGTCAGCACTTACCTCTACTCTTTGATCAACAAATCCAATGAAGAAATAAACATTCTACTAAAAGGGTATACTTCATAGCTCACAAGAAACAAACAACACACACCACAGATCATTTTCAACTGCAATAAAACTTTATAGAAACAGAATTCTTTGGAACATGGTGATGCTAAATTAACATTTGCCTAACTAGAATAACAAGTGGATTAATATTCATCTCCAGTTGATACTGAGGGACATATTCTATCATCCCACCAGCATACTAGATACTCTGGATACTCCTAAGGGGTTGAAGCAGTCCATCTTCAGGAAGAGAACACTGTTCGAGAAGCTCCACACCCCAGGGATGAAAGTACTTTGACAGCTTGTGGCTCCTGTTGGGTCTCATAGGAAAAGTCTGTTCCAACAGTACTTCCGACAGTAGCTGCTGCAGCTCATGCACAACAGCCTGTATTGGTGGGCGCTGGATAATTTCTGTCACCTGCCCTTTGTGGTTTGGGGTTGAAAGGGCAGTGGAGGTACTAGGATGGCAGGCAGGGCAGATGCTGGGATGATGCTGGTTGATCCTCTCTGGTCCATGGGAGGCCATGAGGTCTCAATAGGGCTCCCGATTGGCGCAGCGGGATAAGGCACTGGTCCCATAGGGCGGCTCACAATTGGCCCAGTGTCGTCCGGGTTAGGGTTTGGCCGAGGTAGGTCGTCATTGTAAATAAGAATTTGTTCTTAAGTGGAGCAAAACTACAACTGGCTTTGCTCCATCTCTTCAGAAAGAGACTGTTCATCCATCTCCAAGATCGAGGGCAGTGATGGAGAGACACACACTGGGAAGAAAGGCCCAGACTTAAAGTTAACGTCCCAGTGAATGGGCTTCACTCTCTTCCTGCGCTCTCGTTCCCGCTTAGCCTTGGCACGGGAGGTGGGCATGTGTCTCCTCTTGTTAGGAGGCTGTTCTGCCAGTGGGACCAAGGGGGTCAAGAGGGATTCAAAGGGGCACTTCTCACCCGCCTGCACGGCTCTCCTATTGGTCAGTAAAGGGGAGTGGTCAGTGCGACCTGTGTGGCTGGGCGTAGGTCTGGTCAGGGGGTGACAGCCATCATCTCCACAGACTAAAGGTGGACCACAGAGGAACAACCTCTCAGTGCAACTGAAGGACAGGGGCTCAGAGGGTAATATGATTTGTCTGTCACCCAGTTGTTCCGGTAGCTGCTGGTCCAGCATAGCAGACTGGATCTGTAAGAGCTGGATCCTCTTCGACACACGCCGTGATCTGGAGTTGGCAGGCCGGGCTGGCACTGGGGAGGCAGGTGGGGCAGGCACTCGGCTGGAAGGAACCGGAGAAGCAGATGGAGTAGGCACCAGAAGGTCAGGCACATTGCTGACCATTGGGGTAGGCAATGGGATGGCCATCTGGGCAGGTGAGGCTGACACTGCAATGGTTGGTAGCACAGGGAAAGAATTGGTGCTCTCCCTCCTGCCCATGGAGTTTATAAGCTCTAAGGTCTGGTTAGGGAACCTCAGAGTGCTGCCATCAGTATGTTTTGTTATCCTAGCTATCCCGGTCTTGGGTCGAGCCAGGCTTCTGCTGGCCTGGACCTCCGGCTGGAGGACATCCACAGGAGAACATGGCGGCTGCAAGAGGCTGCCGTCGGACAGAGACCGTCTGGCCTGAGCAGGAGGAGAGCGGGGCCTTTGGTCCTGGATGTTAGACCTCTTGAGAGGATTGGCCTGGATCCTGACCTCAGACTGGCTGCATGGAGTCCCAGATAAATGAGCTACTGCCTTGGCTGCAGTGTAGCATAAATTGGGCCTCCTAGGGATGCTTCCTGGTGTCTGAGGTCTGCTGGATTTAACCTCTGGCTCCTTCTTGTGGCTGGAGGTAAATGTGCTCCCTCCGGTTTTGGTTTTAACCGGACCCAGATGCTTGCTACCCATCTGTCCCTCCAGCTGCAGACGAGGCATGCGAGGCACCTTGAGGGTGTTTTTGTTCCTTTGGGCATTGAGAGAGGTCACAGTGAGCATTGGGAGCCTGATGGGTGGAATGGCCATCGGAAGCCTTCCCATGTCAGCCCTCTCTTTCGTCACATCCATGTTGTGGAAGTGGGATCGGCTATTCTTTCTCCCTGGTGGCATTGGCTGTAGGACAATATCACTGGCACACCGGACACTGAGGATGTCTGTCAGGCTGTTCTCAGAACTGTTCTGACTGGTCTCTTGTGTCCTAGTCCTGGACTTCCCTCTGTCTTTCATGGCTGTGAGAGTCACAGTGGAAGAGCAAACAACATGTTTGAGAATAAGAATATAGAATAAATTACATAGATTACAATAGAATTTGATCAAAGTTGTTTTTATAAACTAGTGTTTTTCCACTTTCAAAGGACACTCCAATTCCTGCCAAAATGGTCACAAATTCATAAAAATGAAAGATTCACAGACTGAGGCCTACCTTCAATTTGGACTTCCAGATAATTTGCTCACGTAGGATTTGACTATACAGTTTCAAGAATATATTATTGAAAACAGAAACACAAGACCACAATACCTAGTTTAAAGAAATACTTTTTTTGTCACAAATCACAAAACATAAGAGTTTTTCTTACAGTTATTGATCAAATAAAGTTGTCATAAGATAAAAGTAGTGTATTTGAGATTATTTCATTAAATTATAGGTCCTACCTTAGTTCAGGAAGAGCGTCAATGACCTGTCTAAGGAATGTTTTATTTTAACAAAAGAATGCTTCATTATGACATCATGTACATTATGACATAGTAGCCGTCCAGATCATAAAAGTTTGTCAAAACCACTTGAATAGGCATGAAATGTAAAATTAAATAAAATAGGCCTAATTCAACATTTGAATAAGATAGTACTTTGGCAGTAAATATTCAGTTTATTGGCTTTTATTTTCATTACAGTAGTGGTTTTGAATGTATTAAAATGAGAGTAGACCGAGTGAGTTTCCTAGAACTCGATCGCTCATTGAACATCTGTGTGGAACGTTCGCAGCTGACGCCACGGACGCCTTTGAAAAACATTCACGATTTTAGTTTCATATTCAACTTATCAGCATATATGCACGGCAAATCAATTCCCAGTACTCAAATACATCTGACAATTGCAATTGTTATTTTATTAGAGCATCCTCTTAGAACGAGAATCACTGTGGTGTCAATGTTTTTGATTATGTCCAAGTAGGAACATAGCTACTGGTATTTTGACTTCTATACTATAATAGTAGTAGTTGTGTGTGTTTTCTTGTCGTGCATTCGTTTTGAGTCAAAGCACCATGTCATCTCAACTTCAAACCAGGTCATTTGGTTCTGCTATTTGATGAATCAGTGTGGTTTAGTCGCCAGGGTTGTGGGTGTGATTCCCACGGGTAACCAGTGTGACCGTATGCTCAATGACTAAAATGTAAATAACCAGTGGTGGAAAAAGTACTCAATTGTCATACTTTTTTTTGTACAATATATTTATTGCCATTTCTTTTTTTGTTACAATTTAACAATCATCAGAATATGATACAGATAATGCCCTGTTATTCCTTCCACCCAAAACAAAACACCATGCTACATGGGTGCACATCGTGCAAAACCCTTCCCTCCCCAACACAGGAACTCCCCCACCCTCCCCTCTACCGGTATTAGCTTCACTGATTAACAACAAAAAAAGAAACAGAATGACCTTCACATTCCATGCTAGAAAATAAATGATTCAACACAAAAACAAATAATAATAATAATAGATTAATGAAGAAAGTAGTAATGCGGCAGCTAAGGTGACGTCTCTAGAAACTACTGAAAGTCCCCCAGACATCAGTAAATTCAAAGGGTTTATTACGTCAATTGTATCTTATTCTTTCAGATGGAATATAGGAAGATAGTTCTTTTAGACACATCTGCTTGCTTGGCGGAGTGTCACTCTTCCATATAATAGCTGTGCATTTATTGGCTGCAATGACTGCCAATTTAATGAATCAAAGTATTGAGATAAACTTTTGTTATTGACCAAATACTTATTTCCCACTTTTTTGCCTCACTGTAGACATTTTCTATTGTATTGTTGACTGTATGTTTGTTTATTCCATGTGTAACTCTGTGTTGTTGTTTGTGTTGCTTTGCTTTATCTTGGCCAGGTCGCAGTTGTAATTGAGAACTTGTTCTCAGCTAGCCTACCTGGTTAAATAAAGGTGAAAAAAAATATATATATAAGAATAAGAATATGTACATGTAAGTATATGGATGAGGGAGATACAGAAGATGGTATAGAGTACAGTATATACATATGAGATGAGTAATGTAGGGTATGTAAACAGTTTAGAAAGTAGCATTGTTAAAAGTGACTAGTGATACATTTATTACACCCAATTTTTAATTATTAAAGTGGCTAGAGATTTGAGTCAGTATGTAAGCAGCAGCCACTCAATGTTAGTGATGGCTGTTTAAAAGTCTGATGGCCTTGAGATATAAGCTGTTTTTCAGTCTCTCGGTCCCAGCTTTGATGCACCTGTACTGATTTCAACTTCTGGATGATAGCCTGGGTGAACAGTCAGTGGCTCGGGTGGTTGTTGTCCTTGATGACCTTTTTGGCCTTCCTGTGACATCGGATGGTGTAGTTGTCCTGGAGGGCAGGTAGTTTGCCCCTTGTGATGCGTTGTGCAGACCTCACTACCCTCTGGAGAGCCTTACGGTTGTGGGCGGAGCAGTTGCCGTACCAGGCGGTGATACAGCCCGACAGGATGCTCTCGATTGTGCATCTGTAAAGTTTTGTGAGTGTTTTTGGTGACAAGCCAAATTTCCACCCCGCTGATCCTCTGGTCCAAACAGAGGATCCGCTTTGGGAAAGTCATATTCCTGGTCGTAATGTTGACGTTGCTCTTATATCCAATAGTTCTTCCCGGCTGTATGTAATTAGACTTCAGATTTCCTGGGGAACAGTGTAAGAAATAGACATAACAAAAAAAAAATACTGCCTCCCGGGTGGGCTGTGCCAGCTGTGCCACCAGAGACTCTGGGTTCGCGCCCAGGCTCTGTCGTAACCGGCCGCGACCGGGAGGTCCGTGGGGCGACGCACAGTTGGCCTAGCGTCGTTCGGGTTAGGGATGGTTTGGCCGGTAGGGATATCTGTGGCGGGCCGGGCGCAGTGCGCGCTAACAAAGGTTGCCAGGTGCACGGTGTTTCCTCCGACACATTGGTGCAGCTGGCTTTCCGGGTTGGATGCGCGCTGTGTTAAGAAGCAGTGTGGCTTGGTTGGGTTGTGTATCGGAGAACGCATGACTTTCAACCTCGTACGGGAGTTATAGCGATGAGACAAGATAGAAGCTACTAAACAATTGGATAATACGAAATTGGGGAGGAAAAGGTGTAAAATTCCCCCCCACCCCCAAATAAAATACTGCATAGTTTACTAAGAACGCGAAGCGAGGCGACCATCTCTGTCAGTTAGTGTATTTCCAACCATGCCAGCACAGAACGGTTCAGTTTGGATTGTACAGTGGTGTGAAAAAGGTTAGGATCCACCCTGATGGAGTCTGCCTTCATTTCAGCATGGTATTGCGCGTTCCCCTCTCACTACATGGCCTTATCTGTAGGGTTTGTGTGGCTGTAGCCGTCCCTCTCATACCATATTCAATAGGCTTGACTGGCACAGCTGTTATAAACCTGCATTTTGAGTTGCTCCATCATTTATCGCTTATGGATTGGTTCATAGGTTGGATTGGGTGAAACTGACATGATTCCCACGGATGTTTTCCAGGAGAGATGTCAGCGATTCGGGCCAATGACCAAGGGAACGCTGAGACAAAAGAGAGGTTCACACGGTAAACATTTTTACTACTGTCTTCAGTCAGTGCATTTTCAATCTGGCAAAAAATGCTAATGACTCTAATTTGTTGTGCATTGATTTAACTTGCTGCAATTTGATTTTGTTTTTATTGTATTTTACAAACTATTATGTCTGAAGAAATGGATGCTGCGGCCACTGATTGCGCATCAGAGAATGACTCTGAGAAAGAGGAGTCGTCTGAAGAATCCTGACCGGTATGCCTATACCTTACATACACATGGACCTATTCTTAATTAAATGTGCTTTTCAACATATTTTCCAGGAGAGATGTCAGCGATTCGGGCCAAACAGCCAATGACCAAACTGGGACAAAAGAGAGGCTCACACAGTAAGCATGTTTCCTGCTCCCTTCAGTCAGTGCATTTTCACTCTGTAGTGTCAATTTATGGCCGTACTGTGCTGGTCCAGATCAATCCTGTCTTTATCAGTTAGTGTATTTCCAACCATGCCAGCACAGAACGGTTCAGTTTGGATTGGACACAAGTCAAGACGTTAGATCTGGAACTAGTGTGTCAGAATAGATGTTAACACAGAATGATTACCACGCTTTTTTTCTTGAAGGAGGGAACTTGATTTAATAGGTATTGCTTTTTTAGGTTTACATTGCAAACAGATTGTTGAGCTTAGATTCCATACAGATTGAGTCTGCTTTGATGTCATCATTGCACATTCTCCTCTCACATCCTTATCTATGTAGTTATTAAGTTGGGATTGTTAGTTTAATGTCAACACACTCTCTGCAGATACAGCTGTAACCTTGTAGAGTTAATACAGAGAGATGGTCAAGTACTGTATTGTAGTCAACCTTTATTTAATGTAGTCTTTCATAATGCCATCTCTTTACAAAGGAACTATTCCTTAACACAGGTAGTTGTCGTGAAATTGTTAGATTACTTGTTAGATATTTCTGCACGGTTGGAACTAGAAGCGTACAAGCATTTCGCTACACTCGTATAAACATCTGCTAACCATATGTGTATGAGACCGATTTGATTTGCAATGTTCGGTCTCAAGTAGTTGTTAAAATTACAAGTAAACTTTTTTCAAGGAGTCAGCAACTTTACAGGATTTCCTCATAATATATATTTTTTCTAACTCATGAGTGTAATTTCTGTGCTTCTATGATGTCTGGAAAGCATGGTCCTCAAAAAGTATGGATTTGTGAGGAATCCTAAATTGGTTACAAATACAAGACTGTGTGTGTGCGTGTGTGTGTGTGTGTGTGGTTAGGTTTGAAGCTTCTGTAACCTGCTCTGTGTTGTTGGCCTCTGGAAACACCTCTGGTTGTCAGCGCTCTCTGTGATAGAAGATTAGCATTAGCGCAGCATCTGTGGCAGACAGATTCTGCTGATGAGCATAAACTGAGAGCACACAGTTGATTAACCCCTTCACTGCCGGCCAGGGAAATTGAAATGTATGCAAATGTTTCCCAGTTTATGGAAAATACTGAAAGAAAGAAGGCTGTGTTTCAGTTATTGTGACGCACAATCACATGTAGCCTAACTAACCTAACCTTCCTGAGAGTATGATGGAAAGTGTTCATATGTAACCCAACATCCTTCTATGCTTTGCTCTCTATCCCTCGCTCTTCTTTCTTGAACAATTGACAAAGACATACTTCTCTGCTGCGTCATAGCTTTCTCATGCATGTTTCTAGAGAGAGACGGTACGATGCATGACTGATCTTACAGTGCAATGTGAGTCTTTGCGCTGGCGCCCATATAAATCTCTACAAAAATGTAGTAACACCTCTTAAACTTGAGTGATATCTTTATAATGCTATTAAGCTTTGGGCTTTGGTGGAGAGAATGCGTTTCGGGAATGAACCTTAGACAACAACACATAAGTTGCCAAAAAGTATTTATTATGATGGACTGTGAAAAACCCAAGGGATCATCATGTATTAATGTACTGTGTGAGAGCAGATATGACATTTTCTGTCATTTAAATGTTTGGCTGTGTGTAAGTTTAGATGGTGTTCAAAGTACAAAGTGTTCAACCTCCTTTCTTACAGACCTTTAGTTCCCCCTGTGGAATATCACGTGTCGTTACATGGGGATCAACATTTGTTTTTGAGGGTTGAAAAAACAAACATGGATAATGTTAGAATAAAATCATGCCGATGAAGCTTTATTCAAAAGACGAAGGATGAGACACGACGTGTCGTGTGTACAGTGTCAGGCTTCAGATCAAAAAAAAAGGCTTCAACGATACAGTCACTGCCTCGTAGTCCAACCAACAGTATTTTAAACGAAGCACAGTTTGAAGGCTCAGCAAATGTCATTCATATTTCACAAATGTAAGGCATCACTACATCTATTCCAGATAAAGGGGTCATTTTTATTCGTATAAAATGAATAATTTATATACGCGTTGTCTTATGTGGCACTATCCAGGTCTTTCTTGCAAAAGTGGGTTCTTTTGGCAAGAGAGACCTGGTTACCGCAGAACCCAGCAGTTATATTTCATCTGCAGCTGTCTGCTTCCCTTACATGTGCAAGTTGAGACAGGGCCTCTTTGCGTCAGATGTGCCTCCTTCGGATTAATACAAATTTGAATCGGACCTTCACTTATATTAGTCCGGTCAGCACTTACCTCTTCTCTTTGGTCAACAAATCAACAAATCCAATGAAGAAATAAACATTCTACTAAAAGGGTATACTTCATAGCTCACAAGAAACCAACAACACACACCACAGATCATTTTCAACTGCAATAAAACTTTATAGAAACAGAATTCTTTGGAACATGGTGATGCTAAATTAACATTTGCCTAACTAGAATAACAAGTGGATTAATATTAATCTCTAGTTGATACTCAGGAACATATTCTATCATCACACCAGCGTACTAGATACTCTGGATACTCCTAAGGGGTTGAAGCAGTCCATCTTCAGGAAGAGAACACTGTTCGAGAAGCTCCACACCCCCAGGGATGAAAGTATTTTGACAGCTTGTGGCTCCTGTTGGGTCTCATAGGAAAAGTCTGTTCCAACAGTACTTCCGACAGTAGCTGCTGCTGCTCATGCACAACAGCCTGTATCGGTGGGCGCTGGATAATTTCTGTCACCTGCGCTTTGTGGTTTGGGGTTGAAAGGGCAGTGGAGGTACTAGGATGGCAGGCAGGGCAGACGCTGGGATGATGCTGGTTGATCCTCTCTGGTCCATGGGAGGCCATGAGGTCTCAATAGGGCTCCCGATTGGCGCAGCGGTATAAGGCACTGGTCCCATAGGGCGGCTCACAATTGGCCCAGTGTCGTCCGGGTTAGGGTTTGGCCGGGGTAGGTCGTCATTGTAAATAAGAATTTGTTCTTAACTAACTTCACAATTTAAATAAAGGTAAAAAATAAATAAAATGAAGGTGTGTGTGTGTGCGACCCCTTACAACTGGCTTTGCTCCATCTCTTCAGAAAGAGACTCTTCATCCACCTCCAAGATCGAGGGCAGTGATGGAGAGACACACACTGGGAAGAAAGGCCCAGACTTAAAGTTAACGTCCCAGTGAATGGGCTTCACTCTCTTCCTGCGCTCTCGTTGGCTATTCTCCCATTCCCGCTCGGCCTTGGCACGGGAGGCGGGCATGTGCCCCCGCTTGATAGGAGGCTGTTCTGCCAGTGGGACCAAGGGGGTCAAGGGGGTATCAAAGGGGCACTTCTCACCCGCCTGCACGGCTCTCCTATTGGTCAGTAAAGGGGAGTGGTCAGTGCGACCTGTGTGGCTGGGCGTAGGTCTGGTCAGGGGGTGACAGCCATCATCTCCACAGACTAAAGGTGGACCACAGAGGAACAACCTCTCAGTGCAACTGAAGGACAGGGGCTCAGAGGGTAATATGATTTGTCTGTCACCCAGTTGTTCCGGTAGCTGCTGGTCCAGCATAGCAGACTGGATCTGTAAGAGCTGGATCCTCTTCGACACACGCCGTGATCTGGAGTTGGCAGGCCGGGCTGGCACTGGGGAGGCAGGTGGGGCAGGCACTCGGCTGGAAGGAACCGGAGAAGCAGATGGAGTAGGCACCAGAAGGTCAGGCACATTGCTGACCATTGGGGTAGGCAATGGGATGGCCATCTGGGCAGGTGAGGCTGACACTGCAATGGTTGGTAGCACAGGGAAAGAATTGGTGCTCTCCCTCCTGCCCATGGAGTTTATAAGCTCTAAGGTCTGGTTAGGGAACCTCAGAGTGCTGCCATCAGTATGTTTTGTTATCCTAGCTATCCCGGTCTTGGGTCGAGCCAGGCTTCTACTGGCCTGGACCTCCGGCTGGAGGACATCCACAGGAGAACATGGCGGCTGCAAGAGGCTGCCGTCGGACAGAGACCGTCTGGCCTGAGCAGGAGGAGAGCGGGGCCTTTGGTCCTGGATGTTAGACCTCTTGAGAGGATTGGCCTGGATCCTGACCTCAGACTGGCTGCATGGAGTCCCAGATAAATGAGCTACTGCCTTGGCTGCAGTGTAGCATAAATTGGGCCTCCTAGGGATGCTTCCTGGTGTCTGAGGTCTGCTGGATTTAACCTCTGGCTCCTTCTTGTGGCTGGAGGTAAATGTGCTCCCTCCGGTTTTGGTTTTAACCGGACCCAGATGCTTGCTACCCATCTGTCCCTCCAGCTGCAGACGAGGCATGCGAGGCACCTTGAGGGTGTTTTTGTTCCTTTGGGCATTGAGAGAGGTCACAGTGAGCATTGGGAGCCTGATGGGTGGAATGGCCATCGGAAGCCTTCCCATGTCAGCCCTCTCTTTCGTCACATCCATGTTGTGGAAGTGGGATCGGCTATTCTTTCTCCCTGGTGGCATTGGCTGTAGGACAATATCACTGGCACACCGGACACTGAGGATGTCTGTCAGGCTGTTCTCAGAACTGTTCTGACTGGTCTCTTGTGTCCTAGTCCTGGACTTCCCTCTGTCTTTCATGGCTGTGAGAGTCACAGTGGAAGAGCAAACAACATGTTTGAGAATAAGAATATAGAATAAATTACATAGATTACAATAGAATTTGATCAAAGTTGTTTTTATAAACTAGTGTTTTTCCACTTTCAAAGGACACTCCAATTCCTGCCAAAATGGTCACAAATTCATAAAAATGAAAGATTCACAGACTGAGGCCTACCTTCAATTTGGACTTCCAGATAATTTGCTCACGTAGGATTTGACTATACAGTTTCAAGAATATATTATTGAAAACAGAAACACAAGACCACAATACCTAGTTTAAAGAAATACTTTTTTTGTCACAAATCACAAAACATAAGAGTTTTTCTTACAGTTATTGATCAAATAAAGTTGTCATAAGATAAAAGTAGTGTATTTGAGATTATTTCATTAAATTATAGGTCCTACCTTAGTTCAGGAAGAGCGTCAATGACCTGTCTAAGGAATGTTTTATTTTAACAAAAGAATGCTTCATTATGACATCATGTACATTATGACATAGTAGCCGTCCAGATCATAAAAGTTTGTCAAAACCACTTGAATAGGCATGAAATGTAAAATTAAATAAAATAGGCCTAATTCAACATTTGAATAAGATAGTACTTTGGCAGTAAATATTCAGTTTATTGGCTTTTATTTTCATTACAGTAGTGGTTTTGAATGTATTAAAATGAGAGTAGACCGAGTGAGTTTCCTAGAACTCGATCGCTCATTGAACATCTGTGTGGAACGTTCGCAGCTGACGCCACGGACGCCTTTGAAAAACATTCACGATTTTAGTTTCATATTCAACTTATCAGCATATATGCACGGCAAATCAATTCCCAGTACTCAAATACATCTGACAATTGCAATTGTTAATTTATTAGAGCATCCTCTTAGAACGAGAATCACTGTGGTGTCAATGTTTTTGATTATGTCCAAGTAGGAACATAGCTACTGGTATTTTGACTTCTATACTATAATAGTAGTAGTTGTGTGTGTTTTCTTGTCGTGCATTCGTTTTGAGTCAAAGCACCATGTCATCTCAACTTCAAACCAGGTCATTTGGTTCTGCTATTTGATGAATCAGTGTGGTTTAGTCGCCAGGGTTGTGGGTGTGATTCCCACGGGTAACCAGTGTGACCGTATGCTCAATGACTAAAATGTAAATAACCAGTGGTGGAAAAAGTACTCAATTGTCATACTTTTTTTTGTACAATATATTTATTGCCATTTCTTTTTTTGTTACAATTTAACAATCATCAGAATATGATACAGATAATGCCCTGTTATTCCTTCCACCCAAAACAAAACACCATGCTACATGGGTGCACATCGTGCAAAACCCTTCCCTCCCCAACACAGGAACTCCCCCACCCTCCCCTCTACCGGTATTAGCTTCACTGATTAACAACAAAAAAAGAAACAGAATGACCTTCACATTCCATGCTAGAAAATAAATGATTCAACACAAAAACAAATAATAATAATAATAGATTAATGAAGAAAGTAGTAATGCGGCAGCTAAGGTGACGTCTCTAGAAACTACTGAAAGTCCCCCCAGACATCAGTAAATTCAAAGGGTTTATTACGTCAATTGTATCTTATTCTTTCAGATGGAATATAGGAAGATAGTTCTTTTAGACACATCTGCTTGCTTGGCGGAGTGTCACTCTTCCATATAATAGCTGTGCATTTATTGGCTGCAATGACTGCCAATTTAATGAATCAAAGTATTGAGATAAACTTTTGTTATTGACCAAATACTTATTTCCCACTTTTTTGCCTCACTGTAGACATTTTCTATTGTATTGTTGACTGTATGTTTGTTTATTCCATGTGTAACTCTGTGTTGTTGTTTGTGTTGCTTTGCTTTATCTTGGCCAGGTCGCAGTTGTAATTGAGAACTTGTTCTCAGCTAGCCTACCTGGTTAAATAAAGGTGAAAAAAAAAAATATATATATAAGAATAAGAATATGTACATGTAAGTATATGGATGAGGGAGATACAGAAGATGGTATAGAGTACAGTATATACATATGAGATGAGTAATGTAGGGTATGTAAACAGTTTAGAAAGTAGCATTGTTAAAAGTGACTAGTGATACATTTATTACACCCAATTTTTAATTATTAAAGTGGCTAGAGATTTGAGTCAGTATGTAAGCAGCAGCCACTCAATGTTAGTGATGGCTGTTTAAAAGTCTGATGGCCTTGAGATATAAGCTGTTTTTTCAGTCTCTCGGTCCCAGCTTTGATGCACCTGTACTGATTTCACCTTCTGGATGATAGCCTGGGTGAACAGGCAGTGGCTCAGGTGGTTGTTGTCCTTGATGACCTTTTTGGCCTTTCTGTGACATCGGATGGTGTAGTTGTCCTGGAGGGCAGGTAGTTTGCCCCTTGTGATGCGTTGTGCAGACCTCACTACCCTCTGGAGAGCCTTACGGTTGTGGGCGGAGCAGTTGCCGTACCAGGCGGTGATACAGCCCGACAGGATGCTCTCGATTGTGCATCTGTAAAGTTTTGTGAGTGTTTTTGGTGACAAGCCAAATTTCCACCCCGCTGATCCTCTGGTCCAAACAGAGGATCCGCTTTGGGAAAGTCATATTCCTGGTCGTAATGTTGACGTTGCTCTTATATCCAATAGTTCTTCCCGGCTGTATGTAATTAGACTTCAGATTTCCTGGGGAACAGTGTAAGAAATAGACATAATAAAAAAATAATACTGCCTCCCGGGTGGGCTGTGCCAGCTGTGCCACCAGAGACTCTGGGTTCGCGCCCAGGCTCTGTCGTAACCGGCCGCGACCGGGAGGTCCGTGGGGCGACGCACAGTTGGCCTAGCGTCGTTCGGGTTAGGGATGGTTTGGCCGGTAGGGATATCTGTGGCGGGCCGGGCGCAGTGCGCGCTAACAAAGGTTGCCAGGTGCACGGTGT
Source organism: Oncorhynchus masou masou (assembly GCF_036934945.1). Lineage (NCBI taxonomy): Eukaryota > Metazoa > Chordata > Actinopteri > Salmoniformes > Salmonidae > Oncorhynchus > Oncorhynchus masou. The sequence goes on from NC_088242.1 coordinate 55,849,849, forward strand.
TTCCTCCGACACATTGGTGCAGCTGGCTTTCCGGGTTGGATGCGCGCTGTGTTAAGAAGCAGTGTGGCTTGGTTGGGTTGTGTATCGGAGAACGCATGACTTTCAACCTCGTACGGGAGTTATAGCGATGAGACAAGATAGAAGCTACTAAACAATTGGATAATACGAAATTGGGGAGGAAAAGGTGTAAAATTCCCCCCCACCCCCAAATAAAATACTGCATAGTTTACTAAGAACGCGAAGCGAGGCGACCATCTCTGTCAGTTAGTGTATTTCCAACCATGCCAGCACAGAACGGTTCAGTTTGGATTGTACAGTGGTGTGAAAAAGGTTAGGATCCACCCTGATGGAGTCTGCCTTCATTTCAGCATGGTATTGCGCGTTCCCCTCTCACTACATGGCCTTATCTGTAGGGTTTGTGTGGCTGTAGCCGTCCCTCTCATACCATATTCAATAGGCTTGACTGGCACAGCTGTTATAAACCTGCATTTTGAGTTGCTCCATCATTTATCGCTTATGGATTGGTTCATAGGTTGGATTGGGTGAAACTGACATGATTCCCACGGATGTTTTCCAGGAGAGATGTCAGCGATTCGGGCCAATGACCAAGGGAACGCTGAGACAAAAGAGAGGTTCACACGGTAAACATTTTTACTACTGTCTTCAGTCAGTGCATTTTCAATCTGGCAAAAAATGCTAATGACTCTAATTTGTTGTGCATTGATTTAACTTGCTGCAATTTGATTTTGTTTTTATTGTATTTTACAAACTATTATGTCTGAAGAAATGGATGCTGCGGCCACTGATTGCGCATCAGAGAATGACTCTGAGAAAGAGGAGTCGTCTGAAGAATCCTGACCGGTATGCCTATACCTTACATACACATGGACCTATTCTTAATTAAATGTGCTTTTCAACATATTTTCCAGGAGAGATGTCAGCGATTCGGGCCAAACAGCCAATGACCAAACTGGGACAAAAGAGAGGCTCACACAGTAAGCATGTTTCCTGCTCCCTTCAGTCAGTGCATTTTCACTCTGTAGTGTCAATTTATGGCCGTACTGTGCTGGTCCAGATCAATCCTGTCTTTATCAGTTAGTGTATTTCCAACCATGCCAGCACAGAACGGTTCAGTTTGGATTGGACACAAGTCAAGAAGTTAGATCTGGAACTAGTGTGTCAGAATAGATGTTAACACAGAAGGATTACCACACTTTTGTTCTTGAAGGAGGGAACTTGATTTAATAGGTATTGCTTTTTTAGGTTTACATTGCAAACAGATTGTTGAGCTTAGATTCCATACAGATTGATTCTGCTTTGATGTCATCATTGCACATTCTCCTCTCACATCCTTATCTATGTAGTTATTAAGTTGGGATTGTTAGTTTAATGTCAACACACTCTCTGCAGATACAGCTGTAACCTTGTAGAGTTAATACAGAGAGATGTTCAAGTACTGTATTGTAGTCAACCTTTATTTAATGTAGTCTTTCATAATGCCATCTCTTTACAAAGGAACTATTCCTTAACACAGGTAGTTGTCGTGAAATTGTTAGATTACTTGTTAGATATTTCTGCACAGTTGGAACTAGAAGCGTACAAGCATTTCGCTACACTCGTATAAACATCTGCTAACCATATGTGTATGAGACCGATTTGATTTGCAATGTTCGGTCTCAAGTAGTTGTTAAAATTACAAGTAAACTTTTTTCAAGGAGTCAGCAACTTTACAGGATTTCCTCATAATATATATTTTTTCTAACTCATGAGTGTAATTTCTGTGCTTCTATGATGTCTGGAAAGCATGGTCCTCAAAAAGTATGGATTTGTGAGGAATCCTAAATTGGTTACAAATACAAGACTGTGTGTGTGCGTGTGTGTGTGTGTGTGTGTGTGTGTGTGTGTGGTTAGGTTTGAAGCTTCTGTAACCTGCTCTGTGTTGTTGGCCTCTGGAAACACCTCTGGTTGTCAGCGCTCTCTGTGATAGAAGATTAGCATTAGCGCAGCATCTGTGGCAGACAGATTCTGCTGATGAGCATAAACTGAGAGCACACAGTTGATTAACCCCTTCACTGCCGGCCAGGGAAATTGAAATGTATGCAAATGTTTCCCAGTTTATGGAAAATACTGAAAGAAAGAAGGCTGTGTTTCACTTATTGTGACGCACAATAACATGTAGCCTAACTAACCTAACCTACCTGAGAGTATCTAACTCTCTCTCCTCTGCTCTCATCCTTCTAGACCTATCGGCTGCCTTCGATACTGTGAACCATCAGATCCTCCTCTCCACCCTCTCCGAGTTGGGCATCTCCGGCGCGGCCCACGCTTGGATTGCGTCCTACCTGACAGGTCGCTCCTACCAGGTGGCGTGGCGAGAATCTGTCTCCTCGCCACGCGCTCTCACCACTGGTGTCCCCCAGGGCTCTGTTCTAGGCCCTCTCCTATTCTCGCTATACACCAAGTCACTTGGCTCTGTCATAACCTCACATGGTCTCTCCTATCATTGCTATGCAGACGACACACAATTAATCTTCTCCTTTCCCCCTTCTGATGACCAGGTAGCGAATCGCATCTCTGCATGTCTGGCAGACATATCAGTGTGGATGACGGATCACCACCTCATGCTGAACCTCGGCAAGACGGAGCTGCTCTTCCTCCCGGGGAAGGACTGCCCGTTCCATGATCTCGCCATCACGGTTGACAACTCCATTGTGTCCTCCTCCCAGAGCGCTAAGAACCTTGGCGTGATCCTGGACAACACCCTGTCGTTCTCAACTAACATCAAGGCGGTGGCCCGTTCCTGTAGGTTCATGCTCTACAACATCTGCAGAGTACGACCCTGCCTCACACAGGAAGCGGCGCAGGTCCTAATCCAGGCACTTGTCATCTCCCGTCTGGATTACTGCAACTCGCTGTTGGCTGGGCTCCCTGCCTGTGCCATTAAACCCCTACAACTCATCCAGAACGCCGCAGCCCGTCTGGTGTTCAACCTTCCCAAGTTCTCTCACGTCACCCCGCTCCTCCGCTCTCTCCACTGGCTTCCAGTTGAAGCTCGCATCCGCTACAAGACCATGGTGCTTGCCTACGGAGCTGTGAGGGGAACGGCACCGCAGTACCTCCAGGCTCTGATCAGGCCCTACACCCAAACAAGGGCACTGCGTTCATCCACCTCTGGCCTGCTCGCCTCCCTACCACTGAGGAAGTACAGTTCCCGCTCAGCCCAGTCAAAACTCTTCGCTGCTCTGGCCCCCCAATGGTGGAACAAACTCCCTCACGACGCCAGGACAGCGGAGTCAATCACCACCTTCCGGAGACACCTGAAACCCCACCTCTTTAAGGAATACCTAGGATAGGATAAAGTAATCCTTCTCACCCCCCCCCCCCTTAAATGATTTAGATGCACTATTGTAAAGTGGCTGTTCCACTGGATGTCATAAGGTGAATTCACCAATTCGTAAGTCGCTCTGGATAAGAGCGTCTGCCAAATGACTTAAAATGTAAATGTAAAAATGTAAGTATGATGGAAAGTGTTCATATGTAACCCAACATCCTTCTATGCTTTGCTCTCTATCCCTCGCTCTTCTTTCTTGAACAATTGACAAAGACATACTTCTCTGCTGCGTCATAGCTTTCTCATGCATGTTTCTAGAGAGAGACGGTACGATGCATGACTGATCTTACAGTGCAATGTGAGTCTTTGCGCTGGCGCCCATATAAATCTCTACAAAAATGTAGTAACACCTCTTAAACTTGAGTGATATCTTTATAATGCTATTAAGCTTTGGGCTTTGGTGGAGAGAATGCGTTTCGGGAATAAACCTTAGACAACAACACATAAGTTGCCAAAAAGTATTTATTATGATGGACTGTGAAAAACCCAAGGGATCATCATGTATTAATGTACTGTGTGAGAGCAGATATGACATTTTCTGTCATTTAAATGTTTGGCTGTGTGTAAGTTTAGATGGTGTTCAAAGTACAAAGTGTTCAACCTCCTTTCTTACAGACCTTTAGTTCCCCCCTGTGGAATATCACGTGTCGTTACATGGGGATCAACATTTGTTTTTGAGGGTTGAAAAAACAAACTTGGATAATGTTAGAATAAAATCATGCCGATGAAGCTTTATTCAAAAGACGAAGGATGAGACACGACGTGTCGTACAGTGTCAGGCTTCAGATCAAAAGAAAAACGATACAGTCACTGCCTCGCAGTCCAACCAACAGTATTTTAAACGAAGCACAGTTTGAAGGCTCAGCAAATGTCATTCATATTTCACAAATGTAAGGCATCACTACATCTATTCCAGATAAAGGGGTCATTTTTATTCGTATAAAATGAATAATTTATATAAGCGTTGTCTTATGTGGCACTATCCAGGTCTTTCTTGCAAAAGTGGGTTCTTTTGGCAAGAGAGACCTGGTTACCGCAGAACCCAGCAGTTATATTTCATCTGCAGCTGTCTGCTTCCCTTACATGTGCAAGTTGAGACAGGGCCTCTTTGCGTCAGATGTGCCTCCTTCGGATTAATACAAATTTGAATCGGACCTTCACTTATATTAGTCCGGTCAGCACTTACCTCTACTCTTTGGTCAACAAATCAACAAATCCAATGAAGAAATACACATTCTACTAAAAGGGTATACTTCATAGCTCACAAGAAACCAACAACACACACCACAGATCATTTTCAACTGCAATAAAACTTTATAGAAACAGAATTCTTTGGAACATGGTGATGCTAAATTAACATTTGCCTAACTAGAATAACAAGTGGATTAATATTAATCTCTAGTTGATACTCAGGAACATATTCTATCATCACACCAGCGTACTAGATACTCTGGATACTCCTAAGGGTTGAAGCAGTCCATCTTCAGGAAGAGAACACTGTTCGAGAAGCTCCACACCCCCAGGGATGAAAGTACTTTGACAGCTTGTGGCTCCTGTTGGGTCTCATAGGACAAGTCTGTTCCAACAGTACTTCCGACAGTAGCTGCTGCTGCTCATGCACAACAGCCTGGATCTTGGGCGCTGGATAATTTCTGTCACCTGCGCTTTGTGGTTTGGGGTTAAAAGGGCAGTGGAGGTACTAGGATGGTACGCAGGGCAGACAAAGGGATGATGCTGGTTGATCCTCTCTGGTCCATGGGAGGCCATGAGGTCTCAATAGGGCTCCCGATTGGCGCAGCGGTATAAGGCACTGGTCCCATAGGGCGGCTCACAATTGGCCCAGTGTCGTCCGGGTTAGGGTTTGGCCGGGGTAGGTCGTCATTGTAAATAAGAATTTGTTCTTAACTAACTTCACAATTTAAATAAAGGTAAAAAATAAATAAAATGAAGGTGTGTGTGTGTGCGACCCCTTACAACTGGCTTTGCTCCATCTCTTCAGAAAGAGACTCTTCATCCACCTCCAAGATCGAGGGCAGTGATGGAGAGACACACACTGGGAAGAAAGGCCCAGACTTAAAGTTAACGTCCCAGTGAATGGGCTTCACTCTCTTCCTGCGCTCTCGTTGGCTATTCTCCCATTCCCGCTCGGCCTTGGCACGGGAGGCGGGCATGTGCCCCCGCTTGATAGGAGGCTGTTCTGCCAGTGGGACCAAGGGGGTATCAAAGGGGCACTTCTCACCCGCCTGCACGGCTCTCCTATTGGTCAGTAAAGGGGAGTGGTCAGTGCGACCTGTGTGGCTGGGCGTAGGTCTGGTCAGGGGGTGACAGCCATCATCTCCACAGACTAAAGGTGGACCACAGAGGAACAACCTCTCAGTGCAACTGAAGGACAGGGGCTCAGAGGGTAATATGATTTGTCTGTCACCCAGTTGTTCCGGTAGCTGCTGGTCCAGCATAGCAGACTGGATCTGTAAGAGCTGGATCCTCTTCGACACACGCCGTGATCTGGAGTTGGCAGGCCGGGCTGGCACTGGGGAGGCAGGTGGGGCAGGCACTCGGCTGGAAGGAACCGGAGAAGCAGATGGAGTAGGCACCAGAAGGTCAGGCACATTGCTGACCATTGGGGTAGGCAATGGGATGGCCATCTGGGCAGGTGAGGCTGACACTGCAATGGTTGGTAGCACAGGGAAAGAATTGGTGCTCTCCCTCCTGCCCATGGAGTTTATAAGCTCTAAGGTCTGGTTAGGGAACCTCAGAGTGCTGCCATCAGTATGTCTTGTTATCCTAGCTATCCCGGTCTTGGGTCGAGCCAGGCTTCTGCTGGCCTGGACCTCCGGCTGGAGGACATCCACAGGAGAACATGGCGGCTGCAAGAGGCTGCCGTCGGACAGAGACAGTCTGGCCTGAGCAGGAGGAGAGCGGGGCCTTTGGTCCTGGATGTTAGACCTCTCGAGAGGATTGGCCTGGATCCTGACCTCAGACTGGCTGCATGGAGTCCCAGATAAATGAGCTACTGCCTTGGCTGCAGTGTAGCATAAATTGGGCCTCCTAGGGATGCTTCCTGGTGTCTGAGGTCTGCTGGATTTAACCTCTGGCTCGTTCTTGTGGCTGGAGGTAAATGTGCTCCCTCCGGTTTTGGTTTTAACTGGACCCAGATGCTTGCTACCCATCTGTCCCTCCAGCTGCAGACGAGGCATGCGAGGCACCTTGAGGGTGTTTTTGTTCCTTTGGGCATTGAGAGAGGTCACAGTGAGCATTGGGAGCCTGATGGGTGGAATGGCCATCGGAAGCCTTCCCATGTCAGCCCTCTCTTTCGTCACATCCATGTTGTGGAAGTGGGATCGGCTATTCTTTCTCCCTGGTGGCATTGGCTGTAGGACAATATCACTGGCACACCGGACACTGAGGATGTCTGTCAGGCTGTTCTCAGAACTGTTCTGACTGGTCTCTTGTGTCCTAGTCCTGGACTTCCCTCTGTCTTTCATGGCTGTGAGAGTCACAGTGGAAGAGCAAACAACATGTTTGAGAATAAGAATATAGAATAAATTACATAGATTACAATAGAATTTGATCAAAGTTGTTTTTATAAACTAGTGTTTTTCCACTTTCAAAGGACACTCCAATTCCTGCCAAAATGGTCACAAATTCATAAAAATGAAAGATTCACAGACTGAGGCCTACCTTCAATTTGGACTTCCAGATAATTTGCTCACGTAGGATTTGACTATACAGTTTCAAGAATATATTATTGAAAACAGAAACACAAGACCACAATACCTAGTTTAAAGAAATACTTTTTTGTCACAAATCACAAAACATAACAGTTTTTCTTACAGTTATTGATCAAATAAAGTTGTCATAAGATAAAAGTCGTGTATTTGAGATTATTTCATTAAATTATAGGTCCTACCTTAGTTCAGGAACAGCGTCAATTACCTGTCTAAGGAATGTTTTATTTTAACAAAAGAATGCTTCATTATGACATCATGTACATTATGACATAGTAGCCGTCCATATCATAAAAGTTTGTCAAAACCACTTGAATAGGCATGAAATGTAAAATTAAATAAAATAGGCCTAATTCAACATTTGAATAAGATAGTACTTTGGCAGTAAATATTCAGTTTATTGGCTTTTATTTTCATTACAGTAATGGTTTTGAATGTATTAAAATGAGAGTAGACCGAGTGAGTTTCCTAGAACTCGATCGCTGATAGAACATCTGTGTGGAACGTTCGCAGCTGACGCCACGGACGCAAAGCACCATGTCATCTCAACTTCAAACCAGGTCATTTGGTTCTGCTATTTGATGAATCAGTGTGGTTTAGTCGCCAGGGTTGTGGGTGTGATTCCCACGGGTAACCAGTGTGACTGTATGCTCAATGACTAAAATGTAAATAACCAGTGGTGGAAAAAGTACTCAATTGTCATACTTTTTTTTGTACAATATATTTATTGCCATTTCTTTTTTTGTTACAATTGAACAATCATCAGAATATTATACAGATAATGCCCTGTTATTCCTTCCACCCAAAACAAAACACCATGCTACATGGGTGCACATTGTGCAAAACCCTTCCCTCCCCAACACAGGAACTCCCCCACCCTCCCCTCTACCGGTATTAGCTTCACTGATTAACAACAAAAAAAGAAACAGAATGACCTTCACATTCCATGCTAGAAAATAAATGATTCAACACAAAAACAAATAATAATAATAATAGATTAATGAAGAAAGTAGTAATGAGGCAGCTAAGGTGACGTCTCTAGAAACTACTGAAAGTCCCCCCAGACATCAGTAAATTCAAAGGGTTTATTACGTCAATTGTATCTTATTCTTTCAGATGGAATATAGGAAGATAGTTCTTTTAGCCACATCTGCTTGCTTGGCGGAGTGTCACTCTTCCATATAATAGCTGTGCATTTATTGGCTGCAATGACTGCCAATTTAATGAATCTGGTTTTGCTACAAATATAATACATTTGTACAGTAATCTAATCAGACCTACTTACTTAGGTCCAATATTCTTCCTCTGTAAAACTTCAAACAGATAGTTCCATTCTATGCAGTCAAAAGCTTGTTCCAGTCATTCTCTACATAATGCATAATATTAAATAATATTCTGATATCATCAGGAGATGAGCGGTTTCTTACAAAGCCTGTTTGGTCCATATCAACCAAGTCCGGTAGAACCTTATCCAGTCTAAGAGCAATGAGTTTCGCAAGAATCTTATATGAAGTGTTCAATAGAGATAGATATTGGTCTATACGACCCACAAAGCATAGGATCTTTCCCAGGTTTTAACAAAACTGTGATCAGTGTCTGGGAGCTTTTCTATGGCATAATTAAACATACTGCAAAGAGGCTCAATTAGTTTGGGTAAAAAGGATCGATAGAATTCAAAAAGGAATCCGTCTAACCCTGGTGATTTTCCCCCAGCAGTGTTGAAAATGGATTCCCTAATTTCCTCTGATGTAATCTCTTTCTCCAAGTGCTCTCTATCCTCATCATTAAAGTTTGTAAATTGAGTTTGTTCAAAAACTCATGCATTGTGGCAGGGGCATCCCCTTCAGACTTGTACAATATTTCATAAAACTCCCTGAAGACTAAATACATTTCCTCAGGACTGTGAACAACTGTGTTAATGGGTAGCTTAATAGAGCTAATAACTCTACTAGCATCCTCTCGTCTTATCTGCCAAGGAAGCAACTTTTCTCCTGAGAGCATTTTCCACTTCATGGGTCGTCAGGGTGTTATATTCCAATCGCTTTGAGTCTAATTTTTGTAGAGTTGAATCGTCAAATGTTACACTATGTTCATTTTCCAGATCTGTAATTTTATTCTCCAACGAATCTACTTGAGCCTTATACATCTGACAAGCATCTGAACTAAAGGATATGATTTGACCCCTCAGATATGCAAGGACAGCTTCTCATAAAATTAGGGAGGAGGCAGAGTTGTTATTGGTGCTAAAAATATGTCTATATGAGTGTTCAGAAATGTTACAAATGTGGGACTATTTAGTAAGTATGTTCCAAACCTCCATCGTCTTGAGGGTGGCTGTGCTCTACTGACGGGTACTGAAGACAGCAGGGCAGAATGATCTGATATACATCTTGGTAAGTACTTACACACAGTAGTTAAACTTCCCCTGGCTGCAGGAATAAGAAATAAGTCTCTTCTAGAGTAACTGTTATGGACAGGGGAGTAAAATGAGTATTCTTTAACCTTTTGGTTGTGAAATCTCCATAAGTCTACGAGTCCAAAGTGTTTCATTTCTGCTTTTAACATTTTAGCTTCCTGTGTGAGGTTGATACTATTAGAGGAAGATCTATCACTGGAAGGGTCCAGTACCAAGTTAAAATCCCCTGCCATTATTATCTCTGATGATGGGCATATTAACTTTAAAAAGATGTCTTGGTAAAATGTAGGATCATCATGGTTAGGACCATACACAATCACAATGGTAATGGACTCAGTATTAATGAAACCTTGCATGATCACAAACATTCCCCCTTTGTCTTTATTCTGAGATTGTATCTGAAAGGGGCAATGCTTATTAATGAGTATGGCCACTATTGTCATTGGATGCACTAATTGCACTGTTTGTCTACATAACCTGGTTCTGGTATTCATGACATTACCCTGAAGAAGGCACAGTGATGCTGAAACATTGGTAAATACCCAATAAATTACTGGGAGTTTATATATGGAGTGTGCGACTTTCTGTATTTTCATATAAAGTATTTAAGTACAAATACTTTAAAGTACTGTATCTGTACTTTACTATTTATGTTTTTGACATATTTTACTTTTACTTAACATTTCTAAAGAATATGATGTACTTTTTACTCCATATATTTTTCCTGACCCCCAAAAGTACTCATTACATTGTGAATGCTTAGCAGGACAGAAAATGGTCCAATTCCCACACTTATCAAGAGAACATCCCTGGTCATCCCTACTGCCTCTGATCTGGCGGACTCACTAATCACTAAACACAAATTCTTTGTTTTTAAATGATGTCTGAGTGTGACCCCGGCTATCTGATTTGCTTAATTTAAGGATTGTTAAATTCATAATTTTACTGTTGATACTTAAGTATATTTAAAAACCAAATACTTTCAGACTTTTACTCAGGTAGTATTTTATTGGCTGACTTTCCCTTTTATTTTAGTCATTTTCTACTAAGGTAACTTTACTTTTACTCAAGTATGACAATTGAGTACTTTCAAGTTTACATTTGAGTCACTTAGCATACGGAATCAAATCAAATCAAATTTTATTTGTACACATACACATGGTTAGCAGATGTTAATGCGAGTGTAGCGAAATTCTTGTGCTTCTAGTTCCGACAATGCAGTAATAACCAACAAGTAATCTAACTAACAATTCCTAAACTACTGTCTGATACACAG